>NC_134353.1:132782916-133435416 GCF_048569485.1 Anomaloglossus baeobatrachus
TTTGCTTGTGTTTCCTCATGCACCCCAAAGACATATGTGACACCCTGGCAAAACCAGGTAGTCACACAGTATAGGCTCCCGCATAACACCTTCCCACACAGGGTTACCTACAGCCGACCTGAAACCCTAGCCACCCCCCCTTAGGGTAGGACAGACACACCAGTGGGCCGGACCAGGCGGATAAGAAATGCCCACCTAGGGGTCTGGAGAACCCAGGGCGGGAAAAGAGTCAGTTAAGAGTTGAGAGTCTTAAGTTGAAGTTCAAGTGAAGAGGAGTGGAGTAGTTGAGAAGAGTGGAGATTCAAGTAAAAGTCAGAAAGGAAAGGCGTCGAGGTTGGAGCCCCGGCGTACTGGCTTGGTGGCAGACGGTGGTCCGTATCTAACAGGAAATGGGAAGACGGCTGCTGGAGATCCGAGGTGGACCGGGACAGGGTTGGAGCCTGCCGGTAACGACACCGGAGAACCGACCTGGAAACCATGCACAGAGAGGTTACTTGGACCCTGAAGCCAGGACCAGAACCAACGGCCTAGTTAATTAACCAATTGAGGGCAGGATTATAGTTCCTGTCCCAACCAAAGTCCCAAAAGTAGAAAACCACCCACCGAGAGGGATAGGGCATCCGCCAGGGCCCGGTTGATCCCAAGGGTCAATGTCAGTGGGCAAGGCTCCCAACAAAAAGCACCGGGAGCGGACTCCCGTGTTTCACCTACCAAGGACAGGTCCGACATTTCAATGCCCAAAAAGGATGGGGCTTCATCTACCAGCCGGGCATGGATGCCGAGATATTCGGTCCCCAAGGGATGTGGCCCCACACCTACCTACTGGCCACCCGGATCGAGACCTGGAGCCCGGAGAGTTGGTCTCATACACCCGACACTGTGGAGAGAGGGGGTGGTTCGCTCTAGATGTAAGGAAGTGGGTTAATGTAGGTGATCAGTTGTACTTACATCCCACTGCGCCATCTCAAAGCCAAGATGATGAGTAAGGTAGCGGTTCCCGGCTACCCCAGTTTACCCCGTTAACAGCTTTTCAGTTAAATGGACCACGGCTTTTGGACTGGAAAAGCCAACCCAAAAACTTTTGGGCCCTGTAAATATACCCCTACCTACCTTCTTGTTTGCTCGCAGCAGTCTCTGGAGAGGCTGATTGGAGGAAGGGCCTGCAGTAGAATTTGGCCACAGCAGCGGTGGTGCCACACGTCACCACACACCGTGGGTGGCGTCACAAACAGTTTACGGCAAATATGTCCCCTTTTATTTGACGTGTCCGCTCGACCCCCAGGTCCAGTAGTATCCCTCGAGCCACACTGCGGATCCGGATCCGAGCAGCCCGGCTGCTGGCACGGGGGCGGCACACATACTGATAGGGAACTTGGATTGTGAGCCCCAATGGGGACATCGATGATGATCTATGGAATATGATCACACTATATACATACCCATAGTAAATAAATAAATACATAATGATTATGTTGTAAAATGCCTTTGTGGTAAAGCTAACAGGACAAACGTCTAGACAAATAAAAGTTAGATTAATTGAAAATCATTCAGCAATTTAGACATGTGAAGAAAAAATGAAAAATATATAAGAAGTAAAGATACAGAAGCATAAGAACATATTTAGCCAAACGTCTGCTGTGTGCCATTTCTTTGAAGTACATAAAATATGTAATCTTAGCTGGAAGACGGGTGCTCAGTCGTAGAGATGTACAATAAACCAATATTTATTTACAACAGCATGCACATTTTTGGACATACCCACTAGATGTTTTAATTAATTCTGTCATTTTAAAGGGGTTGTCTGAGACTTTAACATTGATGGCCTATCCTCAGAATAAGGGTGCGCTCACACAAGCGTGAAAAACTGACGAGTGCAATGTGAGAAAATCTTGCATTGCACTCTCACCAATAATAGTCAATGAGGGAGATGGTCATGCTGCGATTTTCTGCGAGAGCCGTATCACTTGCACCTGTTCAAGTGAATGGGTGTGAGAGATACATCGGACTGCAGTCGGATGTTATCCCAGTGCAGTGCGATATACGCACAGGCTGACAATGGAGAAGGTAGGGAGATTAACCCCTCCCTCTCCTCTGCAGCGCCCGCCCTCAGCTTCACACCTGTGACCCGATCGCAAGATCGGGTCACAGTCGCATGACACTCGGCTCACTCTCGCAGCAGAGCCTGAGCCAGGGGTCATTAGCATGTCACATCGGATGCCATACGCTAATGGGACTCCGGCCTAAAGCGGGCTTTACACGCTACGATTTCGCTACAGCGATCTCGTTGGGGTCACGGATTTTGTGACGCACATCCGGTCGCTGTAGCAATCTCGTTGTGTGTGACTTCTAGGAGCAATTTTGGATCGTTGCAAAAACGTCCAAAATCGCTCCTCGTTTACATGGGGGTCCGCTCCCAATTATCGCTGCTGTCGCATGTGCGAAGTTGTTCCTCGGCCCTGCGGCAGCACACATTGGTACGTGTGACGCCGCAGGAGCGAGGAACCTCTCCTTACCTGCCACACGCTAGCAATGAGAAAGGAAGAAGGTGGGCGGGATGTTCGTCCCGCTCATCTCCGCCCCTGTGCTTTGATTAGCCGGCCACTTAGTGACGTCGTGGTGACGCCGCTGTGATGCCGAACATCCCTCCCCCTTGAGGGAGGGATTGTTCGGCAGTCACAGCGACGCCGCCGACCACGTAAGTGCGTGTGACGCTGCCGTAGCGATAATGTTCGCTGCGGCAGTGATCACCAAATATCGGCATAACGATAGGGGCGGGTGCTATCACGCTCGCCATCGCTAGCATCGGCTAGCGATGTCGCAGCGTGTAAAGCCCCCTTAAGTCATCAATGACTGATCAGGTGGAGTGTGATCAGCTGTTCCCGGTGTCACCAAATGTATGGTGGCCACAGGTGGGTGCTTTATATCCTCCCTGTATTCGAATCAATGTGCTGTGCAGCTCCACAATTGAGTAGTTCTGGCCGACGGTGGCACAAATTTACCACATTAAAAATTAATAATTTTTTTTTTTATTTATTTTTTTTAAATACACATATTTGCTATCACTGTGATTGGAAAAGTCCGATCTGTGAAAAAATATAACAAATTAATCCAATCGGTAAACATCATAACAAGGAAAAAAAAAACAGGTGACCAATATGTGCTGCCCCCGCGACAGCCGACGGGCTGCTCGGACGCGGATCCAGATCCACAGTGGCTCGAGGGGTCTCCGGATCCGAGGCGGGGTTGCAAGGCTACCTCGGAAATAAAAAGGGGGAAATTGTTGTTTTGGGTGGTGAATGGGATAATGTTCATGACGCCACCCACGGTGTGTGGTAATGTGAGAGACCACCGCTGCTGTTGGGAAGCCCGGTGACGGTGTTGAAGCAGCAGGATGTTTAACCCTCTCCATGGGTAGGGGCTTTGGTGTCCCGGGGCCCGGTGATGTATGGAGTGGGGAACCCATTGGGGGTAAAGGGATATCGGGTAGTCACACAGTCCAAAGTCACTGACGCTTACACCAGATAAACCAAACTCTTGAATGCTCTGTTTCTCTTGGCTGAGCACGCTGGGTCCGTGCCCCTTTGGTGTTGCTGGTTGGTCTGAAGCCTTGTCCCTTGGAACTGTGTGTAACTTGGTGGATCTCTTTCGCCTAAGACTACTCGGGTCCCACTCACCTGCGTGGCTAGCAAGGTGAGCCTGCTCTCAGGGTTCACGCTTGGGATTTTCTGGACGGTTGTGGGAAGTCCTTTCCCCCTCGTTGCGCTAGTACCCAGATTCTGGAGCAGGTGGGTAACGGTTCCTGAAGACTCCGTTCCCGTCGGGTGAATTACTGGGCTGCGTGAAGCTTCTTCCCAGCCTAGGGTCCGCGTACCCTGTCGTGCCCTGGCCCCTGCCCGGTTGTAGCACAAGGCAGCCGGCCTGCTCTCTGTAGCAGCACCGTACCCCCTGTCACTACCCCCTGCGACCGGGGTTCCAGCTCCATCTGGCCAGGCCAACGTCTGGCACCTGGGACGGGTACAGGAGCCCAGCTCCACAGCGTGACCTGTCCTGTCACCGCTGTCTCACTTCTCAAGTCTACTCAACTCTGACATCTCTGCCCTCCCTCTTCCATCCCCCCATCTGGGTGACCCTATTCCCCTCAGGCTGCCCAATGGGTGGTTGTGGGTGTGGTGCAGAGTATTCTTCAGGATTTATGTACACCTGTTGGTAGCAACACCAAATTGACAGGACCCGTAACTAAGGAGGAGCCGGTACCATGCAGAAGGGCAGATTGCACGGCACCCTTGTGACGACCTGATAGGCCAGGGCGTCACAAATACATTGTATACACTTTAAAAATATATCAATAACAACATTGACTTGGAGCAAAAAAAAAAAAAACAACCCCTTAAGCAGATCCATATCTTAAAAACTGAAAACGTTATGGCTCTCGAAAAGTCACGGCACAAGCAACATTTTTTACAAATTTCTGATTTTTTTTCATCACTAATTTAAAAGAAAAACTATATAATAATGGTATCTACATAATCGTACTGAACTGTACAATCATACTGCCAGGTCTGTTTTATGGTAAAATGAATGCTGTAAATAAAAAAAAACAATTACAAAAAACTTTTTTTTTTTGCTATTTCACCACGCTTTCCTTTACATCCTTTGATAAAATCGATGGTGTCAACAGTACAATTTGTCTTGCAAAAAACAAACGCGCCCTCACATGGCTATATCGATGGGAAAATAAAAAAGTTGAAATACTTGAAATAAGCGGAGAAAAAAACAAAAGGGCAAAAATGAAAAATCGCCAGTCCTTAAGAAGTTAAAGCATTTAATAACACAGAAAAGGATTCAGTGTTTTGTGTCTTCCTTTGACACTTGGGTTTACCATTAAATGTTCTTTATATAACTACGTGTCTTCATATACAATGATTGTTATTGAATTATGTCTCTCTATGCAATGATTTCCATGTATTAATCATCTGCTTTTTCAGCAATTTCTTTGCAAGCGTCATAGTATAAGGTGTTTGAGACTGTCAAACCTTTAACATTGTGATTACCCTTATACTAAGATCCCAATTTTTTGTATTGTTTTGCAATTGTGCAAACTATATTGTAAGTACAGTATGTAAATGATTTTATATGTATGTAGGCAACAGGTTTAACATGATTGGCTATGTACCAGGAGAAGGGTAAAACTGTACAGGTTTATTAAGCATCACTCCAGTGTTTTATTTTCAGCACAGTAGTGGCGCTTTAAATCTAAGTTCTCTACCCCCTGCCTCACTCTCTGGAATTCTCAGCCTTTTTTGGGACCGCTTCGGTCACGAGGCACCATCTTGTGCCTGTAACTTTTGACTGCCTGGAAATCAGAAAGTACGTCACAAGCGTTCAATACAAGTCTATGAGAGCCAGAAGAATACTCTCATAGATTTATAATGTGTTATCACCTCCGGCACGCCCCATGAAACACTGGAGCTGCCGGCAGGTCATAAATCGCCAAGATCGATCAGAGTGATGCTGGAAAAAGCCCGCTGGAGTGGTGCTTTAAAGCAGGAATACACTCCTGTGGTGTCACTGTGTGCTGACACTCATTCTACGTATCTCCACCTCGCAGCCTTCATTGATGTCCCCATGCTTGTTATATTAACGTTCAGTAAAATCTGAATAACTGAACTCCATCCGCCATGGGTGAATATGATGAAATAATTGCCACATATTACTTTATGTGATTATACGCTGAAATGAAAAGATATTTTTGTATTGAATTTACTATTGGCATTTTTTTTCTACATTAAGTTGGAAAGATGAGGACTGAGAGATCCTCGTTTCTTGAGCATCCAAGTGTAAATCCTATGTGGGTTGTACCATATATCAGATATTATAGGAGTAATACTGGAAGGAGTATGTTATGGGGTTGGCAGCTTAGGAGAAGTATGGTACATACAATCCTAAGCACAACCCTGGGTCCACCATGCTATGGATAGAATATAGCTGCTAAGAACCCAGAGAACTGGACGGACAACTACTGACTTCAGTATAATTAGATTCAAATCTACAGGGTGCATGTTACGGAGCGACTGGCAGATTAGGATAAGGTGGTATATATCCCAATCGCCAGTTGGGGTCCACCGTGCTCCAGATGACAAAGGAGCTGCTGGCAACCCGAAGGTTAGGCGGAGAATACAGAGCTGGGTGGCTCTGAAATAATAGGGGCCTGATCAAAGTTAAATAGCACTTCGATCAGAAGATTGTGAACCCTCTTCGCGTTACAGGGTCCACTCACCCAGCCCAGGAATTCCCTGTTCACGCCACAGGAGTCCTGGGGTACGCTGTCCGTGCACGTAGGGAGCACAACCAGACAGGTGGCACAGCAGCCGCAACACAGTTGACTCCACTGGGCTGCACTAGCAGGACTGGACAGTAGGAGGTGGAAGCCCGGTGCCTAACCCTAGCGTGCTGAGCCACAGGTGTATTGGCGTGACAAGCACCGGACGCTTAACCCTGCCTACCACTTCCAATCTAAGGGCTAATGCTGCAATGAAGCTCTAAACATGGAGGTGTGCTCTTGTGTCGCCCAGAGATAGGGGGTACTCAGAGCCAGGCCAATGGGGTCGCTTCTAGAGGTATCACGGTGGCGTGACCCTGTCTGTGATCCCAGGCTCCACAACAAAAGGGGAATATGTAAAGGGGGAATTGTCTGTGACGCCACACGTGGGTTGCGGTGATGAGATGGTGGCACCGCCGCTGCCTCTGGGGACCATGCTCAATTGGGAGTTGTGGTGGTGGCAGGGATTTCAGGGAGCAGGAAACTCACAGTTCGGTTGTCTTGGTGTTGGATGAAGCTAGGCTTATGTGTGTGGTCAGAAAACACAGAGTCCTTTGTAAACCAACTTGCCAAATGGCCGGTCACCGTTGGCGGGTGTCTTCGGGTGTACAGCCAGGGGCCCTTTTTTCCACACTCTCTGTCTGTCTCTTTCCTGTCTGGACTAGTCCATTTGAACGGCCTCCGGATCGGGTCCCTCTCCCAGCACCGGCAAGCTACAACTCTGCCCCGGTCGCCTCATGATCCCCGCGACCAGATTTCCGTCGCCTGTAGCCCTCACAGCCATCTAGTTCAGTAGTCCAGGGCCACAACCCCGGCTACCACCTTCTCCGGGGAGCTGCAAGCCTCCCCTGTCAGCTTTCCACTGACTACAGCACAACTCAACTTAATTCTGCTCTGTCACTTCCTTAACTCCTCCCGCCACCTCCCTTTTCCTGGGGAGGGGGTGAGTAGGGCCCTGATTGGCTGCTGTACATCTGTGTGGGGATTGTGTAGCTGCCAAGGAGGATTAGCTCTTTCTGTGACCACCTGGTTTTTCTATGGCGTCACACTCTGTCTGAGCATATGAGAAGACTGCGCCCATCCATGTTGTCTCCAGCGCCTTTTATAACCTAGATCCACCCCAAACCCAAGGTGGACCACAATGGCACCTCCAGGTGCCAATAGCGGAGTGCCATGTCATCAGTGACAGTGACATCACCAGCGGCCTATCCAGCACCGCCACATCACTGATGACCTTATGGCAACCATGCCCCAAACACCTCACCTGTCATCGTCTGACGACCAATGGTGGGGTGCCAGGTCATAGGGGCAGGCCTCGGCGAGCCAGTCTGGAGTGGCCACATCATCAAGAAACCTGATACCCGCTGGCCTATCAGGGCCTGCCACTTCATGGACATGCCCAGTGAAGTGCCTGGGCATGCTCAGTAGCCTGAACCACAGACTTTATCTCAGAAATGAGACTATCAGGCTGAGCACGCTCAGTAGGCACAACAAAGGACTTAGACACAGAATGCAGTCCAAGTACCTGTGCAAAGAGGATTTTCGCACTAAATATGGGAGCATGCTCAGTAGCCTGAACTTTGGACATAGCCTCAGAAATGAGACTATCAGGCTGAGCATGCCCACTAGGTGAAACATTGGACTTAGGCTCTTGCTGGGGTAAATCGGCACACGCATGCGCACTAGCCGCCTCTCCACACTTACACGTGGAGGAGGAAGCAGCCAGCTGGATGACCCGAGGCACGGCCAAAAACGGCAGCCGGTGCCTGTGCATAACAGGAACCGCAGCAGGCTGTTGCGGCTACGGCGCTGCTGTAACACCCCTGCAGCCGGGTCGTTACAGGGTATTACCCCCATTTTTCCTGGGCAGAAGGAGTGAGGTCCACACACGCACGCACATCGTACTGGCAGAAAGGAGTTGATAGCTTTCCAGTATGTAGTTTGAGCCTGCATAACTCATCCTGTCTCCTAAATGAGCCGGTGTGCAGGTCCCCATGACAACCCAAGGGGAGGGGGACCCTGAATGAGTGAGTTCAGTGCAGAGCAGACAGAAGTTTTATTCAGAACGTCAGATGCTTCGAGAGAGTGCAGACCTCCAGAGAGCAGCACTTGCTGAGCAGATGCCACGAGATCAGGGCTGATAACATCTAGAGGAAGGGAAAATGAAACGACGTGTCAACGATTAACGTTATTTGATGTAAGTGAGATCGTTAGCGGTTGCTCGTACGTGTCACACGCAACAATATCGCTAACGAGGCTGGATGTGTGTCACGAATTCCGTGACCCCAGCGAAATCTCGTTAGAGATGTCATTGCGTGTAAAGCGGCCTTTAGTCCCTGAGTATATTAATGAGGATCCAGTCACATATCCCTGAAAGGCATTTAGAAAATAGTGCCAAAGACTAATAATGGAAAATACATACTGAATGCAAAAAAATGCCTGCACTTGCTAGAGGAATCACTAAATTGAGCTGATCATCACACAGAAAAAAACAAAATGGTATGGATCAAAGTGTGCCAGGCACTATGATGCGACCATATAGCAAAATGACCTGGCCCACCTCTCTCTCAGCTGACCCTCTAGGGATCCTGAAAGGGGAAGAGGGGGAGGGGAGGAGGCAAGAGGGAGATTACAACTGGTCCCTGCCACACAGACGAGTAACACAGTAGAACAAAAGACAATAAATTCTCCTGCTATGGAATGTAATTTACAAGTTATAAATCTTTCGTCTTAAGGCTACTTTACACGCTGTGATATTGGTACCGATATCGCTAGCGTGGGTACCCGCCCCCATCTGTTGTGCGACACGGGCAAATCGCTGCCCGTGCCACACAACATCGCGCAGATCCGTCACACATAGTTACCTGCCCGGCGACGTCGCTGTGACTGGCGAGTCGCCTCCTTTCTAAGGGGGAGGTCCGTGCGACGTCACAGCGACGTCACTGAGCGGCCGCCCAATAGAAGCGGAGGGGCGGAGATGAGTGGCCGGAACATCCCACCCACCTCCTTCCTTCCTCATAGCGGCCGGGAGGCAGGTAAGGAGAGCTTCCTCGTTCCTGCGGTGTCACACGGAGCGTTGTGTGCTGCCGCAGGAACGAGGAACAACTTCGTTACTGCTGCAGTAACGATATTTGAGAATGGACCCCCATGTCACCGATGAGCGATTTTGCACGTTTTTGCAACGATGCAAAATCGCTCATCGGTGTCACACGCAGCAACATCGCTAATGCGGCCGGATGTGCGTCACAAATTCCGTGACCCCAACGACTCCGCATTAGCGATGTCGCAGCGTGTAAAGCCCCCTTTACACTCTTTCTGAAATGGAGATAAAGCTTTTAACCAGAGGTCTTTCATTTTCCCTAATGAACAGATTGGACAAATTAGTCCTCACGAATGATTTTTATCTTTTCTGAAGGCAGTAGGTTTTCAGATTCCTTTACAGTAAACCCTCGGCTCTGGACAAACTGTCCCCTACTGACAAGCCTGTGTTTCGAGATCTTTTTGACCTGTTGGGTGAGAATGAAAGACCTATGAGTACAAAAATCCCCTTTACAGGACGTCTTTTGTCGCAGGCCACACACCCCTTTAGTATCTGTCCAGCCATACAGATTTTCTTTGAGAAAACCTGTATGGATATTAACAATCTTAAACTGGATAAGCATAGGAGAAGTAACCTATCCAAGGAGGAGTTGAACATTTTGGATTGTCTTGCATCAATAAAATATCAGGTTGTATTTATATTCTGTGGTGATCCCAATTTTTTAGGTACACTCTGTTTCCTCTGTTTTGTTCCCCTAGGTAGATGGAGCCGCCGCTGCATAGTCTCTTGCCACTGGGGCTGGTGGTGAAGGCAGCTTGGATGTTGGGCCCTCCGCAAGTAGGGCCGAGCCCCAAGGAGTGAATGATGGAGTTCGGCGTGGAAAGAAGAGAGACCACACAAAGGGAATGCAGTGCAACTGGTGTTTACTCACAGTGGTGGTAATGCTGGTTGAGGATGGCTGGTTTCAATCCCTGGTCCCTTTAGTCCAAGTGCCGGTGTGGTAACCTGGTGGCTTCTTTCCCCTGCACCTCTCACTGGTTGAAGGAACCCCGTGGCTTGGAGTGTCTGGGGGTCTACTCCTGTTTGTCATTCAGTCTCTGGTCCGTACGGCAGGCAATGTGAACGCTGTAGGGTCGGTCTTCTGTTACGGTCCCTGGCTCTCTCGTTACTGCTGGTGCCCCCGGATTCTTGGGTCAGTGAGGTCCTGGATGGTCCTCTCACTGTGCAGGTATTTTTAAGGTAGCCTGAAGCGTTTGCCTGACCTAGGGCCCTGTGCCCCGTCGGTGCTTTGGTTCCAGAGGTACCTCGTCGTACCCTACCTGGCAACCACTCTCCTTCACCAGCTAGGTCACTGCTACACGACCCTGTCTCTAGACACGTCCGTCTCTTGCAACTGTCACTACAGACTGACCCACTGTCTCTCTCTTCTCCCCCTTGTTGTCTTGTGGACTGGATCGGCTCCACCCCTGGGTGGCCATACATTGGGTCCCAAACTAGTCAGTCACCAATGATTGGGAGAGGGAAACTGGGGATGTTTATGGTGTTTTGATGTTACTGGCACTGGTCTTCCAGGTCCCTTGGGGTAGGACCTGCATTTTTGAGAGAATTCAGTACCTTGTAGTGCCCTAACGGGTTCAGGGGCGCTACATATCCATAAAACTGTGTCATCCACAGATCCACCTATAAAACTGTGACATATACAGATCCACCTTTAACAGTGTGCCATCCACAGAGGCCCCAGTGTGTCTTTCTAAGTGTAGGCTGGCTCCATGAACTATTTTAGCACATGATTTAATATATATACTGTATATATATATATTTTTTTTACTTTTTTCTATCTAAACTTGATGTGTCGTATGGTGCATTTTATAATCAGAAGAATACAGTATATGGAGAAAACTGTGGATATTCAGAAATAGATGTTAACAGACCCTATATCTTTTAAATACAAATGTGCATGTAAGAATGTGAATCCAAGAGTCAAGCATCTAGTTGGTTTATAGTATAGAACATTTTCCAAAGGGAATATAAGGTAAATATCTGACACACTGGTGAATCATGACTGTACATCTGATATTTCCATGTCACTGAAGTTAGATTAAAGACACAACTTTTCTGTAGGCTGAATTTCAAAAGGCCATAGAAACACTCAATAAGTCATGAGAAAGCAACCACATGACTAAACACAAAGCAGATTAACAGATAAAGTAATAATGTGAACTATTACAAAGCTGAATAAAGAAGGATTTTTGTGTACTCACCGTAAAATCTCTTTCTCTGAGTCTTCATTGGGGGACAGAGGACCATGGGTGCATGCTGCTGTGACTAGGAGGCTGACACTAAGTAGACATAAAAAAAGTTAGCTCCTCCCTAGCAGTGTACACCCTGAGCCGGAGGCGGATCTATGCCAGTTTAGTGTACAAGCAGTAGTAGGAGAAACCTGAACAACAATAACTAATCAAGGCAATAACAAGAAAACACACAGTATCTTATCCAAACCTATACTGTATATAAATATATATATATATATACTGTTAATGATTGTTGTACGTATACCCTCTTTCACTGTAAAGTGCCATGGAATAAATGGCGCTATAAAAATAAATAATAATAATAATAATATATAAAAACATAAATAGGCCGGGTAAAGAAGAACGTGGTCCCATAAAGAACCAGTAACATCCGGCAAACTAAAGGCAAACCAATATACAAACAGGGTGGGTGCTGTGTCCCCCAATGAAGACTCAGAGAAAGAGATTTTACAGTGAGTACACAAAAATACTTCTTTCTCTATCATTTCATTGGGGGACACATGACCATGGGACGTCCAAAAGCAGTCCCTGGGTGGGTACAGGAGCAATCACACAGATCCATAACATATCAAAACTCTGTGAGAATGCTCGGTGCAAAAGTATACCGCCTTATCATAAATAATGTGCGACAGCCGCCGGCAACACGTTTCTCCCATGGGAGGCAGCCGCTGAAGCCTGGGTGTGTACCTTGTAAATCCAGGAAATGGTATGAAGGCTGGACCACATGGCTAGTATGCAGACTTGCTCGGCTGACGCCTGGCGTCTGATTGACCAAGACGCACCAATTGCACAGGAGGAATGGGCTTTTACACCCCTCGCAGGAGACCTGTCTCTAATCCTGTAGGCCTCTGATATGGCCGGCCTGATCCAACTTGCAATGGTAGCCTTGGATGCCGGCATGCCCCTTCCTGGGCCCAGTAGAAAGGACGAATAGGCCGTCTGAGTTGCAGAAGGGTGCAGTTCTCGAAATGTAACTCCTAAGAGCTCGCACTAGATCCAGTGTAAGCCGTGACCTTTCTAAGGATCGAATGGAGGCTGGACCGAAGGATGGAAGCACAATCTCCTTATTCAGATACTACTTTCGGTAGGAAAGCAGGAGATGGGCGCAGAACAACCTTGTCTTGGTGGAAAACAAGAAAAGTGACCGGCATGAGAGGGCTGCCAGTTCAGACCTTCTTCTGATTGAAGTGACTGTCACCAAAAAAATCCATCTTCCCGGATAGGTATTCATAGCTTCATAGTTTCATAGTTTTTAAGGTTGAAGGGAGACTCTAAGGCGGGCTTTGCACACTGCGACATCGCAGCCCGATGCTGCGATGCCGAGTGCGATAGTGCCCGCCCCCGTCGCAGCAGCGATATGTGGTGATAGCTGGCGTAGCGAAAATTATCGCTACGCCAGCTTCACACACACACTCACCTGCCGTGCGACGTCCCTGTGGCCGGCGGCCCGCCTCCTTGTTAAGGGGGCGGGTCGTGCGGCGTCACTGTGACGTCACACGGCAGGCGGCCAATCGGAGCGGAGGGGCGGAGATGAGCAGGATGTAAACATCCTGCCCATCTCTTTCCTTCCGCATATCCTACGGAAGCCGCAGTGAGGCCGGTAGGAGATGTTCCTCGCTCCTGCGGCTTCACACACAGCGATGTGTGCTGCCGCAGGAGCGAGGAACAACATCGGACCGTCGCGTCAGCGTAATCATGGATTACGCCGACGCTGCACCGATGATACGATAACGACGCTTTTGCGCTCGTTAATCGTATCATCTAGGCTTTACACACTGCGATGTCGCATGCGATGCCGGAAGTGCGTCATTTTCAATTTGACCCCACCGACATCGCACCTGCGATGTCGCAGTGTGCAAAGCCCGCCTAAGTCTATCTAGTTCAACCCGTAGCCTAACATGTTGATCCAGAGGAAGGCAAAAAAACCCCAATGTGTCAAATAAGCTCCAATGGGGAAAAAAATTCCTTCCTGACTCCACATACGGCAATCAGACTAGTTCCCTGGATCAACACCCTGTCATAAAATCTAATATACATAACTGGTAATATTATATTTTTCAAGAAATGCGTTCAGGCTCTGCTTAAATTTTACTAGTGAATCCCTCATTACAACATCATACGGCAGAGAGCTGCATAGTCTCACTGCTCGTACAGTAAAAATCCTCATCTGTGATTATGATTAAACATTCTTTCCTCAAGACGTAGCGGATGCCCCCGTGTTCCAGTCGCAGGCCTAGGTGTAAAGAGATCTTTGGAAAGGTCTCTGTACTGTCCCCTCATATATTTATACATTGTGATTAGATCCCCCTAAGCCTTTGTTTTTCCTAACTAACTAACCCCAAGTTTAATAACCTGTCTTGGTGTTGCAGCCCCCCCCCATTCCTCTAATAATCTTGGTCGCTCTTCTATCTACCTGTAAGATTATGCTATTTATAACCTTCTATACTTTTGCTAACAAGAAATGCATCCATTCCTCTCTTAAATTCATTCAGTGAGTTGGCCATCACCACTTCCTCAGGAAGAGAGTTCCAGAGCCTCACTGCTCTTACCGTGAAGAACCCTCTTCTATGCTGATGTAGGAATTTTCTTTCCTCCAATCGAAAAGAATGCCCCCTTGTTCTTGTCATAGTCCTTGGTACAAACAGATCATGGGAGAGATCTCTATATGGCCCTCTGATATATTTGTACATATTTATTAGGTCTCCCCTAAGTCTTCTCTTTTCTAGAGTAAATAGACCTAATTTTGATAACCTTTCCGTGTATTGTAATGCACCCATTCCATTTATTATTTTAGTAGCCCGCCTCTGAACCCTTTCAAGTTCAGTAATGTCTTTCTTCAGCACCGGCGCCCAAAATTGCACACAATACTCCAAGTGTGGTCTGACTAGTGATTTGTACAGAGGGAGAATGATGTTTTCATCTCGTGCCCCCAGACCTCTTCTAATGCATCCCATCACCCTATTTGCTTTGGTGGCTGCTGCCTGACACTGGGCACTCCAATTTAGATTCTTATTCACTAAGATGCCTAAGTCTTTTTCCATGTCTGATTTCCCCAGCAGTTTCCCATTTAGTAAGTAATCGTAGCATCTGTTTCTCCTTCCCATGTGCATAACCTTACACTTATCTGTGTTAAACCTCATTTGCCATTTTTCAGCCCAATTCTCCAATTTACTCAAATCCATCTGTAGTTGCAAACTGTCCTCCTTTGTGTTAACTACCTTACATAGTTTTGTATCATCTGCAAATACTGATATTTTACTCTGTAAACCATCCACCAGATCATTAATAAATATATTAAATAGTAGGGGGCCCAATACAGACCCCTGTGGCACCCCACTAGTAACCCTGGCCCAATCTGAGTATGCACCATTAATAACCACTCTTTGTTTTCTACCACTAAGTCAGCTACCTACCCATCTACACACATTTTCCCCGAGCCCAAGCTTTCTCATTTTACTTAGCAGTCTTTTATGTGGGACAGTGTCAAATGCTTTACCGAAGTCGAGATAAATGACATCCAATGATTCTCCTCGGTCCATGTGAGAGCTTACATCCTCATAGAAGCTGATCAGGTTAGTTTGACAGGAGCGATCCTTCATAAATCCATGTTGATATGGAGTTAAACAGTTATTAACATTGAGACATTCCATAATAGTATCCCTTAAAAACCCTTCAAACATTTTACCCACAACAGATGTTAAGCTTACCGGCCTATAGTTTCCAGGTTCCCTTTTGCACCCTTTTTTGAATATTGGTACCACATTTGCTAGCCGCCAATCCAGTGGAACAGACCCAGTTTCTATAGAGTCTTTAAATAAAAGGACATTGAGGATTGCTTTAGAGGTTAGAGCGGTGCTAATTGAGGAGACCCTAGAACCAGGTTGAGGTCCCATGGTTCTAGCGGGAAACAATATGGCGGTGCCAGATGGGCGACTCCCTGGATGAACGTCCTGACTTGTGGCCGAGATGCTAGATTTCTCTGGAAAAGACAGAGCCAACACCTGTCCTTTGAGGGTTGCTAGCGAGAGACCCACCTGTAAGCCTGAATGTGGGAAGGCCAGTAACACTGGGAGTGACGGATCCAGTGGATATGAGTTGCCGTTGACCTCGCCCCATTGAAAAGAAGGCCTTTCAAGTGCGGTAGTAGATGTTCGAAAACGAAGGCTTCTGAGCTCTGACCATAGTCTATATCACCTGTGGGGTAAAGCCTGCCTGGGCTAGTAGCCAGGATTCAACAGCCATGCGGTCAAATTGAGAACCCCTGAATTTTGATGGAAGAGAGGACTTTGCGACAGCAGGTTCAGACGATCTGGGCGCCACCATGGGGTGTCTGTGATGAGCTACGTGAACTCTGCGAAGAACGCTTGCCTGGGCCATTCCATGGCAATGAGAGACACTGGGATGCCCTCTGCTCCGATTTTCTTGAGGACTCTTGGGATCAGTGGAAGCGGTGAGAAGAAGGGTAGCCTGACTGATTCCACGGAAGTATGAGAGCGTCGACTTCTGGCGCTCGCTGGTCGTGGTAAAGGGAGATGAACTGAGGGACTTGATTATTGAACCGAGAGAGGCTATACAGGTCCACATCCGGAATCCTTCATCTGAGGCAGATCCCTTCGAAAGCTACTCTGTTGAGCACCATTCGCTTGCGGCCAGACCTTGCCTACTGATGAAGACGGCTGTCCAATCCTCCACGCCGAGGAAATGTACTGCGGAAAACCTGGAGTGGTGAGGCTATGCCCACTGTAAGATCTTTTTCACCTCTGTCATCGCCATGACGCTCCGTGTTCCGCCCAGGTGATTGCTGTATGCCACTGCTTTGGTGTTGTCCGACTGGATCCTGGTTGGCGATTCCTGTATGAAGAGCTGAAAATTCTGTAGGGCTCGGAGAAAAGCTCTGATCCCTAACAAACATTGATAGGCAGTCGGCACTCCTGGGAGGATCACCGACTGTGAGCCGTGTGTTTTGGAACACCGCTCTGTCTTGCTAAATTCTACTAAAAAGGGGGCTGAAAGCCCGTACTTACGAAGCGCTCACTGATATCCTAATCAGGCACGAATACTAATATTCTTTATAGCAAGATACTATTTATTTTAATAGCACATGAATAGTTAATGGTACTTAGGCATTTAGAATAGTCATAGAATCTTATACAATAACAGAAATATGCATCAACATTACCGTTTGTTGTAGCAATCCTTTCACATCGGAGGGAACTCGATTTAATGATAAGGAATCAACATGGCATCTTGCATCACAGGAGCAGTGCGTACACTTCAATGTCCTGGAAGGTTTCCCTAACATTAAGCGAGTCTGGTGTAATTTTATAGGAAAACTTTGTAGGTTGTGTTTAAATGGTCACCAGCATGTGACAGCTGAGTCATGTTCATGTAACTTGACCACAAACTGCTGTGGGCACCAGCAGCTTCCTGCACATTTACTTGTACATCCTGCCAGTTAACAACTGACCGACCACAGTTGACCATAGTGTTAGTGAAATATTGCAATGAGCCGTAAATTTCATATGCAAGCTTCCTTAAACCTGTCTTTAAGCCAACCACAAGTTTCCGGTAAGTGGAACTGTAAATGTTACTTCCTCATTATCTTATTCCTTGGTCATCATAGTGAAATTGGTTATCCAAAGGACATCTCTTTGATACTGAATTATTGATAGGTCAAATAATATCTGGGATCACTATCTAATCACACATTCTTCAGTCATATCACATTGGTATCACACGCTCCCCAGTCAGAAGACTGGAATCGGTGGTGACTGCCTGCCAGTGGTATGAAAGACATTCCTCTGGACCGATTAGAGCCGCTGGTCCACCATAGAAGCGAGCGTCGGGTTCCCGGAGTCAATTGGATCCTGCGATTCAAGGTGGATAGAGAATTGTCCCATCTGTTCAGCAGGGATAGCTGAAGGAGACGAAGGTGGAAGCGGGCAAACGGAACCGCCTCTATTGCCGCCACCCTCTGACCGAGGACTCTCATGCCAAAAAGTGTGGACACCGCCTTGGAGTGACGGAGGATCTGGAGGTCTCTTCGGAGGGAGACGGTCTTTCCTAGCGGAAGGACACGCGTCCTTGGATGGTATCGAACTCCATGCCTAGAAAGGTAATCCTGCTGGCCAGGGTCAGAGAGGGCTTCTTCCGGTTGATGAGCTAGCTGAGTTGGGACAGAATATCGATGGTGACCTGAACACGTAGGGGACAGTCGACAAAAGAAGACCCCCTGATCAACAAGACGTCCAGGTACGGAATCACCAAAAACCCCTCTGGAGTGCCGGATAGACATGGCAGACGCCATGACCCTTGTAAACACTCGAGGTGCAGGAGCGGGGACGAAGGGTAGAGCGGTAAACTGAAAATGATCTTCTGCTATTGCGAAGCGCAGGAATATCTGTGCTGGTGGGAAATTGGGATGTGCATCCTGTATATGTCCGATGATAGAATTGATGAAAACTCTATTATGTACCCTGAGTCCAGCATCTCTCCAACCCAGGCGTCCGTGATCAAAACCCGCCAGACGTGATTGAAATGAGACAGGCGCCCCCCCACCTGATCTGCGCTGACGCGCGACGACCATGAGTCATCTAGTGGGGTAGCGCTGTGATCTGGATGTCGTCTTTGATGGCTGACGTGGCTTAGAACACCAGGAAGGGCCTGTTTTGAAGGACGGAATCTTCCTGTTCCTCTGCGGGGGCCTATTTCTCTTATGTGCTGGGGAACTGGAGCTCCTGTGACCTCGGCGATAATCTGATCCAGCCAGTCCCCAAACAGGCGACCTCCTGCAAAGGGGAGGGCTGTAAGTGATTTCCTAGAAGCTGCGTCCGCATTCCAGGCTTTGAGCCAGATCGCCTGACAGATGGCCACCGTGTTGCTAGCCGCTTGCGCTGCGCAGTAGGCTGCTGACAGAGATGCGTTGACTATGTACTCACCCGCTAGAGCAGTCTGTGTAGCAATGTTGTGAACTCCGGATTGCTCGATCTCGCGTGAAGACCGCTGCGGAGGTTATCGTCCCAGGACATCATGGGTCTTGCGAGTCAGACGGTGGCGAAAGCAGGAGGAGTACCGTGCCCGCCGCCTCACAGGCCGAACGGGCAAAACTCTCGGTGTTTTGATCCGTGGTGTCTCGGAGCGCTGCCCCGTGCAGGAGAGATAGTACTGGGAGATGACAGGCGGGAAACAGGAGGGTCGACCACAGGCGAGCCTGCCCATTCCTTCCTGAGAGCCTCAGGGAAGGGGTAATGTAAATCAAACGACTTACCGTTGTTGAATATCTTGTCTGCTGGTGTGACCGGTTGTTGCCTGTGCTTGCGTAGAATTTCAGCAAATTCTGGATGGTCACAGAATTGCCTGAGTGCCCGCTTAACCCGTTTGAAGGAGACATGTGAGCACTGGGTAGCCACGGAGTCCGTCTGGAGCTTCAGCGTATGACTTACCGCTTCGACCAGACTATCCGCCATACGTCTGATATCGGCCGACTGATGTGGATCCAGCAGCGAGGCTGTATCCGACTCTTCTCCTGAATCAAGGTTGGCTGGTCCCGAGGACGAGTAGTACTCGTGCCCTGGAGGTGATAGAGACCTCTGGGAGGAACTTGAGAGTAGGCCTAGCAGGTCCTCTTCTGCGCTCCAGTAGTAGGGTCTGGATCAGACCGACTGTTGTCCAGAGCCAGCTGGACCGGGGGAGCATGGTCGGGCGTAGGGAGCGCCTGCAAACGCCTGCGCGATGGTCAGAGACGCCTTTGGAAGAGAGTCCACAGACTGGGACAGAGGGGTCTACCACTCCAGGGGAGGGAGCGCAGCGGAGCTCGGGGTGTCCTGTACTGCTGCACTAGCGACAGCGACGGGGATGCTGGCGGTGGCTGGGGCATCTGCATGGGCTGGTGGTCTGGTACGCAAGCCGAGCGGGGGGGCGTAGCCTGGCCTTGGGAGAATTTTCCTTGCAGGCTGTGCATGCAGAATACGCTACAAAGGGGGCCCGGTATGGATTGGGTGACTAGAGTTAGCCATGGTGGTTAGGGAAAACCACTAGTAACGCTAGGGGGGAGACAGGAGAGAGGGGAAAAAATAAGAAAAAAGATATAGTCTGTTCCTAAGCAGAAGCAGCACTCACCCAGGTCCTGTGTCCTTCCCAGGACAGCAGAGGTTTCAGAACTGCGGGGACAGCATTGCTGAAAAAAAGCGCGGCCCTTCCTGTTTTTTTTTTTCTCATTCTCTTTCTGTGGAGGGCATGCAGGGGGGCTAGCTGGCTTGTATCCGGGCAGAAACTGCAGGGGACGTGCCTGGGAAACACGCGTGCGCGCAAACGGGATGGCGGAGAGCTGAGGCACAAGGTAGGCCCAAGCCAGGGACTAAATTTGTGGGCGGCCGCCAGGAGCGCAGCGCTGAGGGCAGGGAAGTCCTACCTGCGTCCTGCCGGCGTCGCTGCGATCCTCGGCCTCATCCTGCCTGCCGGTGAGTTGCTGTACTCTGGGGGAGCTGGGGAACACTGCTGAGCGCTCCTGCGCTGCAGTGACCAAGATCCTCTGCCTGGGCCCAGGGTAGAAGTGAACGCGGGGGGAGGCCTGGTGTTACGATCCACTCCCTGGGTCCTGTATTGTAGGGGACGCTGGGGAGGTGTAGAGCTGCTGAGCGCTCCTGCGCTGCAGTGGTAATGGTCCTCTCCTTGGGTCCTGGATTGACGGGGACGCTGGGGAGGCCTGGTGCTGCTGAGTGCTCCTGCGCAGCAGAGGCTGTGATCTCACATCGGGTATGGAGAAGGCCACGGGTTGCAGAGAGTCATTGCTGCCTCCACCAGAAACACCCCTTGGGACGGTACCATAGGGGAGGACGGGGAGTGTGCCCTTAAACATGCTCGACCCCAAGCAGCCCTGGGACGGGCAGGAGGGGGAGAGGGCCTGGCGTCTCGAGCCTCAAACAACCCTGGGGACGGTACCCGGAGGAAAGGAGCAGGCGAGGGTTCTCTCAGTTGCAGGGACTGAAGCCCTGCATAAAAGACAAAAGAATAGAAAATGAGAGGGCTGAGCGTGCCATGGCCAAAAAAAGGAAAAAACGAAAAATATAGCCAAGGCTGAGGTTGGCCCACCGAGATATGGGCCCACTTCAGCCTCCTACGACACTAAGCAAAAAACTGGCATAGATCCGCCTCCGGCTCAGGGTGTACACTGCTAGGGAGGTGCTAACTTTTTTTTTTATGTCTACTTAGTGTCAGCCTCCTAGTCACAGCAACATACACCCATGGTCCTGTGTCCCCCAATGAAACGATAGAGAAAAATCAATTGGAGAGATAGGCGCAGCATTATTTGAATGCCCTATATATTATACTGGTGGCCGAACCTAACACATCAAGCTCTTTAATTTTACTAATTTCCTCATAGACTGTATGTTGTGAGCAGGGTCCTCATTCCTCACAGCCAGAGCTGGCACTGCCTACCTATATATTAGTAAAGAGGATGTAGGCTGCTGACTATGTATATACAGTGGTGTGAAAAAGTGTTTGCCCCCTTCCTGACTTCTTATTCTTTTGCATGTTTGTCACACTTAAATGTTTCAGATCACCAAATTTTAAATATATAACAAAGATAACACAAGTAAACACAAAATTCTGTTTATAAATGAAGATATCAATGAAAAAGAAATCCAAACCTAAAGGGCCCTGTGTGAAAACACAAAGTAACTGTGGTTTATCTTATCTTTGGGAAGCTGAGTTCAATTCCCCTAGCCACACCCAGGCCTAATTATGGCCACACCTGTTCTCTATCAAGCAATTACTTAAATAGGACCTACCTGACAAAGTGAAGTGAATCAAAAAATCTTCAAAAAGTAGACATCATGCTGCGATTCAAAGAAATTCAGTAACAAATGAGAAACAAAGTAATTAAGATCTATTAGTCTGAAAAAGGTTATAAAGCTATTTCTAAAGATTTGGGGTTCCAGTGAACCACAGTAAGAGCCATTGTCCACAAATGACCAAAACACGAAACAGTGGTGAACCTTCCCATGTGTGGCCAGCCTACCAAAATTAACTCAAGAGCACAGCAACAACTCATCAAAGAGCTCACAAAAAAAACCCACAACATCCAAAGAACTACAAGCCTCACTTGCCTCATTTAGGGTCAGTGTTCATGACTCCACTATAAGAAAGACACTGGGCAAAAATGGCCTGCATAGCAGAGTTACAAGATGAAAACCACTGCTGAGCAAAAAGAACATAAAGGCTCATCTCAGTTTTGTCAGAAAACCTCTTGACGATTCCCAAAGAATACTCTGTGGAGTGACAAGACAAAAGTTGAAATTTTTGGAAAGTGTATGTCCCATTAGATCTGGTGTAGCAGTATCACAGCATTCCAGCAAAGGAACATTCTACCAACAGTAAAATGTGGTGGTGGTGATAGCAGTGTGAAGGTCTGAGACTGTTTTGATACCTTAGGACCTGGAAGACTTGCTGTGTTAAAGGGAACCATGAATTCTGCTGTCAACCAAAAAATCTTGAAGGGGAATTTCCAGCCATCGGTTCATGACCTCAAGCTAAAGCGCACTTCAGTTATGCAGCAGAACAATGATCCAAAACACACCAGCAAGTGGTCTTGTCAATGTCCTGACCTTAACCACATTGAGGTGCTCTGGCTGAGTTACAACAATTCTGCAAATATGAGTGGGCCAAAATCCCTCAATAGCATTGTAACCAGAGATGAGCAAAACTTTCAAAGTTTGGTTTGTTGATCTTTACCGACCCCCCGGTGTTCACTGAACAGTTCGACGAAAATACCGAGCCCATTGAATTAAATGGGAGGCCACACTTATATGTTGTAAAATGGTGAAGGGGTGTTGTAAAAGAAAGAAAATAAAGCAGGACATACTGTACTTACCGAGTCTCTGGTGCAGCTCTATCTGGTCCCGTGATTGTACTTCCAGGGACGCTCACTTTTTGCACCCTCGTTTTTTTCCTCACGTATTGCTAGAGCCATAAGTCTTTAATTTTTCCATCGACATAGCCATATGGGGCTTGTTTTTGTTTTACATTTCTATGCATCCATTTTATTGTGATTTTTTTTTATTTGTGTTCTTTTTACGTTAAACATACTTATTCCCTCTTAGTCTTTACTTTGTGATGCAACAGTCACATCTGGACACAGGGGCATGAGACCGCCGAAGCTAAACATTGCTGGTTTCAGTATTTTGTAGAGCAGTCATTTCCTGTGCTTCAAGATTGACCAGAAAAAATAGTCCAGCAAGGAACCAGGGAAATATTGGAGCAGGAGCAATGGGGATGGGTTATATTTTTAAGAAATTCTAACCTAAGCGGACAACCTCTATTAATCCCTTCCCAACCGGACAACTTTGCGTGTTTGCGCTTTTGTTTTTTCCTCACCTTATTCCAAAATCCATAAGTTTTTTTATATTTCCATATGCATAGATGTGGGAGGTCTTGTTTTTTTGCAGGATGAGTTGTACCTTTGAATGGCACCATCTGCATTATCACATGATGTACTGAGGAACAGGAAAAAAAATTAAAAGCGCTGCAAAATAGCACAAAATGTGCAATTCCACAATTGTGTACTTTTTTATTTTCAGCATTTATTTTATGGTGGAAATAACCTTACAATAAAATTCTCTTGGTCAGTACGATTACGGAGATGTTAAACATGCACAGTTTTTGTTTTAGTTAAGTCAGGAGTGGGGAACTCCTGGTCCGCGGGCCGTATGCGGCCCGCAATGAAGTTTTCTGCGGCCCCTCGGCAGATTCCTGGGGCTGCAGTGCTGGGGCCGCTACCGCGTATTGCCAGCGGCTGGCCGCCAGCGCTTTAAATCCCCATCCTGCGAGAACGTGCATTCCGGAGTCACACTTATGAGTTATGAGTGACTCACAACGCATCACCCGGCACGACTGCACATTCCCCTGACAGGAGCAGGTCGGTTGCATGTGTTTCTACGCAGCTGAGATGCTCCTGTCCAGAGAGCAGTAGGCTGTGTTGGGTGATTCGATATATGATGCTCGTGTGAGTCCGGCCCAGCGTTCACTACTGAACACTTCATGAGCGTACAGTGCCAGTGTGCTCAGGACTTACTTTTTGGGTGGGGTTACCACTCTGCGCTCCAGTATCACAGAACACAGAAGACGAGCAGCAGCTTCACGACTTCCGATAGTGTGTGTCGGCCCTCCAGTGCTGTGTGCCCCCCTCCTTACTGAACAAAGGCTTGACCTTTTGCCCCACGCCCAAATGGGACTCCTTTACCCTTGAAAATGACATGCAACGGTTCTATAGGTCAGTTAGGCTTAAAACTCATTTCGGCTCTAATATACCCCATAACACAGACCAACAACCACTACTCAAAGAAACCAACATTAAGACGTTGGGTCTTCACAATCGCAGTCACTTTATGCCACCTAGAACCCATCATGCTGTAGAAACATTTATATCTTTAGTGGACCGCGATATTAAGGATAATATACATGAACACGAGTTGGGCTTCTACCCCACACGAAGTAATATTAATGCTTCAGAAAAACTGGCCATATCTTCTTTGAGAGAAAACAAAGCCATAACTATTAAACCCGCGGACAAAGGTGGAGCAATCGTAGTCCTTAATACACACGACTACATTAGTGAAATAAAGCGCCAACTGAGTGATACTGTGACTTATCAGAAGATACCTTCAGATCCATTATTCAAAATTCAACAAAAAATCCAAAAGTTTCTATCTATCCATTCTGATAAAGGTTCTATTGATCAATCCACCCGCACTTTTCTGACCAAATTACATCCTATAACACCAGTATTCTACTCACTTCCCAAAATACATAAATCTCTCATTAACCCTCCTGGCCGACCCATTGTAGCATCGACAGAGTCCGTCCTCTCTCCCCTGTCAATTTATCTAGAGAAGGTTCTTACCCCCTTAGCTAAAAAGACTAAATCATTCATTCTGGATACTAACAATTTTCTACAGAAGATCAGAGACCTAAAACAGGTTCCCCCTAATAGCTTCCTCTGCACCTGGGACGTGGGTAGTCTATATACCTCAATTTCTCATCAGAAAGGTATCAGGGCCACCAAAATTGCACTCGACAAAACCAAACTGAGTCAGGACTCGATTGATTTCACTATGGGCCTCCTCGAGATAGTCCTCAATGACAATTACTTCCTTTTCAAGGACGATTTTTACGTCCAGAAACACGGGACCGCGATGGGCTCGAATGTAGCCCCCGCGTATGCAAATTTGTTTATGGACTATTTCGAGGGACGCTTTGTGTATTCATATCCAGCTTTTGATGAATTGGCGTTTCTATGGGCTCGCTACATAGACGATATATTCTGCATATGGCAGGGCGACTTGGAGAGTCTGCTTGCATTTGATCAGCATATCAATACAATGTGGCCTGAGCTCAAATTCACGCTTATTCACCATCAGGAAGAAATTAGTTTCTTGGACACATATATCAAGAAAGACACAATGGGCAATCTTTCCTCAGATCTTTACCGAAAACCAACTGATCGGAATTGTATGCTCTTATATAGTAGCTGTCACCCCAAGTCAACTAAGAACAGCCTACCTAGATCCCAGTTTACAAGAATTACAAGGATAGTGTCGGATGAGAATACAAGAGAACAGAGACTAGACGAAATGTCCAATCGGTTCTTAGAACGTAACTACCCACAAACATTGCTTAAAACAGAAAGAGAAAGATTATCGCCCACCCCCTCCTCGGGTATAGACACAGTGACAATGGAAAGGATACCTTTTGTCCACACATACCACCCGTCTATGCCTAAAATATACAATATCATTAATCGCCACTGGCCGCTCCTAAAAAAAGCGCATCCAGAGATAGGGTCATTCATTCTCCCGCCTATCATGTGTAAAAAAAGACCCCAAAACTTAAAGGATTCTTTGGTCAGAGCAGATATTGGCAGTGACAAAACTAGTATACAAACCTTACTGGCACCGAAACGCACGGGGACTTTCCCTTGTCTAGGTTGTCCATCTTGTTCAAATGTGATCAAAGGAGACCACTTTACACACCCTAGGTCTGGCAAAAGTTTCCCAATAAAAGAGTACTTTACCTGTTTGAGCAATTTTGTTGTTTATATCATCAAATGTCCCTGTGGACTATTGTATGTTGGGGAAACAATCCAACATGTCGGCGATCGTATTGCTAGCCATAAATCCACCATTAGGTGTGGAAAATTATGGCTACCTATTCCACACCACTTTCACGAGGCTAAGCATAACGTAGCGCAGTTGCGCTTTCAGGTTATTGATAAAGTATATAGACCCAGACGCGGAGGAAACCATATCGAGCTCCTCAAAAAAAGAGAGAGCTTCTGGATCCATAAGCTTCAAACCCTAGCACCGAGAGGTCTCAATAGAGAATTAGATTGGCTAGTATAATGTTGGTACTGTACCTATGCATTTACCCATATTCATACTAATCATATCATGAAAAAAATTTTTTTTGCAGAAAACTTGAAAATTATCATCTTCACCTTTCCTCCTTCCATCGCTCACTCACTATTAGATGGTAACGTATAAATCTAGCACTTTCTATTTTTAGTCATATATAGACGGTAATGATAGTTCACTCTACTAGAATATTGGGACCCTTCCTTTTTTTATGTGTTTTTCATGTGTTCTTCCCAGATCATACTTCAGGATGTGTATATGTAAACCAATCACCACTGGTCTTTGACCAAAAAGAGGAAGTCATTTCAGTATCTCTAGTTATATCTGTATATATGCTTATATACTATACTGCAATTGTCTCTATGTACCTATATGTTCAAATGTTGTATACATTGCTGCTCTGTATAGTGACTAGATAGATAAATCCCCCCTGGTACCAATAGACAATCTCTATCAACAGACTGCTTCACCTAATGTCCACCTCCTATCCCTCCATTGATCCCCTATGACGCACGTAGGAGAAACATCCTCCTATGTCTAAGTACGAGTTTTACTCTACTGCGCATGCGCGGGCGCCTCTATTCATGGTTGAACGGTACCGTTCATATACTAATAGTGGCGCAGATCGCCACTGCGCAGGCGCCGGCGTGCCCAGTCACTTCCGGGTCTGGGAGTTAAATAGCTCCCATTCCTGTTAACTTATCGCTCTATGCCACAGTCTGGGAAGACGGCCACAAAGGTATGCGATGAGTTTATCTGTCCCTAGTGCTATCCACCTCCAATCTCTCAATGCTCCATTCTTATAACGCTTTACTCCTCCTTCTAATTTTCAGAGGACTCCATTACCCATTGCTATACTCTCACCTTAAAGCCTGCAGGTAATACGTGCTACTTCATGAATTGCTATGTGCCACTGCACTCTCTGTTTACATGGAATGTAATCACTAAGACTTTGCTTACATGATTATAGATGCAGATAAGCCCCCTATGCCTGTGGATATTAACATATCATATGTGATCATATCTGCCTACGATAAGCTTAAGGTAATGCTATGCAGAGGATCCTATATGGGGGGTGCCATATATCATTTATTACCTGCCGATAAGCAGACCTTGTTTATCCTCTAGGGACCACGAGTTGCAAAACTCTCCCAATATAAAAGGACAACTTCTAATAACTATTTAGTTGCTAATACAGGCAAGGTAATTCGTTATTCCCTCCTCCATAATGCCACTTCCCCTGTAGGAATACCACCCCTTGATAATCATGCCTCTATCTGCAGGACTGGCATCTTGCAACTATTATATTCATTTTCCTGGGTGGAGTCCGTAACCACTTCTATACCAATAAATCTCTAACGAGGAGAGAAAGAGAGAGAAAAAAAAAAATTCCCTCTGTGACATTACTTCTTCTTAATTTGGAGGTATGCAAACCATTCATATACTGCTTGACCTAGTCTTTGACGTGACATTATTTGCTATGAAATTCAGAGAGTCACCTCAACTGCTGAGATGCTACTACTATACTTCCCACAATAACTTGGATATGACTTCTCATGTTATTTTGTATATATGTATATGCTTTGTAAATATGTTTTTCTTTGTGATATATGTAAATAGTGATTTTCTTTCTTTTCTACCCTTTCCCAGTGTGACTTGGTATGAAGAAGGCCCAGTCTGGGCCGAAACGTCCCTTAGTCCCTCCCACCCACCTTATTCATAAAATAAAGAAACTTTTTTGAACGATAAAGAATCTGTTGATTTCCTTTTATTAATACCTCATGCTGATGAGAGTGCAGTGTTTTGAATGTACAGTTTAGAGTCCGGACCTTGGTCCTCTCACTAGCACCTCAATACCATCTTTAATAGTGCAGTGTTCACACCATACATATCTTAACTGCCCCCCAGTGATGTCTGTGCTCCCCCTGTGTTATTCTTGTCCCCCTAGTGATGCCTGCTCTCCAGTGATATTTGTGCCCCAACAGTGCTGTCCGTGCCCCCTAAGTGCTGTCTGTGCCCCTGAGCTATATATATTCCTCCCAGTGATGTCTGTGCCCCAGCATCTCTTGTGATGTATATGTCCTAGCCCCTCCTGTGATGTGTATGCCCTTAGCCCCTCCTGTGATGTGTATGCCCTCAGTGTCTCCTGTGATGTGTATGCCCCCAGCATCTCCTGTGATGTGTATGTCCTCAGTGTCTCCTGTGATATATACATACATACATAAGAGGGGCTGGGGGCATATAAATCACTGTAGGGGCAGGGGCATATACATCACAGGAGACTCTGTGGGGCATGTACATCACAGGAGGGGCTGGGGAATATACATCACAGGAAGGGCTAGGGCATATACATCACATTAGAGATGCTGGGGGCATATGCATCACAGGAGGGGATGAGGCAAATACATCCCATTGGAAATGCTGGGGACAAACACATCAAAGGATAGGCTGGGGCTTATACATCACAGGAGGGGCTGAGGTCATATATATAACAAGATGGGTTGGGGCATATACATCACAAAAGGAGCGAGCCATATACATCACAGGAGGGGCTGAGCCATATACATCACAGGAGGGGCTGGGGGCATATACATCACATTGGAGATGCTGAGGCATTTACATCACAGTGGAGAAGCTGAGGCATTTACATCACAGTGGAGAAGCTGGGAGCATATATATCACAGGAGGGGATGGGGGCATATATATCACAGGAGGTGCTGGGGCAAATATATCACAGGAGGGGCTGGGGCATATACATCATAGGAGAGGCTGGATCATTTACATCCCAGGAGGGGATGTGTCATAGACATGTCCCGAGACCCTCATGTGATGCATGTGCCCTTGATGTCTCCTGTGATATATATATACAGCAGTCCCAATGTATTCTATGTGATTTATAAACAGCAGTCCCAGCATCTTTTATGTGATTAATATGATTTACAAATCTTATTATCACAAAGAGTTGACTACGCTCCAGGCAAACCTGGAAAATTACTGTAGTTGTGAGAAGCAAAGTTACATGATCAATATCACCAAAAATTAACTGCCACACCAAAGAGAAGCAGCTCCGCCCATCACAATAGGGGTGAGTTAATTGCTTGATCAAATACAGTATAGCCTGGTAATTTTGACATTGATAATTTTGTGTGGCCCCCGAAGGTTGATAGAAATTCACAAATGCTCCCAGGCAGTAAAAAGGTTCCCCACCCCTGATTTAAGTGGTGAGAAAAAATACGAAATTTGTAAAAAAAAACAATAAAAGAAAATGTTTTGCTTGCCATTTTCCGAGAATCAAATTTTTTTACATTTTCGGAATATGGCGCAGTATGAGGGCTTGTTTTTTGTACCTCGAGATGCCATTTTTATTTCTATCATTTTAGAGCGGATATGATGTTTTGAACGCCTGTTATTAAATTTTTTTGTGTTGCTAAGGTGGCCGAAAAACTACAATTTTCGCATTATGATTTTTTTCATATTTTGATCGGATTTTTACTAATGCAGTGATATCAAATTTGTGTATTTTTTCTTGTTTTTTATTTCATTTTTAATTAATTTCAATTTTTAATTAATTTTAATTCCTTTTTAGATTTTTGTATTTTACTGTTTTGCTATATTTTTAAAGCACTTGTTTTTAAACTTTTTACTGTGTTTGTTAGTCCTCTCAGGGGACTTGAACCTGAAATTGTCGCGCCACGGGGCAGCTGGGCTGCTCGGATCCGGACAGTCCGTGGCTTGAGAGGTTCCGGATCCGGGGCCACCGTCGACCAGTTTTAAATACAAATAAAATAAAAATAAAAATATAGTCCGACTGCACCACTCGCTGTGTGCGTCCAGGGATGGTAGGGCTGCCACTGCGGGTTCCCGCTTGGGATGATGGATGGGGGCAGTGTGGATGGTGGAGACCTCCGTGAGCGGGGCTTTTCCCCAGGGGTAGGTGAAGGGTTAAGGTGGAGGCACAGGCAAATAACTCAATCCAGACAGGGAAGTGCAGTTTGGTCGCTTTACTTACAGCTGGGTTCGCACCCTGGAGATGTGCTGGATCCCAGGTGTGCCCAAGTCCTGTGTCCCTGTGCCAGCTGACCTGGGGCCACTCACCCACCTTTGTACTCCTGTGTGTGTGGGTCCTCCCTGGTGTGGAGCGCTTGGAGGTACTCCTGGTGTCTGGGTCCTGCCGCAGGCAGCTTGGACTATTTAAGGGAATATGTCCCGATCCTCCCTTTGCTGCTAATGCCTCGGACATTAGTGGTGGCAGATGAGTCCTGGAAACCCACCCGCCTAGCAGAGTTAACAGATGGCTTGAAGTCCTGGTCCGTTCTGGGACCTGTACCCCGTGTGTGCAAAGTACTGGGAGCCCTGGATGTCCACCCCACAGGATCCCTCTGTCTTTGGAGCTTGCTCTCTCGCTCTCCAGCTACTTTCTCCTCTTAGTGGCTGATCTTTCTACTCAGATCTTTGCAGGGTTTTTGCTACTCTCACTGTGTCTCAAGATTCCGTTGTCTGTCTTGACACCTGTCCTTTTACTCCCGTTCACTTCTCTCAACTCCTCTCCTCAGCTCTCAACTCCTTTTTTTCAACTCCTTTCTCTCTCCCTGTCTTCCGCTGACTAGCTGCACTTCCCAGGTCACTCGCTCCTCCCCCAGGTTTGGTCCCTCCCTTCCCAGTTGGCTGCCTGTTAGCTCACAGTGCCCAACCCTGTCACCTGGTTGTAAGGGGGTCTCCCACCCTGGTTCTGGAGTGTAAGTGTCTTGCTGTGCTGTGTGTGTACTGACTGGCACAGTTATGTAGGGCCCGAGCTGCTACAATGATGTTACCTTGTTTTGTGACACCTGGTTACCGCAGGGGCATCACACAATCATCCCATCCCTTCTGCCATATACAGCATTGCCTCAGTATTGCTGTATATAGCAAAAATCCCTTGGCTGTCATGGCAACCCATCAGAGCCCAGTGTCCATATACAGGAGCACCCAGTGTCCACATACAAGAGCGCCCAGTGTCCATATACAGGAACACCCAGTGTCCACATACAGCAGCGCCCAGTGTCCACATGCAGGAGTGCCCAGTGTCCACATACAGCAGCGCCCAGTGTCCACATGCAGGAGTGCCCAGTGTCCACATACAGGATCACCCAGTGTCCACATAGAGGAGCACCTAGTGTCCACATACAGCAGCACCCAGTATCCACATACAAGAGCGCCCAGTATCCACATGCAGGAGCGTCCAGTGTCCACATGCAGGAGTGCCAAGTGTCCACATACAGGAGCGCCCAGTGTCCACATACAGGAGCGCCCAGTGTCCACATACAGGAGCGCCCAGTGTCCACATACAGGATCGCCCAATGTCCACATGCAGGATCGCCCAATGTCCACATGCAGGAGCGCCCAGTGTCCACATGCAGGAGCACCCAGTGTCCACATGCAGGAGCGCCCAGTGTCCACATGCAGGAGCGCCCAGTGTACACATGCAGGAGCGCCCAGTGTCCACATGCAGGAGCGCCCAGTGTCCACATGCAGGAGCACCCAGTGTCCACATGCAGGAGCGCCCAGTGTCCACATGCAGGAGCGCCCAGTGTCCACATGCAGGAGCACCCAGTGTCCACATGCAGGAGCGCCCAGTGTCCACATGCAGGAGCACCCAGTGTCCACATGCAGGAGTGACCAGTGTCCACATACAGGAGCGCCCAGTGTCCACATGCAGGAGCGCCCAGTGTTCACATACAGGAGCACCCAGCGTCTACATACAAGAGCAACCAGTGTCCACATACAGGAGCACCCAGCGTCTACATACAGGAGCAACCAGTGTCCACATACACAATGTTTTCTTGTATAAGTGTATAATAGGACCACAGTCAGCTGATATAAATCATAATGGGGGGGTGTGCTAACCAGCCCTTATTGATAAAGTATCTGGTAATCATAATTGTAATTAGAAAAGTTTTAGCCGGCTCATACCAATACAGGCTAAAGTGGATAAATGCAATAAAAAGTGGAAATAATAATTACTATTCATATAATTAGTAATACAATTAAAAAAGTGACCACGTGATCTGTATACATCCATCGGTCTGGAAACGTTAATTTATTAGATTGTGGAACTTTCCAAATGTCACTGGATGTTAATTTTATTTTCTTCTAATATATTATCTATGTCTTATTTATAGTGTGAGTTAAGAAGTCTAATTGCCGTATCCTATAAGTGATGTATTTTATAAATTAATTAAAGGACCCAATTATATGCTGTGTTACTTTAAGATGGAAATGTCATTTTATTAATTAAAAGGAATGTTATCTTTAAATAAAAAATTGCCAGTATGGACATAGCCTTTACTATCAAAGTGCATGTAAATTAAGAAATAAAGCAAGTTGTAATTAAAAATTCTCGCCATTTTATTTCTATAACTCCTGTATGAAGTTTGATCGTACAGTCAGAAGTTTTTTGTTAAAATAATTTTGAGAAATTAAATAAAAAAATAAAAAAAAGTTGTGCAGGTGGATAAATTGGACAGGTGGGTCCCAGCTGCTTCTCCCCACCGGCTGCCAGTGACTGACAGGTCTACCCCTGCCGGCATTTGTATGGAGAGACCTATCTTTCCAGTAGAGTAGGCTGGAGAAGCCACTTTATACCTAACCTATGGTCTCCCATGTAACTCAGTCCCCAGTGACAGTGACTTTTAAACTATGGTTTTACCTGAAATGTGCCAGGACTGGCACGTGACTTATTAATTCCAGAGATCTTACAAACTATTAGGGTGTATTAACTACGTATGGAGGAAAGGTTATTTTGACAGCTAAATAGGAAAGAATTCAATTACACCATAACTGACCATACCAGTCAGACTGTGGAATGCCCTACCATAACACATAGCAAAGGCATATCCAAGGGGAAGGTGGCGGGGCATCTGCCCCGGGCGCAACTGTGAGGGGGGTGCTGTTGGGCTGCCTGATGCAGCACCGTGAAAGTCTGCAGAGCTGCGGTTGCTGCTCTGCAGTGAGAGTCGCTATTCTCTGAGTGCAGCTGTCACACTGACAGCCGCACTCATAGAATCTGCAGCGCGCGGCTCCCACTGCTCAATTGTCCTTGTACCTGTCAGACGCGAGGACAATTGGAGCGGTGACGCCAGCGCTGACTTTCGGGTCAGAGCGACGGCTGTCATGTGATCAGGTCAGCTGATTACACTGCTGACCCGGAAGTCAGGGCCGCAGCGCAGAGGCGGCAGAGAGCGCTGATAAGTGCTCCATTGTGGAGCTGAAGACACGGATGGAGGAACATTATGGGGTGAGGGGAGAGGTATCTATGCACACGGAATGGGGGGACAGAGGGTGGGGAGAGGGAACTATCAGTGGACACATTATGAGGTGATAGAGGTTGGGAAGGGGGCAGTATCTAAAGACAGTATGGAGGAGAGAGGATGGGAAGGGAGCAGTATCTATAGACACAGTAGGGGTGAGGGGGAACAATCTTTTGACAGTATGGTGGGAAGAGAAGTTGGGGAGGGGAAGCATCTTTGGGCACAGTATGGAGAGAGAAATGATGAGGGATGGTGTATGTTTTGAGAAATGATGAGGGATGATGTATGAGGAGAGAAATGATGAGGGATTATGTATGGGGGGAGAAATGATGAGGGGTGATGTATGGGGAGAGGGAGGATGCGGGGGGATGTATGGGGAGAGGGAGGATGCGGGGGGGGTGTATGGGGAGAGGGAGGATGCGGGGGAATGTATGGGGAGAGGGAGGATGCGGGGGGATGTATGGGGAGAGGGAGGATGCGGGGGGATGTATGGGGAGAGGGAGGATGTGGGGGGATGTATGGGGAGAGGGAGGGGTGACGTATACAGACATGGTATGGGGAGCAAATGTGAAAGAAATTTTGAGGACACAGAATAAAGAGTGACATGGTATGAGGAGCAAGAGGGCAGGATGGGGAGTTAGGTGGAAAAGTATATGGACACGCAGGAGGTAGTGAGGAAGACAGTAAGAGATGAGATAAATGTGAGGGGGCACAGAATAGAGACTGGGTAGTGGAGGGACGGGGTATGGAGAGGGGGCAGAATTGGAGGACAGTGTGAGGCCATAGCGAGGAGGGGGTGGGATGAGAGGGCACAGTATAAAGACTGGGCAGTATAGGGTGATACAGTGAGAGCACAGTGTGAAGAGTAGTGTGGAAAGGAGAGGGAGTGTGTGGGGCATGTAAGATAAGAGGGCAGTGTGTGGGTCATATTTTGTGCAGAGTACACAGTGATGGGCCATTATTTATTCTGGGGCAAAGTGTAAGTCAGATATCTTTAAATATAAGTATTATAATTATTCTGCTATTTTAAGGGCATCGTGATGGGATGTGCTGCAGAAGACCGGAGAAGATGGCAATCTGCAGAGATGAGATGTGAATGTGAAAAGTCATCATGGCGTCAGGACAAGGTGAATAGAAAGAAACGACTCAGAGGCAACATCATCTATAAGGTACCTGACTGTAAATGTTTATTTGTGATACTGACTATGTCCCATCATTAGGCCTTGGTCCCACTTGCGCATTGCTTCTGATGTGAGCGCAATAGGACCCCCACTGATCAGCTGTTCTTGGTGCAGGTGGCCGGAAATGCTTATTTCTGGATCTGCTTCATCCTTTGATAGTGTCCGCGGCCGGGTACTGCACATCCGCCTTATTGATTTTAATAGAAACCTGCTGCCACTATCTGAAGACAGAGCAGATCCAGAACTGAGCACCACCGCCACGGAACCTAGAACAGGCGATTGGCGGGGGTGCCAGGTGCCGGATCCTGAACAATCAGACATTGGGGATCTATCCTAAGGAAAGGCCTTCAGTGTTAAAGTAGAGGACAATTTCTTTAATAAAGTCTTGTGCCGTCTGACAAGTTAAAGGTTACTATGTTTTTATTTATGTTGTTAGGAGCATTAAAGGGGTTGTCTAAGTTTGTGATGAGTCTGCAGTCACTCTATGTGACTGCAGACTTCTGAATTCTCACAGTGCGCACACTGCCCGCTGTCAGGATTCTCTGATGCCGGCAGTGACAGTGGGAGCTTACAAAGCTGCAAGTATGCGATTTACATAGATGTGGTCACGTGCTGAACAGACATGCTCAATGAAAATGAATTGACTGAGGCTGGACACATCAAACCAGAATGTGGCCAGAAGCCTACAGATCTCATACTTGTGCTCACATGATTGTACATTCTCTTCACTGGCACCGGAGAATCATAAAAGTGTGCAGAGCAGAATTCAGAAGCCTGAAGTCACGAATAGAGTCACTGCAGACTTTCATCTCTAATCTGGACAATCCCTTTAATTACAAAATTAAGTAGTGTAGTATCCTCAGTTCTAACAGCGTGTAATATACGAACTACCACAATTCAGCTCTGCTCGCTGGTCACCACATGGCCACTCCACTCATATGTGATTTTCATACTTGCATGTGACAATTAGCTTTTCTTCATATGTTTCTCATTGAACATTGAGAGAATTATTAAGAGAAGCTCGTTACCACATGAGTGTAAGTGTGCAAATCACATATGAGTGATTGGTCACATGACGACCACCCAAATTGCTTGGTGGGGGGGGCTCAAACTGAATTCTTGCCCCGGGTGCTGGAAAGCCTAGATACACCTCTGACACATAGTAATGGCAGATACTATAACAGCATTTAAAAAGGGGAAGATACTTTACTCACAACAAATGGCATTGTGGATTATATATAATCTAGTGATAGTGAATGTATAATGACTGGAAAAGGTGAAACTTGATGGACCTGTGTCCATCACCCCTTTCTTTGACGTGATGTGGGGCACCGATGGTTTACTATGACAGCCGGGGGTCTGCTGAAGCCCCCAGTGCTTATCATGACAGTTCATCTATAAAAAACAGTATTTAGCTAGCGTTTAAAGAACATCCCAATGTTTGCTATACATAGCAGGGCTGATGCACTACTGTGTATAGGACAAGGAATTATAAGATCACAGATTCAATACCCCTAAGTGACTAACAAATATAGTGAAAAGTAAAAGAAAATGTTTTTAAAAATATGAAAAAAATAAAAGTTCAAGTCATCCCCCTTTTCCCCATTAAAACTTAAGAAAGAAAAATAAAAAAATTCAAATATTTGCTATTGCTGTATTCATAATAGTCTGATCTATTTATTCGATCTGTCTCTGCAATGGCAAAAAAATAAAAAACACCAAAATTCTGAATACAAAAAATGTAATAACAGGCAATGAAAACATCTTATCTAACCCAAAAGGATATATAGAAAAACATTAGCTCGTGGGGGCACTCACACAGATCCATATCCCAAACATTGAAACCGGCTCTTGGAAAATGGTGACACAAATGAATATTTTTAGACATTTCTGATTTTTTTTTCACCACTTCAATAAAACAAAACTATGCATCTTCGGTATTCCTGTAATTGTCTTGGAGAATCATAATACAAGGTTATTTGTACCATAAAATGAAATCTGAAAATAAAAAATCCAAAAAAGAATTGCGGAATTGAACATTTTTTTTTTTATATTTTCCCGTGTTTGAAATATTTTTTTAACACTTTACAGTACATCATCTGATAAAACAGATGGTGTTATTCAATTATACAACTCGTCCCACAAAAAAAGACAAGTCCTCACTTGGATATGTCGACTAAAATATAAATAAATAAGGCTATTGGAATAAGGGGAGGAAGAAACAAAAGCGCAAAAACGTAAAATTGCCCGGTCGGAAGGGGATGTCCACTTAGGTCAGAATTATTAACACAAGTCACCAATCTCCATTGCTCCTGTTCCAGCATTTCGCTGGTTCCTTGCTGGACTCGACTTTCTGGTCACCCTTGAAGCACAGGAAATGACTACTCTACCAATCACTGGAACCAGCAATGATTGGCTTCAGCGGTCTCATGCTCCTGTGTCCGGATGTCACTGTTGCAGCACAATGTAATGACCAGGAGGGAAACAGATATCGCAAGAATGGGAGCAAATAGGGATAGGTTAAGTGAGAATTGCTTATTTTATTTTGTTAATTTAAAAAATAAAGTGGACAACCCCTTTAAACGTGAGATACTAAAATATAACCATAAGCTATTATGCTTTAAAAGTTGTGCACTTGTATACTCTAAAATTGTAGGTGTTTTCTTCCTAACAGAATGGTGTCCTAAAGGAAAATGTAATTTCATTCTGCATCAACAGTTCTGACAGCTAGGTAATGCAGTGATCCAAAAGATAAAATGCTTTAAAGGCCTTTTACACCAGAAATAATTTCATAATGTAAAAATAAAATCTTATTCTTTGTTATCAGGGATCCATGATATTTTTGATAGTCATTCTCACTGTCATTTTACAGCAATAGATGTTAAATGACAAAGAAAGAATTTAACTACAATGATTTTCTAAAAGGAACAAAACATAGAGATGAGTGAATATACAGTATTTAAAATGGAATTGAATTCTACACCAATTTTACAAAAATTCAAATTTGACAAAATATAGGTTTTTTTTGTTATTCCCTTCCACATGGATTCAACCAAATGGAGGCCATTGGCCACCCTTTTTCTAAACCATAAAAGGCCATCTGGACATTAAAAAAAAAAAAACAAAAAAAACCCCCACAAACTCCAAAAACTTATACTTACTTGCCTTACCACTTACCTCTGTGGCCCCTCCGCTCCTCAATATCACCCGTCTGATCCTCATTGCATCTTCTGATCACTGCTGTGAGCACTGAAATTTTAAGATCTCCCACGCTAGACCAGGAATTCTGGCATTGATAAGGCCTGTGATGATTCAGCACAAATATGGCGCCCCTGAGGCTTCAGTTGCCACAGAGTATTGTACCTTAGTTTAGGTGCAATATTCACCTTGGGTAAGGAGGAGGTTAATGAACCGGTGTTCCCCATTCACACTTTACATAAAGCTTAGGAGTCTTCTTTCTGGGGAGCTGTGCTAGAGTAGTCAGGGGGGTGGCCAACGCAAAGCTTGGGACTGCCCCGGTCACTAGAACAACCACCTGGGGGGTGGGTTCCACTTGGGGTAGAAGAGGAGCATCACACAATCCATAGTCAGTCTACCCGGGACATCGGTTCTGGGGACACGGCACCACTTCCTTCTCTTCTCAGGGCCTGGGGTTGGGGGTGCTACCACTCAGCCCAGGTGCCTCACAGCTGCAAGGACCACTCTAACAAGGGAACTTTCTTTTCTCCAACACCGGTGACTTCTCCTAAATTACTCAGGTCCGACGGAGCCCATTACAGCAAGTGACCGGTATTACCTGGGTGAGCGGCACAGCATGAGTGAGTAAACAACCTGGAACCGCAGCCATAGACTCTGTCTCTTGATTACCGTCACTGCCAGCCCATGCCTCAGCGCCCGCCATTACTACTCCCCTCATCATCATCCCCAGGGCCTGCTCCACCTGTGGGGAGCGATGCCATCCACAGCTGCTACCACCATCCGCCCCGGAGGGCAGCAACAGCAGCAGCTAAATCCTTGGCCGTATACCACAGGTGGTCACGACATTCATCCTACTACTTCGCCATCATCTCCCCTTCCATTTACTGTATGCCTCGGGGCAACGAAGCCGGACTAGGCTGCCCGTGATGACGTCCGTCAATGGCCCAGCAACGAGTAGGTTAACCGCCTGCCCCGTGGGGCACTACACAAGCACCAATCACATAAAGGTTGACAATATATGACATCATGACATGCAATGTGACCTACTCTCTGTAAAGAGGTACCTTGGTAATGCATTTATAATTTGTTTATTGACAAAGTGTGGTGGCAATCAGAGTAATAGTAGTTGGGGTTGAAGTCAACTGTGTAGTCTCAGTTGGCATCAAGCCCTGATGTTAGTAATAGAGAGGTGTTTATCAGACACCCCCATTACTAACTCAGTTAGTAAACAAAAGACCCTCACACAAAAAATAAATAATTTACTTCAATAAACACTCCCTAAACTTTCCCTCGTTTTCTATTTTATTAAAAAAAAAATAAAATTGTGCCTTTGTCATAGTCTACCATATTTGTCATAGTCCAAAATAGGAAACCTGAAAAAAAACAAAAACGTACAAGCACAGAGAAATAAAACAAGACACTTACTTTTGTTTACCACTTTATTCAAAAGAAGCAAAAAAAAATTCCAGCTAGTCCAATGTAGTCCAGAGTGAATCTAAGGAACAAAGTATCTGACACTCCATAGACTTTGCTAACAGGCAATTCTAGCTCACGCTGTGCTGCGGAAGACCAGAATGAAGAATTATCAGTAACCTGGAGAACCAGCGACTCTAAACAGCGGTAACGTTAATCATACCATCACTCTGACCACATGTTGTGGGTTCACAGCAAAAGCTTCCAAATGTTAATGCAACACCTGGAATAAGCTATAAACCCTTTATCTGCTTAACTGATGATGAATTAATGAGAGAATATTCCATGCAGCAAATTAAAGAGATTTGGAAATCGCTGTCCAATTACTTTTGGTCCCTTGAAAAAGAGGAGGCTGCAAATTAAAGAGCTGTGATTATTAAACCCTTAGGCGGGCTTTGCACGTTGCGACATCACAAGCCGATGCTGCGATGTCGCACGCGATAGTCCCCGCCCTCGTCGCAGGTACGATATCTTATGATAGCTGGCGTAGCGAAAATTATCGCTACGCCAGCTTCACATGCACTCACCTGTCCTGCGACCGTCGCTGTGGCCGGCGACCCGCCTCCTTCCTAAGGGGGCGGGTCGTGCGGTGTCATAGCGACGTCAAAAGGCAGGCGGCCAGTAGCGGATGAGGGGCGGAGATGAGCAGGATGTAAACATCCCGCCCACCTCCCTCCTTCCGCATAGCAGCCGGCGGCAGGTAAGCTGATGTTCCTCGCTCCTGCAGCGTTATACACAGCGATGTGTGCTGCCGCAGGAGCGAGGAACTACATCGTACCTGTCGCGGCAGCATAATTATGAAAAAGTCGGAGCCTGCAACGATGATATGATAACGACGCTTTTGCGCTCGTTAATCGTATCATCTAGCATTTACACACTACGATCTCGAAAGTGAAGCCGGAAGTGCGTCACTTTCGATTTGACCCCACCGACATCACACGTGTGATGTTGCAATGTGCAAAGCCGCCCTTACTCCAATTAATATGTGAATACCCCTAAATTATAGCTGAGAGTCTGCCCTTTATGCCGATATTGGTTACATGACTGTATCTTTAATATATTTAGGTTTACAGCTAAAATAACAAAACTTATGTAACTGTCCAAATATTTCTGGACCCAAGTTTATTTTTATGAGAAACTTTTGTTACATAAGGGAATGTGAAGCAGCAGTTTATTGGTTGCTTGTGTTTTGCTTAGTATACTATTGCAGTATTGCATGTCAGTGCCTCAGACAGACATGTGCACTTTTGTCATTACCATTGCCTTTGGGAACACATAGCGTACCATCAATGGACTTCACTAGAGATGAGCGTTTCCGTGGAGGTTCAGTTCACCGGTAGCTAACGAGCCGAGCCTCCACTAGTTCGAGCTTGACCCGAATCCTGGAGCAAGTAACTGATTGACAGTTTGAGTCTCCGCTCACATACAGTCAGCCATAAGCAGATCACTTCCAGGGGAGGGTGGTGGGCTTTTTTCCAACAATTTTTTTGGGTTGTACAGTACATGTAATCATGATGATGTTACCCCCAGTGCGAGCTGTTCAAAGACTGCAAGCGGCTTGCACAGGGCTGAGTAACAAGTGTACTTGAGTACAGCGTTGCTCGCACTAGTGAAGTTCACATGTAAAGCATCCGAACCCCAAGCATTGTTTGTTAAGTTGGTGTTCGGTTCGAAAACTGAACCTCAGGTTCATTCATCTCTAGACATCACAGATGCAGTCTCCTTCTATCAAATAGTTTACATGACATGACCATATGGGGGGAACAGGGCAAGAAGTTGTAGTCGTGTGTGCAGAGGTTGCCAGGCCGCAGCGCAGCTGCTCAGTAACCCCTTGTGTTATGAACAGGTAACCGTGGACGATCTCAGAAAATCCCTTAAATCAGAAAAAAACAAAACCACAAGAGTAGTTGGAAACTAAACTGACCGCAATCCCCTATCTATCAGACAATACTAGAAGTAGCAGTGAGATGTTCCTAACACACTTAGACACCTCATCACTGCCGAAAAAACTTGCTACACCTCAAAGATAGAAATAATTAACCCTAACTTGCCTCGGAGCAGTCTCCAAAGAAATAGCAAGCCCCCAACATGTAAACGACGGTGATGTAAGAAAACACAATACACAGATAGAAAATATAGATTAGAAAAAGGGGAGGCCCAACTTACTAGATAGAACAGAACAGGACAAATAACTGATTGCGGCCAGCAAAAAACCCTGCAAAAAATACCAAACACCTGATAGAAAAAAGATCTGAGACCACACTGTCTCCCCCCACTATATCAGGTACTCTTCTGCCAGACACTTAAAATAGAACTGCAGATATAATGGGAAGAAACAAAATCACAGAACAAATAATATTCTAAAGTGCAAATAATCCAAGCATGAACAGGGAGCAAGCTTCCTTTCTTGCTATAGGAACTGCCCTGCTCACAAAAGCAGAGAGACAGATCCTCACAAACAAGAAAACCAATATACAGACCAAAATAGAATAAGCAGAAACACCGTTAGGTGCAATTTCAGCAATAAAGCACAGAAAATAGTAAACTTATCTGGAATAGATTCGGGCACAGAATAAATGGGAGAAACTAAAGGGATAATTCCCAGCCATCTTCAGAGGCAGCAGGAACACTTATCACTGGCGGCCGCCAGACAGAAAGTGCTCTACTAAAACCACTAGGCTGATCTGCAATAGGATTTCCTGGATTCCTAATTATTAGCATCACCTGTTTGAGTCACAGGTTCAGACTCAGCTTCATTACCATTCCTGGCCACCAGAGGGAGCTCCACATCAGCACCCACTCGGATGACATTCACAACACGTTTTGCCTCCCGATCACCGCTCCACTGCAAGGATGCTTTTGCCACAGTCCACACTTCCACCGAGTCAATAAATCAGACACAGATATATTTTCTTCAAACATCAGAACTTTACTTGAATTCTTTACAGGGAAACTTTCATCTCGCATACCACGGGCACAGCTTCTGACCCCGATGGGGTTCCCTCCAGACTTCATTCCATAATAGAATTTACCGGCCGACTGCTTCCTGGCACCTGAGCTTTTTCACATACTGCTAGGCCCCTCATTCCCCTGTCTGATGTCAGACTTCACTAACCGATTCAAAAACTCCTTTAGCCTCTCCATCCCACCCACAGAGATTTAGCTGATGCTATTGAAGGGGCTTATTGCGATAGCACTCTTGCCCCCATGCTTCTGGCTAGGACCTACTGTTCTCCTTTAAGAACCTACTTACCTTTGATCTCTCAGGGGATTTCGTTGGGTTTTCAATCCAGGAAAGACAGATGCAACCCCGACCGACCAGACTCAACCCCTCTCTGGGGATGCAGTTCCGACAGTCCTCTCAAGAGCAGGACCCCGCGTGTCCGCTGTCAAAGGGTTTACCCTTAGGATCTTTAATAAAAAAAATTTGCCTTGTTCTCTTTTTCTCCTACTGGGGACTCTCCTCCCCACCTTCTGCATCCTGTCCTATTTATACCTTATACTCCTTCTTTCACTTTTCCTACCTACCTAGGTACCAGGACAGCTGTCACTAAACCACATTGTCACCTTGTGGCCATTTACAAAATACACATTACAATTTAGTACATCTGATAAACCTTTCTGTGTGTCGGCTATTTCTGCAGGGGGTGGCATAACCTTGACCCCCCTATAACGACAACTGGCCATGGCATCTAAGGTGCTAAATGTCCATCATCCCAGCCATGACAACCTGGCTATTAATAAGAAGCTGTGTTTGTTCCATCCCTACTGAATTCTCTAGATGACAGTCCTTCTCATGAATATACAATACGTCAGGCTGTGCCACCTTGACTACATTGCGATTTAAAGTGCATTGCGATTTAAAGCGCTGAAAGCAATTTAAAGCAATCAAAGTTACATTTTGGCAGGGAGCGCACGATCTCTCTCCAACCATATGCAACATTGTATGATTTATCTTGTGACATATCTCAGCTATCAGGATATATATAACAATTTTCAATGATCAGAAACAGATTATCTGAAAATATATATCCAGCATCTGCCTACACTATATAAAAGTTTAATACCTCACTTACTAATTAGAACATACCATAAAACTTGAACACTGATCCTCAGACTTGCTTTTTCCATACTTAATTTACAGTGTTAATAGCCTGATTTACAATGCATTAGCTGCGCAGAACATTATAAATTGATGAGAAAATTGGTTTGAATTCTAAAGAGATTACAAATGACTTGATAAACACGGGAAATGAGTCTTATGTCTTTATAGTACAATATTTTACTAATTAGGCACAGGAACGACTTCTGAAATGAACATGTCTTTAGTGATTCACCAGTCAGATGACGAGCGCACAGCAGGCGCAGTTCTACATGAAGGTAACTTCCCCTGAGCTTATACATATCCAACACAAAGTCAGTTAGATCTTGTAGCCCAGAACACTAATGTTTCCAATCTGCGGTATACACCTAAATAGGGGTCTGTGTATCTGTTTTTTGTTGCTATATTAAAGAGTAACGACCATTTAAAATTTTATTTCACAAATTAATAAATTAAGAAACTTTGTGATAGATCTTATCAGAGAATCCTGCTTCTTTCTCTGATCATTAATTTTCAAAATCAATTCCCAAGTAAAGTCTGTATGAATTGAACACAGTGTCTCCTATTACTGTAGCAACTGGTATCTCATCTGTAGAAAAAAAGAGGGAGGAGCAGGAAGAAGTTCCTCTCTCCTCCCCTTTCCATTCTACATAGCATCTTAGAAATACTAACTGTCATCTTCTTGCTCAGTAATTTAAATAAAAAAATTTCACTGAAAGCAAATCTTACCTGCTAAATTGAGACCTTTAGAAATGAAAGATCAGGTCTGGAGGAGAAAGAAGCACATTTCTCTGATAAGATATATTACAATTTTTTTTTTATTTTTTTTTAAAGTGCAGCTGGTGAAATAAGTTTTGAATATGTCACACATTTTCTAAGTAAATAAATATATATATATATATATAATTGCCTTATTCTGTCTGTCTGTCTGTCTGTCTGTCATGCTCCAAAATTGTGTCCTTACGGTGACACAAAGCTGATTGGCCGCTGGGCTCACCGTGGCCCCGCCCCCCCCACGGATTGGCCGCTCGCCCAGGCTGCGCCCCCACACGGATTGGCCAGCCGCTCGCCCAGGCTCCGCCCCCCCCACAGATTGGCCTCTCGCCCCGGCACCCTGCAGGCATTGGCAATTCGGCCACGCCACGCCCCGCCCCCCTCATGCAATGCACGCTAGCTCTGGCCCCGCCCCCCTCCCCACCCCCGCACATTCCCCGAACTGACACGGCTGTCACGGAGGTGAGTACTGTACTCCCCCCCTCCCCCTCCCGCGCATTCCCCGAACTGACACGGCTGTCACGGAGGTGAGTACTGTACTCCCCTCAACCCCACCCCCCCACCCCCCCACGGCCCCCGCTCGCACAGGAGTGGTGTGGATACGTTGGTAACCATGCTAGCATAGTTACCAGCTGGTAACCATGCTAGCATGGTTACAAGCGCATCAAGGTCCTGCAGCGGCGGAAGATCCACACGCACACACATAACAGCACACACACACACATACACACACATCAGATCACACTCACTCTCACACACACCTCCCACACACCTCACACACACATCACATCGCATCCACACACTCACAGCATCCGGCGATATCGCTTGCTTCTCGGCCTCGATACTGTGCTGTTGTGACCTTCCAGGACCTGAAAGAGGATCACATGGCCAGAAGCATGTGGTATCTCCGGATGTTGTGAGTGTGAGCGCGTATGTGCGATATCGTCAGTGTCTGTGTGTGTGAGTGTATGCGATCGGGTGTGTGTGAGTGTATGCGATCGGGTGTGTGTGAGTGTATGCGATCGGGTGTGTGTGAGTGTATGCGATCGGGTGTGTGTGAGTGTATGCGATCGGGTGTGTGAGTGTCGGCAGAGGAGCACGGCGTGCTGGAGGAGGCTGGGAGCAGAGAGGCTGATCTTGGGGAAGGCTGGGAGGGGGAGGCTGATGCTGGGGGAGACTGGAAGGGGAAGGCTGATGCTGAAGGAGGCTGGGAGGGGGAGGCTGGGAGGAAGGAGGCTGGGAGGAGAGAGGCTGATCCTGGGGAAGGCTGGGAAGGGGAGGCTGATGCTGAGGGAGGCTGGAAGGAGAGAGGCTGATGCTGCGGGAGGCTGGAAGGAGAGAGGCTGAGGCTGGGAGGAGAGAGGCTGATGCTGGGGAAGGCTGACGCTGAGGGAGGCTGGGAGGGGAAAGCTGATGCTGGGGAAGGCTGGGAGGACGGAGGCTGGGAGGAGAGAGGCTGATCCTGGGGAAGGCTGGGAGAGGGAGGCTGATGCTGGGGGAGGCTGGAAGGAGAGCGGCTGATGCTGGGGGAGGCTGGAAGAAGAGACGCTGATGCTGGGGGAGGCTGGGAGGAGAGAGTCTGATGCTGGGGAGGCTGGAAGGAGAGAGGCTGAGGCTGGGAGGAGAGAGGCTGATGCTGGGGAAGGCTGATGCTGAGGGAGCCTGGGAGGGGAAAGCTGATGCTGGGGAAGGCTGGGAGGATGGAGGCTGGGAGGAGAGAGGCTGATCCTGGGGAAGGCTGGGAGAGGGAGGCTGATGCTGGGGGAGGCTGGAAGGAGAGCGGCTGATGCTGGGGGAGGCTGGAAGAAGAGACGCTGATGCTGGGGGAGGCTGGGAGGAGAGAGGCTGATGCTGGGGAAGGCTGGGAGGAGAGAGGCTGATGCTGGGGACAGAGAGGAGAGGCTGATGCTGGGAGGAGAGAGGCTGATGCTGGGATGAGAGAGGCTGATGCTGGGAGGAGAGAGGCTGATGCTGGGGGAGGCTGGGAGGAGAGAGGCTGATGCTGGGGACAGAGAGGAGAGGCTGATGCTGGGAGGAGAGAGGCTGATGCTGGGATGAGAGAGGCTGAAGCTGGGATGAGAGAGGCTGATGCTGGGAGGGGGAGGCTGATGCTGGGGGAGGCTGATGCTGGGGGAGGCTGGGACGATGGAGGCTGATGCTGGTGGAGGCTGATGCTTGGGGAGGCTGATGCTGGGGGAGGCTGGAAGGAGAGAGGCTGATGCTGGTGGAGGCTGATGCTTGGGGAGGCTGATGCTGGGGGAGACTGGGAGGGGAAGGCTGATGCTGAGGGAGGCTGGGAGAGGGAGGCTGGGAGGAAGGAGGCTGGGAGGAGAGAGGCTGATCCTGGGGAAGGCTGGGAAGGGGAGGCTGATGCTGAGGGAGGCTGGAAGGAGAGAGGCTGATGCTGGGGGAGGCTGGAAGGAGAGAGGCTGAGGCTGGGAGGAGAGAGGCTGATGCTGGGGAAGGCTGATGCTGAGGGAGGCTGGGAGGGGAAAGCTGATGCTGGGGAAGGCTGGGAGGACGGAGGCTGGGAGGAGAGAGGCTGATCCTGAGGAAGGCTGGGAGAGGGAGGCTGATGCTGGGGGAGGCTGAGGCTGGGAGGAGAGAGGCTGATGCTGGGGGCAGAGAGGCTGATGCTGGGAGGAGAGAGGCTGATGCTGGGAGAAGAGAGGCTGATGCTGGGAGGAGAGAGGCTGATGCTGGTGCAGCATGGGGGATGGTGCACGATGGGGGGTGCGCAGCATGGGGGATGGAGCACGATGAGGAGTGCACAGCATGGGGGATGGAGCACGTTTGGGAGTGCGCAGCATGGCGGATGGAGCACGTTTGGGAGTGCGCAGCATGGCGGATGGAGCATGTTTGGGAGTGCGCAGCATGGCGGATGGAGCACGTTTGGGAGTGCGCAGCATGGCGGATGGAGCACGTTTGGGAGTGCGCAGCATGGCGGATGGAGCACGTTTGGGAGTGCGCAGCATGGCGGATGGAGCACGTTTGGGAGTGCGCAGCATGGCGGATGGAGCACGATGGGGGGTGCGCAGCATGGCGGATGGAGCACGATGGGAGGTGCACACCTCCCCCAACACACACAACACACCACACACACACTGGGAACCACAAACACCGCCCTACACAGACACTCACACACACAGACAACGCTGCACACACACAACACCCAACACACAAACACCGCGGCATACATAAATATACGCACATATCATGCAACACACACATTGCACAAAACATACCTCCCCCCAAAACACACCACACCCACACAAACCGCGCAACACATACACACACAACGCTACAGACACACAGCGCTCCACAAACACTGCAACACACGCAACACACACACAACACCGCTCTCACCCCCCGCCACACCCAGACAACACCCAGAACATGTACAGCTCATACACAAACACTTGGTAACTACACACAACAACATCTATATATATATATATAGATATATATAACAAAAATCATACATTAACTACACAATACGTAAATTCTAGAATACCCGATGCGTAGAATCGGGCCACCTTCTAGTATATATATATATATATATATATATATATATATAATATATATATATATATATATATATATAGTGCCTTGCGAAAGTATCCGGCCCCCTTGAATTTTTCAATCTTTTCCCACATTTCAGGCTTCAAACATAAAGATAAAAAAATTTAAGTTTTATGGTGAAGAATCAACAACAAGTGGACACAATTGTGAAGTTGAACAAAATGTTTTGCTTATTTTAAACTTTTATAAAAAATAAATGACTGAAAATAGGGGCGTGCAATATTATTCAGCCCCTTTAAGTTAATACTTTGTAGCGCCACCTTTTGCTGCAATTACAGCTGCAGTCGCTTGGGGTATGTGTCTATCAGTTTTGTACATCGAGAGGCTGAAATTCTTGCCCATTCTTCCTTTGCAAATAGCTGGAGCTGAGTGAGGTTGGATGGAGAGCATTTGTGAACAGCAGTTTTCAGCTCTTTACACAGATTCTCGATTGGATTCAGGTCTGGACTTTGACTTTGCCATTCTATCACCTGGATATGTTTATTTGTGAACCATTCCATTGTAGATTTTGCTTTATGTTTTGGATCATTGTCTTGTTGAAAGACAAATCTCCGCCCCAGTCTCAGGTGTTTGCAGACTCCAACAGGTTTTCTTCAAGAATGGTCCTGTATTTGGCTCCATCCATCTTCCCATCAATTTTAACCATCTTCCCTGTCCATGCTGAAGAAAAGCAGGCCCAAACCATGATGCTGCCACCACCATGTTTGACAGTGTGGATGGTGTGTTCAGGGCGATGAGCTGTGTTGCTTTTCGTATGGCATTGTGCCAAAAAAGTTTGATTTTGGTTTCATCTGACCAGAGCACCTTCTTCCACATGTTTGGTGTGTCTCCCAGGTGGCTTGTGGCAAACTTTAAACAACACTTTTTGTAGATATCTTTGAGAAATGGCTTTCTTCTTGCCACTCTTCCATAAAGGCCAGATTTGTGCAGTGTACGACTGATTATTGTCCTATGGACAGACTCTACCACCTCAGCTGTATATCTTTGCAGTTCATCTAGAGTGATCATGGGCCTCTTGGCTGCATCTCTAATCACTCTTCTCCTTGTTTGAGATGAAATTTTTGAGGGACGGCTGGGTCTTGGTAGATTTACAGTGGTATGATACTCCTTCCATTTCAATATGATCACTTGCATAGTGCTTCTTGGGATGTTTAAAGTTTTGGAAATATTTTTGTAACCAAATCCGGCTTTACACTTCTCCACAACAGTATCACGGACCTGCCTGTTGTGTTCCTTGGTATTCATGAGGCTCTCTGTGCTTCAAACAGAACACTGAGACTATCACAGAGCAGGTGCATTTATACGGAGACTTGATTACACACAGGTGTCTTATATTTATCATCATCAGTCATTTAGGATAACATTAGATCATTCAGAGATCCTCAAAAAACTTCTGCAGTGAGTTGCTGCATTGAAAATAAAAGGGCCGAATAATATTGCACGCCCCAATTTTCAGTTTATTATTTTATATAAAAGCTTAAAATAAGCAATAATTTTCGTTCAACTTCACAATTGTGTCCCACTTGTTGTTGATTCTTCACCATAAAATTTACATTTTCTATCTCTATGGTTGAAGCCTAAAATGGGGGAAAAGGTTGAAAAATTCAAGGGGGCCGAATACTTTCGCAAGCAAGGCACTGTGTGTGTATATATACAGTCATATGAAAAAGTTTGGGCACCCTTATTAATGTTAACCTTTTTTCTTTATAACAATTTGGGTTTTTGCAACAGCTATTTCAGTTTCATATATCTAATAACTGATGGACTGAGTAATATTTCTGGATTGAAATGAGGTTTATTGTACTAACAGAAAATGTGCAATCCGCACTTAAACATAATTTGACTGGTGCAAAAGTATGGGCACCTCAACATAAAAGTGACATTAATATTTTGTAGATCCTCCTTTTGCAAAAATAACAGCCTCTAGTCGCTTCCTGTAGCTTTTAATGAGTTCCGGGATCCTGGATGAAGGTATATTTGACCATTCCTGTTTACAAAACAATTCCAGTTCAGTTAAGTTTGATGGTCGCCGAGCATGGACAGCATGCATCAAATCATCCCACAGATGTTCAATGATATTCAGGTCTGGGGACTGGGATGGCCATTCCAGAACATTGTAATTGTTCCTCTGCATGAATGCCTGAGTAGATTTGGAGCAGTGTTTTGGATCATTGTCTTGCTGAAATATCCATCCCCTGCATAAATTCAACTTCGTCACTGATTCTTGCACATTATTGTCAAGAATCTGCTGATACTGAGTTGAATCCATGCGACCCTCAACTTTAACAAGATTCTTGGTGCCTGCACTGGCCACACCGCCCCAAAGCATGATGGAACCTCCACCAAATTTTTCTGTGGGTAGCAAGTGCTTTTCTTGGAATTCCGTGGTTTTTTGCCTCCATGCATAACGCCTTTTTGTATGACCAAACAACTCAATCTTTGTTTCATCAGTCCACAGGACCTTCTTCCAAAATGTAACTGGCTTTTCCAAATGTGCTTTTGCATACCTCAGGCGACTCTGTTTGTGGCGTGCTTGCAGAAACGGCTTCTTTCGCATCACTCTCCCATACAGCTTCTCCTTGTGCAACGTGCACTGTATTGTTGACCAATGCACATTGACACCATCTGCAGCAAGATGATGCTGCAGGTCTTTGGAAGTGGTCTGTGGATTGTCCTTGACTGTTCTCACCATTCTTTTTCTCTGCCTTTCTGATATTTTTCTTGGCCTGCCACTTCTGGGCTTAACAAGAACAGTACCTGTGTTCTTCCATTTCCTTACTATGTTCCTCACAGTGGAAACTGACAGTTTAAATCTCTGAGACAACTTTTTGTATCCTTCCCCTGAACAACTATGTTGAATAATCTTTGTTTTCAGATCATTTGAGAGTTGTTTTGAGGAGCCCATGATGGCACTCTTCATAGGAGATTCAAACAAGAGAACAACTTGCAAGTGGCCACCTTAAATACCTTTTCTCAAGACTGGATACACCTGCCTATGAAGTTCAAAGCTCAATGAGGTTCCAAAACCAATTTAGTGCTTTAGTAAGTCAGTAAAAAGTAGTTAGGAGTGTTCAAATCAAGAAATTGATAAGGGTGCCCATACTTTTGCACCGGTCAAATTTTGTTTAAATGCGGATTGCACATTTTCTGTTAGTACAATAAACCTCATTTCAATCCAGAAATATTACTGAGTCCATCAGTTATTAGATATATGAAACTGAAATAGCTGTTGCAAAAACCCAAATTGTTATTAAGAAAAAAGGTTAACATTAATAGGGGTGCCCAAACTTTTTCATATGACTGTATATATATATATATATATATATATATATATATATAAAAAAAATTTCATCAAAATGACTTTATTGAGATATTAATGAAAGCTATGGTAATGAAATAGTTGCAGTTGGGGGTTCCCCCGAGCCTCAAACCGCCCCTGCCGCTACAGGTGCCTGGTCGATAGGTGTCAGGTGTCCATGGTCTTGGGTCACCCTAAGCCTAAGTCCCCATTTTGCCCTACCGTTTCCCGCTGCCTCTCCAAGCTCTAAGTGCGTGATTCCCACTACTGCGCATGACATCACCAATGACGCGGCAGCTCCTGATTGGCTGTCGCGGACGTCACCGGTGGCTATATAGGACCCTGGACGACACCCATGGGCGTGCAAGAGCCATTAGGACAAGTAGGCAGCGTTAGGCATCCAGTGCCCATTGCGCCAAGATTCGCAGCGAGGCACACCCAGGGTCAGCTAACCCACTCCTTTCCTACCGTTCCCACCCAAAATTCCCCACTTCCAATGACACCTGCAGGGTGGGAGGAATTCATGCCTGCATCCTAGACAGGGGATTGGAAGGATGTACCACAGAGGAAAAGGAAATGGTATCACCCGGAGTCACTGATTGTGGACCCAGGTATTCAGCCCACATAGCCAGGCGCTTGGATGCCATGTAGTTGAGAATGCTGGTCATGGTTAGGCTGGTAGTGGTCAGACCCCAGCTGATCTTGGTACAGCACTTTTTCTTGTCCGCAGTGTCTGTAAAAACGTTCCAGACTGGGGAGCACCTATCTTTTGGCCTGGGATCTGGCCACATATGTGTACTCTGGGAAACAGTTGCCCACCTTCTACATATGGCCACCCTACTATCTCTTCCTACCTGTTGCAGTGATGTGGATCAGGGAGCGCTCCCTGAAGAAGTTATTTATGAAACGTACGTCGGAGTGGCAGGACCAGATAGACCCATGTGAGTGACGCTTCTAATCAGCCCTGTGTTTACTCTGCTTTTGGACCTTATTAAATCGGTATTTTCATTTAATCTGCTATGAGTCATTACCATTGTAAATGCTAGCCATACATTGCTATTGTAAATACTAGTCATCTGCATTTATAACAGGTTATTTGGGTTGCATATTGTGGCTTGGACACCACTTGTGATGCACTTAGCACTTCTTTATCGTAATGGATTTTGTATACTCTAATGTGATTAGCACGCTGCACTTTAATTAAATTATACTAATTCCTTTTGAATTTAATCTGTCACTAGCACTTTATTATAGTTGATAATTTAATTTATTTATAGTGCAAACTAGTGTGTTGTCCATTCTACTTATATGCAGCCTTTCACTACCTGTTTTTTCCCTCATTTTTCTGTATAGTGGGCTGTATTTTTGTCACAAAAAAAAAATAAATTTCTATTTGTTGTTGCTCTTTATATATTACCAATTAGTTCTTGAATTTTATACATTTATTGGGCAATAATTTAATAATTTGCTTATAACTTTGAACTGCGCATTGGGTCTGCTGGTCCTCTACACCTGTTTGACCACTATTCACCACAAAAAAAATTTTAAAAATTTTTTTACATTTTTTTTGTATTTTATTGTGTAATAAAGATATCTTAATTTTGGCCATATACTGTGTCTTAGTTGTTGTTCTTATTATTATGAGTTCATGGCCCGATATATAACCTTTGAAGGGTACTCTGTGTTGATTAAAAAAAAAAAAAATATATATATATATTTTAGAATAGAAAAATATAAATACTGAATTGTCCTAAAAAATTATTAAATCAACCACAGATAATATATCATATTTCAATAAATTATTTAGTAAAATAAGTCTGTCACCTCATTGAGACCAAAAGGCTTTAAGGTATTTAATTTATAGATCCAGTATGTATCTTTCTTGCTTAATAGCTCAATACGATTAGGGCCATGGGACGGTATCTGTTCAATGGGAGTGATCCTTAATTTCGATTTCTTATTATGATACAAGGTAACATGTCTGGATAGACCATGTAACATAAAACCTACTTTTATGTTGTGTCTATATGAATTGATCCTGTTCTGTAGTGCTTTGTTCATCCTACCAAAATATACCATATTTATTGAAACATGATATATTATCTGTGGTCGTTTTAATAATTTTTTAGGACAATTCAGTATTTATATTTTTCTATTCTAAAATATATATAATTTTTATGTATTTTATCCCTTGTCACTATTTTTTATGATTGTCATAATGTTTGTAATTATTATGTATTTCTCTTTTTAATCATGTCAGGTCATAATTATTGCTTTTAGTATATGTAGATATACATACATTTTATTGGTCATTTGCACAATTTTATCATACCCGCACAGAGAATTCAGCATATGTGAATCTGCACGAGGTTTTTTTTCTCCCTCCAGTCATCTATAGTTATGTCTCACAACTCTGGTGTCTACGGAGCACTGGATCTATACCTTTCACTTGAGCATGCGTGTTAAAGGGAACCTGTCACCTAGAATATGCGTTCTGACCTATCAGCAGACGCATGTGTGCCCTAATTACACCTCCCTACCCATCCCTGTGTTATAAAATTGTATAATATGAAAGTAATAAAAAACGTTTTACAGTGGTACCTCACTTAACGAGTAACCCACTTAACGAGAATTTCGCTTAACAAGCAAAGCTTTCTGTAAATTTGTAACCCGGCTACAAGAAAGCTTTGCTGTGCGAGCAAAATCCTCACCTCAGACACTTCCGGTTTCGTCCATCCACTGCACTCTGACCCGCACTTGCAGTCCACACAAACACATACAAGCACGCACACACATACGGTATTATGCTCACCTTACCTTCCGTTCCACCGCCGGTCTCATAGTTATTGTAGTTCCCAGGTACATCGCAACGTGCTCGCGGCAAACTTCAAGTACCATGAGGCCGGCGGTGGAACGGAAGGTAAGGTGAGCATATAATATCTGTACCTTCCGTTTCATCGCCGGCCTCCTGGGTCTTGTAGTTCGCCGCTCCGCTCCACTCCAGGCTGTGCATCGGCATCCATAGGACAGAAGACATTATTATATGATGGAGGTCATTGAGGTCATTATTACAACACAGAGGATATTATTAAAAAATGTGAGACATTATTGCAGGATAAAGGCCAGGACACAGAACATTATGACACAACGAAGGATAATATTAAAAGAAAGGACAAAGGACAGAGGACATTATTACAGCATGGGGCCAGCATGAGGGACATTATTACAGGATGGGGCATTTTAATACATGATGAAGGCCAGAATGGGGGACATTATTATGGGATGCGGGACATAATTACAGGATGGGGACCAGGATGGGAGACATTATTACAGGATGGGGACATTGTTACAGTATAGCGGTCAGAAAAGTGGATGTTAATTCATGGAGATCCTTACATATGACCAATGTATTGGTGAAGACCCAGGTCCAAATTTTGCATAGGAGCCCATATGACTCCAAGTATGCCACTGTCCACACATCTTTTGATCAAGGCACCAATATGGTCTAAAACATTAACTTTGGTGGGAGTCAGTAAGGACAATTTTGGTGCAAATTGTGCTAAAATTCTAATACATTTAATTTGATGAATATCACCCCTTTGAATTTTCCTGGAAATCACTGATTCACACTTGTTTATTTGGAATGTACACACAGGAAATTTTGTTGCCAATTTTTATTTCTTTATTTCTTTTTTTTTCATGCAAAATACATTTTACAGAGGTGGATTACTGATGAACAGAGCTAAATTTAATAAACACATCAAGCCTATACATACTGTATACTTACCAACCAATTTTTCTAGAACAACCATAACAGTAAAGAAGCCTAAATAGCTATTATAAAATTACACATATATACAAATGTATTGGCTACAAAAATTTTTTTTTCTGGTTTAGTACACAAGATGTACTGTATATATACTGAACATAATACTAAACAAGCCTATGTTAACATAGATTAAAAAAAGTTTGACTTCCATACGATGATAGTGAAGAGTAATATCATGATGAAATAGATGTAAACATGCATCAGCTATATTTCAAATATACAGTATAATGTATGTATGTTGTACTTACTGTGCGATACTGAAGCACAAATGTTTTTTGCCTTTTGGAACAAATTACGTTATTGATATACCGGAGGTCAATATTATGCCCAGGCCCTTACTGAAAGAATCATTTCTACAGGGTTAAAGGGAACCGGTCATCATTTTTTAGTGTGTTTTAGTGTATAAACAAATGCCACCACCTTTTACAGCGCCTTTACTGCATTACACAAAGTTGTCTATTGTCTGCTGACTCTCTCTGTATAACCCTAAACATAGCTATTGAATTGTTCCCGTCCAGTATGTAAATGGGATTCTTCGGTCCGATGGGCATAATTGTTGTGGCGTATGTGCTTATCCTCTGCTTCTAATGGCTGTCCTCCAGGTTTAATTGATGTGGATGACTTGTCCTGCGTCATCCACATAGCCCAACGAAATAATGTGCCTGTGCAGTAGCATCACCGGCTTGTGCAGGTGCACTTTGCTCTACCCTACTGCGGGAACAGCAGAACACAACTGCCCTTGTGCCGAGACTCGTCATTCTGGCTTCTATGTACCCAAACATGTAGGACAGAGCAAAGTGCACCTGTGCGAGCCGGAAATGCTACTGCGCGTCGCATGATTTTTTGGGGTTATGTGGATGATGCAGGATGCGTTATCCACATCAATCAGAACTGGATAATGGCCATTAAGAGCAGAGCGGAGGAACAGATGCCACAGCAATGATGCCTATTGGACTGACCCATCCAATTTACATACAGGGCTGGATCAATTCAAAAGGTATTTTTGGGGGGTATACGTGGGGCAGTCAGAAGACTTTAGACAACTTTATTTAACACAGTACCAGAACTGTAAAAGGTGGTGGCATTTATTCACATACTAAAAAACGGGGACAGGTTCCTTTAAGCAAATTGATCTGAAGACTGTCCATACAAAAATTCCACATTTATTTCCTAAGATTTGGGAACTTCATGCCTCCACCCACTGTATTTCCAATAATCCTTTCCTTGTAGGCTCTCCAGGTTTGTAAAGCGGAGTAACATTCTCTGATCTTTGTCTCTCCTGGAAAACTGTCCACCATCTCTTGTGCAATCTGTCTTGACTTGACAGGGGCTTCTGCCAGGAAAAGGTTTGTTGGAATAAAAATGCAGTCGGCTCCTTCACTTATCTGTCAAACAAAAATAATTATCAACATAATACATCCAACTCACTTCAGAAACTCCCCTTGGGGTCATATAGGAGGTGAAATATACTGTACATTGGTGCAGAGCTTGTGAAGGCCTCACTTTTCTATTCTAGAGACAGTATCAGAACAGCCACTATCATCGCATTCAGAAATATTTTGGCTGGGATGAATATAGAGCAAATTTGTCTACACACTAGAGATTGTAGAGAGCTGATAATGCAGATTTACACCATTTTTTCGGCTCATCCTTGCTTTCAACTAAGACACACAAATGTGTGTCTTAGTTGAAAGCAAGCATAAGGGATCCAGCAGCACAGACATGAAAGCCTTCTTTATTGATACATATTGAAAATTCCAAATAACATCCAAAATGGCTTACGGCAATAAAAAGCAGCAACGCGTTTCAAGTGCCTTAATCCCCCTTGGTCATGGCTAGCCTTGATCTCTTCTCCTTGCTTTCATTTTCAAGTGTTTTGGCAGAAACACTATCCCTGCTCCTGACAGGACTGGAATCAGGCATTACTGATGAGCGGGACTTTGTTTCTTTACACGTCTTAGTTGTTGACCAAATGCAATTCCTGAATTTCAACAAATTTGCACACTATTTATACAAGCCCAGACCAGGCCATAGATGTAGTACTAGAGAGGAGGAGTGGCTGCGCTAAAGGAAATAGATAGGGCCGATAGAGTCCTTTGGGTCCCGTGCTGGTGCAGGGAGAGGCCTTTGTTCAGTCGCCTCATTCCAGGTGAGTGCTCAGCTTCATTAGAGAGCAACTTCTTCTGGAACGCTGCCAGTTCCTGCTCTGCATTGAGTTCTCTGGCTCCCGTGAGTTTTGTTGTTCTGATCTTTCCTCCCTACCCCAGACCTTTGTTACCCTTCTCTGTCCGTGCCACTGACGGTATCCCCCTGGCTTCTGACCTTTGGCTTGTACCCTGACCTCGGCTCCGCTAGCTCCCTGTGTACCTTATCTTACTTTCTGGCTTCTGATCTCCAGCTTGTACCCTGACCCCGGCCGGCTCTGCTTGCTCCCCGTGTACCTTATCTGACTTCCTAGCTTCCGACCTGTGGCTTGTACTCTTGCCCTGCCTCTGCTCGCTCACTGTGTACCTTATCTGACTTCCTGACTTCTGACCACCACCGGCATGTTTGACTTCCTTGTCTCTAGTAGCTTCTAGTGACACCTAGTGGGGTATCATCACAAAAGATTTCCCGCTGTCATAATTATTTTTTTACTGTTTTTCTTATTTGAATGTGTATTTTTTATGTAAATCCATAGTTTCATTCCATGCTGTAAAGTGTCATCATCTACATTTTATTATTGTAAAGAGAAGGACTTTTTAATGACTTTTTAATGCTACAGGTGTTAATGAAAACACAACTCCTTATCTGGAGTTGAACATACTATAATGAAAGACCCACAGTCATACAGACTGTCATTGTTACAATGTTAAATGCAAATGTTGCCTTTAATGTCTTTCAGCAGCTGACAAATTTTAGTTTTGAATTTTTTTAGGAAAACAATAAATCATGTGGCACTTGTAGCTCTGAGCTCTTTTTCCCCTTTCAGAATACATTTGGGTATAATCATTGGTAGTTCTAAAAAAAGAAACAATGACTGTTAAGCCTGCTTTACACGGTACGACCGATTGTGCGATTTCACAATCGATCGTACCCGCCCCCGTCCTTTTTGCGTCACGGGCAAATCGCTGCCCGTGTCGCACAAAGGTAGTAACCCCCGTCACACATACTTACCTCTCGTGCGACCTCGCTGTGGGCGGCGAACGTCCACTTCCTGGAGTGGGAGGGACGTTCGGCGTCACAGCGACGTCACACGGCCGCCGGCCAATAGAAGCGGAGGGGCGGAGATGAGCAGGATGTAAACATCCCGCCCACCTCCTTCCTTCCACATAGAGACGGCGGCGGCCGCGGGAGGCAGGTGAGCTGCTCATCGTTCCCGTGGTGTCACACGGAGCGACGTGTGCTACCACGGAAACGATGGTCAACTAAAGTAACCGATATTATGGAACCTAACGAGCAGTACCCGACTCACGATTTGTGAGCGATACTGCGTCGCTAGGAGGTGTCACGCAGGCCGGCATCGCCAGCGATGCCGGATGTGCGTCACAAAAACCGTGACCCCGACAATCTATCGCACGATAGATTGCCTGGTGTAAAGCAGCCTTTAGGGGCAGTTTGCACACTACGATATCACATGTGTGATGTAGGTGGGGTCAAATTGAAAGTGACGCACATCCGGCGACTCAGACGATATTGTAGTGTGTAAAGCCTTTTTGATACGATTAACGAGCGCAAAATCGTCGGACTGCCAGGACCCAAACACCACCTTTTCCCCCCTAGAAAGACACCACACAGTTCTTTATAAATTAAATTACTTTTATTTTTCACTTATGGAGAGGCATAGGGAAAAAACACTCTCATCTTTTACTTTGGCATAAATTATGGTCGCAGCTTTCAAATTAGGCATTACCAGCCAACACCATGGGGTTTTGGGAAATTTTCCGCCACCGGCCGTCCGGTGCGGGTATTTCACCACCACTTTTCCTACCCCTTCCGCCAAGGAGCAGCACAGCGCTAGCAAGCTGCGACCCCCCCAAAAACCAAAATACCTGAGCCATCTCCTCACACATTCCCACCATTAATCCATCCAAAAACCGCATCATGGAAAATGCACCCGCTCCCTCATAAGGACAGCAAAGTTAATAACCTCCAGCTGGCGGTACCACACCAATTTTTTTTTTTTTTTTTTTATATATATATATATATATATATATATATATATATATTTTACACGATCAGCTTAGGTAGGCACTGGTTGCCCGTGCACCGAGGACAGCCCCGTAACACATCCTTCCTTGGATACGTTCCAATATGAGCTGAAAATCACCTCTGCCTTGCCCATCTTAAATTAGGAAAATAACAGGAAAAGTTGTACCATCTCTGATCGGATGAGGGTACGAGGCGAAGCGCAGCTAGGTTGCAGGAGACCAAATCTGTGACATCTACTTGTGTCGCCAAGTCAACTGTGGAGGGCGGCTCCACAATCCTGAACACCTCAGGTAGCACACTCCGCTCAACCAGCTCCCGGCAACTTCTCCAAGCACATCCGGGCCAATAGAAAACACGGACCAACCGCCAGAGCGAGGATCACCTTTTCCCGCTGCCCGAAAAGTATGGGCATGACCTAAGCTTGAAACTGAGGCCGACTTACATCTGAAAAGGAAAACATTGTCAGAAAGGAAAAAACTCTCGAAACCATCAAAATTCTCTTAAACAGCAGACCCCCTTTCCCTTGGGGTTGATTTGGCAAGAACTCGCGTTTTTTTTTTTTTTTTATAATACACAAATCTGAAACGTATGTAATGTTACGCTAACCTATATGACAGTCAGTAGCCTCCTGCCCTTCTACTAGTGACGGTTTATAAAACAAACTCAGTACGGACGTTCCTCAAAATGCATTTGCGTTGCCAAACCCATCCCATTGGAACCACGCTCATACACACTTGCCCCAAAGCTTCAGCAACACCCCAGTTCTGGGGGGGGGGGTGTTTACAACCCAGGTACTGCAACTATCGCACCCACAATAACAACCATCACCAATTCACCGCCATAAAATTGCCCGCCAAATATGGGAAAAAATCTTCATGGTTAAAAATTGCTCCCCGTCATCCCTGTTCATCTGAGGGCTATCACTAACACCTTAGGCATACCAACCAGAGGTGGGGAAAAAGATCCCAAAACTGTGAGGAAAGACAGGCTTGGCTAGATAGACCTAGGCCTTTCTTCAACCTGTGTGACTAAGCTTTAAGATCAAGACCACAATGGACGTAACCACCCGGCCCGATACCTTATAAGATCAACAAACGGCCAGGAGTATTAGGCCTCCTGACATCCACCCACCTGCCGCTAAACCACTACCCATTTCATACCGTGGGTCCCACTAGGCCTTGGTCACGCAGGTCCAGTTCCCCAACTGAAAAAATTTCAGGGCAAAAAACCCCATACCAGTTTGCTCATAACAGGAAAAAATGGTACCCGTTAGTGAAGTAGAATCACCAAATACTGCCGGTTATACACTAGCAAGGGATCCCTTGAAAATCATCATGCTTTTCACCCGCCTGGTAAACCCCACTCGCTGCATACCCTGCTATAAGCCCATCATGTGTGTGTTGTAACGAGAGGCCGGGTCCTCGGCCTCCTTTCGATGGGAGTACCATTACGAATTTAAAGAATCAAAACCCTTTGGACCTGCCAGCGGACGGAGTTAAGGAGGATACCTGGAATTGGAAAATCGATAGGGAGTAAACCATACTATCACGGCAACTGGATACCTGGTATGACTTTAACCTTTCGTTAACTTATGCGCATTCTAAAAACCGAAAACCCTAAACAGCCCTCTACTGAAAAGGAAAGTTATAAACAGGTGGTTAGACAGTTTTTTTTTTTTTTTTTAACGTTGTGTTGAAAACAAACCCAAACAGCCATACCTGCTGCTGTTAAATACACCCCCTATCGATTCAACCGTTACTGCTCTTGAAGCGAATGTAGCCGTTGAAGCTTAAAGAAAATTCAGCTGCCAATCAGTTCCTCCTTTTCAGGTGCCTGATTCCATGTAGCGGAAAATAAAATTTAAACTTACCGCACCTAGGGTTGGACCAATGTACCGATACCGGGTAACGTGATCCTGCCGCTTAGTCCTTCACTGGAAAGCCTATGAAAGGCGCCTTGGAAACAATGACAGCAATAGAAATGACCTTAACCGCAAAGTTGAAGTTCATACCTAAGGAACCGCAGGGGCCGAAAGATAAACCTCCATACGATGGGTAATAGCCGATAAACGCTATTTCCATGCGGCAAAACCTTCCAAAACAAAGTCAAACCCAAAAGGAGGGGCTTTTCCATATTTTTTTTTTTTTTTTTTAAATTTCATAATAGGTGCTTCAAATAATGAAGCTGCTTGACACCCTCTATAATCTAGTATTAGAATGATTGTTGTCTACTAACACATGGGAAAACACTGGTCAGTTGTACACACCTGAGACCTAAACTAAAATTGTGTATTTTTTTTTTTTTTGAGGCTATTTATGTGGACATAATTGCTCAGGAAATACTAAAGGGCATAATTATGCACTTGCATAAAATTGACAATTTTCGCATCTCACCTGTTTATTTCCGTCTGTTGAACTGAAACTCCAACAAACACGAAAATGCACAGAAATACGCTTTGCTATTACCATAAAGTTATCAATGATGAACATAGCTTACGCCTTGTTAACTACAGCCCTAAGTTAGAGTGTATACCAAGGAGAGGTGATATCCTGTGCGCCCAACATAATGTAACCCACCTATAAATCACTTGACAGGCCACATCTAAAATCTGGGATCCAGTTCTGCTCAACTTTTTTTTTTTTTTTTTTATTATCAAAAGGCGGTGGGTAAACATTCTGAGATTAGTCGGTTCAAGGAGACAACTAGATTATTGCAAGGAATGGAGGAGGAGATCTCATTTTTATGCATAAATCGTGTGTGGTCACCATACAGGACTGGAACATTACTTCCTCCTACCGCAGCTAAATGAGAAGGGTTCTTTACAATAAAAGCAAACCGACTGCGGAATGCCGACCACAAGAGGTAGTAATGGCAGCTACTACAGCGCCTATTAAGGCGGGTGTATGATTTCCTCAGTACACCTATAGTGCCGGTCATGATAGCTTAAATACAGAATGTTGAATAGGGTGGAAAACCTGCTGCCTGGTGACATCACGTGACCCCCCCCAGGGCGCTTATTCCACCCCGCAATCCCACGTAATGGTGCTTGCCAGATTGTGCAGAATAAAAGGGGGGCGGCCGGACTCCAGATGTTCCTGCCCAATTCCCACAGCACTCCGCTGACCAATGTACCTCAGATGCTCATCAATCCCGCCGCGGGACAGCACCAAGGGTTAATTCTGAAGAAAAAAGCTGGCACTAATGTAAGGGAGCTTTTTTTTTTTAAATTTATAATTTATTTATTTAATTTAATTAATTTAATTATTTTATTTATAATTTATTTATTTAATTTATTTATTCTTTATTTATAATTTATTTATTTATTTTTATAATTTATTTAATTTTTTTTTTTTTTTTTTTTAATACTTGTCTGGGGATACCAATAAGGGATGTGGATTCTGCTGACTTCAGCAGTCAGCACATACATCAATGCAGCACCTCCAATCCGAGCTGCATTAGAGGCTGTAATTTATTTATTTTGTATGTATAATTTATTTATTTATGACAGGGCAGCGGTGACAGGGCAGTGGAGGGATCAGGGGCACGGGGTTTTTTATTCACACAAAGCCGGCGGGTCCCTACTGCAGCGCTTCCACCTGCGCTGCATCAGGGACCGCGCCGGCTCACAGTCTGCACTCGCCCCCACCGCTGGCAGAGGCAGGGCGGCGGGTGGGCGGTGCCTTAAGCAAAGAGTGCTTTCGCGCTCTTTGCAAACTGAGGGACGGGCTCCAGCTGACCGGCGGGCGGGTAGTTCACTCAGAACGCCGCTCGCCCGCACACCCGGCTGGAGCCTCAGCAGGGAGGAAGCCGCTCACAACTAACAGCGTTGTGAGACGGACGCTTCCTTCCCTGCTGATGAGGGGATTTTTGTCAGCCTGCGAGCACAGGCAGACCGGCGAGCGGGTATTTTCCCTGAAAACACCGCTCGCCGGCCATGTCACCTGTGCTTCAGCAGGGAGGAAGCCGCTCACAACTAACAGCGTTGTGAGTCGGACGCTTCCTTCCCTGCTGATGGGGGATTTGTGTCAGCCTGCGAGCACAGGCAGACCGGCGAGCGGGTATTCCCTGAAAACACGGCTCGCCGGCCATGTCACCTGTGCCTCAGCAGGGAGGAAGCCCCTCACAACTAACAGCGTTGTGAGTCGGACGCTTCCTTCCCTGCTGATGGGGGGATTTGTGTCAGCCTGCGAGCACAGGCAGACCGGTGAGCGGGTATTTCCCTGAAAACACCGCCCGCCGGCCATATCACCTGTGCCTCAGCAGGGAGCGAGCCGCTCACAGCTAAAGCGCCGTGGGCAAAACTCTTCCCTCCCTGCTGACAGCTCTCTTACCGCCCTCCGAAGCGGGTACACTCCACCGGCCGCCCAAACAGGTCCGGGTCCAGGAACAAAGAGACCGGAAGCTGGGCAATGCAGTGACTTATATCAGAGCAGATCATACCACAGGAGCCGGGAGGGGGGTATCTGGTGAGTCTTTCCAGGGGGAGAAACCACCTAAAATTAGCATAGGGGGCCCGCAGTCAGGTGGCAGCATCTCAAATTTTGGCTGCAGTGCCCCTCATAATCGTATCATCGGTGTAGTGTCGGTCATTTCCATAATTTGGAAATGGCCGATGTTACGATGTTGTTCCTTGTTCCAGCGGCATCACACATCGCTGTGTGTGAAGCCGCAGGAGCGAGGAACATCTCCTACCTGCGTCCTGCGTCTCACGCCGGCTATGCGGAAGGAAGGAGGTGGGCGGGATTTTTACGACCCGCTCATCTCCGCCCCTCCACTTCTATTGGCCGCTTGCCGTGTGACGTCGCTATGACGCTGCACGACCCGCCCCCTTAATAAGGAGGCAGGTCGCCGGCCAGATCGACGTCGCAGGGCAGGTGAGTGCATGTGAAGCGATAATGTTCACCAGCTATCACCATGATATCGCAGCTGCGACGGGGGCGTGGACGATCGCGCTCGGCATCGCAAACATCGGCTTGCGATTTCGTAGTGTTCAAAGTGCCTCTTACTTTCCCTGCATCTAGCGCCTGGTCTCTGTTGCTTGTAAGCAGTGCTGACATCACGTTGACAGCTCTGCAGGTAATCACAGACCTCAGTGGCTTTGCTTGTGTAGACAGCATGAGCTGCTGAACTCACTGATGGGCTGCAGTGCTGTCAGCGTGATATTAGCGCTGCAGAGTCCGTGACAGAGGCGGAGAACTGATGCTGCCCCAGGGAAGGTAATACTTGGTTTGTTTTTTTGTTACTACTGACATTTATACCCAAAAGTTTTCTGAAAGTGGACAATCCCTTTAAGATTCAAAAGAGGACCTGTAATTATTGATTTAAAAACCTTTGGTAAAGACAAAACAATGAAACATTTGAGATTTAGCTGATCAGCCTAATGTAAGTTAAATGAAAACAAATCATTTGTTGAACATAATTACTGTATCAGTTCCTCGCGATTTTTAAAATTGTTGCTTGCTGACATTTAATAGGAACATTTGTTGTACAGTTCCAGTGAATAAAACCCAGTCTTGGTCTTGTAATGGACACACAGACATGGATCGTGACAACACACAGCCCTGATCACTGTACGGCAATGGTAGCATTATACCCTAGGAGTAAAGTTTTCACTGATTAGGGAGCACATACAATCTAAATCCTGCTTTACACGTTGCACTTTCGCATACGATCTCGTATGCGATTTGCAACGCCCCCATCGTATGTGTGGCACGTTCAATTTGTTGAACGTGCCGCACAAAGGATTAACCCCCGTCACACGTACTTACCCGTCCATACGACCTCGCTGTGGGCGGCGAATGTCCACTTCCTGGAGTGGGAGGGACGTTCGGCGTCACAGCGATATCACGCGGCAGCTGGCCAATAGAAGCGGAGGGGCGGAGCTGAGCGGGACGTAAACATCCCGCCCACCTCCTTCCTTCCGCATTACCGGCCGGGAGCCGCAGGACGTAGGTAAGATCTGTTCATCGTTCCTGGGGTGTCACACACTGCGATGTGTGCTACCCCGGGTACGATGAACAATCTAACGTTCAATTCTAGAGAAATGAACAATGTGCGTGCAATGAACGTTTTACCGTTCAATCGCAATCTCACGTACCTGTCACATACTGCAATATACCTTACAATGACGGATGTGCGTCACTTACGACGTGACCCCGCCGACACATTGTAAGATACATTGCAGCGTGTAAAGCGGGCTTAACATACATGACAAATGGGGTAGAAAGAAAGGGGATAATGGAATTAGAATACCTAATACAATATTATTTGATTACAATTACACTTGTTAATAAGTTAACATTGTTGTGTCAAAAAATCATGTTACACAGAACTGCAGTCGAGAGTATAAATGCATCCAACGTATCGACTGTCACTGTTTAGAGACTTTAGCATCTCAGTGTTTTCATTCTGCCCTCACAGATGATTATCCAATAAGTTATAGTATAGTACTGTCATGCGGTGTTCTGCTCCTCACTCACTAGGTGTCATGGTGACTTCATGACCATTGAGGAAGGATTCTCCAGTCGTGCTGTATGTGTGTTACCCACCAATACCATCTGTAAATAATACACGGACTGCATGTGACTTGGTTTAAATTGGCCACAGCAGCCTTTATTACCTATTATTTACATTTTAAACACAAGGGGGCGCCATCCAACGGGCGACCCCAACAAATAACAATAGGTAACACAGTAACCAATACAGTAAATATATAACCCTGAGTAGGCCAAGTCCAGGAACAACTTCTCACCCCAATATCCCTGGCCGCAACACACCGACCCAGAGATGAGGTATTAATCACCCACGGATTAATACCCCCAACTTTTCAGAACCCCGTGCCTGCAACATCCCGGAACCCGGAGCCACCATACCAAGATGGAGTCTCTCTGTCCAGTTACCATTGCCTTCAACCGCCTCTGGACCAGACCTTTCCCCCCGCTGCTGTGACAAAGGAAACAACCCAGCCTAATATTTCCCTCAGTTCTAAAACACAAGGGAGGGTGGGCGGGGATCGATCCACGTCCGGAAGTCAAGAGAGGGGGGTAAGACAAAGCTCCTTACTTACAACCCCTCATCTGCCCCCCCTCTTCCTCCAGAGAACTCCTCCTACCCACCAATCCCTTCTCTGCCCTATACAAACCATCTCCTGTTCCTATTAAACCCATCACTCCTTCCCTTCCCTCTAGTCATGTCGCCCCTCCACCCTATGGGTTCCATGGCTTTCTGACTCTGTTCACATTGCAGAGTCTAGCAGTCAACCTGAGGCTTCTTAGTTGCTCAGCCAGTCAGGCGTCGACTCTTTAGTGCTCACTGGTGATCGGTATAGCAGGAGTTAATTCCTGCTGGCTGGTGAATTGCTTCTGGGGACACAGGTTGCTGATGTCCTATCACAGCCGCCTCCGCCATATAAAAAATGGTGGAACTTTACCTCACATGCCGATTATAGCTATAGCTTTGCTCCAACAATACCTGTGCTTCTGTGTGGTGATCCGGTTATTGGTGAACAGTTGTATGTTATTGGGTGTGCGGTGAAAATATCCTTGTCCTTTGTTTCTCCCTGAACATTTATTGTTTTCTCTCCTGTGTGTGTATGCAGGGAGTTTGAGCTTTGGTTTTCACCTGTCTGTTCGGTTTTTAGTGGTTCATTTCTCCTGTCCTGGACCTCCCCTGGAGTACGGGAGAGGGGATGTTAGACCAGGGCTACACAGGAGTCAGGGCTACATTGGCGGTCCAGACCTCACCACCATCAGGGTTAACTCTGGGTGAGGAATAGCGTATTAACCCTAATCTGAGGGCCAGTCTAGGTGCCCTTATCCCTAGTTTTCATGTCATACCCCATGACAAGTACACACTGAATAGTGATTTCCAGTCAATCACAATCACACTGTGTTACTTGAAGGGAAGCTGTCAGCAGGTTTTTGCTACCTCATCTAAAAGTAACAAGATGTAGGCAAAGACACCCTAAATCCAACAATTTATCCCTTAAGCCAGCTTTACACCTTACAATTAGGGATGCGATCTCGTATGCGATGTGACACGCCCAGGTCGCATATGCGATCTAATGAGATTGCACGTAGGTCGTTCATTTGCTGTCACACGTGCGTTAGTAGCCTATGTTAAATTGATCAATATTGTGTGCGATCCTTTAGATCATGTGTTCTGTGACGTATGCATCGGGCACCCTTTTTTTTTTATTTATTGACTTGCCAAGCGTGTGTAATGTGTAGAGATGCGTTTTTACTATGTCATCTGCCATTCAGCTCTGCTACATGGCCACTGACAGCAGCCACAGACAGCCATGTAGCAGAGCTGAATGGCAGATGACAGCAGACACAGACAGAGCCGCACTGTCAGAATGAACTCGGGTGAACCTCACCCGACTTCACGGTCATGCTGCGGCTCTGTCTGTGCCGCGTCCTGATTAGCGGTCACCAGTGAAGGACTCACCGGTGACCGCTAATCTCCTGAGTAACTGAAGTGACCAGCCCTCTCTCATACTCACCGTTCCCTGGCGCTGCACGGCATTCACACTGCTCCGGCGGCTTTTACTGTTTTGAAAAAGCCGGCCGCCCATTAAACAATCTGGTATTCCCTGCTTACCCCGCCCACCGGCGCCTATGATTGGTTACAGTGAGACACGCCCCCCACGCTGAGTGACAGGTGTCACACTGCACCCAATCACAGCAGCCGGTGGGCGTGTCTATACTGTGCAGTGAAATAAATAATTAAATAATTAAAAAAAACGGCGTGCGGTCCCCCCCAATTTTAAAACCAGCCAGATAAAGCCATACGGCTGAAGGCTGGTATTCTCAGGATGGGGAGCTCCACGTTATGGGGAGCCCCCCAGCCTAACAATATCAGCCAACAGCCGCCCAGAATTGCCGCATACATTATATGCGACAGTTCTGGGACTGTACCCGGCTCTTCCCGATTTGCCCTGGTGCGTTGGCAAATCGGGGTAATAAGGAGTTATTGGCAGCCCATAGCTGCCAATAAGTCCTAGATTAATCATGTCAGGTGTCTATGAGACACCCTCCATGATTAATCTGTAAATTACAGTAAATAAACACACGCCCGAAAAAAATCATTTATTAGAAATAAAAACACAAACATATACCCTGGTTCACCACTTTAATCAGCCCCAAAAAGCCCTCCTTGTCCGGCGTAATCCAGGATGCTCCAGCGTCGCTTCCAGGGCTGCTGCATGGAGGTGACCGGAGCTGCAGAATACACCGCCGCTCCGGTCACCTCCACGCAGGTAATGAAGACAGCCGGCGATCAGCTGAGCTGTCACTGAGGTTACCCGCTGTCACTGGATCCAGCGGTGGATGCAGCGGTGGCCGCGGGTAACCTCAGTGACAGCTCAGCTGATCGCGCTACTCACCTCCGCTCCGGTCAGCTCCAGTCAGCAACTGAGGTGAGTAGCGCGATCAGCTGAGCTGTCACTGAGGTTACCCGCGGCCACCGCTGCATCCACCGCTGGATCCAGTGACAGCGGGTAACCTCAGTGACAGCTCAGCTGATCGCCGGCTGTCTTCATTACCTGCGTGGAGGTGACCGGAGCGGCGGTGTATTCTGCAGCTCCGGTCACCTCCATGCAGCAGCCCTGGAAGCGACGCTGGAGCATCCTGGATTACGCCGGACAAGGAGGGCTTTTTGGGGCTGATTAAAGTGGTGAACCAGGGTATATGTTTGTGTTTTTATTTCTAATAAATGATTTTTTTCGGGCGTGTGTTTATTTACTGTAATTTACAGATTAATCATGGAGGGTGTCTCATAGACGCCTGACATGATTAATCTAGGACTTATTGGCAGCTATGGGCTGCCAATAACTCCTTATTACCCCGATTTGCCAACGCACCAGGGCAAATCGGGAAGAGCCGGGTACAGCCCCAGAACTGTCGCATATAATGTATGCGGCAATTCTGGGCGGCTGTTGGCTGATATTGTTAGGCTGGGGGGCTCCCCATAACGTGGAGCTCCCCATCCTGAGAATACCAGCCTTCAGCCGTATGGCTTTATCTGGCTGGTTTTAAAATTGGGGGGGACCGCACGCCGTTTTTTTTAATTATTTAATTATTTATTTCACTGCACAGTATAGACACGCCCACCGGCTGCTGTGATTGGGTGCAGTGTGACACCTGTCACTCAGCGTGGGGGGCGTGTCTCACTGTAACCAATCATAGGCGCCGGTGGGTGGGGTAAGCAGGGAATACCAGATTGTTTAATGGGCGGCCGGCTTTTTCAAAACAGTAAAAGCCGCCGGAGCAGTGTGAATGCCGTGCAGCGCCGCGCTGGAGATCGGGGATCGGTGAGTATATGAGAGAGGGGGTAAGAGGGATAGACTGACATGGACAGAGAGAGAGGGACAGAGATAGTGACGGACTGACAGAGATTAGTGCATGACAGACATTGTGAGGCGCTTCAGAACGCAGCTTTTCAGCTGCGCTCTGAAGCAGACCTTTTTTAAGCTGCGGTGCAGAGCGCACACCTGCGCTCATAGCATCACACACCGAAATCGTATGAGCGATGTCACACGTTTCAATTGACTAGTTTCGTACTACCAAACGTCCAATGTATGAGGAATAAACGACGTGTATGCGATCACCGTATTTTCGTTCAATATCGATCGCATGTAGGTTTCACACGCAAACATGTCACGAACGATGCCGGATGTGCGTCACTTACAACTTGACCCCGACGACGGATTGAAAGATCTATTGAAGTGTGTAAAGCAGGCTTTAGGTTACTGGATGCAGTGGTTCTGTCACAATCAAAGCTTTTGATTTGGCATGTAGCAGAGCTCACAAAGCTGCACCCACACAAAGCTCTCTATCTACAAAGTCTATAGACAGTGAGCTGCTAATCACAGCAGGGGTGTGTCGGACTACCTGGCTTAGTCCTGTAATGATAATATCCTAAAGCTAAAACAAATATTGTAGGTAAACAACTGCACACCATTTGATAAGAGACTCTTTGCTGAAATCTGTGTGTAAACCCCTACAGTAAGCTGTCTTCAGATTACATAGCAAAAAGCTGCAGATTCATTTTAAAAATTTACAACCCATGCTGAATCTGTAGTCAAGTGGTATCAGTTAGCTAATGCAAGAATGGGTGATGTGCTCACTGGGTTAGAGCTTTTTATACAGAGTTCACTACTATCATGACTGTGGGGATGCTGTGCTGGTAGAAGGTGAACTAATGTGACACACAGGTGGTAATAAATGGACATTTGTAGCAGACTCTAATAAGACCTCTCACAGTTTTCAAGGTCAATAAATCAAAGGCATGCTTTGTTGTACCAATTACATTAAGTGTCTGTTGTAAATTCAATTAAAAAAGTTGTTTAAAGCAATATTCTACTTTTCTATTAAAGTTAATAGAGAGAATCTATGTTTATGATAAAACCTACCACCAGAATCCATTCTTCCCTCTCTGGTCCACTAGTTTCTATCAGACCATAAGAGATGCTGTCATAAAGGGATGATGGCTGCCATTGATGACAATGATGTCCCTCAGCCCCCACCAACACATATGACTGCATAGTCCTCAGCAACATAACATCCAAAGACCCACAAAGCGAAACAAAGCAGAGGTGGTGGAGTTGGCAGTTTATTTTTAACCCCTTCCCTACACTCCATTTTATGGTCAATGAATGTGAATAAAAGTCACCAACGCTCTACAGAATCAATAACTGAAGAGCTCCAAACCTCCTCTGGCATTAACATCAGCACAGAAACTAAGAGCCAGAAGCTTCATGGCAAGGTTTTCCATGGACAAACAGATGTATGCAAGCCTAGCATTGGATGGAGTGGTGTAAAGCTTCCGCCACTGATATTTTGCACATTGGAAATATTGTCTGTAGAGTGAGGAATCAGGCTTCACTGTCTGATGGAAAAGTCTGGGTGTGGTGAATACAAGGAGAAGGTCACCTATCTGAGTACGTTATGACAACTGTAAATTCTGGTGGAGGAGGGATGGGGTTATTTTTCAGGAAAAGGCAAAAGTCCGTTAGTTTCACAAAATGGAAATATTAAAGGGGTGGTTCACTACTCTGCAATAGTGGCCACATCCCTGTAAAACTGATAGGGAAGGCTTTTCCTAAATACCTTGTTAACCCAATTCTGCCTCTGAGCGGCACTATTGTGATCCGCTCATCATCATGAAGTGACCCCCGGAATCCGTGACCTCTGAGATCCGGTGATGTCACGTCAACTTCCAAATTACCTGACATCACTGAGCCTGACCCCAGTCTCTGTGAATGACTGGGCTGTGAGCTGCGTTTCACCGCTCGTCACAGCCCAGCATCTAGCGTGCTCTCCTTCGCTGCAGAGCGCCGCAAGCAGGACTGATGCTGGGTTGTAACAAGCGGCGAAACACCGCCCACAGCCCAGTCACTCAGGAAGACTGGGGCTGGCCACGGTGATGTCAGGTCAACTGAAAGTTGACGTGATATCACTAGATCTCAGAGATCACGGAGCCCGGGGGTCACTTCATGTGGATGAGCAGAGCACAATAGTGCCACTCAGAGGCAGAATTGGCTGAACAAGGTATTTAGAAAAGCCTTCCTTATCAGTTTTACAGAGATGTGGCCAATATTTCAAAGGAGTGAAACACCCCTTTAATGCTTCAGCATACAGACATTTTTCAGGGTAATAATGGGCCAGATTTTACGTTTCTTAGATTTCCTATTCTATAAGGATGGTTATTATCTAGTGTAAGACCTATAAACTGTTGTCCACACCCGGAGACTCACATTCCTAATATAATGGTTTGGTCATTTCATGTGGTTTGATTTCCTAGTTATTATGCTGAAAAGGTCAGAGAGATTACTTGTTTGTAGCACTTTGTTTTTATTCAGACAAAGTATTTTATATATTATTACTAGATATGTATTAGACCCTGCTTCCTACATAACCTTTAGATGTAAACTCTGGAATGACAGGCCAGGCACACTGGAGAGTCGGTCATTCGCTGCCGTGTTAATTGTTACCATAAATGAGCCCCAGGGGACCTCATTATATATCAATATGGCAATTAAAATATTCAGTATAGTTGGTTTAAGGACATTTGTGGCTTCCTGATCTCAGTAATAATGTTATTAAAATGTTCCAGTTAGAAATTCCTATTACTGAATCACTGCAGCCTGATTTCTGTAGACTGGTTATGCTGTTCAATACTTTTGCACTATTTCAAAATGGTAGGTGGTAGCTGTGTTAAAGGGTTGCTATTCCGTGCTGGAAAAGCAACCATAAGACTAATGCTAAATTTTCTTATTTTAGAAATTTTATTATGTTTTTACAATGATTTCCATGACATATCATATCGTTGTAAAGCCCCAGGATTAATAGTAAAACCACAAATGAGTCCGTTTACCTTTTAAAAAAAATACCCATAAATTTAGGCAATGTTAAAAGAAACCTCTAACCATAAAATGTTACATATCTATGAGATGTTTAAAATGTGTCTTAAGATATGGATAATGTGGTGATTATAGGTGATCAGTGTGGCGGTTTTAGCTAATAAGGGTATAGCTAATAATGTAAGAGAGTGTGGCTGTTAGTGTGGCTGTTATAGCTAATAAGGGTGGACAGTGTGGAAGTTATAAGTATGAGCATTGTGGCAGTTATAGATAACTAGAAATAGGCCCGATGCTATTGCATCAGGAGTTCGGTGGAATAAACATCTGTCTATGCTTAGTGGTGCTGACAGGAGCAGTGGTGAGTGGGGCTGGTGACATACAGATCTGGTGGGGGGGCATACAGATCTGGTGGGGGGGAGGTGGAGGCATACAGATCTGGTGGGGGGGCTGGACGCATACAGATCTGGTGGGGGGGCTGGGGGCATACAGATCTGGTGGTGGGGGCTGTAGGTATACAGATCTGGTGGGGGGGGGCTGTAGGTATACAGATCTGCTGGGGGGGGCTGGAGGCATACAGTCCTGGGGGGCTGGAGGCATACATTTCTGGTGGGGGGGGCTGGGGGTATACAGATACGGTGGAGGGGGGCTGGGGGTATACAGATCTGGTGGGGGAGCTGATGTCCGCTGCAGTAATGAGCACATTGTGCTCCTGCTGGTTCCCATCTGTCCCCTATTATGCAGTGTCTCACCTGTCCTCCATGCCCGCGGAGCCTCCAGCTGCAACACAGTCTCCTCCGTGATAGCGTCCACTGTACGAAGCGGCCGCTGCAGGTTGATGTCATGGCTTTACTGCAGTTGAATGCTTTACAGCGCCACAAAGCATTCAACTGCAGTAAAGGGCTGACAGCACTAGCGGCGGCGCCGGCGGCCCCGTTCAGGTGAGTATACAGCAGTGTGTGTGTGTCTGTTCAGTGTATACATGCATGTGCACTATGTGTGTGTATGTGTTCGGTGTCTGCTATGTGTGTCTGCTGCGTGCGCTATGTGTGTGTCTGCTGTGTGTGTCTGCTGCGTGCGCTATGTGTGTGTCTGCTATGTGTGTCTGCTATGTGTGTGTATGCGTGCGTGCAGTGAGGACCCGGAAGCCGGAGCATCATTCGAACTGCAGCTGCGCAACGGACAATGCCGCGGTGCATGACGGAATAGGGGAACGGGCAGAACTGGTGATTATGTAAATAGATAAGAGCAAAATTTGTGGTGGTTATAGCTAATAAGGGTAGACAGTGAGGCAGTTATATATCATAATGGTGAACAGTGGTGTGTAATGTCCAAAAGGGAGACAGAGTCCCTTATAATTTATAATAGGTGATGGTATAAAGGCAATATTTTATAGGAAAGAACAGTGTGGAGGTCATGTACCATAAGTGGAACACTATGGGGCTCATATTTTGCGTAGGGAGCACAATGAAGAACAATTATTTATTCAGGGCCACTAATGTCAGGCATATAAGGTTTTTTTCAGGAACATTTTGATGACATTGTTTTTTTTAAGTTCACCATGTCAGGATGTACATCAGAAGACCAGAGAAGATGGAACTCTGCAAAGAGAAAGGAGCTCTGTATATGAAAAGTCAGAATGGTGTGGTGTCTGGACCAGATAAGAAAAAAAAAAGAAAAAGAACAACTTCAATCACAGAAGATGTCACCTATAAGGTACATAAATGTAAATGTTTATTCATAATACTGACTTCGTGTCATCAGTACTGTGGTTCCTGTATGGTCTGCAGTCTGATGATGTCTGTTAACAACAATTCCCAGTATCTCACCATTGTTACGGACATACTGAGAGTTGTATGTAAAACAATTATGTATGGGGCTGACCTGACAATTCAATTGATCACTGTACTAAGCTTGGTGATGTAGTTATCTACTTACAGTGGTTCTGGTAATGTATTTATGTACTGGCGATGGTTCTGGTGTTCATGTACTGAAAATAGTCCTGGTGCTGTTTTTATGTAGTGATAATGGTTCTGGTGCTATAACCATATACTGATGATGATTCTGTTGCCGTATTCATGTGCAAATGGTAATTCATGTGCTGTATTCATTTACTGATGTTTATTCTGATACTGTATCCATGTACTGATAGTGCTTTTGGGTTCATTAGAGCAATATGAGGCTCAGGATGTGCACATTACAACAAGGGGACCAGGATGGACACAGTACTACAAAGGGACTAGGATGGAGATATTACTACAAGATTAGGACCAGGATGAGATATTACTACAATAAATAGACCAAGATGGGGTCATTACTATAAGATGAGTATCAGAATGGTCACATGTTATTCCTGGAGTCTGGACTGTCCAATCAAAGAGAGGAGATGCAGATCCTATACGTCATGAAGCCCTGCCCTGCGATACTTGATTGGACTAAAACTTTTGTTTACACCCCCTTACTGCTCGGTCTAGAGTTTTTTCAAATAATAAAGACCACTTGGTCAGTGCCAGTCATGAAGATAGATGTAACTGACTTGCTGTCCAGTTATTCTTCATTCTCGTGTGCACACATGACATTATGATTAGAAACAGCAGTCAGATCCCGAGAGACCTTTTGAGTCTCACCATCATCATCGTCATTTTAACCCTGACATTAATACATGTTACAACAGACATGCCTTTATAGAGCCTTTGATACCTTGATCAACAGCTCCCAACACAGTATGATGCCCTTACAATTCTCATTCCACATCCTAATGATGCCGATACTGGTAAAATTGAGACACCGGGCAGAGTACGGCCATTATTTCCAGCCCTTTGGCTATCCCAGTCAGCGGGCCACACAGAGAAAGCCAAAGAGTATCATGTGGTCCACTTTACTCAGGTCGGATATTAGAATAAGACACAGCATGATCATGTCACTATCTCATATATACTCGTAAATACTTACCAGGCTGAAGCGTAGATTAGAGGACCTGAACATTGTTTCTGCCAATCCCTGTGAATGACAAAAGCATTACTATTACTACTTCTACTACATTTTCAGAATCTCTAAACAGCCTATGGCATCACTATGTTAACTCCCAGCATGTATTTTTTATTTAGTAAAAGTAGTATAATGAAGTGTGGGGTAGATTTTTAAAATCTGAAAAAAAGTATTTTGTGCCCATCGTAGCCGATTACAGCGAATTCATCCTACTGTTCAAAAAATGAAAGCTGAGCTGTGATTGCTTACTAAGGAAAACAAAGTCAAGTTTTTGATAACAGTTTTTGATAAATGAGGCCCTGCACCTTTCCAGAACACATGTATGTTTTCCAACTTGTAAGACAACCTTTATGTTCCGGGAATGTGTTATATCTCTTTACCTAGAAGGCATTTATGTTCCTTCCTATGTGACCAGTCAATGATTTTATGACATAAAACATATAGATTGTAAGCCCATGAGGGAAGGATCCTCACCTCTTTACTAGTTTGTCAGTTTGTTTTAGTTATTTTTTATAAGTTATTATATGTATATAATGTGTATGTAACCCTCATCACATATACAGCATCCTGGAATTAATGGTGTGATAACATTTATTATTAATAAAAATAATTATAATAATGATAATAATAAAAACATTATTTACAGAAGTGTCTCCATACAGCTCTTGTTAAAAAAAGTCCTGCATACTTTATTAAATAGTTCTTAGGCTTGATGATGCTGGAATACTTACTTTGAAAATAACACATGGTACCTAGTGATGGTCAGACACATATTCCCAGGTTCGGCAGACACAGATTTCCAGGCTTACAGCCATGGATTGTTACTGAACAGGGCCCGCTGCCGTCTCCCCTTAGCCTCCTGATGAACCTCTGAAGGGAGAGGAGAAACGCGTTGAGGCCTGGCAGGCCTGGATTCCTGCTTCTCAGGGAGTAATTCATCTTGTCTCCCTGTTTTACTATATTATATAGCCTATGATTGGAGCAACCTTTTCTATTTTGCAGTTATTTGCAGGGGTGTTTGTATCCCATTTTTCTTTCAGCTCCTGGGGTATAATGGGGAAATTATCTGAGCCCCTTGTGATATGACTCTAGGTGACTGTAATTTACCGTATTTTCGCTTTATAAGACGCACTTTTGTTCCCCCAAATTTTGGGAGAAAGTAGGGGGTGCGTCTTATAAGCCGAATATACGGGGGGGTGTATATATATATTATATATATATACACTGCAGGGTCCAGGGGAGGTGGGAGCGCTGCTGGGGGCAGGTGAACGCTGCGGCGGCAGCGTTTGATCTCTTGCTCCCGCTCATATAATATGCACAGCCGCTGTCCATCTCTGGTGGTGCTGAAATCGCACGCAGTGATGGGCTGGGGCAGCGGTGCATATTATATGTCCCTGCGCCCCCCTGTGATGGCACATGCCCCCCCTGTGTTAGATTTGGCCCTCAGGCTGCTGCTCATTCTAAAATAAAAAAGCTTTACTTACCCCCTCCAGCGTTTCTCCCCGTGTCCCTGCTTCCACTGTGATCAGGCACGCAGAAATCTCAGTCTGGTGTGCCGATCACATGACCGACACTAGAACCAGGAAGTAGAGGAAGAGAAGCACGGAGGGAAACAGGAGGGAGATCAGCGCTGCAGGAGGTAAGGAAAGAATGTTTTATTTTACTATGGGCAGCAGCCTGGGGGCGATATCTAACACAGGGGGACTTGTGCGATCTATAGGGGCCATGGGCAGCACCATGGGGGCGATATCTAACACAGGGGGACTTGTGCGATCTATATAGGGGCCATGGGCAGCACCATGGGGGCGATATCTAACACAGAGGGACTTGTGCGATCTATATAGGGGCCATGGGCAGCACTATGGGGGCGATATCTAACACAGGGGGACTTGTGCAATCTATATAGGGGCCATGGGTAGCGCTATGGGGGCGATATCTAACACAGGGGGACTTGTGCGATCTATAGGGGCCATGGGCAGCATCATGGGGGCGATATCTAACACAGGGGGATTTGTGCGATCTATAGGGGCCATGGGCAGCATCATGGGGGCGATATCTAACACAGGGGGACTTGTGCAATCTATATAGGGGCCATGGGTAGCGCTATGGGGGCGATATCTAACACAGGGGGACTTGTGCGATCTATAGGGGCCATGGGCAGCATCATGGGGGCGATATCTAACACAGGGGGACTTGTGCGATCTATAGGGGCCATGGGCAGCACAGGGGAACGTGTGCCATCACAAGGGGCCTATATTCAATATAAGGGGGCCATATCCAAATTAAGGGGGGCTAATTTTAGGATGGGGGGCTATGAGGGACATATACTCTATATGATTTGTTAGAGGGACATTGGCATTATAAGATGGACCCCATTTAACATTAAAAAAAAAAATTCTCTTTTCCTTCACCAAATTTGGGGGTGCGTCTTATAATCAGGTGCGTCTTATAAAGCGAAAAATACGGCACTTTTGGGGTATACCACCCTGTAACATATGTGGTTGTAAATAACTCTTATGGATCACTACCTTGCATAAAGATAATTTATTAGGAATAGAAGTCTATAAGTCTTGTACAGTGCTAGTATCATGAATAGGAATTCCTGGTTATAGATCAGTAAATTGATACCTTCTTAATCTAAGAAAAACAATACAGGGAGGAGTATTACCATTTGGGAACTCATATATATTGTACTGTGCAAGCACCACTATAGGGCTTTCCATCCCATCCCTATATCAGGGTCAGGGAGAGGGAGAGTCGACGTGGAAGGGGGGCGCCCGGTAACTTATGGTGTCATACCCTCTGTTGTTAGGTAGGGATACACTACCCTTATAGGTCTATATTAGTTTCCCTTCCCTTTCCTAAAGTGAGTGTGAATGTAAAACTCCTTGGTTATTTACACGGATAACGTGATCCATTCTTATTTATATGTTTGTGTGTCTGTTTGTGGGTACATTTTAATGAATATTAATAAAAATTGCACATTTTAAAATAGGGTTGAAATTACATGTTAGTCCCTTTTTGAGCACTCTACCCATCTATTTAACTCTGTTAGTTCCATCTATGATAAACCAACAGCTGGGGGCTGGTATTCTCAGACTGGGGAGACCCATGCTTTTTTGGTCCCCAAGCCTAAAAATAGCAGCCTGCAGCCACCCAGGATTGTTGCGTCTGTATGAAAATTGGAGTAATTTTTTTATACCTATATGTGAGCAAACACCCTTAGAATGGCATTATAGCAGAAAACATTTTAACTGCAGAGAAAGCAGGTAGGGACGATATTGTCTTCTACCATAGGGTTGTTAGAGTAAAGCTGGAGTCACACTTGCCTGTGACTCGCGCGAGATTCGCATCACACTGCCCAGATCGTCCGGCTTCTCTCCTGACAGGGCGGGTCAGCTGCATAGAAATACATGAAACTGACCCTCTCCTGTCAGGAGAGCCAGTGGCCTTTCTGGGCAGTGTGATGTGAACCTCATGCAAATCACAGGCAAGTGTGACTCCAGCCTTCCTCTAACAACTCTATGGTAGCTGACAGTATTGTCCCTTACTGCTTTCTCCGCAGTCAAAATCTTTGCTGCTAAAATGCCATTCTAAGGGGTACTTTGCACACTACGACATCGCAAGCCGATGCTGCGATGCCGAGTGCGATAGTCCCCACCCCTGTCGCAGCAGCGATATGTGGTGATAGCTGGCGTAGCGAAAATTATCGCTACGCCAGCTTCACATGCATTCACCTTGCCCTGCGACGTCGCTCTGGCCGGCGTAATAGCAACATCACACGGCAGGCGGCCAATAGAAGCGGAGGGGCGGAGATGAGCGGGACGTAAACATCCCGCCCACCTCCTTCCTTACGCATAGCCAACAGGAGCCGCGGTGAAGCAGGTAGGAGATGTTCCTCGCTCCTGCGACTTCACATACAGCGATGTGTGGTGCCGCAGGAACGAGGAACAACATCGGACCGTCGCAGCAAGGTAATTATGGTTTTCGCCGATGCTACACCGATGATACGATTACGACACTTTTGCGCTCGTTAATCGTATCATCTAGGCTTTACACACTACGATGTCGAGAGCGACACAGGAAGTGCGTCACTTTCGACATGACCCCACGGACATCGCACCTGCGATGTCGTAGTGTGCAAAGTACCCCTAAGAGTTTGCTCACATCGAAGTATAAAAAAAAAAAAATCGGCCTTAGGAAGAGCTTAATATCTTGATTCCCACTTGTAGGTTGGTTAAGTTCACACAAAGGACATGGAAACTAAAAATGTTTTTTTTTCCTGCTAGAAATGATAACTCTTTTTCTTTTTTTCTGATAGAAAATATAACTTTTATAATGACGTTTTTAAAAAAAAATTATAACTTACAAAAATGCCTCCACGTTCCAGAGTCCCGATAGTAACAAATCGAACTGATGATGTGCTCACCTGCAAGGCAATAACAGACATGTAATAGCTCCTAAATGCCATATATAATTGTCTTAAATTATTCTACATCATGGGGTCTTGGGTGTTTTTTCTATCATAAGAAATCCATGGTGACCCTATCTAGGCTTGCACAAGATCAATCGTCCTACAAAGCATTCTTACATCATTCGCCTTGGCTCCAGATCGACCTGAAGGCCGTTAATATAAAGAAAGAAAAGGCATTGAACCACTAGATCATTCACCATTTACAGAATTTTTGGACAGTTTCATATTGTCTTTTTATATGTATCCTTCTTTGAAGCCAATAGTAGGTTATCTGACAAAACTGAGGCTATCTTTGCAATAAGATGGGCAATCTGGTCTTCTACAAGTACCATGCTTCATGTATACTGGGGCCAGGCAGGGAAGGAGTTAACTGGGTTTAGAGCAAGGAGGCCCATCTGGTATTTCAGTAGGGTTAGAGGGCCTCACTTTTGCAGCATATCATGTCCCTGCATGAGGGATAGCGCTCTGTGGAATCAGCAGTAAGTGACCTGTTATGTGCATAGGATGGTAATTGTACTGAAACACAACTGAATGGCAATTGGCTTCAGCAGTGGAGGAGTTTTGGCAGTAGGCGGATGCTGTAGGAGCTGTATCCAAGCACATAAAAAGTTCATTAGTGTCGTCCCATAGTTTGAGAGAGTACTATGTGATTACTTTGGCTTTTATGGTGCTCTGTTACGAGGGGGACCCGGGGAAGCGTGCCAAGATGGGAAATGGACAGCTTCCGCCGGTCAAGGTCCACTGTGCGGTGTAAGGGACCGCTGCTATGGTCAGGAAAGAGTGAGCGGGTTGCTACTAGTGATCGTCTGGAAGGTCACAGACGATCTATGTACACCGGTCCGCCCTAACCCGTGAGGGTTGTATGGCTCAGGGCTTCTCGATCGGTGTACCTGTTGCACGGGGACGCACAGAGGTGCCTACGCACGTGTGCCAGCGGGAGTCACAAGATATGGCATGAGGGTAGCACAGAGGTGCCCACGCACGTGTGCTTTCAATAACCAGGTGAGTCTGGTGGAGACTCGAGGAGCTCGCCTGGGACAGGGACACGGCCTGTCGAAGGAGATACTGCCGGAGCAGCAAGGCAGGAACACGGCCTGCTGAAGGAGATACTGCCGGAGCAGCAAGGCAGGAACACGGCCTGCAAACCAGGTGCTGCCTAAGCAGCAAGGGCCAAGCCCACAAAAGACAATAATGCCTGAGCAGTGGCGTGGCAGCACGCTGCCAGACATCCAAACATAGAAGGACGGTCGCGCGCCGCCATGATGGCAGGGGGGAGCTTTTAAGGAGGTGTAGCTCCACCCAAGGGCGGGCGCGAGACGGGCGTGACCCAATCAGGATTCGTGACGTCCTGGCCCAGCCAGTCAGGATTCAGCACATCACCAGCCTCGTCATCGGGCCGTGTGATATCAGTGAGCGAATCAGAAGACGTCACGTGGAGCACATGCTCATCTTCCTGCCTCTGGGTCATAAAGGCGGGATCCCCGGTTTCACAATGTGCAGAGACTTGGGAAGTCTTGCTGCTTCCCTGAGCATCTATTCTTTGCACACTGCGCAACTTCCCAGAGCCTCCGTGATGCTGAGCAGGAGAGCTCCATTCCTTGCAAGAGGAGAACCACTAGGTGTCACCCTTCTGCTGTGTCTCTGAGAAGGCAACTCCTGCAGTCTCCCAGACCTTTGGCGCTGCTGAGCAGGAGGGCTCGTGGCAGACAAGGAATGGGGGACCAGCTCATTCCTTGCAATAAGAGAGCCACTACGTGTAACAGTGCTCACTGCAATCTAATTAGTAATTTTCCATGTATGGTATTTCTCTAGAAATTGATTCTATAAGTCAATGATTTTCAATAAGATCTTGTTGCCTTGTTTATATTTTTTGCACAAATTACAACAATTATGTTTGGAAAGAAACTATAAAATATACATATCATAATAATTTAAAGAATGGCATTTTTATAATTCCACTAGCTGTAGTAACCGGCGTTGCTTGGGATAGTAACTAGGTGTCTCTCTCCCTCTCTGTTTCTTTGTGTGTCTCCCTCTCTATTCCTCTTTGTGTCTTCCTCTCTATTTCTCTGTTTGTCTCCCTCTCTGTCTCTCTCTGTCTGTCTCTCTGTCTTTCTATCGCTGTCTGTCTTTGCTTCTCTCTCTGTCTCTCTCTCTCTCTCTGTTTGTCTGTCTCTCTCTCTGTCTCTCTATCTCTCTTTCTCTGTCTGTCTCCCTCTGTCTCTATATATCTCTGTCTCTCTCTGTTTGTCTCTCACACTGCCTATCTCTATCTCTCTATTTCTCGGTCTCTCTCCCTGTCTGTGTCTCTGTCTCTCTCTGTCTCTCTTCTCTGTCTCTCTCTGTCTTTCTGTTTCTCTCTTTCTGTCTCTCTGTCTCGCTCTCTATCCTTCTCTCCATCAAAATCATATTACCTCACACATCATCTTCTTACACTAAGAATGTACTTTGTTGCCTATAGCAACCAATTACAGCTCCTATTAATGACCTGTAGCTTCCAGCTCCATTGACTTTAATATAAGCAGGTTTTTTGGCGACCACCATTCTTAGCTGCAGCGAGATATACTGTATCAAGAAATCATCAAGAAATTAAAGAACCTTGAGTAAGCAAAAAATGACTATTCAAATCAAGCTCCAGTGCCAGATGCACCCTTGCCGTAGCTAAGCAGTTCAGTGCACCTTCCCACTTACTTTTTCCTTCCTCTTTCTTGCCTAAGAGGATCCAGAGAATGACAGAGATAGAGTGAAAAACAAATAGCTGGAAAAACGCACTGACCTACTGGGCTATGACATGGGGGCACCAAGCACTTCTGTTTTGTTCAATGTCATTTTGTACTGGCAGACTCTCTTTAAAGACGGGAAAGAAAGATTTCTTATAAAATTCCTGAAATAAATATCCCTTGTCTAATTAAGTGAAATAAAATCCATCTTACATCTTGTTGGCCTCGTCTTCCCTTGTCACCAAGCTTCTTGTCTGTGCCAAGACAGAAATTAGCTTTAATGTTTCCAACATGTAAAATCCAAGTCACGTAACAAACTGCCAGTTATTTTCTTTGTAACATTCACTATAATGTGCCAGAACTGATTTGGCACCTAATCAAGAGAAATTTAATGAGTGCTTGAAGTTCAGTCATTGATGGGCACCTTCCGAAGCTCTAATCAGTCTAGGCAATCTGGTTTGTTTTAGTAAGAAATGTCTTAAACAAATTACCAAAATGTCAAAAGTAAACATAAATAAGTCAAGTCTGCGTATGCCAACTGTCCAAAATCACAGGGCGTAACTAAATCTAATAGCAGCATAATTGGTTAACAGTGGCAACCAAAGGATGTATATAATTGTCCTATAATAGATCTCCGGGACAAAGGAAAACCCATATGGAACCCATTTGGAACCCATTTCTAAGCAAGAAAAAGTCACCAATGTGTTTCTTTCCATTACTGCACCTTCATGCCCAAGCAAGGTGCATCTGATGGTTATAGTTCTATTTTTGTTGGGAAGAAATTTAGGACAATGGTCAATTTTTCAAAATGTACACATTCTGATAGAGGTTTAGCAGAAGTAAATGTGGTTGCCAGAAATCCAAAATTGCATGATTTCTATCCACTTGCATTTCATCATGAAATTGCAATCTTCATCTGTTTGATATGTTGGGTGAACAAAGTCCCCATGTAGCCCATGCTAATGGGTTACTCTTTACCATACAGAAAGGTCAATGTACCTATCAGTTTGTTTTTGGAGCATGGTGGTAATCCGTAGAGTCTAGATAAAAAGTCAATCACATCAGCGTGTAAAAAATAATCTGAGTTTCATCCAGAATATTCTGATATTTTCATATACAGTTTATGAAATCAATATGCAATATGTTTTTTACTGTTGCAGTTAATAATATACATCATTTACATTGCAATTCTTTAATACAGGAAACTGTATCTCTAAAAAAGGATGCTATACTGCTGTGCCATATGGCATCCAATTTTTTTGTGCACACATGGACTTCAATAGGTGAGTCTAATACCGGTTGATCACTGGATAATGCAGATTCTTTTAAAAGCCCTATTTATTGTAATGGTGGTGCTGGACCTTACATGACAACCACATTCTACCCATTGTGTCCCCCTATTGTCCTATAGATTGTAAGCTTGTGACCAGGGCCCTCACTATTCTTGCAACTGTTGAACTATGTGTTAGGCCCCTTTCACACGTCAGTGTTTCTGGTACGTTTGTGCTTTTTTTTAAATGTACCAGAATCACTGACATACGCAGACCCATTATAATGAATGGGTCTGCTCACACGTCAGTGATTTTTCACTGCACGTGTCTCCGTGCAGCGTACCCGCGTGTGCATGATTGCTGCACGGAGACATGTCCATTTTTTTCTGGCATCACTGATGTTCCACGGACCACGCAGTGGTGTGGTCCGTGAAACACGTGCCAGAAAAAAACGTACATTTAAAATAATAAACATTTTAACTCACCCGGCGTCCAGCGATGTCCTCTGCAGCCCGTCCTCCCTGCTGCTTCTAAGCCGGCTGATTACTGTCGCGCATATTCATTATGCGCGACACAGCCGACCCAGAAGCAGCTGCTGCAGGGGTCAGCGCCGGCCGGATTCTGCACCGCGGGAGGATTCAGCACCATGGAGAGCGGGAGCGGGCGCAGGTGAGTTGATTTCTAAGTGCAATCACGGGCCACGGAGAACGGAGCCCGGATTGCACTTAGACAACCCACGTGTGCCGTGATTCACGGCACACGCAGGGACATGTGCGTGTTTTACACGCCAGTGAAAAACGTCTGTGTTTTTCACTGACGTGTGAAACGGGCCTAGCTTTGTATTGTCCTTATTGACTGCATATGTCTTTGCTTAACTGAAAAGTGCTATGGAATATGTTGGCTTTATATAAATAAAATTATTATTTTATTATTAACAACAGTATATTTGTATGCTTAATAATATTTTTGGGAAAATTTTATAAAATGATTTTAAAAATATAAAGATAAAACAGAACAAAAAGAAGAAAAGAAATACAGTAAAAAAGGTCCACAGACCTTTCTGATGTTAGGTCTTCCATATGACTTACAGCAGGTGAAATACATATAGAACCAATTTTCTAAGTAAATATATTTCTAAAGATGCTATTGACATGAATTTCTCACCAGATGTTGGTAACAACCCATCTAATCCACACAGGCAAATAAATCAAATCATAGATGTCCATAAATTTAGAGATGTGTAAAAATGAAAAAATCCACAGAGAAAAAGTATTGAACATGCTTACTGAAATTCATTTAACACTTCAAATGCCTTTGTTGGTGATGGCAGCTTCAAGATGTGTCCTGTATAGAGAAACTCATCACAAGCATTGCTCAGGAGCGATTTTGGTCTATTCTTTCAGATAAACTCTCTTCATATGTTGAAGGTTCCGCAGGCTCCTTCCATTAACTCTGAGGTTTAGTTTCTTTCATAAATTTTCTATTGGATTCAGGTCAGGTGATTGCCTGGGCCATCCTACCAGCTTTATCTTTCTTCTCTGAAACCAATTGTTTCCTTCGCTGTGTGATTAGGATCATTGTCTTGCTGAAATGTCCCCCCTTGTTTCATCTTTATCATTCTGGTTAATAGCAACAGATTTTTATCAAGAATGTCTACGTACATTTGTCCATTCAACCTTCCTTCAATCACATGTATACTAGGAGATCTCAAAATTAGGGCATTGAAGCAATAAAAGACACATTTTGCTCTACACTGGTAAGAGTTTTGAGTATATTAATTTTGTTAGCAAAGCACTTGACTTTATCTTGATACATAACACAAATGGTACCTACAACAGACCGGTATCACAATAGGGTCGGCGGTAGCTTGTACATTTGCTAATTTATTTCTAGAAGTTACTAAATAAAGCCAAGTACATTTTCTCACTTTCTAATCCCTTTATGGGATATATTCAAACTTTTTTGTAGTATGTAGATATTTTTATAATATGGTCCGGATCCCGTGAATGGTGTTTTTTTTGTTTCTTGATCAAATTAATACGATGAATATGAAGTTCACTTCTAATTTTTGGTAGTTTGATTCTTCAGTTTCTTGATGTCAAAATCCAAATAAGTTACACTAATTCTCTATTCCATTTTTAATAGTGATCACCTGTTTCATCCAAAAAAGTCACATCCCTACAGTCAGTTCTTATGGTTAAGAAGTATTAATAACAACAATGAATGTTTACTTGAACAAGCCAATGAGTTAATAGCTAGATTGATTGAGAGGGGCTATCCAATGTCATTATTAGAGCTCGGTTCCGCGTTTTGCATGGACGAGTGTTGTGAATGTCGTCTGTGTGGGTGCTGTTTTGGAGCTCCCTCTGGTGGCCAGGAATGGTAGTGGAGCTGAGTCTGAGCCTGTGACGAAGACAGGTGTTGGCGTTAATTGGGAATTAGGGAAGTCCTATTGCAGACAAGCCTGGTCTATATAGGAGAGCACTTTTTGCCTTGCTGGTGACGGTTATAATTGTATTTTCTCAGTCTCTGTTCCTGGCTTGGAGTTCTGTCCTTCCCTGTTTCCCTGAGGAAGACTTCTGCAGATAAGTTGTCAGTTTTTTCCTTGCTTCTTGAGTTACACCTTAGGGTGTTTGTTTTTCTTTGCTTTGTTTTGCATCTGTTTTCTTGCAGGTTAAGGTTGATTTCTCTTGTGTGTGAGCATGGGGGTTCCCCTTTGCTAGCTCTCCTGCAGAATAAGGGAGTTTCTCTCTTTCTAATTTGAGTATTTGCACTTTTGTATTTTTGTGTTCTTTTTGGTATTTTGTTCTCCCATTATTTACAGGAGTACCTGATATAGTGGGGGTGAGGCCGTTCCACCTCTAGGGCCATTTTTACAATCAGGAGATTGGTATTTTCTACAGGGATTTTGTACTGACCACAATCAGTTCTCTTTCCTTTCCTTTGTATTTAGTTAGTTGGGCCTCGCCTTTGCTAAATCTATTTTTCCTATCTATGTATTGTGTTTTCCTACATCACCATAATCTTTATATGTCGGGGGCTATCTACTCCTTTGGGGACTTCTCTGAGGCAAGGTAGATTTCATAATTTCTTTCTGTGAGGAGTAGCTAGTTTCTCAGGCTGTGACGAGGCATCTAAGTGTTTAGGAACGCTCCACGGCTACTTCTAGTGTGGTCTGATAGTTAGGGGATTGCGGTCAGCCCAGGTTCCAACTACTCCTGTTTTCTTGTGTTTTTTTGTAATCTTCCACAGTTACCGGATCATAACAGACGGGTGCAATCCGATAAAACATAGTATTGCTCTCACTCTACTGCAAAACTATGGTGCAGTGTCCATCTGCGATTGAGTTCTCATACCATACTGGCAGAAGAAAAGAATCGCAGCATGCTGGGTTTGAAAACAAGTCTTGGCTCACACGCACCCATACAAGTCTATGGGTAGGTGTGAAACATCAGATTGCACTCTCATGTCATCCGAGTGCACTGCGATATATGCAGAGACATGCCAGGGAAGAAATGGGGAGAAAGTGCTCCCTCCCTCTTCTCTGCCGCTGTGACCCGATCGCAAGATCGGATCACAGTAACATGACCTTCGGCTGACGTTCGCACCAGAGGCTCATCATTAGCATATCGCTTCCGATTCTCTTGCATTGGAAGCTATGTGCAAGTGGAACCCAAAAAGCATTACCTAATAGAAATAAAAGGTCAGTAACTAAAAAAGAGAAAGAAAAGAGATTTATCTTTAACTTTAGCCTAATTGATAAAATAATTAGATCAGCAATAAAAAAAAATTGCTATCTGTTTGTATTAGGGAACTATAAGAATCTAAAAGTAATAGCTCATAGAAACCGTTACTCACATACAAATGGACTGATATCATAAAAGATACATTAGTTCATAATAAACTAAATTCTTCATGTAAAAATCGTCTTAATAAATTTATCCTTTTATGTTATTTTAAATGCAGCAATTATTCTCTTTGTAATTTCCCTTTAACTACAAATCCATTACACATATGTTCTTTGTTACGTCATGTCTCTCACTTTATTACATGTAAAACCCAGTTTGTAGTTTATATAATTTTTTTGTGCTTGTGTTTTTTTTCTACATTGGAAAAACCATGAGACCTATGTATGTCAGGTTCAAAGAACACTTTCGGTCTAATCAAACTTGGAAGGGCTCTACTAGGTTAATTAAACCTATGTGTGATACTCACCAGGCAGACCCTTATCATCTTCGATTTGTAGAATTGGAAAAAGTTAATCCTCCTACATGAGGCGGAGATCACCATAAACTTTTGTTACAAGAGAAGCTAATGAATCTTTCTTTTGAATGCACAAGGTCCTTTAGGTTTCGATGATAATAGCGATTTATCAGTATTTTTATGATTGTCTTTGTTTTTATGTTGGTTTTAATATAATTATTACATTTTAATATGCTGGTTATTGTGACTGTGAAGTGATTTGCACTGATTACTTAAAGGGGTAGTTCAACATCTAAAATGTCTTTTCTAACTATTTATCTTTACCCCCTAACCATTTTTGTAATTAGCTTTATTATACAATTCCCAACACTTCTCCCTACCTATCTAATCCCTAAAGATGTTTTTTTTTTTTGTTTACTGCATTACCTGTGACATTTTGTTTGAAAGGAGTCTCAAACATGACGTTACAGGAAACTGGAGCTGCAGTCACTGCCCACAGCATCCATCGCCCCTCCTGCAACAGGAAGTCACCAGGGGGAGTAGGTGTAAATGATACAGAGCGCTGTCCCCCTCTCTCAGTATATTCATAGAAGATCTCAATTGTCTACTTAAGGCCGCTTTACACGCTGCGATCTCGCTAGCGAGATTGCTGGCGAGCGTACCCGCCCCCGTCGGTTGTGCATCATGGGCAAATCGCTGCCCGTGGTGCACAACATCGCTTACACCCGTCACACAGACTTACCTTCCCTGCGACGTCGCTGTGACCGGCGAACTGCCTCCTTTCTAAGGGGGCGGTTTGTTTGGTGTCACAGCGACGTCACTAAGCGGCCGCCCAATAGAAGCGGAGGGGCGGAGATGAGCGGGACGAACATCCCGCCCACCTCCTTCCCCCCTCATTGCGGGCGGCCGCAGGGACGGTGATGTTCCTCATTCCTGCGGTGTCACACATAGCGATATGTTCTGCCGCAGGAGCGAGGAACAACCTGCGTCCTGCAACAGCAACGATATTTGGGAAATGGACAGCGTGTCAACGATCAACGATAAGATAAGTAATTTTGATTGTTAACGGTCGTTCGTGCGTTTCACAAGCAACGACGTCGCTAACGAGGCTGGATGTGCTTCACAAATTCTGTGACCCCAACGACATCTCGTTAGCGTATAAAGCGGCCTTTACTGTGTCGCCCAATTTCCTTACAGATTGTAAACAGGGCGGTCACTAATCCAGTACCTGATAAACTATTTTACTTTGTAATGTCTGTACATACTGTTTAGTAATAATATTTTTTTCTGATCCCATATTTTCACAGTAGCTTTGAGTAAAAACCTTTGTATTGCTATCTGCATTTTGTCTTTTTGCTTCAATCTAAGAAAGGTATTTTAAAAGTACAAAAGAGCACAATTGATCAAACAGAACCCATAGTTTGGATACTGTATGTAGTTGCAATTGAGTAGACAAATGAATAATGATATTTGGTGACAACGTCTCAGATCTGGAAGATATGTTCCTCCTGCTGATTTACCATGAGTGTAGATCCTTTCCATACAAACTTGATGAGAGCAGACTACAGTATTCTATAAAACTTGAGGAAGGGATAAACAGCATTTTCTTTTTATTATTTACACTCTGCAAACAAAGAGGATCAGTATTAAAGCTCTCAGTGGTAATTTGATGTCTTTATCTAACTTTTTTCATTTCCAGGCAATTGGTCACTTTTTAGTATTGCAATTCACTGTGAATTTATTCGATCTGAATTTAATTTTTGGGATAAATTCTTCAAACCCGACAAATTTGAATTATATCTTGGTAACATGCATGCTCAGTGAAGCAGTCATGATTATATGTTTGTGTGTGATAGTCAAGAGAAATACCTGTTCTCTTTTTAATGCATGTTGTCAGCATAATCAAAACAACTAAATACTAAGTATTGATTAGTGATCAGCAAATATACTCAGCACTATTCATTACTCGCACAAATATAAAGGTATTCACAATATTTCCATTACTCGTCAAGTATTTTGATATTTGCCTCGTGAGTTGAGTCTCCCCCTGCATGTTTGGCGCGGGGATTGCCTGCCAATGACAGTAATGCCGTAGCCATCTTCGCTACTGGCATTACTGTGATTGGGAGGCAAAGTGGAAACCCCCCCCCCAAAACTTCCGGTCATTAAAGCAGGAGAATTACACTTACTGATTTTCCCTGTCAAACTACTTCCTGGACAGCTCATTAACCCTTATTAATATGCACTGCTTACCGCCCACCCTCTGTGGTAGCATCTGTGATTAGTTGCAGTCCTGTTTGCCCCACCCATCATCTGTGCAGGCGTCTATGATTGGTTGCCTCACACTAGCTGTCTGGGTTAGGAAACAGATGGGGGCTTGGGAGACGCATGGTTTTGAGCTGCCAAGCCTAAAAATACCAGTGCACACCTGCCCCAAAATTGGCGCATTTATTAGATGAGCCAATTGTGGCGCTTTACCCGATTCATACCGATTGCCCTGGTGCAGTGGCAATTGGGGTAGTATATGGGATTGATGACAGCTGTGGTTTGTCAAAAATCACTGCTGCAATCAAGTTCTGGGTTATGGGGAAGGGTCTATGACCAACCCTTTAAGTAAAAAAAAAAACACAAACACTCAACTCAACTCCTTTATTTTACATTTTAATAAAACTGCACCCTCTTTTATTAACCCCAAAAAGACCCCCACAGGACCGACGCAATCCACACAATGCCCCACAATGATCCCAGCTCTGCTTTATCCAGAAGCTACACTGATGGAAAATGTGACCACTCACTGCAGCTTCTGGGACACACTGAGCGTAGTGGGGGACCAGACTGTGAAAGACAGTCAATCAGGTCACCGGGGTTCACAGCCGGGTTTCCACGGTACTAAGTGTACTTTACTCCGAGTAATGCTGTGACAATATTATTACCAGAAAACAAATGTGAGTCAAAAATGCATCCAGGCATCTTCCCAATGCTGTTCCCATTCAATTTCAGCACTTTTCCATCCATTTTAGCATTTTTATAGCCCTTCCAGACCGACTTCCAAAGTCCTCCAGAAAATTATTTGCGTTCCCATTGACTTGCATTGGGTTCATTATTTGTGGCAAATACACAAATAGTAGAAATTATTCTGCTCAAATAATCACAACCCGAATATTTTACTATTTGCCCATCTCTAGTATTATCTTGATAATTATTTTCTATCATGCAAGTATAAGCATAATTATATTTTTGTTGTACCAAATAAGTAAGGGAATTCTTTCAAATTATTTTTTTGCTCATAGATTGTTAAAGGATAATTATAAAGAGAGGTGCAATTATAATCAATAAATTACCATTTTGTCTTCTCTGTAGCATTGCTTGCCAATGGTTAACATAGGGTGAATCACAAAATGTGTCCTTATTTTTGTATGTTCACTGCAATTATTCTCAATCATTGCTTAACTTTATTTACATAGTTTGCAAAATTTCAGTTTATGATTTTTTTTTCAAATCCAATTAGTAATTCTTATGTTTTCTTATGCCCTGATTTGGAAAAAAAAAACCTTTTATTTTTATCCACTACGTATGGATTTTGACCAAAATGTGCGTGCAATTACATACAAGCGAGATGATAAAAAATCTTTATTGTAGCCAAAAATGTACCAAATATTAGATATAAAAATGTATTGAACATCCTGCAGCTATGTTGGAAATTAATTCTGGTGTCTTTTCCTTGTTTCTTCAAAACTTCTCTAAATCCCTTTTCTCTTATAGAAGGCTTGCAGATCTTCTCTCTGAAGCATCGAGCATTCGTCCTCATCAGGTTCACGTTACATCTATCTTGGTATAGCCATTCCATCTTCTTGATATCCTGTTGAAATCTTTTTCCTTGCTTTCTGCTAACACCACCAAATTTTTCGGGAAAGTAGTCCAAATGGGAATGTAAAAGTTGTAACTTCAAATTCATGACAACTCAAAGCTTTGAAATGCTTTGCCTTGTTCTCCACGATGGACTTAAACTTTGTGTCTCTGTTGTTACATAGAAATTTCTTCACAACTTCTCAACTTCACAAGAATCCCAAGCGCTTTCCTCAACAGCTTTGATTTTTGTTTTGAACGCATGGTCCTTCATGAGTTTACAAATATCCGGACCTACAAAAATGTCTTGCTTCGGACAAGTTACTTAACCCCTTCAGCACCTGGCGATTTTCCATTTTTGCACTTTTTTGTTTTTCTTCCCCGTCTTCCAAGAGCCATAATATTTTAATTTTCCATCAATGTAGCCGAGTGAGGACACTGTTTTTGAAAGGCAAGTTGTACTTTTGAATTAAACCATTTATTTTACCATAAACTGTACTGGAAAATGGATGAAAAAATTCCAAGTGCAGCGAAGTTGCAAAAATAGTGCAATTCCACAATTGTTTTTTGGTGTTTTATTTACCATGTTCACTACATGGTAAAACTGACCTGGCAATATAATTCTCTAGGTCAGTACAAACACGTAGATACCAAACGTATATATATATATATATATATATATACAGTGCAGACCAAACGTTTGGACACACCTTCTCATTCAAAGAGTTTTCTTTATTTTCATGACTCTGAAAATTGTAGATTCACATTGAAGGCATCAAAACTATGAATTAAAACATGTGGAATGAAATACTTAACAAAAAAGTGTGAAACAACTGAAAATATGTATTTTATACTAGGTTCTTCAAAGTAGCCACCTTTTGCTTTGATTACTGCTTTGCACACTCTTGGCATTCTCTTGGTGAGCTTCAAGAGGTAGTCACTGGAAATGGTCCTCCAACAGTCTTGAAGGAGTTCCCAGAGATGCTTAGCACTTGTTGGCCCTTTTGCCTTCACTCTGCGGTCCAGCTCACCCCAAACCATCTCGATTGGGTTCAGGTCTGGTGACTGTGGAGACCTGGTCACCTAGCGTAGCACCCCATCACTCTCCTTCTTAGTCAAATAGCCCTTACACTGCCTGGAGGTGTGTTTGGGGTCATTGTCCTGTTGAAAAATAAATGATGGTGAAACTAAATGCAAACCAGATGGAATAGCACGCCGCTGCAAGATGCTGTGGTAGGCATGCTGGTTCTGTATGCCTTCAATTTTGAATAAATCCCCAACAGTGTCACCAGCAAAGCACCCCCACACCATCACACCTCCTCCTCCAGGCTTCACGGTGGGAACCAGGCATGTAGAGTCCATTCGTTCACCTTTTCTACAAAGACATGGTGGTTGGATCCAAAGATCTCAAATTTGGACTCATCAGACCAAAGCACAGATTTCCACTGGTCTAATGTCCATTCCTTGTGTTCTTTAGCCCAAACAAGTCTCTTCTGCTTGTTGCCTGTCCTTAGCAGTGGTTTCCTAGCAGCTATTTTACCATGAAGGCCTGCTGCACCAAGTCTTCTCTTAACAGTTGTTCTAGAGATGAAAATTTGTGTCCAAACTTTTGGTCTGTACTGTATATATATATATATATATATATATATATATATATATATATATATATTTCTATTAAAGTGGTGAAAAAATGATCAGAAGTTTGTCAAAAAAACTAAATTTTGCTTTTGGCGTTATTTTTCAAGAACAGTAACATTTTTATTTTTTGTGATCTGAGTTAAATCATGCCTTCTGTTTTGCAGCCTAGGCTGACGTTTCTTCTGATTCCATTTTTTAATACATGTGATATTTTGATTGCCTCATTACATTTTATGGCAAAGTTGCGGAGGCCACAAAACTGTAATTCTGGCATTTTGATTTTTTTTTTGTTATGCTGAGCCACCAATGGTAGAGGGAATTATGTGCTCCCCAACAATGCATGTTAAATCCCCTTGTGAGAGATTGACAGCAGGATTTAATGGGTTAACATCTGCGGGTGGATAGTAGACTGTTAGAGGCACATGTTGGCTGATCAGACCAGCCGATATGTGCAGGGAAAGATGAGAGCTCATCATGTGAGCCCGCATCAAAGAAAGGACATAACTAGGGATGATCGAATACCTCAAATATTCGGCTTCGCGAATATTTTGCGAATAGGTCGCCACTATGCAAATATTCGATGCGCAATGTAAGTGTGGAGCCCACCTGCAGCAGTCGCCCCAGGGACACCACTCCACCTCCGGGGATGCCACAGGGTCTTCACTTGGGTATTTCTGGCAACAGGTATGTCGGTTTTTTATGTACAGGAGTCGTGCCGCCACTCGCGGTTTGCGGTCAGGGTTATGGGTGACCGCCACTGCAGGTTTAATGAGCGTCTGGGGCGGATGGAGTCTGCAGACGGATGGTGTGGCCTCCCGTGAGTGAGGCTGGCCCCAGGGGCTCGGGTGTGTAGAACAACAGGTTCCAGAATAACTCAATCTCAGTCCAAAATGTCTTTCAACTTGCTTCTACTCACTTTTGGATGGTTTTGTGAGGTACCCAGGCGATGCTGAGATTAAACCAGGAGAAACCAGGTATCCTTTAGGCCAGTCTAAGGGTAACCGTTAACTCGCCTTCCTAGCACTTCTTGTTTCGGATAACCCCTGACTTGAAGTACCATGGGATTCATCCAGGGAAGTCGCTACTGCCTTTCCCGTTTGCCGGCAGCGTGGACCAAGGAAAATGTCTCCAAGCTCGATCCTCCTTATGGGCCCCCTCGTTGCTGCTGAGGCTCGGACTCTAGTCCTAGTCGGACTCCAAAGACATACAGATAGGGACTCTAGATTGTGAGACCCAATGGGGACAGTGTTGTCAATATATGTAAAGCGCTGTGGCATTAATAGCGCTATATAAATGAATAAAATTATTATTATTAATTGTTGGTGAGGGACTTGTAGTTCCCCTCACCGGCAGGTTTAGCAGATCAATAAATGGATGTCTACTCTAGGGACCTGTTCCCCGTGCGTGCCTAGTCACCAGTAGTCCCCGTACTCGACCGACTGACTTCCTCAGCGTCTTTCTGACTGACTGACTGGCTGGTAACCGTTCTCCCCCGCTAACGGCTACTTCACGTGCAGGGTCTGACTAGCGTGTGCGCACGACTGCGTCTCTTAGCAACCACGCTCACTGCTATCAGAGTGGCTCACTCACCTTCTTTCCTGACAGCCTCTGCAAACTTAACTCCCAGCCCCTCCACTACACCTCTTGATGAGATGTGGAGGCAAGCCCCCTCTTGGGTCTGCCCAAGAGTCCCCTCTCAAGGTGTGGGAGACCTGGTTGCTATGTGCCTGTGCATACACACCCTATTCCAGCCTTCAGGATTACCTGGAAGTACTGCCCCAGCATGGGTGCAGTACTCAGTGGTGCCTGACTGTTACGAGGGGGACCCGGGGAAGCGTGCCAAGATGGTATATGGACAGCTTCCGCTGGTCAAGGTCCACTGTGCGGTGTAAGGGACCGCTGCTATGGTGGGAGAAGAGTGAGCAGGTTGCTGCTAGCGATCGTCTGGAATGTCACAGACGATTTGCGTACACCTGTCCGCCCTAACCCGTGAGGGTTGTATGGCACGGGGCTCACAACTTGGTGTACCTGTTGCACGGGGACGCACAGAGGTGCCTACGCACGTGTGCCAGCGGGAGTCACAGGAATATGGCACGAGGGTAGCACAGAGGTGCCCACGCACGTGTGCTTCAGAAACCAGGTGAGTCCGACAGAGATTCAAGGAGCTCACCTGGGACAGGAACACAGCCTGTCAAACGGAATACTGCCGGAGCAGCAAGGCAGGGGCGAGACCTGCAAAATACAATGACGTCTGTACAGTGGCGTGGCAGCACGCTGCCAGACATCCAAACATAGAAGGACGGTCGCGCGCCGCCATGATGGCAGGAGGGGTTTTAAAGGAGATGTAGCTCCAGCCAAGGGCGGGCACGAGACGGATGTGACCCAATCATGATCTGTGACGTCCTGGCCCGGCCAGTCAGGATTCAGCACATCACCAGCCTCGTTATCTGGCCGTGTGATACCAGTGAGCGAATCAGAAGACGTCACGTGGGGCACATGCTCAACCTCCTGCCTCTGGGTCATAAAGGCGGGATCTTCGGTTTCACAATGTGCAGAGCTAAGGGAAGTCTTGTTGCTTCCCTGAGCATCTATCCTTTGCACACTGTGCAACCACTCTGACCCTCTGCGATGCCGAGCAGGAGGGCACGTGGCAGGCAAGGGATGGGAGACCACTCCATTCCTTACAAGGAGTAAACCACTAGGTGTCTCCCTTCTGCTGCATCTAGGGGGAGGAAACTCCTGCAGTCTCCCAGGCCTTTGGCGCTGCTGAGCAGGAGGGCTCGCGGCAGACAAGGAATGGGGGACCACCTCATTCCTTGCAAGAGGAGAGCCACGAGATGTAACACCTGACCAGGTCAGGGGCGCCACATAACTCTATAGGAAGCTCAAATAGTTCTGAATAGTTGTTATTCGGGTTTCTCTTAGACTTACACTACGCTTCGAATAGTCGAATAGTGGCGACCTATTCGGAAAATATTCGTGAAGCCTAATATTTGAGGTATTTGAGATCATCCCTAGACATAACCTTTAACGTAAATATATGTCAAAGGTCGTGAAGGGGTTAATATATGTCAAAGGTCATGAAGGGGTTAAAATTCTCTCCTTTTAGTAGAGCTATTACAAACTGTTTCATCAGTTCAAGCTTGATGGGGAGTGTTAGCAGGAGAACTTTATTGGGATCAACTAAACTTTCCACAACTATGTTCTTGAGTCTAGGTAAGATATTCTTGTTGGCCAACTTTTTTGGCTCCAGTGATGATTCCTATCATCCCGTCAAACAAAAAACATGGGTATGTTGTGTATCATCCTTGCTGCCCAAGGAGCAAAAAGAGAACTTTCAGATCACTACATATTCATCATGCTTGATTCTCATAGTTAAGTTTCTTGAGAATAAAGTGAATATTTTCATAGCTTTCCCTCAAGTGCACAGAAGTCCTACAGACACTGAAGAATTCTTGCTGCCATTGTGCACTAGCAGCTTTCAGACTTTTGTGGATGAATCAATAAGATGTCTCCACACGCTCACTTTGTACTCAATCTAAAATGTTTCCACCAGCCAAGGAACATTATTGCAATATACTAGAGCACCATCTTGAGAAAAGTATGAAAAGAATCCCTTTTCTCTGCTTCTGTACCATGAAAAATAGGTACCAGGAGCTAGCAGGTTCTTTTCCTTTAGTGTAAACTCTAAAAGTTCTGCAGAATGTTTAGAAAGATTCAAGTCCCTGACTAAATCATTAATATGAAATTGCAAAGTGCTACGGAATATGTTGGCGCTATATAAACAAAATTATTAATATTAATTTGAGCTGTGAAACAAGCTGTGGCTTGTTGGGCGTTGGTGAGTCAGTGATTGTGAAAAAACAGTTCGTGATGGAATTGTTTCGATATTTCAGTGATTGAAAGTATATAAAAATGACCTCTCACCTCTTACTTCTCAAACAATTTCACCCTTGCAGACCTGTGTTATATTTATTTTTATGATGAGTTGTGAATAATAAATCACTGAGAGGCACATATTGGAAGTTATGGGTATTGGTAATGATGTTTGGACAGCATTATTAGTTTAGTTTCCTCTAGAACGTTGCAAAAATACTTTGCAACTTTTGCCATTTTTACACCAGCTCCATTCAACTCCGCTACTTTGTTTAAAAGTGTGTAACATAGCTAAGTGCACTTGAAAAATGTATGAGAATTTACAGGGGCTTTATTTTTTAGATCTGTATCAGACTTAATCCTCCTAACTGGCATGTAATCACTTAGATTGGAGAACACTGATCAAAGTGATTAGATTCTCCTGTGTGTTCCTAGCTGAGTGGCGCCTAGTATATTCTGCTAGAAAGGATTATTTCTGTACCAGCCACTTATTACTATGTAATGTAGATACATCTTCATATCTTCATGATAAATGCAATGTAATTATCTATGTTTTCCTTACTGCAATTGTGCTACTTTGATCAATTGGCCTAAAGACTTGGCATGAGTGCTCATTAAAGAGCCCAGTGAAAACAATTCTTTGTAATGCATGTCAGTTGTTCTTTCGACTGAACCCTAACACACTCACAGGGATAGACAAACAAGAGAAGATATAAAACAAAAAATACACAGGTCCCAAAACAGGCTAGCACTTGCCTTAGACCTGTCCCTGCCTGACAGTGGAGGTTGGCACCCCAAGATCTCATAATGGCGCCCCCACTTATCGACGGCTGACCCTGAGTGTCCTTAACTGCACCCTAAGCTATAAACCAAGTATAACAAAAAACAACAATACACATAAATAAAGTGCACACAGGTAGAGGATGAGACACAAGGCTAGAAACGTGAAAACACAGTTATATAGGAAATATGGAATACAAGAAACCAAAAAAAGTAACAGAATACATTGAAACCCTCCCCAACCTAAATGAAACAAAATAGGAGATACATGGTAAGGGACTCACAGAGACAACTGCAGGGAAAAGCAATAGAAATGTCTCAGTAAGAAAATCTTAACCTAGAAGCTGGGAGTCGAGACAACCATACAGCCAGAAACATAGCCAGTGCTAAAGCATGTGAGTAGTGAGTATAAATAACCTCTCCAAAAATGTGATTGGGATAACCAAACGAGAAAGTGCACACACCTGAACAGAAATGAAACAGGAAGGCAAAGCATAAGAAAGACAAGAGATCCTCCAGCAGTTGGACCAACACAAAACAGGCTGTAGTCCAACCAAGAGAGAAACTGACCAACAACCAGAGATAACTGGTTCAAACCTCGGCGTGGAGCCATGACAGAAGTGGTATGTAGATGTAGACTAAACATATGTAACATAAATACTTTTATTAAAAAAAAGTAATATTAGTTGGTATGATTATCATTATTTCAAAGTTTACAAACAAGATGATTAGCTAAAGAATTCACAGGTATAGTTTAAGCTGCACCTCAACCTTAAAATAACTATAGGATAGTCCATTCTGTAAACTTGAAAGAGTGTCCAAGTCCACAAAACTATTGCTTTAACAGTGGTAAATTGCTAAATAGGTGTTGGTTCTATTTGTGGCTCCATAGATTACCTGTTCTCCCCCGGCTACAAGGGCCAGTGGCCATTTGGGTGCTAATGGCCAAAAGTAATCAAGAATGGAAAGGTCAAGTAGGATTTAAATCACTCTAAGTATAGCACCCCTGAAGCCATCAGGGAGCTAAAGGTTCTGCATCCCCACAGAGCCTACCCCCTAGGGCCCCGGAAGACCAGTGCTGGTCACACACAAAAACTCCAGGTAATGCCAGTTTTCCCCAGCAATCCCCTATACAATGGTGCAAGGCTAGGGTCAGACCAATGGATGGCCGCCTAGAGGTGGAGCCAGTCCAGTCCACTAGTTGACCAGGTGGGAGGGGCAGACTGTGGAGAGTAGTCAGTCAGTCTGTGGAGTGAGAGGAGTGAAGGTGGACGTGAGGAGATGCACTGACATGGGGTTGACAGTAACCTTGTACCCAGGAGGGTAGTTGCTGGTGAAGTATGGTGGAGTACTGCCAGAACTACGCACCAACGATGAACAGGACCCTAGGACAGGCAGAAGCTTCAAGTCGACCTGTTAACACCTGCACAGCAAGGGGACCATGAAGGACCTCGCTGACCCTAAAAATCCGAGACTCAATAGCAAAGAGAGAGCCGGGGACATGCTACCATCATATGGACAGCAGTAAAACACCACCGGATGGGGACCCCCAGTTGGTCTACGCCACGGTGACCCACTAACCAGAGACAGGTGCAGGGGAAGAAGGTACCAGATTACTACACTGGCACTTGGACAAATGGGACCTGAAGGTGAAACCAGCTGGCTTCGGGTGACCAATTACCACCAGAAAGTGAGTAAAGAACCAGTTGCACTTAACCCCTTGTGTGGACTACTTTCTTCTGACACCCGTCACATCACCTACCCTCTAGGGTCCGGCCTTGCTTGTGGAGGGTTTAACATCCAGGCTGCCATTAACACCAGCCCCAGTAGTGGACATTGTGCAGCGGCGCCTCCATACATATAGCCGCACCACCGCAAGTGGTGTCCCGTGATCCCAACGTATTGTTGCCCCTCTATAAATCACTTGTAAGGCCACATCTGGAATATGGGATCCAGTTTTGGGCTCCACATTTTAAAGGACATTCAGAAGTTAGAGTTAGTTCAAAGGCGGGCAACTAGACTACTACAAGGAATGGAAGGCCTCACATATGATGAAAGGTTGAAAAAGTTAGCTATGTTTAGCTTAGAAAAAAGACGTCTCAGAGGAGATCTCATTTATATGTATAAATACATGTGTGGTCAATATAAAGGACTTGCATATGACTTATTTCTTCCAAAGACAATACTAAGGACAAGGGGGTACTCACTGCGAGTGGAAGAAAAGCGATTCCGACAGCTAAATAGTAAAGGGTTCTTTACAGTTAGAGCAGAAAGACTGTGGAATGCCCTACCACAAGAGGTAGTAATGGCATATACTATAACAGCTTTTAAAAAAGGGCTGGATGATTTCCTCAGTACAAAAAACATTGTTGGTTATAAATGACTTAGTGACCAAATGTAGAACTGGTGGAGGAAGGTTGAACTAGATGGACCTAGGTCTTTTTTTCAACCTAAGTAACTATGTAACTATAACTATATGTCACGTATGAATACTCATCTAATCCCCTGTAAATATACCCCCTTTACAAAAAAGGCCCAGGGCACGGAAGCGGGCAATGGCTGCCAAAGTGACATTCCCCAGATATACACTGCCCGGGACCTAGTACCCCATATCCCTGGGTGCGACACAAGCATATTTTTCTATGTCATTTTAAGTAATTTTACAGAAAATTAAGGTGGAAAATCTTTTTAAGTTGTAAAGTTCAGATCAATATTCGGCACTCCTGGAGGGTGGATGCCTGACTAATGTTATACTCCTTATAAACTACTAATATTATAAACTCGGCACTTCTTTGCTTGACACGATGCAGAAGCTTGATTATACAAACCAAAAATAATATACTGTAAATCCATGAAGTTTCGATACACAAAAGGACCTTCATGTAACTGATTCCTTTGGAGTGACTGAAAGATAGGTACAAAAATAAACTAATGTATACAGGTGAGCGAATGCAGACTCATTGATAAAAGTGGAACAAGTCTAAGTTTTATTAACTAGTTACAGCATCAACACTCAAAACAACAGATGCTATATTCTTATACATTCAATACAATAAAAAATCACAAACTTAGCTCTACAGTACAATTCCCCACACAATATAGATGCGTTATACATTACATTACTGTAGGAGTCGTTAACATCCTTACTAGAATTATCAACAGCGGGGATAATAACAGTCTCTAATTAGAGTCACCTAAATTTCCCCATTAAACTGAAAGTCTTTCACTATAGTTCTCTGAGAGTTCTCTACCCAAACGGGTCACACCAGCTACCTCCGACGCTCATGGGTGTAGTTCAAGATGGTACTGTTATAGGCCTCCAGTTGTCTCACGTACATTGTCCCTCAACTAGACTTCCTGTCCTCCTCAGCCCACTTGATCATCCTCTTCAGTAACTTGGCCTCCTCAACTCACAAGTCCAAACTCTCAACTATGTCAATCACCTCAGCTCACATGATTGTCCTCTTCGGTAACTCAGTCTCCTCAACTCACATGGTCGTCCTCTTTGGTATTTCAGACTCCTCAGCACATACAGTCGTCTTCTTTAACAAGGTCTCCTCAGTTCACACTATTGTCTTCTTTGGTAACCCAGTCTCCTAAGGTTATACAGCCATCTTCTTCTTTAGCAAGGTCTTCTGAGCTCATACTGTTATCCTCTTCCAGGGGCTGCACCCATTATTCTTATGCTTCAGGGTGCAACTATAAGCCAGCTCAGCTTGCTCAGCATGTCTGACTTGGTACATGTGTGGCCAATGACTCCCATTCTACTGTGGCCTCATGAGTGTTTATTTTTTAGAACTATGTAACAGACATGTTCTGGTCTCCTTTCTTGTCTCTCTTAACCTGAGATCAATTCTCCTCTTCTTAGTTCCAGCAAAAATCGATAAGTTCTCATTCCTCAAACTCTGTATGGCAGATGGCGATGTTCGCTCACACAGTGTTCACTTCTGCATTTTCTGATTTGGGAATCATCCACTTACACTAAAGTAACAGGTACTGTAGCCTTTAAAAGCCATGTATACATATGCTCCTATCAGTCCTCTATTTCTTGTTAACCTGCTGAATATATGTTAGTAGGAAATAATATAAAAGAGTATGATGACACAATAAAGCAACATAGCTTGTAGCCTATGACTATGGAAATACATAGCTTCATATTTTTGTAAATATATTATTATATCTTCTCGAGGGACAACACTGCTGATATGACACTTTGATACAATGCATAGTAGTCAGTGGACAGCTTGTATAATAGTGTAAATTTCGTCTGCCTTCTAAATAAGTCAAAACACAGCCATTAATGTCTAAACCACAAGCAACAAAAGTGAGAACACCCCTTAAATGAAAAAGTGAAAATGGTGAAAGTGTGCCCAAAGTGTCAATATTTTGTGTGGCCACCATTGTTTTCAAGCACTGTCTTAACTCTCTTGGGCATGAAGTTCACTAGAGCTTTACAGAAGCCACTGGAATCCTATTCTACTCCTCCATGATGACATCACGGAGCTTGTGTATGTTAGAGACCTTGAGCTTCTCCACCTACTGTTGGGGGATGCCCCACAGATACTGTATATGGTTAAGGGTTAGAACCTTTACCTTTAGTTCTTTAGCAAGGCCACACATGTTTGACACTGTCATGTCGCCATACTAGGAAAGCCGGCGTCCCTCTGTACCTTGTGCAGTGTACCTGCTTCCCTCTTCTTTGCTGCCACGTATAAGTGCAGTCCCCCGCTGTGTTTGCCAGTGGATGCCCACATGATGGTCGGCTCTGCTTCCACTTAGGCTCCAGGCTCTGCACATTGTGTGGGGTTTCCTGCTCTCCAGCCTAGTGGCTGCGCGCACACTTCCTCATCTTTTATAGGGAGAAGTGTGCACCTTGCTAAGGTGTACCCAGCCTATTGCTGCAAGGCACCAGCTATTTAAGGCTTCTCCCCCTGATAGGAGGTGCAGAGCATTTTGTTTGTGTTTTTTGCATCACTTTGATGTGTCTTTGTAACCTGCTATGTATTCCTGAAGGGCTGGGGTCTTCTGTTCCTGAATCCAGTATACTGGCTATCCTCCTGGACTGCAGCCTGGTCCTTTGTCCTGTATTTGTGTTCCTGCCATGTGATGAACCCTGATATCCTGCCGTGTGATGTACCCAAAGCCGTGCTGTGTTTCTTGTTGTCCTGCGATGTGATGTATCCGAAGTCCTGCCGTGTCATGTGAATAAAGTCGTGTTTTATATAACCTGAAGTCTAGATGTACCTGCTGTGCTGACATCAGTCTGCTGTGGTCCATGTCCGTGCCTGACTGCTCTGTTGTGATCCTTGCTTGCTGTACCCGATGTCCGGTGTCTGATGACCTCTGCTCAATGTCTGGAGCCTTACCCGATGTCCGGTGTTTGATGACTTCTACCCGATGTCTGGAGCCTGACCCGATATCCATGACAAATGCCTGTAGACCCGTGCCTGACGTCCTACTCCTGTTGTCTCGTATCTGATGTCTGCCAGTGCTTATCTTGCTCTTTCCTGTTCAGGACCCTGCTCTGTGTTCTGCTTCCCCAGTCCGGCTGTCAAGCTGGGCCACTCAACCGCCACTGCCCCGGTCTCTTGCTCTGGGAATGGCACCTGACGTCCCGCCTTGTGGCGGGCGTTTAGTCAAGCCATTCCATCTGTCCGGGTTCCCCCTGTGGTCTAGTGGGTCAATTCTTCTCTCGGACACTTGCCGCTATCCTGGATCCGCTGGCGGTGAGGTCCATCTGAACCAAATAACTTTAACATGATCACATCAGACCACAGGACAGGGTTCCAGTAATCCATGTCCTTAGTCTGCTTGTCTTCAGCAAACTGTTTGTGGGCTTTCTTGTGTATCATCTTCAGAAGAGGCTTCCTTCTGTGAAGACAGCCATGCAGACCAATATTGATGCAGTGTGCGGCGTATGGTCTGAGCACTGACAGGCTAACCCCCCAAACCCTATAACCTCTGCAGCAATGCTGGAAGCACTCATATTTTGAAAAAACAACCTCTGAATATGATGCTGATCACATGCACTTAACTTGTTTGGTCGAGTAGAACTTGTTTTGTTAAATCGCTGTATGGTCTTGGCCACCGTGCTCCAGCTCATTTTAAGGGTCTTGGCAATCTACTTATAGCCTAGGCCATCTTTATGTAGAGCAACAATTCTTTTCTTCAGATCCTCAGAGAATTCTTTGACATGAGGTGCCATGGTGAACTTCGAGTGACCAGTATGAGAGGGTGTTTGAGAGATAACACAAAATCTAACATACCTTCTCCCCATTTCTTGGCAGTGTGTTGAGGTTTTTAAACAGCACACCAAATATACACTGATGAATAAGCTGTACACTGACTATTTTACATTTTATCAAAGTGTTATATCTTCAATGTTGTCCCATGAATAGATATAATAAAATATTTACAGAAATCTGAGAGGTGTACTTAATTTGGTTATATTCTGTAGGTTTGCATAGGTGCTAAAGACACACACTGGAATAACATTTTTATTTGGACAATTTGCAAAGTCTTTTAATTTTTTTTCTGGGACAATAAAAAATTCACTTATGAATGGTGCCCAGTAGAGATAATTCTTATAAGTTACAAAGATACCTGGGGAACCTATTGCAACTTTTTTAAGAGGCCCTGGGAGCTCATGGGTCCAAGAGAGTATTCGCCTTTACTTTGACAGGATTAAGGCTCATTTCACACTTGCGTTGTTTTGACGCAAACGGAATCCGTCACTAATGTAGTACAGTTCATTTATTTACATTGTAAGCGCGTTACTATGGTGCGTGTGTGTGTCATGCAGTACCCGCTTGTGTCCACACGATGTCGCGCTTCCACTGTAAATAAATGATCTGTACTGTATTTGTAACGGAGCCCGAATCCGTTAAAATAGCGCAAATGTGAAACGGCCCTAATGGAACAGCTACTTTCACAAACAAATAAAAAACATAAAATACAAAGAAATTACATTATTTTTGCAACCTACCTACAAACACGACTTACTAAACATATATAGGAATAACTTTATTGTGAAGCAAATTCCAAAATACATTTATTTAAAAATGTGTTTACCAAAATCAGTCTCACTAAACACTAACAACTTAGCATGAGAAGCAAAATTACCCTTCACTTCTAATAAAATACAAAAGACACATATGGGAATGTTTCCTCTCCTAGCACATATACCCTGTCAACATTTTAGCTAATGAATTAAACTTAAGAAAGGGTCATGCCCTGTATGACGACCACATGCTTCAGTAGGAAGAAATATGACTAATAAGATCAATCCTCCTGGTTATTAACCTCCCCAGATAGTTGATTATGTCAGTGCTTATAAAAAGCCTTATGTTTAACCTTTGGCCACATTTGCTTTGCCCTATGCAAAGCCATTGTTCTTCGTGTGCCTATATTTTCCATTTCCAACATTTTCGTACTTTATAATATTCTTTCTTGCTATTTATTTAAATAATCAATAAAACGGAAAATTAAAATAAAGATGTAGAATAAAGGTTCCCAACTGTTACTAATTACAGATTCATACAAATGGGTCAAGTACATCTTGGTAATTAAAGGGGTTGTGATACGATAGACATGGAATACAAGGTAGTTTAATCATTATATTAATTGACAGATACTAAAAATAATGTTCAGTTACAGAACTATTCACCATTTCTCCCAGTGATGCACATCCATCAGTTTATACCATGTTTCCCCGAAAATAATACAATGTCTTGTTTTTTTTTCCCCTGAAAATATGCTAGTGCTTATTTTTTGGGTAGTGCTTAATTTGGGGGAAACACGATTGTGGAACAGTTTATCCTTCAAAAAATGCAGATCCCCCCTTCCCAGGAGACTCCTACTTACCAGACCGCGGGCGTCTGCTTGTCTCCAAGGTCCTCCTGAGATCTTTGGCGGGTGCTCCCAGCAGGTATGCTGCACGCCGTCCTCCCTTGCTACTAGCTGACACACTCACACGCATCAGATCTCACACACACACTCATACACACACACATCAGACCATGCATACTTATAATCACACATCAAATCGCACACCCATACTCACCACATCCAGAGATATCAATTTATTCTGGCTGGGAGAGAATCGTAGGACGCAGTGCAGTGGAGAGCAAGGACCTGAGGGTTTAACGCATCGCTGCGTTGCCGCAGGTTCTGTAAGCATTCCATCCACAGATCCTCGTGCTCCACTGCACTGCGTCCCGCTCTGCCTGTCAGCAGCAAACGAAATCTCTAATGTGGTGAGTGTGGGTGTGCAATCTGATGTGTGACTGTGTGTGTGTGCACGATCTGATGTGTGTGTGCACGATCTGATGTGTGTGTGCACGATCTGATGTGTGTGTGCACGATCTGATGTGTGTGTGCACGATCTGATGTGTGTGTGCACGATCTGATGTGTGAGGGTGTGTGTGCACGATCTGATGTGTGTGGGTGTGCAATTTACTGCAGGTCCTCTCGTTCGGTGTCTGATGAGTATGATCGCGGGGTCTTCTGTCTTTTTTTTTTTTTCTTTCTTTTGGTGGTGTCTGCTTTCTATAATGAAGTGTTCTACAGTATCTTTAACATTTTCAGCTGCAGGTACACTTCATTATTGAACTGTGACTAGGGTTTATTTAAGCCTTACGTCGAAAATGCTGAAAACTCCTGCTAGGGCTTATTTTCGGGGAAATACAGTAGTACTGGGAAAATAAAAATTTGCTGTTTTTTCCATTACAAGCCATATGCAGATAAACTGTGTGCCATCCGATGAGTTGCCTGCTGCAGTGATTTGTCCTGGGCTTTCTTCATAAACCCTCTACTTGCCCTTCCCCTTGTCTAATTAATAGCTCTTGAATTATGTATTTTTTAGAGATGATCAAATCAATCTAAAGATTGCAAATTGTTTTCACGCCAAATTTCATCAAATGCACAGGACTCCTTTGGATTACCCAAACCTCCCTCTCCCAAAAAGAGAAATGCTCCATTTCCCACTTTGCTGAAGATTACCTTAGCCAGAAAGTGGATTCATATGACGTCAGGTGGGGTTTTATGGGCTTATAATGTCTTACATCACATGATCTCGTGCAGCCAATCAAGAGAGACTAACATAGGCACTATAAAATATGAGGGCAGGGAAAGAAGTGGCCATTTTAGGGTTTTGCAGCATAAGGATTTCCAGATTGGAATAGAAAGGCCTAAAGGCCGCTTCACACGCTGCGATATCGGTACCGATATCGCTAGCGTGGGTACCCGCCCCCATCTGTTGTGCGACACAGGAAAATCGCTGCCCATGCCGCACAACATCGCGCAGACCCGTCACACTACTTACCTGCCCGGCGATGTCGCTGTGACCGGCGAACCGCCTCCTTTCTAAGGGGGCGGTTCGTTCAGCATCACAGCAACGTCACAGCAGTGTCACTGAACCGCCGCCCAATAGAAGCGGAGGGGCGGAGATGAGCGGGACGTAACATCCCCGCCCACCTCCTTCCTTCCGCATAGCGGCCGGGAGGCAGGTAAGGAGAGGTTACTCGTTCCTGCGGTGGCACACGGAGCGATGTGTGCTGCCGCAGGAACGAGGAACAACCTCGTTACTGCTGCAGTACCGATTTTTGAGAATGGACCCCCATATCACCGATGAGCAATTTTGCACGTTTTTGCAACGATGCAAAATCGCTCATAGGTGTCACACGCAACGGCATCGCTAATGCGGCCGGAAGTGCGTCACCAATTCCGTGACCCCAACGAGTTCGCATTAGCGATGTCGTAGCGTGTAAAGCACCCTTTAGTCAGAGTGTGCTGTACTACTGCAGTGCTGAAGAACATAAAAAATGGAAATAGTAGTCTAAAGCGGGCTTTACACGCTGCGACATCGCTAATGCGGAGTCGTTGGGGTCACGGAAATCGTGACGCACATCCGGCCGCATTAGCGATGCCGTTGCGTGTGACACCGATAAGCGATTTTGCATCGTTGCAAAAACGTGCAAAATCGCTAATCGGCGACATGGGGGTCCATTCTCAAATCTCGTTACTGCAGCAGTGATATAGAAGGGTTAAATGGTTTCTCTATTTTATTTCATTAGTAAGTAGTTCATAGTCAGAGCCTTCGGAATAAGAGACAAGATCAAGGATTATTATTGTTTCTAAATGTTCTTCTTATCTTCTTCTTATCTCATATGCATGACTCTACATTTCTGTTTTGCTGAAACTTAAAGGTCATATGAGCAACTTGTAAATTTCCAGCTAGAAGCTTTATTTGCAATATCACATTGATCTGTAAATGGTATAAATAAACTGTACGTTAAATAAACAGAAGAATTGATCATGCTCACATGAATGATGCAGGTCTTTTTCTCCGAGCGCTCGCTCTTGATTAGGTCTGAAGAGGCCTAATTGAGAAGACCTCACTGGTGATCCCATAAGCTGACTTGTGACAAAACAGAACAGCTACAACAGTTTTTGGCGCCCAACGTGGGGCCGTGGCCAACCAGCCTATTCGGAAGAAGTTTTGGGGACTCTTGAGACAGTGAAATTTCAGCTGCAGCAAGGTGAGAAGCTTTATTCTTACACTTTATTTCACTCTCTCTGATTTCCCGAATATTCTGGGTAAGGCTGTACACACGGTTCAAGAACTCTGGCATCACCAGTGAGTATTGTTTTTTTCATGCATGTCTGAATGAGAGTTGAAATATAGAGTAATAAGATAATCTGTTGTCCGTCCATTAACTGATTGCATAGAGTGCATAGCATGGAATTTGGGACAGTCTCTGTATAATTGCATTTGCTGTGTTGCTGTGTTTTGTGTTTTGCTTTGGTCATCTTTGCATCTTTGATGGGCAATACACTGGTCTAGGGATATGTGTTCATAAGTGGTTCCATACTAATGCCTAGATAAAGTAGGCAGGCAATAGGTTGTTGTATATTGATGAGAAGCCTCTGAATAGCAAAGTGATGAGAAATTGAGATAAGAGACTTGGTGAAATAATATGTATGTATAAGTCTAATGGTTATAGGTCATACTGTGGACTGTGAAAAGATGTTCCGGTTGTGAAATGTCACAGGGCATAGCCATATAGAGTATTTGAGTGGATACCTGACATATGTATTTTTTTCCCATCAGTGTCAAGAGCGGTTTAGATAATTTTATTTGCATGTGAGGTTAACTGATCCTTGGAAGGTGTATTGTTACATATGCTTCTGGAATCAATGAATGAGTAGGACAAGTGGTCCTGGGATCTGTCCTTATAGTGAGATATTGTGTGTTTCTTCCCCTCCAAATGGGGATGAAGGTTTTATAGCAAAGTAGAATATTAGTGCTGTGAAGGTATATAAGTAGTCTCAATTTTCTGCTAGGATTGTGTATTATACCAGTGGGTATTAGGGATGTTTTGGGAAAACTGAATCTGGATCTGGACAAAGAATTCTTTTTGAGATAACACTCTTGCTAAACAAACTGTGCGCTGACATTCTTTTGGGAGGGGTCAAGTGAACAGCTGCGTGATTTTCTGCCCTTTGTGAGAAGTCAGCTCTGTTAATTGTATTGGTTTAACTCTACTTTACGTTCGTTGCTGGAATACTCTGTAAAGGACCAGCATGAAGTACCCAACTGCACATCAGGTTTGAAGAAGTGGGTTAGAGAGCATTGTGGCCTTCCCACTTACATGGAGGTGGTCTAGCAGGTGAGAGGACTATCACACCTGGTCCTTCCTGCTTTAGTCATCTGGTCTATTGGGTGAGAGAGGTTTTTAACCCTTCCCAATACGCCCTACAAGTGTAGCAGGTGAGAGTGAATGCTGATTGAGCCTTCCTGCTACCACTTGAGAGCCCATTCTGACTTGCCAGGAGACGTGTGGCCTGTTAACAAGGTTCAGGGACACTGAGAGGGCATTTGCAGAAAGGTGGGCTGTGTGGGAATAAGTTGAAGCCATGGGCAACTTGTTCAGTGTGCAGTGTGGGGCTCCAGCCGGATCCAAAACAGCCAAACAGATAGTGCAAGAAAGGAAAGTCAAGGAAGCAGTGAAAAATGTCAGACCAATACTCAGAAAGGCAGACATGCCAGAGTGTGGGTGTTTGGATGTTGAGAAATGGCACAGATTCAGGGAAGAGGTGCAGCATTGTGGATGTAAAGAAATAACAGTGGGATGTATTATTATATTATTGTTATGTAAAGTGTATTATAAATGTTTTAATGCACCAAGAGCAAAAACTGTGACTGCTACCGCCCCCCCTTCACATAAGCAGAAACCCAGACCAGATGAATGGACTTGTAAACATTGTAGTCAGAAAAACCCAGACTGGAGAAGTACTTGTGCTACGTGTAATGTTACTCGCCCTAAGCAGATTGCACTAAATCCTGTTCGAACCAGATCACATGTGATGACAGAGGACGCTGACACTGAGACAGAGGTAGTGAAGGAATTGAGTTTTGGGGAGGAAGCTGGACATTACTCTGACGGTGAGGAAAGAAAACAGTTATCTGACCCTGAAGACCAACCTTTCCCTCTTTCCCTGACTGACGTAATACAGCAGGAAGGGGAGAGTATAGAGACGTACTTTTGGAGGTTACAGCTGAAGTGGGCAGACGTGGGGTACAAAGTCAGAACCTCCCTTAATGACAAAATACTGATGAGTATATTTGTTAACGGTATGAATAAGTTTTTACGAGAAGCAGTACAGACAGCCAGACCTGAGTGGAGAAATATCGACCCAACAGACCTTCTGCAAGTAGCTAAGGGGGTTGAACTGACAAAATGCAAGCGACCAGTTATGTATGCTAGAGCACAAGGAAAACAGTGGAAGCAGAAAGGGAGAGCACCAGGTGACCGAGCGACCGTACAGTGCTGGAATTGTGGACAGAATGGACATTACGCCAGACAGTGCAAAAACCCCAAATAGGAGAGGGAGCAGACTGACTCTCCCCCTTCCTTCCCTCCTCCTTTGCCTCTGGCCTACCTAGGAAACTGGTGACCATGAAGGGACTGGAGGGATTGGTGCTTGAAATTCCCTTGATAAAACAGTATCCCTTAAGCCCAGCCAAATCAATGGCCCTGACCAGAGAATATGTGCAAGCAGGGGCTCTAGTACAAAGGTCCTCCCCCCTGTAACACTCCCTTGTATCCAATCAAGAAAAAAAGGGCCCAAAGGTTCCCCTGACACGTACAGAATGGTGCATGATGTGAGAGCTGTCAATGCTGTCACTGAGAGTGGAACACCAATTGTTCCAAACCCACATACCTTACTGTCACAAATCCCAGGGACCTGCAAATGTTTTACAGTAATTGATTGGGCATTTTTCTCTGTGCCTGTCAGTATCTTTTTGCCTTCACACATGAGGGGAAACAGTACATGTGGACAGTCCTCCCGCAAGAAGGAATGAATTCACCTACCATTTATTCTACAGCTATGGCAGGAATTCTGGAACAACCGCCTCATCCACAGGTTACGCTATTGCAGTACGTGGATGACCTTTTGCTCTGCTGTCCAGACCAGACGTCCTGCAAGGAAGCCACAATTTTTTTGCTGTGTTTCCTGGCAGAGAATGGTTGCAAAGTTTCACGTGAAAAATTACAGTACTGTAAGCAAAAGGTAACATTTTTGGGTCACTGTATCTCTGAAGGTACGAGACACCTGACTGAGGAGAGAAAACAAGCAGTCCAAAATCTCTCCTTACCCAGGTCCCACCGGCAACTGCGCACCTTTTTGGGCTTAGTGTCATACTGCAGGCCTTGGATAAGGTCTGCCTCGCAAATGATGCAACCCCTCTATGATTGTCTGTCATCTGACCCCTTTGACCTAACTCAGGAAGCTATTGATTCCTTTCATTCCCTTAAACTACTCATTGTATCGGCCCCGGCCCTGGGTATTCCAAATTACGATCAACCATTTTTCTTGTTTTGCACAGAACAGGGAGGGCATGCGACAGCCGTCCTCACACAGCAACATGGTGACAAACAAAGACCAATAGCTTACTACTCAGCGCGATTGGACCCAGTTGTCAGAGGGTCTCCCACGTGTGTCCGTGCTGTAGCGGCTGCTGCAGTACTGCTAGGGAAAGCTTGCGAGATCACATTGACATTTCCCTTAACAATTTACTCCCCGCATGACATCCATGCTATACTTGTGCAAGTCCAACCGAAACACCTGTCTATGGCCAGACAGCTCAGACTTGAATGTGCCCTTCTGATTCCTGAGTATGTCACCCTCAAGAGGTGCAATGTTCTGAATCCAGCCACCCTTTTGCCAGTAGATTCAGAAAAGGGGGAATTGGTGACAATGGTAGCAAGTGAGGATGAATACTTTGACATGACGCACGAGCATGACTGCATAGAGCTGATGAGTCAGGAGACAGCAGGTTTTCCACATGTCTATGATACACCTATTACTAATGCAGATTTTGAGTTTTTTTGTAGATGGCTCCAGATACCACCTGGATGGGAGATTCTACACTGGATATGCAGTAGTATCCTCGCATGAGGTAATCCGAGCTGAACCACTCCCGCCGCACATGTCCGCGCAGGAGGCGGAGCTAACAGCGCTCATTGAGGCGTGTAGAGCGGGATCAGGTAGGAAAATTAATGTTTATTCAGACTCAAATTATGGATTTGGGATCTGTCATGATTTTGGCCCTATCTGGAGAAGTAGAGCTTTTCTTACGTCAGCTGGTAAGCCTATTAAAAATGCAGAATTGGTAAAACGGTTAATGGAGGCACTAATGTTACCAGTCCAGGTTGGCATCATTAAGGTGAAAGCACACACAAAAGGTGACTCACTGGAGGTAGCGGGCAATAGAAGGGCGGATGCAGCTGCGAAAGCAGCGGCAAAGAGGCCTAGGGATCAGAGGATAGTGGCAGGGAGCCAGCAAGTCCCAGCCACAGTAAGTCTGGATGTCCTGAAATCCCTCCAGCATCAGGCTGCCCAAACAGAGAAGGAACACTGGGGAAAATGGGAGCTGGGCTGAACTCGAATGGAGTATGGGAAAGTAAGGATAGGTTGTGTTTACCAAGGTCCCTGTTCCCTATGATGGCACAAGCAACACATGGCCCCACTCACGCCTCAAAAAGTCACATGTGTAACCAGGTGAATGCCTTCTGGATCGCTCCTGGCTTCAGTTACGTAGCCTCCAAACATGTACAATCCTGCATTATCTGCGCACAACACAACCCAGGTAAAACAGTAAAAGTCCCTAAGAAAGCAACACCCAAACCGCTCTATCCGTTTCAACGACTGCAAATAGACTACATACAACTACCCAAGGTAGGAGTGTATGAATACGTCCTGGTATGTGTAGATCTCTTCTCAGGATGGGTTGAGGCCTATCCAGTAAAATGTGCAAATGCTAAAACAACTGCAGAAAAACTGATGAAGGAACTAGTCTGCCGGTATGGCATCCCAGAAGCCATAGAAAGTGACAGGGGTACACACTTCACTGGAGAAATAATGAGGGACATTATGCAGGCCCTGGGAATAGAGCAGGCATTCCATACCCCTTATCATCCACAGAGCAGTGGAAAAGTAGAGAGATTAAACGGGACACAAACTAAAAATTCAAAAGGCCATGGCAGAGACAGGAAAGAATTGGGTAGAGTGCTTATCCCTGGCACTCTTTTCAGTCAGACACACTCCATATAGAAAGACAGGCTTGTCTCCTTTTGAAGTCCTTTTTGGTAGTGCCCCAAAAACAGGTCTCTACTTTCCACAAGTGTTACAGATGCAACACGGCACTATGACAGCCGACGTCCAGGCCTTACAGGAAAGACTTAATGTGGTGCATAAACATGTCTTTTCATCCATTCCAGATCCCAATGCAAGTGCAGATGTGCATCAACTGAATCCAGGTGATTGGGTGGTCGTGCGCAGACACGTGAGAAGGGCCTAGATCCACGCTTTGATGGCCCATTCCAAGTCCAGCAGACCACATCCACCTCAGTGAAACTTGAGGGAAAGCCCACCTGGATCCACGCCAGTCACTGTAAAATGGTTACTCCACCGGCAGAATGATAGTTTTGCTAATTATCCTGCTAGGTGTAGCAGGGTTGCTGCACCAAACAAAGACACTGAGCGAACTTTTAACTACGGACTGGGATAATAAACTCATTCGCCACCATATTTCTCTTACTGAGGACATGGAAGGAGAAAAGCCAAAAGACTGTTGGATCTGCACACACAGTCCTATTTCTTCAAAGACTATGCCATATTTAGCCTTACCTCTGGAACCACAGGAGGTGTTGATATCAGACTGTATGTACAATGAAACCTGGACTCTATCGATATTCTGGTGAAAAGATGTATTTGCCACCTTGACTATGGCTGGAAAGGTCACTAATCCCTGGTTCCAGCTAAATATCACACAGCCTAGGGGACAGTCGTGGTGGATGGAATACAATCCGGACATTGAGGGTGCAGTTACCAAAGTAAAGACTAAGATCCCTCATTCAGGCCCCATTACCTACGATGGATTATGGTTCAGTCTTCAATATAATGATGTTGCTATCTGTGGAAAGGACAATGATTGTTTCCGTGTGTTTGTGTCTATGTGTGTATCTACATACATGGTCACCAGTTTTTGTCTGTTCTCCTATTATACGTATATATGTATATATATGGATGATTCCAGCAAAGACTCCTGGTGGGGAAATACATTTTCTTTTATATTTTTTTTTTTTTTTGGACATTTTTCTTGGACATTTTCTTTTATGAATCCAGCTAATTGGTTTAAGGGCATAGCAGGTTGGATTTCTGGCATTATACAAACCTGTATGCAAATATTGTTATTCTGTCTATTGCTTTATATAGCTGTAAAAGCATTGATATATGCATTACCTAAACTATTGAATAATGTATGTTCTAAGAGTTTCAGTATTGAACCCTCTGTAGTTTACTACGGACCCCAAATGGCCTCTGCTGACCGGGAGTAGGTGTCCACACTGAGGGTGGATGGGTGAAGTCTTAGGAAGACCCCTCATGGGTACTAGGCCCATGAGCCAGCAGCTCCTGTTTGGACGCCTACTGACCCTGTAGTGAAGGTTATACCATTTACAAAAGGAGGAAATTGATATAGAAGGGTTAAATGGTTTCTCTATTTCTTTATTAAAGATATTTTATTTCATTAGTAAGTAGTTCATAGTCAGAGCCTTCGGAATAAGAGACAAGATCAAGGATTATTATTGTTTCTAAATGTTCTTCTTATCTTCTTCTTATCTCATATGCATGACTCTACATTTCTGTTTTGCTGAAACTTAAAGGTCATATGAGCAACTTGTAAATTTCCAGCTAGAAGCTTTATTTGCAATATCACATTGATCTGTAAATGGTATAAATAAACTGTACGTTAAATAAACAGAAGAATTGATCATGCTCACATGAATGATGCAGGTCTTTTTCTCCGAGCGCTCGCTCTTGATTAGGTCTGAAGAGGCCTAATTGAGAAGACCTCACTGGTGATCCCATAAGCTGACTTGTGACAAAACAGAACAGCTACAACAAGCAGTAACGAGGTTGTTCCTCGTTCCTGCGGCAGCACACATCGCTGCGTGTGACGCCGCAGGAACGAGGAAGCTCCCCTTACCTGCCTCCCGGCCGCTATGCGGAAGGAAGGAGGTGGGCGGGATGTTACGTCCCGCTCAGCTCCGCCCCTCCGCTGCTATTGGGCGGCGGTTCAGTGACGTCGCTGTAACGCCGCACGGACCGCCCCCTTAGAAAGGAGGCGGTTCGCCCGTCACAGCGACGTCGCCGGACAGGTATGCATGTGTGACGGCTGTTGTGCGACACGGGCAGCGATTTGCCCGTGTCGCGCAACAGATGGGGGCGGGTACCCACACTAGCGATATCGGGACCGATATCGCAGTGTGCAAAGTAGCCTTTAGTCTGTAAATCATACTTCAAAGATTCAACTGATGATGGGAGGTGCAATGTCTGTGTGACTGTAAGTTGATTGATCTGTGATATACTGTAGTACAGCACCTTAATAACACCTTTTTTTTCCATTTTTAATGCTCTCCAAGCAAGGAGGGAAGTTTGTCCCCTCAATCTTAATTTTCATACGGAAGAAAAAGGTGAAATAAAACCTTGTTGGTCAGAAAAAGCATGCGCCCTAGCTTGTGAGACGGACAAGCCAATAAGCAAAATCAGACTTTGCATTTGTTTTGCAATTTTTTTTGAAAAGGGAGAAAGTCAAAATCTCAACATATAAAAAAATTTGAGTTAAACTGCATCCACCTCACAAAGTCTGTGAGTTTAACCCCCCGACCGCAGAAGCCTGTTTTCGCCTTCCTGACCAGGCCAAATTTTACAATTTTGACGAGTGGTAATCACTCTGGAACGCTTCGTCGGCTCCCAGACATTTTTTCATGACACATTCCACTTCATGATAGTGGTAGATTTTTTTCAATTTTTTGTGAAACTATCACAATTTTGGCAAAAATGTTTAACATTTCGTAACTTTCAAACTTTAAGTTTTTATGCCCTTAAACGAGAGAGTTATGTTACACAAAATAATTAATACATACCATTTCCCCCATGTCTACTTTATATCAGCGCAATTTTTGAAAACTATTTTATTTTTTTGTTAGGAAGTTAGAAGGGTTAAAAGGTCAGCAATTTCTCAAAACCTATTTTTTAGGAACCACATCACATTTAAAGTGACTATGAGGGTCCTATATGACAAAAAATGCCCAAAAGTGACGCCATTTTAAAAACTGCCTCCAACCCCATTCACAAAGTTAATTAACCCTTTAGGTGTTTCACTGTAATTAAAGCAATGTGGAAGGAAAAAATGAAAATGTTTCTTATTCTCTCTGGAAAACACCTATGGAGTCAAACACAGTGAGTTTTACAGAATACAAAATTGCAACTAGGCCCTTGTAGTGCACATACATTGATCCTAGCTCATGCTTAAGGGGACAAATAATTAAGCGGGCTGTCCTCACTACAACAATGCCAAATATGTTGCATTTGGAAGTACAGATTTTGCTGGATTTTTTTTTTTTGAGGGGGGAGCCATAGCACTTTTCCAAAGCCTTTGTACGACCAGTAACGTGGAATCCCCCTATATTTATATTCAATGAGAAGAGGCTTGTTTTTTGTGGGTTGAGTTGATTTTTAATGGTGGAAATTTAGCATACAGAACATTTTGGATCAGTTTGCATTCATCCTGTGCTCTGTGCTGAGCACTTACATTAGGTCTTCCAACTACATTTTGAAAACATGTGATTAATATGAAACCTCTGAAGGATCCATTCACTAATGAAGCAGCAGAGTTAAGCCAGACTATGTTTGGCCACTGTTCAGCGGTATCCTTCTTTTCAAAAGGTGCACAAAACTGTGTTGTTGACCGCACTTTTATGCACACCTAAAAAGACTCATAAAAAGATGGACAAACCAGAACTACAGCCCAAATGGATGTTCAGTGACTCCTTCTACAGTTAAATTTCCATTGGGAATTTTGTCTAGATAACATTTTTTCAGAGACTTACACTTATTCTCCAATGTAAGCACTCAGTGTAGAGCGCAAAATAAATGTGAGCTAAGCCTAATTACAATTTTTGAGAGGCAGAATGAACAAATCCAAAGCAGTTGAAAAATTGGCTTTATTAATTTATTTTTTTATGCAGATCATCTTGCGGTATAAGTGATAAGGCGGCTTTAATCCTCACAACAATACTGTTACAGAGATACCAGATTTATATAGCTTTTTTAGGTTTTGTTCTTACTATCACACAAAATAGAGTTTTTTTCATCACCGAATCTTGAAGGCTATAGTTTTTCTTATTTTTCAGAGTCATATGAGGGCTTGTTTTGTGCATGATAAATTGCAGTTTTTATTGGTACCATTTGTGGCCTCATAGTATTTTTTGATCGCTTTCTATCCCGCTTTTTGGGGACAGAATGAAGAAGAAACAGCAATTCAGGATTTTTCTTTTGTTTTGGTTTGTTGTTTTTTTATGCTGTTTGTAAAAGTGATAAAAAAAATCTTTATTCTTTGAGTCGGTATGGATACAGTGATGCCACATTTATTTTCTTTTTATGTTTTGCTGCTTTTACACAATAAAAACTATTTTATAGAAAGATCAATTGTTTTTACAGTGCTGTATTCTGAGAGCTATAGCTCTTTTACTTTTTTGCTCATGGAGTTATGTGGAGGCTTGTTTTGTGGGAGAAGATGACATTTTCAGTGATACCATTTTTATTTGCATATGATATTTTGATCGCATTTTATTCCACTTCTTTTTTAGCTGTAATATTTCTCTATGCTTTTTATTTAATTTTTTTTACAGCATTCACTGAAGGAGTTAACTGGTGTGACTATTTTATAGATTGGATTACAATGCTAAATATGTGCATTTTTGTTTATTTTGTTTGTACAGAAATATAAGTATTCATTGGTACAATGTATTTATTTTATTTTTTTATTTTTTGAATTTTTTTCAAGGGAGGGGAAATAATTATATAAAATTAGATAAAATAACCTTAATATATCGTCCAACAATTTTACTAGTTCAGTTTAATAACTCTGTCTGTCTTGCAGCGTAAGTTTTTAGGATTATGGAAACATTTTCCTAAGGAGGGGGAGAACCTAATAAAAGTATATTCTTGCCTGCCTTATCATATTTTTCTATCATACTGCTTCGGCCACTGACACTGCACACATGTCCTATGTGCTCACTTTGCATTACAGTGTTAGTGTACTGCAGCTGCCGGAACTACCAGAGTTAGCTAACGCTGCCAGACATCTCCTCTCCTTCCAGTCATATTTTTAGACCATGCGGCTTCTGCTGCTACCACTGCACAGTCACACCAGCCACACATTTTCTGACTGTCTATTGTGTTTTGTAATAGGCTGACTGACCTCTCCTTTCTAGGCGCATTGCATATTTATACCATGTGACTACTAGCGCTGTCACTGCACACAAACCACAACTCTCCTGACTACCAATTAAGTTTTATAGTGCTAGACTGTACTGCTACTGCTGGGTCTGCTGTTACTGGCCCTATACTGCTCCTTGCCTTCCTTGTCTATCTCTATTTTCCACTGCCTCTGGATGCCCACACACATTTTCTGCACTAGTTACGTGTGTTGTAAATTGTACTGAATATAAGTATTGTATAATTCTTCACAAGTTACACACACATGAAATGCCTTAAAAAGGGAGAATTTTCTCACTGCTTGTTGTCAAGCTATTGTTTTTTTTAACTTGAAAACAGCAAGGTCCCTAAATAACATAATTTTTAAGGGTTTGATAAAAAATAAAAAAAAAAGTAGTTGTGTAGTTATTTTGAGAATAGCAAGTCTGTTGCAGATCCCCAAAAAAGGATTATTTTTTTACTTCTAGTTCAGAAGCCATTGCTTCTTCACTTTTAAAACAGCTCACTTCTTTCTGCTCCCTAAATAAAGGAATCATTTCTGGATGGCTCATAAACAAGTTATTGATTCTTCATTTAGCAAAGAACACATTTTTCGATACTCCCTAAACATATGTGGTGTAAATGACACACATTTTCCCATTTACACCATATATGTATAAACGACATTAAGACAGACATCTACACAAAAACAAATTGCACGCTAGGTATGGGGAAGTACCTAGCAAACAGCAAAAGGGAAGGGAAACCCTGTGACTAGGGAAGGGGAAGATGGTAACTCCTGACCAAACCCACTGCTGGTCCCTGGGATTCCTCACTACCCTAGATAGGATGCACACCTATGCGTCGAGCCGGATATCTGACCCTAGGTTTCCCTAGTGCTGGACTCTAAATAGGGAACGGGTGGGGTGAGTTCTTCGTCATCACCACTAAACAACTATAGAAGACACACAGGGGGGAAAGCATGAACTACCTAGCCGCAGATGACTCAGGTAGAATTTCAACAAAGCCACTTGCTTGCAACCAGAGTTTCAATGAACTGAATAATATCACCAGCACCAGTCCAGGGAAGATGGGAGTATTTAAGCACATGGAGAATACTGATAATAAGCAGCTGGATGGAAAGAGCGTTCCACTTGGTACAAAAGGGGAAGAGATGAAAACCCAGCAGCAAAGCTACCTAATACAATGAATACTAACAGCAGGGACAATATAAAATCAGGGAGCATTTTGTGCAGTGAAACGCTGTGACCTTCTATTGCTAGAAACCACATGACTGTCTGTAACTCGCCACACACCAGTGACAAATCATGTTTGGACTATTTTTACAATTTTAAAAGCCTAAAAAATCAGTCAGTGCAGTGTGTCATTAAATATACTGTTGGTTACTACTGGTTACCATCCATTTGCCCATAGCCAGCTGTGTTTGTATTAAAAAGCTTGAAAGGGATTCAATATAGTGGTAGGAGACCTTTAGAGCGTTCCACTTCTCTGCTCTTGACAATTAGAGGCTTTGAAGTATTGAGATTCATAGCAAATTAATTTGCAGCAAATCTAGCTAATTGGGTAAAAACCCAGATAAATAAAATTTTTAAAAGATTTAATCATATTTAATAATTTCTAAGTCACCTGATTTCCCCTCCATAATGGTGAAATGAAGACTTTATAACAGGAATGGTTATTCTGAGTAATCAAATTATTGAGACGTTACCAATAATGTATGATGTGCATAACTTATGTTTTGCAATGCAAAATGCAAATTCTTACAGAAATGATGCTCATATATTATTATTCTGTGGGAAAATATAACTATTTATTAACACAGGCATATCAAGAGAGCTGATACTCTGTAGGTAAAAAAACAATGCCATGGGCTCATCACCAAGAACTGCTCCACACGTCACTTCTTCCCAGCCTCCTAGCTTCCTATGTATCAGGGTGGTGATGCACTTGACGGTTTATACCAGTGGCATCGTTATTGTTACAACATTAGCCCAAACTGTACACTCTCAAATATTGCAGGTATATGCAGCTTTGCAGGAGCAGACACATACAGAAAAGGGACACAGTGCAAGAAGAATATATAGGCCCTTTTCAGTCCAATAGCTCATCAGAATGCACAATGCCACCTGTATTAAAGGTGTTAGTTGCCTTCTCAGTTGTGAAACTGCACAGTTTGCACCAATGTATTGTCCACCACTGCAGCTGTGCTTCTACATCATTGCAGGAGTGCAGTGGCACAGTAGTAGAACTCATGGCTCGGTTTGGGGATTCGAACCGGTGACCTGTGGTTTTGAGGTTGGTTCCTCTGTCTGCTGGGCTATTGCCTTTTATTCCCTTTCCAATTGCTGATGGTTCTTATGGTCTTTGTTTTTTTTATTTGCTCCTTTCCAGGTGTGTCTTATTTTCCCATTTGTCTTTGCCCTACCACATTCTGAGTTGGGTTATATATGTTCCCTACTCACTGGACTGGATATATTTCTATGTGGACTTGTTCCTGGGAGTTCCAGCACTTCATTTTAGGGGTTCGCCTTTATAGCAAACCACAGTTGTGTGTCTACTGAATATTGTCTAGTCAATCTAGCAGTAATGATCAGTGACCCAGGAGCCGAGCTACAAACTATTAAAGATCACTAAGTTCTTGAAAATGCAGAGGATTTTTAATGACAAGTTGATCTCAAAGTTGCTTGTTTTACATGCCACCTGCATTGGAGGGGTGAGTGGCCTCCTTAGTTCTTGGACCCTTGGGAAACTGCACACGTTGCACCAATGTATTATCCACCTCAGATGAATGCAGTGAAACTGTAACCGTCATTGCTCAGTTTGGGGATTCCATTCGGGGGCCTGTGGTGTCATGGTTGCTTCCCCTGTCTGCTTGGCTATTGCATTTTTTTCCTGTCCAAATGCTGATGGTTCCTATAGTCTTTGTATATCTTCCTGATTTGCTCCTCTCCAGGTGTTTCTCTTTTTCCCGTTATTGTTTCTCCTATCACATTCTAGGCTGGGTTATATATGTTCACCTCTCGCTGCACCTCCTTGCTTCTGGGAGTTCTATCCCTTCATCTTAAGGGTATACTTTGATAGTAGACACCAGTTCAGTGTCTGCTGTGAATTGGTCTGTTCTCCTTCTGTACCGCACGGACTTAGGGAAGATCCTGCGTACGGTGAAACAGACAAAAATAGGGGTTCCAACACAACAAACAAGGGGTACACCGAGGACACTTAAACAATAGTGGGCCCTGGTGCTAGGGAAGGGAAGACACCTCCTGCATTCACCTTCGGCTGCACCCTGCTCTCTTAGCCATGTATACAGGTTCCGCACCTGTCGCTGAGCAAGACACCTGAATCCCTGAGAGACCCTTGCTAGTGATCTGGTAGGCAAAGATCAATCGTCCCACCGCTGCACTATTACAACAAGAGAGGAAGGTAAGACAGACAGGGAAACAACAAAGTATAAAGCCCAACTTCATGGCTGCAGTCAGACACCAGGCCCGCAGCTTTCACACCTGCACACAACAAGGGCTCCAGCAGCTCCTTCCACCTCATGGCCCAGCTTCAGAATGAATCAGACTAACAGGCACTCTCTACTGGGAGATGTGACCATATATAAGGGAAGGGAGTGGTCACCAACTGAAAGCACCTGAGGCCAGGAGTCAGAAGCTGCTGGAAAGTAAAACTCACATTAACCCTTTCAGTACCAAAGGAAAATGAATTATGTTTAATGTGAGGAGTCTCAGACGACAAAGAGAGACTCTGGCCCACATCCTGTCACAAGTCTGTAGATGCAGAGAGACGGCCGTGACACCTTTCAAGCCCTTAAGGCTGCTTTCACACTACGTTTTTTTAACATCCGTCATGAACATTTTTTAACGCAAAAACGGATCCAGTGCAAATGCGTTTTCATTTCAATGCATTTGCAATGGACTCGCGTCAACATGCGTTCACCTGCCTTTGCGTGCGTTATAGTGAGGATCCAGCGACTTGCAGTTTTTTAACTTATTTCAAAAACGCTACTTGTAGTATTTTTGAGCTGCGTCCAAATACTGCAAATTGCTGGATCCTGAATATACTACACGCAAATGTGAACGCTGGCATGCTGATAGACAGGATCCTGCTTGCTCTACTGAGCATGCCCAGAAACCAGCCTCGGGTGATCAGTCCCTCTCTCCACCTCCCTCCCTCTCTCCCCCTCTCTCCCTCTCTCTCCACCTCCCTCCCTCCCTCTCCCTCTCTCTCCACTCTCCCCCGCCTGAGAGCGGAGGACGCTCGTAACCAATGTAAACATCGGGTAACCGCGGGCTTAATTACCCGATGTTTATCTTGGTTACGTGTGCAGGGAGCCGGCTCCTAGCAGCTGCAGATGCTCGTAACCAAGGAAAACATCGAGTAACCGCGGTCTTAGTTACCCGATGTTTACGTTGGTTACGTGTGCAGGGAGCCGGCTCCTAGCAGCTGCAGACGCTCGTAACCAATGTAAATATCGGGTATCCAAGCAAGTTACCCAATGTTTACCTTGGTTACGAGCCTCCACAGCTGTTAGATGTCGGCTCCCAGTCTTTCACGTTCAGTTCCCCTCACTCCCGATCACATGACTTCAATGCCCGCCCATAAAAAAGTGACAGGATCCTGCAAAATAACACAAGCGTTTGCATGCGTTTTTTTGCTGTAAAAGCAGGATCCGCTTTTGCAGCAAAATAACTTTCATGACGCATGCTAAAAAAACGTAGTTTGAAAGCAGCCTAAGCCTTTCACATTATTTGAACTTGTTTTAGTTTTCTCACTCCGTCCAGCTCCATAGTGCTTACAAACGCTATATTCACTTTTATTGTCTTCTGAAAGTTGTCTAGGCAATCTAGCACTGATGGCATTGGTCAGTGACCCAGATGCCAGGCAGCAAACAATTAAATTAAAGATCACTCAGTCTTGAAAAAGCAGAGGATTTTTAATGACAAGTTAATTACAAAGTTGCTTGTATTTACAAGCTTGTTGCAATTTCACTATTTGACATGATGAGCATAACCCTTTCACTTGGCAGCTGACTTTCTGGAGATCAATCTAACTTTTCCACACAAAGAAATATGCTTTTATAACATAATCCTTTATAGAAAAAAAATCTAGGGTAAAAGTTAATAAGATAATTTTAATTTACTTGGTTTTTAAAATTATTTGCAAATAGCTTTCCTTGCTTTCAGCCTACATAACGCGAAGTATCATGAACTAAATTGACCTTTAGCATTTTTACAATGATCTGCTCTGCCATGAGGCAGTATGTGCACGTTTCTCCACATCCCAAAATGGATACATAAAATTAGAAGACGGATATCCTCATGACTCATTCTAAATTCCATGATGTTAGTGTAGTCATGCAACACGTCAGCATCAGTTGACATATCAAGTAACGGAAGCAATCACCAGTGTAACATTGCGCCATCTACATAACTTGGATTTCCCCATAGATTTATTACCTGCACAGTCAGAATCACAACGAATCCTCCTGTCTCTTAATGAGAAGGTTGATGGTCCTGCAGTCTGCAAAACATTAAAGTGAGAGTAAATGAAGGCCATTCGTCACAGGAGAATTGGGCTGCTGGAGGCTGTTGTAACTAGCGTCATGACAGTGATCCGTAGACTCCGGAACGACGCACTGCCATTTAGACTTCATTTCATGCAGTAATCTATCATCAAGTGCTTTTATTGGGACTCCTGTAATCCTCCAACAGGCGGCCACCTAATTGCCGAATAAGTTGCCTCTCTCAGCAGTGAGGTGATTATTTTAACACTACCACATAACAATTGTCATCCTGTGATTCTTTTTTTTTAAATGATGACACATGCATATCATAAATGTCTCCAAATGAAAACTGTTATAATATACATATTATGCTCATATATCTTTCATCTGCAGTATACTTTACATTTGTTTAACTCCTTAAGGCCTTGCCCATTTTGCTACTTTAGAACAAAGCAATTTTTTTTTCATTTTTTAATTGTTACATTCCATACTGTTTTTATTGTTTGTTGACGTAAATTTTTTTATTTTTTTTTCAGAATAAGTTGTATTTGTAAGTGGTAGCATTTTGGGGTAGATATAACTTATTACCTAACTTAATTTTTTAAATTTCTTCACATAAAGTGTTAATAAACAGAAATGATGTTGTTTTTTCTTGTTTCATGTGCTGTACAAAAAAGATGTTTCCTTTATTCTGTGGGCATTCATGATTATGAAGATCGCACATTTCTAAAGTTTTATTTATAAGTTATTACTTTTTTATTTCTATACTGTTCTAAGCAAAAATATTGTTTTTTTAGAAACATATTCCAAGAGCCATATGTTTTAGAATTTTCTATCAATGGAGCTGTGAGGACTTATTTTTGGCATGGCAAGATGTAGCTACAAGTGATACCCTTTTCTAGTAAATTTTAATTACATTTTATTAAACTTTCTTGGAGGGGGGATTAAACACAACTATTCTGACTCGTCCTTTCTTTTATTTCAAAACTGTTTACTATTCAATTTAATTTACATATTAACTTTATTCTGCAGGCTGATAAGATAATCAAAATACCCAACTTATATAGTATATATTTTTATAGTACAGGTCAATACAATACAGTGCTATCCAATTTATTTAATTTTATTACATATAACTACTTTTACACACAAGAAATTATTCTTTAAACGGGGTTGCCCACTACTTTAACATTGATGGCCTATCTGTAGGACACCCAGCACCACCACCACCGATCAGCTGTTATCGGTGCTAGTGGCAGTAGCAGGCGGCCCAAAATGCTAAGTTCCAGAGTTGCCCTGTCAACTGATAGCAGCCGCAGCCAGGTAGCGCACATCCGCCTCCTACTAATTTGAATGGGAGGTGGATGTGCAGTACCCAGCCTTGACTACTATTAGTAGACTGGGCAGCTCCAGAACTGAGCATTTCTGGAAGCTTGCTACTACCGCCAGCACCGAGAACAGCTGATCGGCGGCGATGCCGGGTGTTGGGCCCAGGCTGATGAGACATTGATGACCTGTCCTAAGGATAGGCTGTCAATGTAAAAGTAGTGCACAACCGCTTTACCAAATATATACACTGGAGATCAAAATTAGAGATCACACACAATTTCCTAAAATGTTAAGGTCATTGTGTCGTCCTATGTGATTACATCCTAACATGAGTAAACTAGCAGTATTTTATGCTTAGTTCATAAATTGAATTTATTGTAAAGCAGATAATAAAAATGTAAATGAGATAACTGAAAAAGAACACTGATCAAACTTAGAGAACACTTTCAGATACCTGCAAGTTATTGGTGTTAATCTGGCACCTGGTTCTAATTTTCTTAATTATCTGACAAACCTTTTGTAACTGGTGGCCTAACTTTCCAGTTTGCACTGACTTTGCAAAAATAGTGTGCCATTCCAAAATGACTGAAACCCTCCGGCAGCAGGTTGTTAAGATGAAGACCAAAGGGGTGATCATAGCAGCCATAGCAAGAGAAGTTGGAAGTTGGTCTGTGATTTTGAGAATATTGCTTCTTTACACAAACATCACAAACTGTTTCCAGTCCCCAAAGAAGGCTGGTCGCCCTCAAAAGACAAATGCAAGAGAAGACAAGATAATAAGACAATCTCCATGGGTAATCGTTTCAACACTGCAGCTGGAATTGCTCATCAGTTCAGCACTGAACAGGGTAAGGATCTGTCTTGTCATACAATGTCATGACAGTTAAGAGCATTTGGACTGGAAGCCCACTCTGCAGTGAACAAACCTCTCATTAGCAGAAATAATCAAAAGGAGCAGGTTGTGTGGAGAGAGGAGAAGTGGTCTACAGTTCATTTTAGTGATGAAAGCAAGTTTAATTTTTTGGGGAGTCTGATGGGAAACATTATGTTCGTCAACAAATTGGGGAAAGACTGAACCAAAAGTGTGTTAAGAAGTCAGTGAGAGGTGGTGGAGGAAGTGTCATGGTTTGGGGAATGTTTTCTGCAGCAGGAGTTGGACCTTTCATACAGCTACATGGCAGAGTGAATGCAAGTGTGTATCAGAACCTTCTTCAACAACACGTGGCTCCTTACTTGCGTTCATCCCTCAATCAGCCAGCAATTTTCATGCAGGACCTGCAAGTTATTGGTGTTAATCTGACACCTGGTGCTAATTTCCTTAATTAACTGACAAACCCTATGTAACTGGCAGCCTAAATTACACTACCTTTGCAAAAATGGTGTGTAGTTCAAAAGTGACTGAAACCCTCTGGCAGCAGGTTGTCCAGATGAAGGCCAAAGGGGTGACCTAATCTACCATAGCAAGAGAAGCTGGTCATTTCAAGTCTGTGATTTTGAGAATATTGCATATTTACAACATCACAAACTCTTTCAAGCCCACCAAGAAGGCTGGTCGCCCTCAAAAGACAAATACAAGAGAAGACAGGATAATGGAGACAACAGGAATTTTCAAGTCTTGTCTCATATTCTAAATGGAATTTAGGTCTGAACTATGACTGGGCCATTCACACACATGAATATGCTTTTATCTAAACCATTCCATTGTAGCTCTGGCAGTATGTTTAGGGTTGTTGTTCTGCTGGAAGGTGAACCTATGGTCTTAAGTCTTTTGTAGCCTCTAACAGGTTTGCCTCCAGGATTGCCCTGTATTTAGCTGAATCAATCTTCCCATCAACTCTGATCAGCTTCCCTGTCCTTGAAAAAAAGCCTCCACACAGAATGATGCTGCCACCACCATGTTTGACGATGGGGATGTTTTTTTTTCAGGGTGATGTGCAGTGTCAGTTTTCCGCCACACATTAACTTTTGCATTTGGTTCAAAACATTCTACTTTGGTCACATCAGACCAGAGCACCTTTTTCCACATGCTAACTCTGTCCCTTGCATGGCTTTTTGCAAACTGCAAATGGTACTTCTTATGACTTACTTTCAAAAATGTCTTTCTTCTTTCCACTCTTCCAGGCTAGATGTGTGGAGAATATGACTATCAGTTGTCCTGTGGACACATTCTTCCACCTTAGCTGTGGATCTCGGCAACTTCCCCAGAGTGATAATGGGCCTCATGGCTCCTTCTCTAATTAATGCTCTTTTTGCTTGGGATGTTAGTTTATGTGGATGGTAGGTTTACAGTTGTGCCAGACCTCTTCTATTTTTGGATGATAGATTGAATATGGCTCCTTGAGATGTTCAGCCCTTGGGCTATTTTTTTATAACCTAACCCTGGTTTACTCTTCTCCACAACTTTATCCCTAACCTTTCTGGTGTGTTCCTTAGTTATTATGATACTGTTTGATCCCTAATATTCAAACAAATCTCTGAGGCCTTCACAGGAAATCTGAAGTTATACTGAGAATAAATTACATACAGGTGGACTCAATTTATTAATTAGATGATTTCTAGAGGCAATTAGTCACTAGGATTTCATTTAGGCATATTAGACTACAGGGTGTGGAATATAAATGCATATCACTTGGGATTTTATTTAGGGTATCAGACTAAAGGGGTTGAATACAAATGCACATCACAATTTTCTGATTTTTATTGATACAATATTTAGAAAACCATCACTTCAGAAATACTCGTTCATTTGTGATGGCATGACACACAAAATTCTAATAAAATACATTTAGGTTTGTGGGTGTGACATGAAAAAATGTGGAAAAATTCATGGGGTATGAATACTTTTTCAGGGCACTATATATGTGTTTATGTGTGTGTGCGCAGAATTCTTACGCAAGCAATGATTTTGACCATATCATCATTATTATGCAGATTTTCCAACTGCAAGATGTATAATCTTGAATGCTTATTGGATGAAGCATATCAGTAGATGTGTATTTGTGTAATGACGAAGGGTATGGCCTAAGGATATTACCTTCCTTGATTAAAGTGTGCAAAATTATAGGCAGATTATTTTCCTCAGCCAAAACTGGGCAAAAAACATATTATACAGATTCTGTAAAGGTAAACTTGTTACAAGTCTTACAAAGGGATGTAGCCCTCTTGAACTTGCTTGGAACGTGATCGCAGTCAACCAAAGTTTTATTGTAAAAAATCAACAGTGTGGCAAAAACGTGTTGAAAAAAACAAACCCATTAGCTGTCAAAGATTTGGTGATAAATCAATCTGAATCAACCTAGAACCCCTTATTCTAGAACTGCAACCTACCTGGAGTGCCCAGAAGTACAAGGTGTTCAGTGCTTAGAGACATGGCCAAGGTGAGGAACGTTGAACCCAACCACCACTGAACAAGACTGAAGACTGAACAAGACACCACCCAACAACACCACTGACAAGACTGAACAAGAAGTTGAAATGTCACAACTGGGCCAAGAAATATTTGAAGACAGTCATTTCAAAAATTGAAAGAGATGAGATTAGGGTGACTCTTAATGGACCAGATGGCTTGGCCTGTAACTGGATCAATAACAGGCACAGAACTCTACTTTGATAGCAAGGTGGAGGTGGGGTACTGCTATGGGTGCATATTATTAAAGATGAGCTAGTTATACGTTTTAGGGTTGAAGAAGGACTCAAAATCAACTCCGAAACCTACTGCCAGCATTTAAAAGACACTTCCTTCAAATAGTAGTACTGGAAAACCTCTTCATCTTTCAAGAAAATTATAATTTTTTATGTAGGACCCTACTCCATTGCATGCAATGAAAGTCTCCACTCCTTGGCTGCCAGTAAAGGCCTTAAAGATGAAAGAATAATGACATGGCCCCTTCCTCACCAGACCTAAAGTCTATTCAGAACTTGTGGGGCCTTCTTAAACAGGATATTTATGTTGAAGGAAAACAGTCATCTCTCTCACCAGTGTCTAGGAGGCTATGGTTGGTGCGGCCCAAAAAAGTTGACAATTCACAGATTAAGAAACTGACAGACTCCTTGAATGGAAGGCTTATGACTGTTATTGAGAAGATGGGCAACTATATTGGTTATTGATATATATTTTTGAAATGTAAGAAACATATTGTTGTACATTTTATCTGTTAACCTAAAAGTACTAACCACTGTTACTTTAACAGATTAAAAAAAAATTGAGATCGGAAAATGTACGATTTTCAATTAGTTGCATAATAAAATTTGACCACCGATATTTTACAAACTATTCAAAAGCCTACCTTTTACTTTCTCATATTCACATTTCAGATTTGTTAACCTTTTGGATTAACCAACAACACTGTAATTGTTCAATGATAAAATGAGTTATCAAAAATAGAAATTATCTAATAATTCTGCACACAGTGCATATTTGTTGATAAATTTTACAAAAGTCCACAGTTGACAAAATGCAATTCGTTTTCGTGTGGATTCAGCAAATTGTCATCCGGTGAATCATAAACAGTCATCAAAAGGTTATAAATTTTAGAAAATCCTTACGCACACCTTACCGTTTACCCCTCACCATCACCCGTTCAGTTCTTGCAGCATCATGTCATAGTCGGTGAGCATTTTTTCCTGAGGAAGCCACATCTCTGGTGGCGATACGCATCAAGTCTCTCCCATTATCTCTTTATTATTCAGCACACAGGTCTCACTATTATTCCACTTCTTACCTTGTTTTAGGATTTTGTTTAGGTTGTGCTGACAGTATATAATGCTAATTTCTATTTGCATTTAACCATATGCCATTGTTATTGCTATCATATTGGCATTTACTACATACATAGCCATTGTGCACAGCTTATTATAGCTCAGGCGCATTCATTATTAAAACACTGGTCTACAAAAAATATCTTTTGTAATCATTGCAGGTGACTTTGTTCTTTTCTGAATCATCTTTTTGTCCTGAGTTCAAAAATGTTGATAGTTTTACTGTAGCTCGTATAGTTTCCATGGAGCAGCATCATTATTATAAGTAATAGGAAATATACTGGCGACATTAAGAAAATAGTAATCTATATATCAGAAAATATTCTTCAGCTTACGAAACAGTTTTTATTGAACCAAAATAATTTCACATGCAACATAGAAACCAAAATAAGAGCAGAACATAAAAGTGCTTGACATTAGACTGTCATTGATACAATTTTTCAGGGTTGTCCCTATATAACATCCAACAATAATCTGCCATCATTGAGTCATTCCAAAAACTATGGTACCCGTGTTCCATTACTTTAATGTCCTGGTGAAACTGCTCACCTTGTTCATCACTTAAATCCCCAAGATTTTGAGGGAAGAAATCTAAATGTGAATGCAAAAAGTGCATTTTCAGAGACATGCGACATCAAAGACACTAGTATGCATTTAGCAGTTCCTCAACACCTTCAACATATTCTGGAGATTGATTTTTTGCTAAGACGTTTCTACAAATCCACTTGAAGCTTTTCCAAAATCTCAATTCCTTATCATATAGAGTTCCTTCAAGCACATCATCTCTCATAAGTTCTCTGATCTGAGGACCAATAAATACCCCTTCTTTCAATTATGCTGGTGAAATGCTGGAGAATGTCTGTGAAATGTACTGGAACCCTTGTGAATTTATCTTTGCCATGTCTTTCACAGAGTTTTTAATCAATCCTAACTTTATATATAATGGAGGAAGAGAGGCTTTTGTTGGCGCAACTAAAGGATTATGCTGAGCATTGTCTCTACCTGGAGCATAGATGTTTCTCTGTCCCCAATCACAGAAAACATAATCCTTTACTGTATTTCTACTGTCCCATAAACACAAGAAGCCAGAATATTTTGTGAAACCTCCTTGCATATAGCATCCAAAACAACTGACAGATTTTCTTAACTTTCCTTTAGATGACATTCGTGAGCAATAGGAATTGATGGTTTCATATTTCCATTGTGAAGCAACACTGCTTTAAAACTTCTCTGGGGTGAGTCAATAATCAATTGCCAATCTGCAACAAAATACTCTTCATTCAGTTCTTCAAAGAGGTCATTCACGTTGTTACAGTATACCATTGGTCCATCAACTGTGAAAAATTGTGTTAATGTGACGCCCTGGACTAGCCAGGTAGTCACAGACAGGCCTTTGCACAAACACCCGTCCCCTAAAAAGGTAACAGCAGCCAACCTAAAACTTTGGTCACCTCCCTCAGAGCTTAATGGACACACTAGGGGGGGCAGAGCCAAGTGGTTGGCCACACCCACCGAGGAGTTCAGAGGGCCTGAGGCAGGAAGTGCAAGTCAGTCAAGTTCAGCAGTCAAGTTCAGCAGTCAAGGTCGGCAGTCAAGTGCAAGCAGTCAACTTTAGGAGGTGAAAGGGAAAGCAGTAACGTCTGACAGGGGTCTGGGTCGTAGCCTGGACACCCTTTGGCCAAGCGGCAGACAGTGGTCGCTGCCTGCAGGAAGATGGCCTGGTGGAACCGTAAGGGATCGGGACAGGGTAGTGGCCCGCCACTACCGAACCAGGGAACCGACTGGAAACCGGAGCACACAGGAGGGTACTCAGACCCTGAAACGAGGTCCCGAATCTACCGGACTAAGTTAATTTACTGATTGAGGTCTGGACCTTAGGTCCTTTCCCAACCAAGTCCCGACTGAAGACAACAGCCCAACGAGGGGGATAGAAAGCCACTGCTCAGGCAGAGAGATCCCACGGGCCAGCGTCTGCGGGCAAACGGGCTCTCCCGTCACACACACAGCCGGGGAGTGGACTCCAGTTGCTGAAGCGCATTGCAGTCCACAACTACAAAACAAGGTGCAGGAGAAAGGCGGGGACCACCAAACCGGGTGGGGGACCAAACGCAGCCGGCTGCGGGCACCGACCACCATCTTTTTGGTTTACCAGAGACTCCGGTATATCTGTCAGAGTAAATACAACTGTGCCTTCGGGCTGCGCACCGCCCCGCACCACACCAATCCGCCCGCACCCTCACCACCGGGCCCCGGGACCATCACTCCCTACCCACGGAAGGGTCAACACCTGGCTGCGCAACACTGTCCCCGGGGGCCTAGTAAACAGTAGTGGTGGTGTCTACATTCACCACAACCCATAGGTGGCATCACGAACTTAACTCAAACCACGGCCCCGGCCGTAAACCTACTGACCAACCCCCTACGTAGCGCCAGCACCCTTTCAGAGCGACGTGACCCCGGGTCCGGAGGCACTCGAGTCACCCACCGACGAGTCCGGATCCGAGCGGCTCGGCTGCAGCCGAGCGCAAGGCAGTACACATCGACTCTTCTGGCGTCACGAACAGGATACTTACCTAATTACCTACCTGGTGAAGTGCGCCTTGAAGTGGAAGTCAACGGTGACCCGTTGAAAAATTTCAGAATCTGCCATCTTACCACCATCTTTTGGCGTGAAATTTCCCGCCAAAGCCGTCTTCCCCGCGAAAAGAGCGTGAGAGTTGAAGCCCCGCCCCCTGGGAACTCGGCTGTGCAGGAAAGTGCGCGGCCAAAAAATGAAACTAAGAAGCAAAAGAACAGAGTGCCGCGAAAAGACCAAGGGGGAGAAGATGGAAGATGTCGGCGTTCAGGGAAGCGAGCGGAGCAGTGCCCGTCACCGGAGTGGCGGGACCCAGAAGCGGCAGAGGTGGAGTGGCTTTTGATCCAGAGGACTGCAACCTGAACGAGCTCCCCGCCGGAACTGCTGCTTGGTTGGTGCGGGAGCTGGGCCGATTCTGCATCCGGGTAAGAGCGCAAACCTTGCAACAGGTGCTCGACTGGAAGGCGTAGGACTGGAGAATAGTTGCCGTGGTGTGGGCCCATGAGCAGAGAGTGGCCGCAACCATGCAGCACCGAAACAAAGCCACGCAGACCCCCATGTCGTCCCTGATCAGCTGGGAGCTGGAGTCCGCCAGTACTGTGACAAGCGAGCCTGGAGTAGCGCAACTCATGGAAGAAGAGGTACCGTGTACGCTGCCCCCACCGCCGTTCCCACTGGAAGTCCATAGCCCAGGGATCTATTGCACCTGGAAGGGGAGCCCGATAACCAGTCCAAAGATGGTGCAGTGTGGTCCCCTACAATGGTAGCTGCATCTGCAAGTTAACCCCTAAAGTTTTAAAGTTAAAGAGTTGAAAAGTTTTAAAGGACCTGCTCCAGCAATAAGACTCTTAACCCTTTGTTGAACGTCCACAACTTCCCGGGAGACGTCATCCAGCACGCTGGGTGGAAGGGAAAGAGAAGCTGCCCGACTTGTTGAACGCCGCTGCGGTTGGATTCCCAGAGGCCGCCATCAGGGGTAGGAGCCCCTGGTGGAGGACGTCAAGCTAGTTAAGTTGGAGCAAGGACAGTTCCCATTAAAGAGCCAGGTTTACCGTACCCGCACTGCAGGCAGTGGAAGACGGGGTCTTTTTTTTTTTAACAGTGTCACCGTGAGTGAATGTGGCATTGGGGACCCGTGCTGCCTTGTGGTGGACTGAGGGAAAGTGGCTGGAGGAGGCTGCGCTGGCAGCAGAGTTAATGTTTGTAAATAATCCCGGACCACCCTCTCAGGTCCTACAGCTTCCGGAGAGGCTGGTTGGAAGAAGGGCCTGCGGCAGAGGAGGCCGAGGTCCCATCACCATGGCATCCGGTGACAACCCTCCGGGTCAGGGGTCCCCTGGACATGGGTCCTCTGAGAGACTGCCGGGTAAAAAACTTTTTACCCGGCCCGTATGGGCAATACCCGGACTTGACCCGATTCCTGGACTGGGGAAAAGGGGTGCTGACCTGTTTTTGGAGGCAGCATCAAGGCTAGGTTTGTTTGGGTGGGCAAATGGAAGGACCCAGTCCCGTTCCCGGTTAATAAAAATGTTGGTTTTACATGTTTGCAACATTTAAGATATATGCCTCCCGCAAGGGAAGAATCCATAAAGTATGCTTAATGTAAATAATGTTATTATAAATGTAAATGTTTTTCCATTTTATCTTTTACAGTTACAAAAATAAACTGGTGGTGGTCGGGCAGCTCGCGGACGGTCTGCATTTAACCAAGGGGGAATGTGACGCCCTGGACTAGCCAGGTAGTCACAGACAGGCCCTTGCACAAACACCCGTCCCCAAAAAAGGTAACAGCAGCCAACCTAAAACGTTCGTCACCTCCCTCAGAGCTTAATGGACACACCAGGGGGACGAGCAAGGTGGTTGGCCACGCCCACTGGAGGAGTTCAGAAGACCTGAGGCAGGAAGTGCAAGTCAGTCAAGTTCAGCAGTCAAGTTCAGCAGTCAAGGTCAGCAGTCAAGTGCAAGCAGTCAAGTTTAGGAGGTAAAAGGGAGAGGAGTAACGTCTGACAGGGGTCTTTGTCGTAGCCTGGACACCCTTTGGCCAAGCGGCAGACGGTGGTCGCCGCCTGCAGGAGCCGGGAAGACGGCCTGGTTGAACCGTAAGGGATCGGGACAGGGTAGTGGCCCGCCACTACCGAACCAGGGAACCGACTGGAAACCGGAGCACACAGGAGGGTACTCAGACCCTGAAACGAGGTCCCGAATCTACCGGACTAAGTTAATTTACTGATTGAGGTCTGGACCTTAGGTCCTTTCCCAACCAAGTCCCGACTGAAGACAACAGCCCAACGAGGGGGATAGAAAGCCACTGCTCAGGCAGAGAGATCCCACGGGCCAGCGTCTGCGGGCAAACGGGCTCTCCCGTCACACACACAGCCGGGGAGTGGACTCCAGTTGCTGAAGCGCAGGCAGTCCACAACTACAAAACAAGGTGCAGGAGAAAGGCGGGGACCACCAAACCGGGTGGGGGACCAAACGCAGCCGGCTGCGGGCACCGACCACCATCTTTTTGGTTTACCAGAGACTCCGGTATATCTGTCAGAGAGAGTACAACTGTGCCTTCGGGCTGCGCACCGCCCCGCACCACACCAATCCGCCCGCACCCTCACCACCGGGCCCCGGGACCATCACCCCCTACCCACGGAGGGGTCAACACCTGGCTGCGCAACACTGTCCCCGGGAGCCAAGTAAACAGCAGCGGTGGTGTCTACATTCACCACAACCCGTGGGTGGCGTCACGAACTTAACTCAAACCACGGCCCCGGCCGTAAACCTACCGACCAACCCCCTACGTAGCGCCACCATCCTTTCAGAGCGACGTGACTCCGGGTCCGGAGGCGCTCAAGCCACCCACCGACGAGTCCGGATCCGAGCGGCTTGGCTGCAGCCAAGCGCGGGGCGGTACATTAAAGTGTTACTTCTGTTTCGGTAATAACACACTTTGACATCATCATGAATAAGATTCTTCTGTTTCAACCTAGATGCAAGAAGTTCAGCTTTATCTTTTGACAATGAAAGGTCTCTGATGAGATCATTTAATTCATGTTGAGTAAAGCGTTCTGGCTGCTCGGCTGCTCCATCAAGTACATACTCATCTTGACTTGAGGTCTCCATGTCTTCGCCAGTAGCTTCGGCTCCATAGTCTTCATATTCTACTTCATTTTTAAACAATTCTGACAACGGTAGTACAGGAACTGGCAAGGTACCATCATGTGGAACTGGCCTAATCGCAGATTCAAGTTCAGGGTAATTAATCTTATGTTTGTTCTTTGTAGATAAGCCGTTCAGTTTGACAAAACAAAAGTAGTAGTCATCACTATGATTTTTGGGTTCTCTCCAAATCATGGGAACAGCAAATGGCATAGCCACTTTCCTCATATTCAACCAGTCACGAAGACCATTTGAACAACTTGAGCATATCACATGAGGAGCCTAGCATACATTGAAAATGCAGAAATAACGTAATAACAAAAATACTTCTATCTCAGAAACTTTATGTGATAGAGCAAAACTAAGCATATTTTTGGAATCAGCACATCAAACCCATAAAATAGACATATTACCTTTGCTGATGACTTTTTTGTCTTGACGAGTATAATTATACCTATATTGGGGACCTGTACTATATGTGACTAGATAGGGTAAAGCAGACCTTATGGGATTTTCTGATTAGCTTTTTATAGTCATTTTGAGTTTTTAGTCTTTGTAAAATAATTGATTTGTCTCATATTAAAATAAAATAAATAAATATTTATGTGATCCCTTTGTTGTGGCATATTTCTTTTTTTTTTTGTTACATTGTTGGCATACTGTAAGTTGATGCTTTTGTAGATGGCATTCTCTTTATTGCTTTGTTTTCCTTGTTATAGCTAGCGCTCACGTTGAAGTTAGCATGAGATGCTGTTGGATTTCAATACAAGACATGGTGATAAGAAGCTGCAATAAGAACAGGATGGATGATGGTGAGGAATAGAGGGGCCTGAGACGTGAGTGGTGAAGTGAGTGCAAGGATTTCTTTTATTCTTTACATCCTATGTTTATTATCCCACGGGGACTGGAGAGACCTCAAAGCATAATAAGGAATATTAAATTATCTAAAAAAATAACTAGAAAAGCGAATCAAATTTCTAGGGAATATCAACATGAACAGGCAAATTCAAACCTTGCTTTCTGAGCTCATGTGGGTATTTTTGCTTTATGTTTTGAGAGTCACAGATATTTTTCTCCATTGTGTAGAAAGGTAGTATTTCTTAATATCATTCTAATCAAAAAGGTCCGTTGAGCCTCTGTTAGGAGTCTCGACACGGAAAATAGCCAGATATCCCTCCGGGAAGGACCTAGCCAAGGAGTGGCTCTTTTTAGGAGACCACCATAACCATCATATTAAGTGGCCCTTTTAGTCAATATCCAGCTCTTGACAAGTTTAAAGATATGACAAGGGAACTACAAAGGCCAGGTATCCATCCACAGACAGCTGTTTCTGGATATTGCCCCTCATCAGTGTGGCGTAGGTTTCTGGCTAGGTGGGAGCAATGCCTAGTAGACCAGCAAGACACCATTCTAAGATATACGTACATTTTTCATCACTTTTTATTTCTTTTTTTGTGAGGTGGTATATACAAAACGGTCAATTTTGGCATTGATTTTTCTACTGTTGGGGTGTTAACCATATGGGATAATTAATGACATAGTGTTATAGTATATGTTGCCAAGTTACCACATATTTGACTTTCTTAAGTTAGAATTATTATTTTACAGATTAAACCATTTTTTTGGGGAAAGTTTGGATTTTAGGGATGGTGTTTTTACTTTTTTAACCCTAAAAAACATTTTTTTTTTTACAATATTTATTAGTTTCTCAAGGAAATATGCAATCTTACTACTGAATTAGTAGTACATAGCAGTGCATCAGTACTGCTGTGTATTACACTATCCTGTCAATGCTTGAATGATGGATAGTTTATCAGGTCCTGTTTCCCTTAGGATCCCTTGGGCTGTGGTGTATGGAGGAAGACAGTTTGACATGCCTCCATTTTCCATAAGAGACCCATCTGTACCCCACGACTGTGCTGCGGGATGCCAATGAGCTTTCCTTCTGTCAAACTCCTCATGTGTTACTTTCCCTACTGACAGAGGCTTATGTGGGGTTAAACTGTTGAAATCGTCAAAACTTAGATTTGTAATGTTTGATGAAGGAATTTTTAACCAAAGAATTAAGAGGATTACCTGTGGCCGAGGTCTCATTTCCATATTAGCAGAAGCGGCTCTGAAGGAAGCTGAATAAGATGTTCTTGGCAAAATAGATCCTGGTTAAAATATGAAAGAATATGTAATTCCACAAATTTTTACTAATGAGATGGATCTGGTCCAATAGAATTGAACTGTCCATTTGAAATGAAATGAAACATAATACATTTTATTGCAGGAATATTTCAAATCTGAACCAGAAAATAGAAATTGCAATGTGAATGTGTACATTTGTGACATCACACTCTTAGGACAATATATTATTTATAGTATTTATATTTATATTTAAAGATGTCCTACCAACTTTCCTAATGTGTGTTTTATTAAATACTTGTGTGGATCTCAAGAACTGAAATGCCGCAGTCAGAGACTGAAAAAAATCAAATAAATGGTTAAATGGTAGTGATCGGAGCTACCTCCATCTGCTGTGGCAGGTCCATGTCGGGAAGGGGTTAAAATGATTATTTTTACCTATTAGAGCATCTGAACATAACATGGACATTATTTTTCATATCTATTCCTTTTTCCTTGTGTATCTTTTTGGAGAACCCTATGGTAGGAATGCATAAAGACTTTTGCACCTGTTTTTTTGGAATCAAAAAGTTGCAAATTTTGTCAGAAACTGTGTCGTCGCAAAAATCCTCGAAAACTTGCTATTTAATAAATGTAAAGAATGTCAGATTCATGAAAAAATTAGAAAAGTAGGGAAACAAGTGCATGATAGACGTGTTATATGTAAAGAAGGACAAATGTATCAACGATCGGGTGGCACCGATAAAATTGGGGCAAATATCTGAGCAGCTACAAGTAGAACTGTTGAGAAATTCTTCCCCATGAATTCCCCCCGTGTCTCGCTATTGGAACTGAATTCCTTTTTTTGTGTCATGGACCTCAGATAGGAATACTTACTTTTTAAAGGATGTGCAGAACTTTCTCTTTTCTCCAGAAACGGCCCAGAAGGAAGGCGATTCAGCACTGAGCTGTAGCTTGTTATCGTATTAGTAGTTGGCCTATCCTGGGTGAGATGCACCACAATCTGACATTTACCCTGGAAAAAATGCACAGATCCTGATTAATATTTCAGGTTGACCCCCATGATATCATAGACAGATAATGGATAGACAAATATGGCCTGAATTACGAGATAGAAAGGAGATAGGAAGATCAATAGTTTATTTTGAAATCATTTATTTGTACTTACAGACTTCACTAAAACCAAAGATGAAGATTTGGTGCTATCCACAATAACTGTGGTCCCGGCCCTATAAACAAAATGTATTATGTTAAGAAAAGTGGAAAAGACAGGGTAAAGACTGAGAGGCTACATCACCACGATGAGTATTTATTGCCTTATTGACATTGAAGATTTTCGGCAGCATTTCTGCACTAATAAGGTAAATTGTTTTTCATTCTATTTTTGTGTGCGTTTTTATTATGTGCTTTTATTACATTTCTGAAGCTGCTTTTTTGTCTCTTTTTGGTATATGTTTTAAGTAAAGTTGCTTTGCGTTGATATTTTCAGGTATTGGCTTTGCTAAAACTTCATTGATAATGTCATTTGTAAATTACATGCATTTTAGTATGTCCCGTATACTTCCCGATTTTCTACATCTAATAAATTCTATGTAAAAAGGCAAGAGAATTGACATGTTGCAGATTGCAGAAACTCACTACCAGTTAATTTACACTGCATAAAATAAAAACACAGTTGGCAAGAGATTATTCTAAATCCCAAGCACTTTATTGGAACAGTAAGGCGGTGTATTTTTAACCCTGTCAAAATACACAGTGTAAAATACTCAGCAAAAACTCATTGTGGGGGTAATACCCATACTGACGTCCCTCTAGTGTTCTGCCAACTTCTCCTGGCCAGGACTAGAGATGAGTGAACCGGCCGCGGTTCAGCTCGAGTTCGGTTCGCCGAACCGAGGTTTGGTTCAAGTTCGGTTCGGCGAACCGGTTCGGCGAACCACTCGAACCCCATAGGAAACAATGGGAGGCAATCACAAACACATAAAAACACATTATAAATGTACACATACAGTTAATAAATATTGCCATAACACTTACCTGTCCCCGTGATCCCTCCTGCACTCTGTCTCCTCCCGCTATTCCATCCGATGATCGCTGAATCCTCCCGGTAACAAGCACTGCCAGCAGTGATGCAGGACCTAGCGTGACGTCAAAACAGGCATGTGACCAGTCACGTGTCCATTATCTCATTGGCTACAGACTGGTCACATGACTATGACGCGTCATGTAGGATCTGTCATTGCATCTCTCTGTTACACGGTGCATGTTTGTGTATCGCCGTGTACCGGCGACATGCTCTTGCACACGGTCAACTCCCCACTCTGCTTCCCCGTTCCCTTAAGGTACCGTCACACTAAGCGATGCTCCAGCGATCCCACCAGCAACCTGACCTGGCAGGGATCGCTGGAGCGTCGCTACACGGGTTGCTGGTGAGCTGTCAGGCAGATCTCACCAGCAACCAGTGACCAGCCCCCAGCCAGCAGCACGCGTGGAAGTGATGCTGCGCTTGGTAACTAAGGTAAATATCGGGTAACCAACCCGATATTTACCTTGGTTACCAGTGCACACCACATAGCGCTGGCTCCCTGCACTCCTAGCCAGAGTACACATAGGGTTAATTTTATCCAATGTGTAGTCTGGCTATGTGTGCACGGAGCAGGGAGCTGGCACTGACGCTGGTAACGAAGGTAAACATCGGGTAACCAAGGAAAAGGCTTCTTGGTTACCCGATGTTTACCGTAGTTACCAGCGTCCGCAGAAGCCGGCTCCTGACCGGTGACACAGCCAGTCAATAACGGAGATCACCGTTGCCATAGCAACGTGCTTGGTAGCGGTGACGGGGACGTCCCGCTACCAGCACGCAGCAGCACTGGAATCACGTGATCGGAGCACCGTTGCTATGGCAACCCGTGCCACCGCTTAGAGCCGGGAGCCTGTGGTCACTCTCACAGAGTGATTTCTGCACGGAACACAGCGTCTTCCCCCATGCAGCTGTGCTGTCTGATGGAGCAGACAGAGCTGCATGTGTTGAAGAAGAAAGAAGACAGAAGAGCAGGATCGTGGAGGGGTGACAGCGGGTAATAAAGATGGAGTCTCTAAGTGTGTCTGTGTATTTATTTCTATTAAAGTATTTTTTCTCTGTGTGGTGTTTTTTCTTAACCCTTTATTGGAGATTCTTAATGGCTGGGTCAAATGTGCCTGACATTAAGAATCTCTGGCTTAATACTAGCTAGTAAAACAAAGCCAGTATTAACTCATTATTACCCAGCAAGCCACCCGGCTTCAGGGCTGCTGGAAGAGTTGGATACAGTGCCAGAAGATGGCGATTCTATGAGAGCGCCATTTTCTGGGGCGGCTGCGGACTGCAATTCGCAGCAGAGGGGCCCAGAAACCTTGGGCTAACCTGTGCTGCGGATCCAATCCCCAGCTGCCTAGTTGTATCCGGCTGGACACAAAAATGGGGCGAAGCCCACGTCGTTTTTTTTTTTTTTTAATTCATGAAATAATTAAAAAAAAGGGCTTCCCTATATTTTAAGTTCACAACCGGGTACAAATAGGCAGCTGGGGGTTATGGGCAGCCCGTACCTGCCTGCTGTACCTGGCTAGCATACAAAAATATGGCGAAGCCCACGTAATTTTTTTTTTAGTTTTTTGGCAAAAAAAATGCTTCGCTGCATTTTCCATTGCCAGTGAAGGTAACACCAAGCAGTGGGGGTTAGCAGCCAGTAGCTGCTTGGATTACCCTCAGCTAGCAATACAAAAAATGCAGCGGGAGCCCATATATATTTTTTTTAATTATTTATTTAAATAACTAAAAAAAAAAGGGGCTTCCCTGTATTTTGATTGCCTGACATGACAGTGCTGTAAAAATAAATCATTAAAAAAATGACAGCACTCCGCGATATTTTTGATTCTCAGCGCAGATAAAGCAGACAGCTATGGGTTGCCACCCTTATCTGCCTGGCGTTACCTTGGCTGGCAATCAAAATACAGGGAAGCCCATTAATTTTTTTATTTAAAAAAATAGTTTAACCCCTTCAGCCCCCGGGCACTTTCCGTTTTTGCGTTTTTGTTTTTTGCTCCTTTTCTTCCGAGAGCCGTAACATTTTTATTATTCCGTCAATCTTGCCATATGAGGGCTTGTTTTTTAAGGGACAAGTTGTACTTTTAAATGAAACCATAGGTTTTACCATATATTGTACTGGAAAACAGCAAAAAAATTCCAAGTGTGGAAAAACTGCAAAAAAAGTGTCATCGCACAAGAGTTTGTGGGATGTTTTATTCACCGTGTTCACTATATGATCAAACTGATGTATCTATGTGATGCGTCAGGTCGGTGCGAGTTTGTAGACTCCAAACATGTATAGGTTTACTTGTATCTAAGGGGTTAAAAAAAATTCACAAGTTTGTCCAATAAAAGTGGCGCACGTTTTGCGCCATTTTCCGAAACACGTAGCGTTCATATTTTTTGGGATCTATGGCTCAGTGATGGCTTATTTTTTGCGTCTCGAGCTGACGTTTATAATGGTACCATTTTTACGCAGATGCTACGTTTTGATCGCCTGTTATTGCATTTTGCGTAAAACTTGCGGCGACCAAAAAACGTAATTTTGGCGTTTGGAATTTTTTTGCCACTACGCCGTTTACCAATCAGATTAATTGATTTTATATTTTGATAGATCGGGCATTTCTAAACGCGGCGATACCAAATATGTGTATATTTATTTATTTTTTAACCCTTTAATTTTCAATGGGGGGAAAGGGGGTGATTTGAACTTTTAGGTTTTTTTTTTTTTATTTTTTAAAACTTTTTTTTACTTTTTTTTTTTATTTTACTAGTCCCCCTAGGGGGCTATAGCAATCAGCAATCCAATCGCTGATCGCTATCTGCTGATCACAGCAATATAGCTGTAATCAGCAGATTCAGTCACTTTGGTTTTCCCTCTGCTCTCGGCCGAGGGAAAACGAAAGTGAAACATCGTAGCAGCAGGCGTCATCACATGACCCTGTGCTACGATGGCAACCACCGATAGTCACGTGATAACACACGTGACTTCCGGTGGGGGCGGCGGTAAGTAACAAACATGGCCGCGCGCATTTAAATCTTGCTGCCAGACTTTGGCAGCAAGATTTAAGGGGTTAATGGCCGCGGGTGGAAGCGATTCCACCCGTGGCTAGCAGGCACACATGTCAGCTGTTGAAAACAGCTGATATGTGTGCCGATCCACGCCGCCTGCCCGCGGCAGGGGGCGGGGCTTAACGGGACACGATCCTGGATGGATAGATCCATCCAAGGTCGTGAAGGGGTTAAAAAAAAAGATGTGGGGTCTCCCCATTTTTGATAGCCAGCTAGGGTAAATCAGAAGGCTGTAGGCTGAAAAACACAGCTGGCAGCTTTACCGTGGTTGGGGATCCAATGTGGAGGTCACCCCAGGCTCTTTTTTATAATTATTTTATAAATAATAATTACAAAAAAAAGTAGGGTCCCCCCCAAATTGGATCACCAGCCAAGGTAAAGCGGACAGCTGTGGTCTGGTATTCTCAGGGTGGGAAGGTCCATAGTTATTGGCCCTTCACAGCCTAAAAATAGCAGGCCGCAGGCGCCCCAGAATTGGCGCATCCACTTCACCCCAGCTCATCCCGTGCCCTGGTGCAGTGGCAAAACGGGGTAATAAATGGGGTTGATACTAGCTGTAAAGTCACCTGACATCAAGCCCAGCAGTTTGTGATGTCATGGCATCTATCATATACTCGACATCACAAACTGTCAGTACTAACAAAACAAATAGACGAAAAAAAATGTATTTGAAAAAACACTTCCCAAAACATTCCCTCTTTCACCAACTTATTGTAAGGAAAAAAAATAAAGGGGTCCCACGATGACTCTGGACCGTCTAGAATATGGGGGGACACGCTCAGGGAACGTATCCCCCATTTTCTAGGAGTGCAGACCCTCCATGTGAGGAGTGTGGGTGCAATGAATCTGCACCTACTCTCCCCAGGTCCACAGCAGTAGAGTCCATATCTTAACTGTTGCTACCAAAGCTGCAATGCCCTGCTCATGAGGTAAGGGCATGCCTAATCAGGAGAACTATTTGGGTATGTGCGCACGTTGCTTTTTACCTGCTTTTTACCTGCTTTTTTGCTGCTTTTTCTTCTGCGCTGTTTAATGCCAAAATGGATGTGTTCTTCTATTCATGCAAAGTCTATGGGAATTTGGGTTTCTTGTTCACACTATGTTGTTCAAAATGCTGCCTTTTTGTGGCAGAACGTTGGTCAAAAACTCAGCTTTGCAGTGCAAAACCCAAATGGCAAAAACAATTGACATGTTGCTTCTTTGAAAAGCTGAGTTTTTGACCAAAGTTCTGCCTCAAAAAGGCTGCATTTTGAACAACATAGTGTGAACAAGAAACCCAAATTCCCATAGACTTTGCTTGAATAGAAGAACACATCCATTTTGGCATTAAGCAGCGCAGAAGAAAAAGCAGCAAAAAAGCAGGTAAAAAGCAGGTAAAAAGCAACGTGCGCACATACCCTTTTACATTTCCAAATATTGGTATTTGCTGATATTATTGCTATTCCACCTACTATATATTGGGGATAGGATCTTGGAGATGGAATAACCCTATAAGTCCAGTTATCCAGCTGAATGAATACTAAACAACAGAGCTCGCTATTTAGATGTGGTTTCTTGTGGCGTATAACGGACTCTCATGTTTGGTAGTCGTTCAGCAGGGCAACTATTAAAGCAAATCCCTCCATTTGGAAATGTAGTATATAGCTCTCCTGATCAATTATGTTCCTTAGCTCATGAGCAGGGCATTGCAGTAGCTTACAGATGCATGATTACCACCACTCACTGTGTCTGAACACAGGAAGCTGAGCTGACAGCCGCTCTGCGCATGCGGCAGCGTCCATTGTGAAGGAGGGGGCCGCGGGGGATCAACGCTGCACAGGTACCGTGGGACACCCGGGAACACAGGTGGGGTTATAGGGGGTGACCTGGCAGGGCCTGGGGAGGAGTTCTCTGTCGCATGTGTCATGGCACATGCGACAGAAATCAGGTAGGGTGAATGCGGCCGGCGCGCTGCTGTGTGCGCGGCCATCTTGGATTTTCCGGGAGGGGGTCGGGGGGGGCACTTTGGCGACACCGGGGGACCGGGGAGGAGATTTATCTCCCATCTGACATGTTTGTTCATGCCAGATGGGAGATAAATAATTTTTTAACGGCGCTGTCATTTACTGTAACGTGATCACCGGTATACGGTGTATACCGGTGATCACGTGAGCGGGAAGCGGACAAACCGGCCTGAATCATGATCTCCAGGGTCTCAGCTACCCCTGAAACCCCGGAGATTTTCCGACGCTGGGGGGCGCTATTCACTTATTTCTGCCTGTTGTTTATAAACGGCAGATTAGAATAAGGCTACATTCACACGACCGATCCGTTTTTGCGGTTTGCAAAAAACGGTCCGTTTTTTTCACGGGTGCATCCGTGTGGCATCCGTTTCCGTTCCATATTGTTAGGTCCGGGTGGTGGATCCACTGGGCCGTGCACCCCACCGGAGGCCTGGGTGCACGGTAGCCGGAGCACTAGCATGGCAGGGACTGCGTCCCACAGGGGACGAGTAGAACAGTCACTGGGGCTTCAGAGTTCCTGGAGACAGTGCAGGAATCCGGCACAAGTGCCGGGTAGGAATGTAAGGCAATAGTATTGATCACAGGACACGGCACAAGGGGGACCTGAGCACCTAGCTTTCAAGACAAGGCTTACAAGACACATTGATCAGGCCCCGCCCACATGGCAAGGCCAGTCTTATATACCCAGCACAGGCTCATGTCATATCCTGCTGCAGCAGTGTTGGACCCATAAGACCAGATGAGTGGGCGCGGCCCGACCCTATACAGAAGCATGAGTCAGACACATGAGACTGGGGACAGGACACAGGAGAGCACGAGCGGGAGTGGTAGCCGTGACAGGTGGACACGTGGACCGGATCAGTGGGTAAGGAGCGGTGCCGTACAGGTGTGACCGGATCAGTGGGTAAGGAGCGGTGCCGAGGCATCGGGAGCGTGACACGTATACGGTCCGTATGTCATCTGTTTGTCATCCGTGTGCCTTCCGTTTTTTTGGCGTACTGCCAAAAAACTGAAGCAGGGAAAATACATAAATTTACCCAGGATCCATAGCTTCATCCTACATGAGGTGGTCACATGTTCACTCCAGTGCCATTTTCTACTGCTTTTCACAGCGTAGAGCGCTCTGGTGATTTTCTTGTGCTTGTGCACTTCATATCAGTCTTTTCTGTCATTATAATGGCAGAAAGACACATAATGTCCCACTATCCTGCATTTTGTAATTTTGCACCCTTTGGTGCCTTTCATGTGGCACTAAGGGGTGCTTAGCCTTGTATTTACCAAAATAAATAAATAAATATATAAAAAAAAAATGACATGGGGTTCCCCCTTTTTTTTGTAGCCAGCTAGGGTAAAGCAGATGGATGCAGCCTGCAGACCACAGCTGGCAGCTTCACCTTGGCTGGTAATCCAAAACTGAGGGCACCCCACGCTGTTATTTTAAATTAAATAAATAATTTAAAAAAAACACGTAGGGGTCCCCCCAAAATTGGACCACCAGCCAAGGTAAAGCAGACAGCTGGGGTCTGATATTCTCAGACTAGGGAGGTCCACTGTTATTGGACACTCCCCAGCCTAAAAATAGCAGGCCGCAGCCGCCCCAGAAGTGGCGCATCCATTAGATGCACCAATCCTGGTGCTTCGCCCCAGCTCATCCCGTGCCCTGGTGCGGTGGCAAACGGGGTAATGTATGGGGTTAATACCAGATGTGTAATGTCACCTGGCATCAAGCCCTGGGGTTGGTGAGGTCAGGCGTCTATCAGATACCCGACATCACCAACCCAGTCAGTAAAAAAAAAAAAAAAAAATAGACGACAAACACATTTTTATTTGAAAAAACACTCCCCAATACATTGCCTCTTTCACCAATTTATTAGAAAGAAAAACAAATCCAGGTCTGCTGTAATCCAAGGGGTTCCCATGACGATCCACACTGTCCCAGTCAATGAAGAGCAGGATGTTCCACATTGGCTGGGAGAGCAATGCAGTGACCTGAGCTAACATCAATGGGTCAGCCCAGGTCACTGCAGGGGATGACAAGTGCTGCTGTCAGCGAGGTACATTACCTGCGCTGATCTCCTGCACTGCTGACAGCAGACCTGTCACTGAGTTCAATGACCTTCACAGCCAAGTATCGCGAGAGGCCCGTGACGTCACCGCTAGTGACAGTCTCGGGCTGCAGTGACAGATGTGAAGCGGCAGCCATGGAGGACAGTGTCAGCGCTGAGGTCGGGAGGGCAGGACTTCATCACCGCAGGTAAGCCGAGCGGGGCCATGTGTGCGGTGCTAGGTGGGCGGAGCCTAGCGGGGCTATGTGTGTGAGGTGGGCGGAGCCTAACGGTATAATGTGTGCGGTGCGAGTTGGGCGGAGCCTAGCGGTATAATGTAGGTGGGCGGAGCCTAGCGGGGCTATGTGTGTAGTGCGAGGTTGGCGGAGCCTAGCAGTGTAATGTGTGCGGGTGCGAGGTGGGCGGAGCCTAGCGGTGTAATGTGTGCGGGTGCGAGGTGGGCGGAGCCTAGCGGGGCTATGTGTGCAGTGTGAGGTGGGCGGAGCCTAGCGGGGTAATGTGTTCGGTGCGAGGTGTGCGGAGCCTAGCGGGGCCATATGTGCGGTGCGAGGTGGGCGTAGCCTAGCGGGGTAATGTGTGCGGGTGCGAGGTGGGCGGAGCCTAGCGGGGCCATGTGTGCGGGCGGCGGAGTGCAAAGTGGGTGGAGCCTAGCAGGGCCATGCGGCGCTGAGGACATCAGTGCCGGGGACTGCATGGCTGGGGACAGATGAGTGAGTGTGTGTGTGTGTGTACATGCTGAGTGCAGGAGGGGGCGGAGCCTAGCGGGGAAGTGTCGGCTCCCTGCATGCGTAACCAGGGTAAATATCGGGTTACTAACCAAAGCGCTTTGCTTGGATACCCGATGTTTATCTTGGTTACCAGCTTCTGGCAGGCTGCCAGCCATGGCTCCCTGCACACTGTAGCTGTAAAAAGCCCTGCTTTTGCTTATAGAACTGTTCTCGAATGTAACTCGAACTGTCGAGCTTTTAGCAAAAAGCTCGAGTTCTAGTTCGATTTAGAACACCTCCCAAAATCACTCGAACCGCGAACTGGCGAACCTCAAACCTCGAACCGCGCTCAACTCTAGCCAGGACGCTGGCACACTCAGTGGCTGCTACATCCCCGATCCCTACTGCTGTCTCCCGAGGTCTGTGAACACCACACAGGCCTTCCGGGAGTGATCTAAGGGCACGCGCACCTTTTCTTAAAGGGCCAATACGCCCTAACCCAGAAATGCCTCTCAGCCTATAGCCGAGAGGCATCAGGTATTTAAGGCACCCTCCCCTTCAAGGAAAGTTGTCATTAAAAAAAAAAAAAATTCAATAACCGAAAAAAAGTAAAGTATTATTTTTTTGTTTAAATATTATTATTTGTCTTTAATTGAGTAAAATATAAAAAAAATAATTCAAAAAGTTTGATATTCTCCACTCTTGAACACTAGAAGGATCAGCTGCTGAAATCCTACTGTACAACTAGCTCCCATTACAACTGCAGTAAAAGTGGGCAGAATCTGCTCTCATGTGTGTGATGTCACGCCTCCCCTCCCATTCTGGGTTTTTCCAAAAGGATAAGGGAAGATGAAATTTAGGATCACAGTGCGGAGCCATTTTCTTGGTGACTGCAAAGTGATCCTAATATGTCTAAAGTATCACTGAGGACCACTGGCATAGTGTTCCACTGTATACTGTGCTCTACCGTATACTGTGCTCCACTGTATACAGTGCCCCACTGTATACCATGACCCATATACTCTACCCCATATTACTGTGCCCTCATATACTGTGCCCCGATATTTCTGTGCCCCCATATTCCTGTGCACCACTGTATACCATACCCCCCATATACTGTGCTCTGAGAGGCAAAACTGCTGAGACACCAGGCTGACAAGAGAAGCTGTCAGCCAGGATCGGAGGTCCGAGGTGACATGCAACGAGGAAGGGTGATCTGCAGATTGAGCGGCACTGCAATACAGATGTCATGCTCCAATCAGTGCTCCTCTCGAGTCAGCTTGGTGTCTGTTCCTCCCATCAGACAATCACAGCAGAGAGTAGTGAGGCGCTGCTAGGAGTGGAGGCCCGAGGTAAGCATACTCGAGCGGGGGGAGCGGCGCCAGGGGGAGCACCACACCAGGATCAGTGAGAGTGCAATCACTGCTACCCAACACCAGTACTCACCCTATCCCGAGCAGATGACAGGCGGAAATGCAATACACAGCAAATGCTGTGGGCTCCACAAAGATGGCGGCGATCTCCTCCCTCTACTGTGATCTGGAGAGCCCAGGGGGTATGTCCAGCTCACAGCAGGGAGCTCTCATTAAGTATAGCGTTGGATGCCGACTATCCGACCCAATGCACAGGGAGCTGCCATATTTGAGGTGAGTAACTGTCATTACTCCAATATGGCAGCCCCCAGTGTTTGAGTAAAAATAGAATTAAATAAAAACTAAATTAACAATGAATTTAATTTTCTATTAAAAATAATTGATTCCATAATCACTATTATTAATACAAAAATTAAGAAACGCAACACCTTCCCTTTAAAGCAGGTGATTGGCAAAAATAGTCTTTATGTTACTAGTTGTCAGGTTCCTAAGTGCTGCTGGTGATGTTTAGTGCTGTGTTCCACATTGCTAATACCGTTTTGTGTTCCAGTTCCTGACGTATCCGCTGCTGTTCCATCATACCCTATCAGTCAAGCCTTCTGTACTGGATACTGCATCAATCCATATCGGCCAAACCTGCCGCATAAGCCTTCCCAGCTGCAGCTATCATATCAGTGACTTTCCCTGTCAATGCCCCTGGAGCCAGCTGTGACAGCTCCAGTCTTCCTGAGTGGCACCTGGTTTCTATCTGCAGCGCAACACCCTCACCTTTAGAGGCTCTGGTGAAAACCTGGTGAGAAATGATAGTCAAGCCCCTTTAGGTTTTCTGTGTGATGTGCTCCACTGGGTCCACTCCCCGCTTGCATCTTCGAGCATTACAGTTTGCCCAGGCCTCAAACTGCGTAACGTCTGAGATCTGAGAAAGGTAGGCATATTGAGTTCAACATGGCTGTTGATGAGCCGGGTCGAGTCTCTTCCGCCACATCCTCTCTCCTTACACTCCACCAAGGAATCCTCACCGTAGGCCAGTTTGCTGTCCATATTCACATCTTGTTCTCTGAACTGAGCTAGAAATATGAAGCACAGGTGGCAAAATTCTGGAATGGATTGTCTGATAGAATAAAGGATATGCTGGTTGGTCGACATGTGCCATCTTTTCTGGACGACTTAATATTTCTCGCTATCTGTGTCAACTTCTGGTTCCAAGAGTGATCCAGAGAAGCAAACCAGGAGAAGAGGTTGTTGTGCCTGGCTCCTTCATTCCAGAGGCCCATCATGCCACTACTTGTAGCCTTCGCGGCTCCTTCCGAGCCCATGGAGTTGGATGACGTGCATCCGGGAAAGTCCTGCTGTGCGGTCCGTCGCACTGGACAGGGGTGCTTCTACTGTACAAATCTACACACCTGATCCGCTTCTGTCCTAGATGCCAGGAAACTACCCAGCCTAGGGTCATTAGGAGAGGCTACCATAGGTGAGAGCAAGTCCCCTCCAACTCTATATGTGACCAAGTCCGTAATCAGTGGCGACACCCTATTCACCAAAATGGCCCTACTGGACTCTGGTTCCACCGGGAATTTCATACAACAGGCCATACTGGATTGGTATTGGATTCCTGTCCATCAACTTCAAACTCCCATTGCTGTGTCATCCATGGATGGGAGGCCTCTGTCAGAGGCTATTCAGTTCATCAGTGAGCAAGTTGACCTTTGGGTGGGAATACTGCAAACGGAGAGAATTGCCTTCCACGGACTACTGGGAATATCACATCCACTGTTATTGAACCTGCCATGACTTCAGAAGCATGAATCTGTTTTAGATTGGTGATTCGGAGATGTGCTCAGGTGAGGACACTCCTGCCATGAAAGCGGTCATGTCTCTGTGCAACCTGCTCGATGCCTGTGAAATGCTCAAATCTGCTGGGTCTGCTGTTCTTTAGCTGGGCCTACGTGGACATCTTCAACAAAACGGTGGCTGAGACTCTGCCACCATATACATTAAGGAATAACGTTTGGAACTCCATTCTATGTCTGAACTGGGTGCAAAAAACCTAAAAAACATCACTATGGGGATATAAGGTATGCACACCAGTGACTATGGAAGGGGAATACATGTAATAGCAGAAACTGCTGTGTGAATACTGACATGAAAAATTCAATAGCTATACGCAAGAATGAAATGTGAAAAATGGAACCTGCATTACTGCCATGAATATATGAATAAAGAGAAATTTAGCTACTGAATTGATCAATGCAATAGAGCCCCAACACTACGCCAAAGTATTTCTCTACGTTGGGGTCCCTAGCTTGTGTGTGTCCTCTCATGCAGTTAAAAAACTTACCGTGTATGGGAAGCTGAGACCCAGGCTATATATACGATGTGGATTGGCAATAGGTGTGTATGGGGAGGGTTTACAAACGAAAAACTACTAACATTAAGGAATAACGTTTGGAACTCCATTCTATGTCTGAACTGGGTGCAAAAAACCTAAAAAACATCACTATGGGGAGATAAGGTATGCACACCAGTGACTATGGAAGGGGAATACATGTAATAGCAGAAACTGCTGTGTGAATACTGACATGAAAAATTCAATAGCTATACGCAAGAATGAAATGTGAAAAATGGAACCTGCATTACTGCCATGAATATATGAATAAAGAGAAATTTAGCTACTGAATTGATCAATGCAATAGAGCCCCAACACTACGCCAAAGTATTTCTCTACGTTGGGGTCCCTAGCTTGTGTGTGTCCTCTCATGCAGTTAAAAAACTTACCGTGTATGGGAAGCTGAGACCCAGGCTATATATACGATGTGGATTGGCAATAGGTGTGTATGGGGAGGGTTCACAAACGAAAAACTACTAACATTAAGGAATAACGTTTGGAACTCCATTCTATGTCTGAACTGGGTGCAAAAAACCTAAAAAACATCACTATGGGGAGATAAGGTATGCACACCAGTGACTATGGAAGGGGAATACATGTAATAGCAGAAACTGCTGTGTGAATACTGACATGAAAAATTCAATAGCTATACGCAAGAATGAAATGTGAAAAATGGAACCTGCATTACTGCCATGAATATATGAATAAAGAGAAATTTAGCTACTGAATTGATCAATGCAATAGAGCCCCAACACTACGCCAAAGTATTTCTCTACGTTGGGGTCCCTAGCTTGTGTGTGTCCTCTCATGCAGTTAAAAAACTTACCGTGTATGGGAAGCTGAGACCCAGGCTATATATACGATGTATAAATACTTTGGCGTACTGTTGGGGCTCTATTGCATTGATCAATTCAGTAGCTAAATTTCTCTTTATTCATATATTCATGGCAGTAATGCAGGTTCCATTTTTCACATTTCATTCTTGCGTATAGCTATTGAATTTTTCATGTCAGTATTCACACAGCAGTTTCTGCTATTACATGTATTCCCCTTCCATAGTCACTGGTGTGCATACCTTATCTCCCCATAGTGATGTTTTTTAGGTTTTGTGCACCCAGTTCAGACATAGAATGGAGTTCCAAACGTTATTCCTTAATGTTAGTAGTTTTTCGTTTGTGAACCCTCCCCATACACACCTATTACCAATCCACATCGTATATATAGCCTGGGTCTCAGCTTCCCATACACGGTAAGTTTTTTAACTGCATGAGAGGACACACACAAGCTAGGGACCCCAACGTAGATAAATACTTTGGCGTAGTGTTGGGGCTCTATTGCATTGATCAATTCAGTAGCTAAATTTCTCTTTATTCATATATTCATGGCAGTAATGCAGGTTCCATTTTTCACATTTCATTCTTGCGTATAGCTATTGAATTTTTCATGTCAGTATTCACACAGCAGTTTCTGCTATTACATCTGCCACCATATAGTCCATATGACTTCCCTATCGACCTTCTTCCTGGTTCCACTCCTCCCAGCGGCCGTATCTACCCTCTGTCTTGGTCTGAGACACAAGCCATGTCTGAGTACATTAAGGAGAACCTGGAAAGAGGATTCATCTGAAAGTCCTCACTGGCCAAGGCTGGATTCTTCTTTGTGAAGACAAAAGGCCATTATATTGATTATAGAGGTCTCAACCAAATCACGGTCAAAAATAAATACTGACTGCCACTTATACTGGAATTGTTTGACCGGTTCCGAGATTCAAGGATCTTCTCCAAGCATGATTCAGACAAGGTACTGATCGTGCTGAAGTGGTCCCGGCCCAATGGATTAAAAAATGATCCTGCGGTTCCTCAGTTTCGCCAACTATTATTGTCAGTTCACCCCGCAATTCTCGTTCCACATTCTCCTCATCTCGGCCCTGACCAGCAAAGGGGTGAATCCAAAATTATGAACTTCAGCGGTGGAGAGTGCATTTATCGTCCTCAAGCAGACCTTCTCTTCGGCCCTGGCATTGCACAGACCAGAGATTAGTAGGCCATTCCTCCTGGAAATGGATGCTTCGTCCTCCAAAGCCGTTGCATTTGGCTTCTGGTAAGACGGTAACCTGCAGTTTCTTTTCCAGAATCTTCCCTTCTTCTGAGCACAACTAGTTGACTGACGACTGAAAACTGTTGGCGATCAAGATGGCTCTGGAGGAGTGGTGATACCTACTGGAGGGAGCAGTGCATCTACACTAACCACAAAAATTTGGCCTACCTACAGTTGGCTCAAAGGCTAAATCCATGCTAAGCCCTGTAATCGTTGTTCTTTGCCCGCTTTGATTTTGTTCTTCACTTACATCCGGCCAAGAAGAACATCTAGATAGAATGCACTGTACAGGTCCTTTCTGTTGGCCAATTAAGAGGAGAAGCCTCAGCACATTATCAAGCCTTCCAAAATGCTTATGGTGGCTGCAGTAAATGTGTCTCGAGATCCTCCCAGAAAGATGTTCGCTGCCGAAGCAGTCAGTGGTCTTCAGTGGGGTCATTCCTCCAAGTTGGCCAGAAGAAATCCATTCAGCTGATCTCTCGGCATTACTGATGGCCCACGTTGCAGCAAGATGTTAAGTTTGTTTCAGCATGGCCCTCATGTGCCCGCAACAAGACACCTAAGAAGCTTCCTGCTGGATGACTACTCCCCCTACTGGTGCCATCTGCTCCTTGGCAGCATATATCGATTAACTTTATCTCCGACCTGTCGAAGTCCTATGGTTGCACCGTCATCTGGGTAGTAGTGGATAGATTTTCCAAAATGGCCCATTTCACTTTGATAACTGGTTTGCCCTCTGCACCAATGCTCACTGAGCATTTCATCTAGCACATCTTTCGACTGCACGGCCTACTAATCCACATAGTGTCCGAGTGAGGTATCCAGTACACAACCCGGTTTTGAAGGGCTACCTGTAAGCTGCTGGATGTCACTTTCGACTTCTAATTGGCCTAGTGCCAAGTAGAGCCGGTCAATCAGATCCTGATGAATTTCTTGATGCACTTCGTCAATAAATACCACAGCGATTGGGAAGAGTTCCATTCCTGGGCAGAGTTCTCGTACAATAACCACGTGAGTGAATCCTAGATTAAATCTCCATTTCACATAGTGTATGGACAGCAGCCTAAAATCTCGTTCCCAGTGGCGATCACCTCAGGCAACTCAGTGGCCGTTGCCCTCATCAAGACTTTCTCCAAAATCTGGATGGAGACCAAGTCCTCCCTGGAGAACAAGTTAAAGCTCCCATCTTCCTTATGTATTTCCAACTCATTCTATGTCTCTCTCCTCACACAGTCATCCTGAGCCGTCACTACAGTCATTCAGGTACCTCTCTTTCCCCATTCAGTGATGAAGACATATTTGAAGTAAAATCCATCCTCGTTGTGAAACGGGTTCAAGGTAAATCCTTCTTCTTAGTGGACTGGGAGGTGTTTGGTCTTGAGAAGAGGCCATGGGAGCTCAAGGAGAATATTAATCCTGCTCTTATGCTTAAGAGATTCCTGAAAAAGGGGTGGCATAAAGAGGGAGTACTGTAATGCCCTTAACAACATCATGACACTGTTCTGTTCCCCTCTGCTGGCAGGGATGTTGGTGCACTAACCCTCCCAGCTGCTCAGCGGTGGCTATTCTATCCCCGGTCTCTGCTACTGTCTCCCGAGACCTGTGCATGCCACACAGGGCTCTCGGGAGTGCTCTTAGGGAGAGCATGTGGGACACAGCAGGGCTACAGGTACAGGACATAAGCTGGTACCAGGGGAACACATGTACAGGACAGATCCAGGGCAGAAATCAGCATGTCAGAACTAGCTGCAGTCACGACTGGTGCTGGATATGGGCAAACACAGAGCTAGGTTAGGGAATCTAAAGAGGTTGCTCAGCCCTGTCCATCAGGGAAGAGAAACTTTTATACCAAATGCCTCCAAGCCATAGGCTGGGGACACCAATTCAAGGTGTGCACCGCCCCAATATTTACCTGGGAGTGTGAGCACATGTGCACCCAAGGCTTTATTCAGGAATTCAGGAGGCCAAGTTCAGGGCCTGGTGCCTAGGGACCGAACACACGTGGACAGCTGTACGGTACAGCAGAGGACCACACAACACGTGAGTGGTAATGTAGCAGAGTTGGGAACCACGCAATAAACCAAAAATGAAATGGCAACGGTATCCCAGCTGAGTAGGGGGGAGGAGAGGGACACATTGGAGCGCCGGTGCATGTAAGGAACCAGAATGCCGACGGTACAGCTGGTTATCAAAAATGTGGGAGACCCTACACTTTAATTATTTAGCTTCTTACTAAACAGCAGTATCCGAAGGGTGAAAAAAAGCTGTGGAAAGATAAGGCGCAAATAGGGTCTTACCCGGTAAAGCACGTAAGGGGGGGATATTAGTGGGAACAGTCACCTGGTGCGGTTGTGCCAGTCACAACCCCTTAACACGCATGCAAGTTACGTAGAGATGGTGTGGGAGGCAGCGGTCCCGCAGTGAGGAGACAATTCAAAGACAGGAGGAATGCAGGTTTAAATCCGCGCCAAACCACAGGAGTCCAGTTGTTGTTAGTAAATCCCTTTTCTTTATTGACACAGGTCTACGCGTTTCAGTGACATATCCGTCCCCTTCCTCAGGACAATGTACAGAGAATACTATCTATAGTATCTGATAGTATTCTCTGTACATTGTCCTGAGGAAGGGGACGGATATGTCCCTGAAACGCGTAGACCTGTGTCAATAAAGAAAAGGGATTTACTAAGAACAACTGGACTCCTGTGGTTTGGCGCGGATTTAAACCTGCATTCCTCCTGTCTTTGAATTGTAAACAGCAGCATCATGAGAGTCAAGGATGCATCCAGGCATCTTCCCTATGCATTTTTCCAGCCTCCCCTGCCCTTTAGCAGGGTCTGTCGGAAAAATGCTTGCGTTCCATTTATACCTCCTTTATAGTTGTCATACTAATCAAACAGGTCCAAGTGTCGGACTCGCTCAATTCAAGTAACCAGCACTAGAGCACCCATAAAAGGGTTTATGCTCCAAAATCAATAAATCAGGCACCTAAGGTTATATAAATATATCATATCCAAGAGGAGCCATACACCCAAAAATTATATGTTGTGCAATTGTTTTATTTTTAATTAGCGCAAAAAGGTCCCCATATTGGCAAGGAATATAAAAGCGTAACTTGCCAATTTATAAATGCTCTACAAAGAGCTTCAGCATGTCCCAGTTTATATATTCTTATTCACACAAATAAGGAGAGACCAGTCAGTCAAAGGGATGCGGCAGGGAGAAGCTGCCAGGAACCTGCCTTTGACTAATCAGTTGAGATGTATGTTCCCTGTCGGCAATAACACAGCAGACATCTGAATCTTTTTGCCGTAGTGTGAGCAATATGAATTGTATGATAGGTTCCCTTCACCCCTTCATGGCATCGACAATACATGTATGGCACAAGTCGTAAGCGGGTGTATAGAGCCAATAAATTACGCTGTCAAACTCTGACAGCGGCATTTAACACGCACCAACATGGGGGCGTGCTATTCTAAGTACATACTGGCATGCCAGTGACATGATCACAGATCAATGATTGGTTGCTATGGGAGGGGTCTGCTGAAAACCTCTGTGCTCATCAAAGTACCGTTCTTTTGTAACAATGCCTGTCATTGGGCTTCAAAGGAGACTGTGATTTTCTCTACAGTATATATAGCAATGCTGTGGCATTGCTGTGTATAACATGAGAGAGCAGATGATTGCAGCTTCAAGTCTCCTAAAGAAACTATTAAGAATAGTGAGAAGTAACAAAATAAATAAATAAAATAAAATGTAAAAAATGCAATCACTCTTTTGTCCCGTTAATAATAAAGATAATAAATAAAATAAATATTACACATATGTCTGATCTATCAAAATATAAAAATAATTAACACAAACAGTAAACACTGTAAACAAAAAAATTCTAAAATGCCAAAATGATGTTTTTTTGGTCGTTGCAATTCAGCAAAATTCTGTAACAAGCAGTCATCAAGACATATGTATCCCGAAATGGTATCCATAAAAATGTTGTCTCACCCCACAAATTAGCTACTATACAGCTCCATCAACCAAAAATTAAAAATGTTACAGCTCTTGGAAAATGGCAACAAATCTCCCCCTCATCCACCCAAATTTTTATGCAAACCTCTGATTTTTCCTTTCCCCACTAAAATAATTTTTAAAACTAACCTGGACATGTTTGTTATCCCCGTAATCGTACTGATGAAGAGAACCATAAGGAAGGCTGCTGCAGAACCCAGGAAGATAGCGTTGGAGGAAATTGAAGCAAATGGTTAATCCAAATCCACGCTGACAGAAGAAGATCACTGAAGATCAATGGGGATTAAGATATTTGATTTTATTGTTCCACGCGTTTCGGAGGCATATGACTCCTTCAGGAACATAAAAATCAATAATGTACATCGTTGATGTTTGATCCTGAAGAAGGAGTCATATGGCTCCGAAACACGTCAAACAATAAAATCAAGTATCGTAATCTCCATTGATCTTCAGTGATCTTCTTCTGGTAGCGTGGATTAACCCTTTTCTTCCATCTCCTCCAACAAAGGAGTTAAAATTAGTATTAAAAAATAACCATAAATAGTTACAATGGGCATCAAAGCCAGTTTTGGATAAATTATTATGAATACCCTGAATAATACATAGGATATGAGATATACACAAGTAGAAATGTTTCCAACGATACCCATTTCATGAAACTTTGTTTTCAGCATGTGCATACTTCTATCTTACCCATAATTAGGTATCAGGGTAATTCCTGACCTCCTGCAAATAATTGCAATAAACAGCAATGGAAAATAAACTATAGTCATTAACTAATACAATCAAGAGTAAATGATAGAGGGAAACATTTTCATCTACTGCAGTAATGGATTATGTCAGCGTGATGTCAGAGTGTGTCATTGTGCGGCATCTTGTTAGCTGATAAACACATTAATGTATCAAACTAACATACAAACAATGAAAACATACAAAAATAAAAACCTCTTGCAGGAATCAGAGCCCAGTGGAACACTGTCGAGAAAGACTAATATAGATTCCCAGAAACAGCCATGAGCAGGACAAATCTCCATGGCATTAATAAGTGACTCTATTGCGCAGTTATTTTGGTTTACTATGATTAGATTGCATTATCTTGTTTGTAGGTTTTAATACTCCTATTACTCCCTGAGCAATAATCTGAAATGAACAGAGCACTTAATTTGATCTTGTTTTGTATTTTTTTAAATCTAGAAATCTGATTAAATGCGATGAAATATGTTAAAATGATTAGTACCTTGATTACGAACTCCTCCACCATGGACACAATCCTCTGGTCACATCCCTCTCCATTTACTATTGCTCTTACATTTTCTGAATGAATTGCCCTGACAAACAAGTATTTACATGATCCATTATCTTGACTGTTTTTGGATCCAGGAAGTATAAAGTATAAGCTGTTATTTTTAAGAGCATTCATGGAGTTCCCATTTTGCAAAACTCTGGATTGCTAAAGTTTTGTGGCTGAAATCACACTCAGTATTTTGCTGCTTTTATTTACTTTGTTTTTATTGGCATTTTTCTTTTTTTTTTCTTGTGTGTTTTAACGAAAAAACAAATGTTGCAACACCGTACCTTATCAACTAATATTAATATTATTTTTCCAGTGACCTATAGGGAAAAATAACTTTGTGCACCACAGTGGACATGTAGGGTATGTGCGCACGTTGAGTATTTGGTGCAGAAATTTTCTGCACTTTCTTGCAGACAAAATGCACCAAACAATGCATGCGTTTCTGACTCGCCCACCCCAGGGCTATGGGACACCCGGTGCCGGGCCGGACTAGTCCGGTGGTAGTCAGTGGTGGCTGGGCCCTGCTCCGTGGCCCTGGTGGGTGTCAGTAGAATATGTGGCTGATGACTTTAAGTTTGTGTTCGTGACGCCACCTGTGGTATGCGGCTATTAAGCCGCCGCTGCTGTGTAAGGCCTCCGGGGTGATGACGTGGCAGCAATGGTGGTACTGCTCCCCACAGGTGGAGCGGTGCCCCGGGACACAGTTGGTGCTTGTGGAAGTCTATGGTGTTGTGTGGATAACACGGTGCAGGGCCGACAAGCAATGAAAGAAACAGGCACAAACAGTAGTCTCTTTACCTTCTCCACTTTTACTCGGCAGAAGTTTAGTCCAGGGAGACCGTCACAGATGGTAAAGATGATCCGGCCGGCCTGGAAGTGCCTGGGGTGATCTTTGGCCAGTTGAGTATGAGGCCTACTCCTTAATCTTTCTTTGCTGTTTTAGGACACTGCACTTTGGGTTAGCAATTGCCCTCCTGCTGCTGGGACTGGTGGTTCGTCCCTTTTTCTGTGGGGTAGACTGCGCAGGCCCTCTCTGGTGCTTCTCTGCTGGAGTCCACACCGGGCCCTTGGGATGCAGCTGTACCCTCAGTTTACTTTCTGGGCCAGGGGGCTTGCAGCTCTCCTACCCTCCGGATTCAGCTACCAGGGATGGATTTTATGCCCTGGCAACTACAGACTCCGATGTCCGAGTCTCTGCTGTGCCTCACTGCTCCCCTTGCTTCACTGGGCCAAGCTATCCCAGCTCTAGGCCCCAGTTTCACAAGGCAGCACTACTCTCCGTCTGTCCTCTTTCACTCCTGTCTCCAGACTAAACCCCACTTCCTCCCTTCAGCCAGACTTAAGGAATGCTCCCTGAAGTTCTAGGTTCAGAGCTCCCTCTGCTGGCCGGAGGGAGAACTGTGTTGGGTGTTAACTTACTGGCCAATAGATCTCCCAATTACCTCCAGGCTCAGCATTAACCCTTTGGGAGGGCAATGCTGTTGTGGCGACCAGGTCCTGGGGCGCCACACTCCCCCTTAGTTAAATTCAGTACTCCCGGACTGTAGAAACAAACATGACATGTTAGAACATTTCATCCCATTATGGGAGGCGCAAATACTTTAACGTTACAAACTTAAACATTACTATAAGAGTCCAGTGTGGCTCCCTGCCGGGTGTCCATTACACTGCTCCATGGGGGACCCGCCGCGATCAAACCCCCAACGTAGGCTCTGGGCGTGCGTCAGAGCATTGATGACCCCACTCTATGCACGCCGGACGGGTTTTTCTTCAGGGGTGTTGAGCACACTGGTGCTAACTATGAACAATTTAGGTGTTGGCCACCCATAGTCCAGTGGCCCAAATGTCCATTTTCGCAATCAAAGAAAAAGAAAAACATTTTGTACACAACATTACAGACATTTTGCATAACTATGTACATTCTAATAAGTACTCCTTCTTTTTCCCTTATACAGTTGACTCTCTATACCTTGGAGGGGGTTGTCCCCGAGTGCTGCGTTGGGACCTGCGTAGCTCTGGTGTTTGCCCCTGACTACTTGGTGTGTCTTCTACCTCAGCACTACAGGTGGGCCTAACCCCGATAGGTAAGTGTGATGGTTGCCTATGTGGTCTAAGAGTCGCCAAGGGTATGACAGGTTCACCACTGACAGGGGGTTGATCCTCCTGTTCCACTGCTGGCGTGTCATCTCGTGTTGGAGCGGACGGTTCTTTAGGTGGATCCGGAATCTTTTCTGTTTCTGGCTCTACCAACTGCGGAAACGTCAAAACTGGTACCACTATGGCATTGTTTATTCGGGTCCAAGTTTTGGGGAATTTTCCAAGGATGGTTTGGATCATCTCCCCCTCTTTCTCTTGACTTTGGGGACTTCCTTGTACTTCTTCCATTTCTCTTTGGATTCTGCACCGTTTAGGGCACGCTTTCAGGTGGTCTCGAGAAATTGCTTGATAGGTCTTGCCTTCATCCTTGCTTATGAGGCATACCTTACTATTGTCAAAGTTGGAGGGGATAATGGTGTAGGGCTCGTTTTCCCACTGATCATCCAATTTATGCGTCCTCCGCTTCTTCTTGAGGACTTGTTCTCCAGGTGCTAAGGGAGTTGCTGGGGCTGTTTGATTGTAATGCTGCTCTTGTCTCGTTCTTGCTTGAGACAGGCTCCTCTCTACGCATTCCTGGACCTTACGGTACCGCTGCTGCCGTTCTGTATCCCAATCCTCTATTTCTTGAACCGCCTCAGGCGACACAGTCCCCATCTCAAAGTCTACAGGCAACTTGCCAGGTCTGGCTCGCATCAGGTAAGCGGGGCTGCAGTTGGTCGAATTTACTGGGATATGGTTGTACAGGTCTACCAGATCTGGCAACTTCTCTGGCCATTGGTTCTTTTCTTCCAGAGGTAGGGTCTTCAGCATATCAATAACCACATGGTTCATTTTCTCGCACAGTCCATTGGTTTGGGGGTGGTACGGTGTGGTTCGGATTTTCTTACAGCCGTACATGTTACAGAACTCTTAGAACACTTCGGCCTCGAATGCAGGACCTTGATCAGTCAGTACCCTTTCCGGATAACCGTGAGGCCGACAAAAGGATGACTGGAACGCTCTAGCTGCTGTTCTGGCTGTCTGGTCCTTCACAGGCACTACTACCAGGAAACGAGAGTAATGGTCCACAATGGTGAGGGCGTACACATAGCCTGACCGGCTTGGTGTTAACTTCACGTGGTCCAGGGCCACCAACTCCAGGGGCTGCTTCGTGACAATTGGCTGTAGGGGAGACCTTTGGCTGGCATCATCCTTCCGCCTCAGGTTACACGGGCCACAGTCTCGGCACCACTTCTCGATCATCTTTCTCATGTGCACCCAATAGAACCGATCACGGAGTAGGGCCTCCAACTTCTTCCACCCGAAGTGTCCTGCGTTATCATGATACGCTGCTAGGACCATTGGAGCATCCCTCTGCGGAACCACTATCTGCCAGACAAGTTCATTTGTTCGCCAGTTGACATATCTCTTGCAGAGCTTGCCTTGGTAGGTGAACAGTCGTCCCCTCTCTTTCCACAACTGCTGGGCTTCTTCTGGAGCATCTGGGCCAAGATGAGTCTCAGCTTGTGCTAGCTTTTCTTTGACCAATCGCACAGCCGGGTCACCGTTCTGTGTCTCTTCCCAATTATGGTGGAGTAATGGGTTAACCGAGACCTCGTGTTGGCTCGAGCGCTTCACTCCCACAGCATGCTCACACTGGGAAACACCCTGATGATGGAAAGCCGGTAACTCTATCTCTTCGAGTTCATCCAGGTCTTCTCCAGATTCGGGTAAGTGAGGCATTCTAGCGCATCAGCATTGTTATTCTTCTTGCCAGCCCGATACTTGATGGTAAAGTCAAAGTTAAGTTAGACAGCCGGGCCATCCATCGCTGTTCCAACGCACCTAACTTGGCTGTTGCCAGGTGTGTCAACGGATTGTTGTCCGTGAAGATGGTGAACTTGGCTGACGCCAGATAGTGCTTGAAGCGTTCAGTCACTGCCCAAACAATAGCGAGGAACTCCAGCTTGAAGGAACTGTAGTTTTCTGGATTCCTTTCTGTGGGCCGAAGCTTCCTACTGGCATACGCTATCACCCTCTCTCTGCCTCCCTGCACCTGGGACAGAACTGCTCCCAGTCCCACGTTGCTGGCATCTGTGTACAGTACAAACGACTGGCTGTAGTCAGGGTAGGCCAGAATCTCTTCTCCCGTGAGAGCCCCTTTCAGCCGGACAAAGGATGTTTCTAGTTGGCTGCTCCATTCAAATGGAGGGCTCTGCTTCTTAGCCTGCTTTGGCTGGCCCACCAGGAGATCTTGAAGGGGCGCTGCTACCTTGGTGAAACCATCAATGAACCTTCGGTAGTAGCCCACCAGCCCAAGGAACTGCCGCACCTCCTGTACCGTGGTGGGTCTGGGCCAGTCCTTGATTACGGTGACTTTCTCCGGATCAGGTGCCACACCTTCTGCGCTGACCACATGACCCAGGTACTGTACTTTTGGCTTCAAGAGGTGACACTTGGACGGCTTTATCTTCAGGCCTTATTTCGACAAGGACTCAAACACTTCTGCTAAGTGCCTCAGATGGTCTTCATAAGTCTTGGAGTAGACTATGACGTCATCCAGGTACAATAGCACGGTTTCAAAGTTGTGGTGGCCCAAGCAGCACTCCATCAACCTTTGGAATGTCCCTGGGGCGTTGCAGAGCCCGAATGGCATACAGTTGAACTCACAGAGGCCCATTGGTGTCGTGAATGCAGTCTTCTCCTTGTCCGCCTCTGCCACGGGAACCTGCCAATACCCACTGGTGAGATCCAAGGTGGAGAAATAGTTAGCTGACTTTAAGGCTGTTAGTGACTCCTCTATTCTGGGCAGTGGATAAGCATCTTTATGTGTAATGCGGTTAATTTGCCTGTATTCTACGCACATTCTCATTGTACCATCTTTTTTCTTTACGAGCACTAGGGGAGCTGCCCAGGGGCTACAACTATCTCTGATAACCCCAGCCTCCTTCATTTCCCGCAACATTTCTTTGGCATGCTGATACTGTGCGGGGGGCACAGGGCGGTATCTCTCTTTAATGGGATGATGATCACCCGTGGGGATTTGATGTTTAACCCCTTTCACTTGCCCAAAATCTAGGGGGTGTTTGCTGAAGACCCGCTCGTACTCCTGTACCACCCGGTAAACCCCATGCTTTTGGTGTGAGGGGGTGGAGTCGGTGCCCACATGTAATTTTTGACACCAGTCTTCCAGCTGCCCCTTGGAGTCATTGTCTTCCGCCTGCTCGGACAGGATCAAGGGTTCCACTGCTTTGATGGTATTGTTGCTGACAGTGTACAGTTTTGCTACAGTGGCGTACCGGGGCAATTTGGCCTCCTCCTCCCCACAATTCAGGACATGGACGGGCACTCTCCCCTTGCGGACGTCTCCTACCCCTCTGGCTACCAGGACTCCCGGCCTACTGTCTGAATACACCGGTTCTACCAAGGCATGGTAATCCTGACCCTTGAGGCCTATTGCTGCCCGACACCATATCAACATTTCACTTCTTGGGGGTATTGCAATGGGGAGGGGGTCACTTACCCTCACACTGCCAATTTCTCCTCCGGCCAGCTCTACCTGCTGCCTCCTCATCAGGGCTCTGATCTCCCTCTGTAAGGCACGCTGCTGCCCGGAGCTGGCAGTTTCAGATGCCTGTTGCAACAAAATTATCACTTCGGCAATACAATTTTCTATCACATTGGTACCAATGGTTAGCAGTGGTTCAGATTCTTTGCGATCAATATCTACAATTATCATCCCCTGACATGGCAATTCTACCCGCCCCACTTTAATGGTTACTTCTTTGTACCCAATTTGGGGTAAGGGTTGACCATTACTGGCCACAATTGTTAAATCATCATCTGGGCCATGGTCAATATCTGAATCAGCCCAATATCTTTTGTACAGTTTGTAGGGGATGGTTGTTACCTGGGACCCCGTATCCAGGAGGGCATTCAAAGGGATCCCATCCAGCACAATAGGAAGGACCGGGCGTCCTCCCACATACTTGCTGCGGCTGGGGGTCGAGCCGGGCTTCCTCACACCTGGGGGTTGGCTCCTGGCCCCAGGCTCGGCCCATTTAAAGGACAGCGTCGTGCAATGTGGCCCGCCTGGCTGCAGCGGCGGCAGATCGGTTGTCCCGTTGAATCATACCGGTCTGTGTCTCTGCCTCGGGTCGGCGGAATCCTCCTCTGTCGCATCCAGGGGACGTCATCTGGGCTGGAGGCCAACTCGAGTCTTGCAGGCGATGGGGTCACTTGTAGAGACTGCACGGTCTTGGCCAGGGCAGCTACAGTCTTGGTCAGCTCCTGGACCTGCTTTCTGAGCTCTGCAGTGGGGTCCTTATCCAGGGACTGCGCCTCAGCCCCTGCAGCGGCTCGTGTTGCAGGCACCACCCCGGGGTACGTGATAGCAAGAGGCCGGAGGGATACTGGGTCATTCGGTGTAGATTCTCTCAGTACCCGGATGGCCTGGTCCTTAAACTTTGCAAAGTCCAGAGCAGGGTTCTGCAGGACCATGATACGCAGCTGGGTCCTGTGGGCATCTGACAGGAGCCCCTCTATGAACTGCTCAGTTAGGAGTTTGTGTTCCTCACGTACACTCTCTGGGTCCACCTGTTTAACTGCTTTCAGGGCCTCCTGCAAGTTTAAGGCATAGTCCCTTATGCTGTCTGTGGCCCGTTGCTTGCACCCAAAGAATCTCATCTTTATCTCTGCTGCGGTGCGGGTGTCAAAAGTACTCTTTAGCTTGGCCAATATCTGGGTTACTGTCCCTTTATCTGTATCAGGCCAGGACTTCACTTCACGCTGGGCTGCGCCGGCTAGCTGTCCCATTAATATGCCCACCTTCTGGCTCTCAGTCAGAGGATACACCCGGAACAAGCTGTGCAGGCTTTCCCTGAAGTCACTCAAGGTATGGGACTCCCCGGAGTATTGCGGTAGCCATTCTGCTCCCGGGATGTACGGCATTGTGATCGGCATTACCGGCGCTGCAGCGGGGGCTGGGGCGACGGCGACTGGGATTGCTTCGGCTGGTGCTGCGGCGTCTCGGGCTATGGCAGCCACCTGCTCTCCCTCTGAGTCGGACATCTTCTTCCCCCTTAGTGAACCTTACCAGGATCCGTTCACTTTTCAAATTTCCTTCTGGGTCGCGCAGGGTTAACAGCGCTCTGCTCTGATGGCGCGCTCCCTTCGCGCTCTTTGTCAGGCACGCCCCCCTTCTTCCTGCGCTCAGCGAGGCTAATGGCGGCGGCAGTTTTCAAACAATGAAACACGTAGTAACACAGTCTTTTAAGCGCAATTCTTCAGGCGCACAGTACCCGGTGGGACCGGGCACGAAATCCTGTTCGTGACGCCAAGATTGACTCGCCCACCCCAGGGCTATGGGACACCCGGTGCCGGGCCGGACTAGTCCGGTGGTAGTCAGTGGTGGCTGGGCCCGGCTCCGTGGCCCTGGTGGGTGTCAGTAGAATATGTGGCTGATGACTTTAAGTTTGTGTTCGTGACGCCACCTGTGGTATGCGGCTATTAAGCCGCCGCTGCTGTGTAAGGCCTCCGGGGTGATGACGTGGCAGCAATGGTGGTACTGCTCCCCACAGGTGGAGCGGTGCCCCGGGACACAGTTGGTGCTTGTGGAAGTCTATGCTGTTGTGTGGATAACACGGTGCAGGGCCGACAAGCAATGAAAGAAACAGGCACAAACAGTAGTCTCTTTACCTTCTCCACTTTTACTCGGCAGAAGTTTAGTCCAGGGAGACCGTCACAGATGGTAAAGATGATCCGGCCGGCCTGGAAGTGCCTGGGGTGATCTTTGGCCAGTTGAGTATGAGGCCTACTCCTTAATCTTTCTTTGCTGTTTTAGGACACTGCACTTTGGGTTAGCAATTGCCCTCCTGCTGCTGGGACTGGTGGTTCGTCCCTTTTTCTGTGGGGTAGACTGCGCAGGCCCTCTCTGGTGCTTCTCTGCTGGAGTCCACACCGGGCCCTTGGGATGCAGCTGTACCCTCAGTTTACTTTCTGGGCCAGGGGGCTTGCAGCTCTCCTGCCCTCCGGATTCAGCTACCAGGGATGGATTTTATGCCCTGGCAACTACAGACTCCGATGTCCGAGTCTCTGCTGTGCCTCACTGCTCCCCTTGCTTCACTGGGCCAAGCTATCCCAGCTCTAGGCCCCAGTTTCACAAGGCAGCACTACTCTCCGTCTGTCCTCTTTCACTCCTGTCTCCAGACTAACCCCCACTTCCTCCCTTCAGCCAGACTTAAGGAATGCTCCCTGAAGTTCTAGGTTCAGAGCTCCCTCTGCTGGCCAGAGGGAGAACTGTGTTGGGTGTTAACTTACTGGCCAATAGATCTCCCAATTACCTCCAGGCTCAGCATTAACCCTTTGGGAGGGCAATGCTGTTGTGGCGACCAGGTCCTGGGGCGCCACATTTCTATGCCATGCATTTTTCTTATTAATAATAATAATAATAATAATAATAATAATCATAAAAAAGTTTATTTACAGTTAGGTCCAGAAATATTTGGACAGTGACACAATTTTCGCGAGTTGGGCTCTGCATGCCACCACATTGGATTTGAAATGAAACCTCTACAACAGAATTCAAGTGCAGATTGTAACGTTTAATTTGAAGGTTTGAACAAAAATATCTGATAAAAATTGTAGGAATTGTACACATTTCTTTACAAACACTCCACATTTTAGGAGGTCAAAAGTAATTGGACAAATAAACCAAACCCAAACAAAATATTTTTATTTTCAATATTTTGTTGCGAATCCTTTGGAGGCAATCACTGCCTTAAGTCTGGAACCCATGGACATCACCAAATGCTGGGTTTCCTCCTTCTTAATGCTTTGCCAGGCCTTTACAGCCGCAGCCTTCAGGTCTTGCTTGTTTGTGGGTCTTTCCGTCTTAAGTCTGGATTTGAGCAAGTGAAATGCATGCTCAATTGGGTTAAGATCTGGTGATTGACTTGGCCATTGCAGAATGTTCCACTTTTTTGCACTCATGAACTCCTGGGTAGCTTTGGCTGTATGCTTGGGGTCATTGTCCATCTGTACTATGAAGCGCCGTCCGATCAACTTTGCGGCATTTGGCTGAATCTGGACTGAAAGTATATCCCGGTACACTTCAGAATTCATCCGGCTACTCTTGTCTGCTGTTATGTCATTAATAAACACAAGTGACCCAGTGTCATTGAAAGCCATGCATGCCCATGCCATCACGTTGCCTCCACCATGTTTTATAGAGGATGGGGTGTGCCTTGGATCATGTGCCGTTCCCTTTCTTCTCCAAACTTTTTTCTTCCCATCATTCTGATACAGGTTGATCTTTGTCTCATCTGTCCATAGAATACTTTTCCAGAACTGAGCTGGCTTCATGAGATGTTTTTCAGCAAATTTAACTCTGGCCTGTCTATTTTTGGACTTGATGAATGGTTTGCATCTAGATGTGAACCCTTTGTATTTACTTTCATGGAGTCTTCTCTTTACTGTTGACTTAGAGACAGATACACCTACTTCACTGAGAGTGTTCTGGACTTCAGTTGATGTTGTGAACGGGTTCTTCTTCACCAAAGAAAGTATGCGGCGATCATCCACCATTGTTGTCATCCGTGGACGCCCAGGCCTTTTTGAGTTCCCAAGCTCACCAGTCAATTTCTTTTTTCTCAGAATGTACCCGACTGTTGATTTTGCTACTCCAAGCATGTCTGCTATCTCTCTGATGGATTTTTTCTTTTTTTTCAGCCTCAGGATGTTCTGCTTCACCTCAATTGAGAGTTCCTTAGACCGCATGTTGTCTGGTCACAGCAACAGCTTCCAAATGCAAAACCACACACCTGTAATCAACCCCAGACCTTTTAACTACTTCATTGATTACAGGTTAACGAGGGAGACGCCTTCAGAGTTAATTGCAGCCCTTAGAGTCCCTTGTCCAATTACTTTTGGTCCCTTGAAAAAGAGGAGGCTATGCATTACAGAGCTATGATTCCTAAACCCTTTCTCCGATTTGGATGTGAAAACTCTCATATTGCAGCTGGGAGTGTGCACTTTCAGCCCATATTATATATATAATTGTATTTCTGAACATGTTTTTGTAAACAGCTAAAATAACAAAACTTGTGTCACTGTCCAAATATTTCTGGACCTAACTGTATATAGCGCAACATATTCCGCAGCACTTTACAATCCGGTGGGGGTTGTGTAGACAAATACAAAACAAAATAGTACATAATTCAACAGCTACAGTAGGAATAATGGCCCTGCTGGAAAGCTTACAATCTATGGGGAAGAAGGGGGACACAAGAGGTGAAGCACACTTGTAGATCTGGCCGGCCATTGTTATGCTAGTTTATTGGTTACATATAAAGATGAATGATCTGGTCTTTAGACAGTCACTTTTTGGGTGCCCTTACATGCTATTAGTTGTATGTAGGATGTGAGGACAGAAATAGGAGAGAGAAGGGTATGAGTAGCATTTAGAAGGTGGGACGGGGGAGAGTTAGGTTAGTAAGTTGTTATGATAAGCTTGTCTGAAGAGATGTGTTTTTAATGTACGCTTAAACACTTGGGGGCTGGATGTTAGTCGCATTCTTTGGGGTAGTGCATTCCAGAAAACTGGTGCGGCATGAGAAAAGTCTTGGAGACGGAGGTGTGAGGTTCGTATTATGGAGGATCTTAAGGCCCTGTCACACATAGAGATAAATCTGCGGCAGATCTGTGGTTGCAGTGAAATTGTGGACAATCAGTGCCAGGTTTGTGGCTGTGTACAAATGGAACAATATGTCCATGATTTCACTGCAACCACAGATCTGCCAAAGATTTATCTCGGTGTGTGACGGGGCCTTTAGTCTAAGATCATTTGCGACCCATTGACTTCATTTCTTAATGAAGTCAATGGGTGAAAGGGCTAAAAAAGAAAGACAAAAAAGCATCAACAATTGACATGCTGCAGATTATTTTCTGCACCAAATCTACAAGGTAAAAATAGGCAATGTGCGCACAAAACTTCAGAATTCTCATTGACTTTGCTGGCATAAGGATAGATATGCAGATTTGTAACAATCTGCACCAAATCTGCAACAAAAATTGTATCAAAAACACACTCGACACAAATTAACTTTCTGTGTCGAGACATACATATACATCACAGGGATGCCACAGGCACAGGAACTGAGACTTTTTATAATAACTGATCAATTGTGGCAGCGAAAGAAGCAGATTTGTCTGATGAGATATGTTACAAAATTGCTTATTTTCACGCGTACTATTGATTTATGAAATAAAAATTGAAATGACTGTTACGCTTTAAGACAAAACTTAAAGGGAACCTGTCGTCAGAAATTTAGCTTGAAACCTAAAAGTTTCCCCCTCTGCAGCTCCTGGGCTGCATTCTAGCAAGGTTCCTGTACTTTTTGTGGCCCCTTTTAAACCAAATTAAATACTTTATAAACTTGTACCTTTTGCTATGTAAATTTTGTAAATCTTCCATGGGGGCGGGCTGTCTGCTGACCGTTGCTGTTCCTCCAGCACATTGACGCCGTCCCCCCACGCTCCATTTCATCCATCAGGACGCCGCCCACTACGCCCGAGGTGCCGCCCATGCCAGGATCGCTGGTGACGTGTGTCACAAGCACGAGATTATGGGCGGCGCTGTGATTGCATCGCAAGTGCCCGCCCATAATCTCGTGGACGCGCTTTCCCCCACTGCCTCCAGCGTTCTGCGCAAGCGCTCGCCGGCCAAATGGACCCGACGTCACCTCCTTCCCATCTTACCCTGCAGCAGGGCAAGATGGGTAAGAGGTGACGTCGGGTCATCTGGCCAGCAAGCGCTTGCGCAGAACGCTGGAGGAAGAGGGGAAAGTGCGGTCACGAGCTTATGGGCGGCACTTGCTGATGACACTCACAGCGCCGCCCATAACCTCGTGCCTGCGCAAAACGTCACCAGCGGTCACACGTGCACACAGTGCACAGTCCCGCTACAGTCGCACAGCGCATGCGCGGGACCACGGGCGCCCAGGGGCGGCGTCCTGAGATATGAAATTCAGCGTTGGAGGGCGGCGTAAATCTGCTGGAGGAACAGCAACAGTCACCAGAGAGCCCGCCCCCATTGAACGATTTACAAAATTTACATAGCAAAAGGTACAAGTTTATAAAGTATTTAATTTGGTTTAAAAGGGGCCACAAAAAGTACAGGAACCTTGCTAAAATGCAGCCCAGGAGCTGCAGAGGGGGAAACTTTTAGGTTTAAAGCAAAATTTCTGATGACAGGTTCCCTTTAAGGCAAACCGACCAACAAACAAGTATCAACTGCAGTAAAGGCCGGTAAAGCATCACAAAGGCAAAAACCCAGCGTTTGGTGACGTCTATGGCTTCCAGACTTCAGGAAGTCATTGCCTGCAAAGATTCTCTACAAAGTATTAAAAATGAACATTTTATTTATGGTAAAGTAAATTTGTCCAATTACTTTTGAGCCCCTGAAATGAGGAGGAGTTGTAAAAAACTGTTTGCAATTCCTACATGTTTCAGAGGATATTTTAGCTCTACCCCTTTAATCAAACCTGAAAGTCTGTACTTCAATTGCATTTTAGTTGTTTAATTTTAAATGAGACAAAGAGTGACATTTAGAGCCAGTAATGCCTGTCCTCAGGGCTGTATTTTGCCTTCATGCTGCCCTAGGCACTTTAAGTGGTCGCGCCCCTTATTGACAACGTAAAACTGAGTTTTCGCACACGACATCTGTTTAAGGCAGATCTACTCTGTTAAACACTTTAAAAAGTATCAATGAGAAATGAAGGGCACTAACCCCCCCCCAATGGGGATCACCACAGGCACATCAAAACATAGCATGAGTATAAAATATTCCAACCATCCCCACTTATATACTGTGACTGTCACACTGCCCCTAATATACTACACACTGCCCTCCCTTATAAATTATACCCACCACACCTTCCTCGATTATGAAATATGATCTGCACACTGTCCTCACATCATGCTGCCCCCTCCTCACAATGTCCCATGCATGCTGCCCCCTCCTCACAATGTCCCATGCATGCTGCCCCCTCCTCACAATGTCCCATGCATGCTGCCCCCTCCTCACAATGTCCCATGCATGCTGCCCCCTCCTCACAGTGTCCCATGCATGCTGCCCCCTCTTCACAGTGTCCCATGCATGCTGCCCCCTCCTCACAGTGTCCCATGCATGCTGCCCCCTCCTCAAAGTGTCCCATGCATGCTGCCCCCTCCTCACAGTGTCCCATGCATGCTGCCCCCTCCTCACAGTGTCCCATGCATGCTGCCCCCTCCTCACAGTGTCCCATGCATGCTGCCCCCTCCTCACAGTGTCCCATGCATGCTGCCCCCTCCTCACGGTGTCCCATGCATGCTGCCCCCTCCTCACGGTGTCCCATGCATGCTGCCCCCTCCTCACAGTGTCCCATGCATGCTGCCCCCTCCTCACAGTGTCCCATGCATGCTGCCCCCTCCTCACAGTGTCCCATGCATGCTGCCCCCTCCTCACAGTGTCCCATGCATGCTGCCCCCTCCTCACAGTGTCCCATGCATGCTGCGCCCTCCTCACAGTGTCCCATGCATGCTGCCCCCTCCTCAGTGTCCCATGCATGCTGCCCACTCCTCACAGTGTCCCATGCATGCTGCCCCCTCCTCACAGTGTCCCATGCATGCTGCCCCCTCCTCACAGTGTCCCATGCATGCTGCCCCCATCTCACAGTGTCCCATGCATGCTGCCCCTCCTCACAGTGTCTCATGCATGCTGCCCCCTCCTCACAATGTCCCATGCATGCTGCCCCCTCCTCACAATGTCCCATGCATGCTGCCCCCTCCTAACAATGTCCCATGCATGCTGCCCCCTCCTCACAATGTCCTATGCATGCTGCCCCCTCCTCACAATGTCCCATGCATGCTGCCCCCTCCTCACAATGTCCCATGCATGCTGCCCCATCCTTACAGTGTCCCATGCATGCTGCCCCCTCCTCACAGTGTCCCATGCATGCTGCCCCTTCCTCACAGTGTCCCATGCATGCTGCCCCTTCCTCACAATGTCCCATGCATGCTGCCCCCTCCTCACAGTGTCCCATGCATGCTGCCCCCTCCTCACAGTGTCCCATGCATGCTTCCCCCTCCTCACAATGTCCCATGCATGCTGCCCCCTCCTCACAATGTCCCATGCATGCTGCCCCCTCCTCAGTGTCCCATGCATGCTGCCCCCTCCTCACAATGTCCCGTGCATGCTGCCCCCTCCTCACAATGTCCCATGCATGCTGCCCCCTCCTCACAATGTCCCATGCATGCTGCCCCCTCCTCACAGTGTTCCATGCATGCTGCCCCCTCATGACAGTGTCCCATGCATGCTGCCCCCTCCTGACAGTGTCCCATGCATGCTGCCCCCTCCTCACAATGTCCCATGCATGCTGCCCCCTCCTCACAATGTCCCATGCATGCTGCCCCCTCCTCAGTGTCCCATGCATGCTGCCCCCTCCTCACACTGTCCCATGCATGCTGCCCCCTCCTCACAATGTCCCATGCATGCTGCCCCCTCCTCACAATGTCCCATGCATGCTGCCCCCTCCTCACAGTGTCCCATGCATGCTGCCCCCTCCTGACAGTGTCCCGTGCATGCTGCCCCTCTCCATGAGCTCCTAATGCTGCCTTCCTCTTTTCCATAATGACACCTCCATGCTGCCCCACTCATCATACTAAGACCACCACACTAGCGCTTATGCTGAGACACACACACACAAACACACACACACACACACACACACACACACACACACACACACACACACACACACACTACCCCACTCTTGATATTGACTCCCCTACATTGTTCCACTCCATACTGAGCCCACACATGCTGCCCCTTCTCCATAATGAGCTCCCAATGCTGCCCCCTCTTATTCTGAGTCCTTACACTCCCCCCCATCGATATTGTCATTGCTCTATCCCTCAACCCTTGTCCTCTGTCTCTAGCATTGGCCCCTCCTCTCTCCCATTCCCCCAGCAGCAGCCTCTCTCCCCCCGCCTCCAGCAGCAGCCTCTCCCCCAGCATCAGCCTCTCTCCCCCCAGCCTCCCCCAGCATCAGCCTCTTTCCCCCCAGCCTCCCTCAGCATCAGCCTCCCTGCTCCCAGCTTACCCCAGCATCAGCCTCTCTCCTCCCAGCCTCCCCCAGCATGAGCCTCCTCCAGCATCAGCCTCTCTCCTCCCAGCCTCCCCCAGCATGAGCTTCCTCCAGCATCAGCCTCTCTCCTCCCAGCCTCCCCCAGCATCAGCCTCCCTGCTCCCAGCATCAGCCTCCCTCCTCCAAGCCTCCCCCAGCATCAGCCTCCCTCCTCCCAGCCTCCCCCAGCATCAGCCTCCCTCCTCCAAGCCTCCCCCAACATCAGCCTCCCAGCCTCCCTGAGCATCAGCCTCCCTCCTCCAAGCCTCCCCCTCCCAGCCTCCCCCAGCATCAGCCTCTCTCCTCCCAGCCTCCCCCAGCATCAGCCTCCCAGCCTCCCTGAGCATCAGCCTCCCTCCTCCAAGCCTCCCCCTCCCCCTCCCAGCCTCCCCCAGCATCAGCCTCCCTCCTCCCAGCCCCCCTCCTCCAAGCCTCCCCCAACATCAGCCTCCCAGCCTCCCTGAGCATCAGCCTCCCTCCTCCAAGCCTCCCCCTCCCCCTCCCAGCCTCCCCCAGCATCAGCCTCTCTCCTCCCAGCCTCCCCCAGCATCAGCCCCCCTGCTCCCAGCTTCCCCCAGTATCAGCCTCCCTCCTCCCAGCCTTCCCCCAGCCTCAGCCTCTTTCTCTTCCCAGCCTCTCTCTCTTCCCAGCCTCCCCCCAGCCTCAGCCTCTCTCTTCCCAGCCTCTCTCTCTTCCCAGCCTCCCCCAGCCTCAGCCTCTCTTCCCAGCCTCCCCCCAGTCTCAGTCTCTCTCTCTTCCCAGCCTCAGCCTCTCTCTCTTCCCAGCCTCCCCCCAGCCTCAGCCTCTCTCTCTTCCCAGCCTCTCTCTCTTCCCAGCCTCCCCCAGCCTCAGCCTCGCTTCCCAGCCTCCCCCCAGCCTCTCTCTTCCCAGCCTCCCCCCAGACTCTCTCTTACCAGCCTCCCCCCAGCCTCAGCCTCTCTCTTCCCAGCCTCCCCCCAGCCTCAGCCTCTCTCTTCCCAGCCTCTCTCTCTTCCCAGCCTCCCCCCAGACTCAGCCTCTCTCTTCCCAGCCTCCCCCTAGCCTCAGTCTCTCTCTCTTCCCAGCCTCAGCCTCTCTCTCTCTTCCCAGCCTCCCCCCAGCCTCAGCCTCTCTCTCTTCCCAGCCTCTCTCTCTTCCCAGCCTCCCCCCAGCCTCAGCCTCGCTTCCCAGCCTACCCCCAGACTCTCTCTTCCCAGCCTACCCCCAGACTCTCTCTTCCCAGCCTCCCCCCAGCCTCAGCCTCTCTCTTCCCAGCCTCCCCCAGCCTCAGCCTCTCTTCCCAGCCTCCCCCAGCCTCTCTTCCCAGCCTCCCCAGCTTCTCTCTTCCCAGCCTCAGCCTCTCTCTTCCTAGCCTCCCCCCAGCCTCAGCCTCCCTCTTCCCAGCCTCCCCCCAGCCTCAGCCTCTCTCTTCCCAGCCTCCCCCCAGCCTCAGCCTCCCTCTTCCCAGCCTCAGCCTCTCTTCCCAGCCTCCCCCCAGCCTCTCTCTCTTCCCAGCCTCCCCCAGCCTCTCTCTCTTCCCAGCCTCCCCCCAGCCTCTCTCTCTTCCCAGCCTCCCCCCAGACTCTCTCTTCCCAGCCTCCCTCTCTTCCCAGCCTCCCCCAGCCTCAGCCTCTCTCCCCCCAGCCTCCCCTTGCATGATTATAGTGGACAAAAAGAGGCATTGCAACGATCAACTAACCTGTAAGGTGCCCATACATTCTAGGCTCTGCCTTACCTGCTCCGGTGCCCGCCGCCCTGCTCTGGCTGGCTCCTCTTCTGGCTGGCTCCAGCTTCAGATGCGTCCTCCTCTGCGGCGTGTGTCGTCTGCAGCATTGGACGCTGCAGCACGGGGCAGTGAGCTGACTGTCGCGCCCGCGCGCCTCTGACCCCGGAAGTGCAGGCGATGGAACTTCCGGGGTTAATCAGCTCACTATGCCTGGCGCCCGCCATGTATTTAAATAGACAGAAGTGCGCCTCTCCTCCCTCTCAAACCCCAGCCCCCCCCACCCCTCCACCCCCCCGAACACAGCCGAGTGTAACGCAGGGAGGGACGGGGGGCGGGATGTAAAAAAAAAAAATTATATATTTTTATTTCTTTTTTTGCTGCCAGAAAGTGCCGCCCCCCGCAACGTGCCACCCTAGGCACGGGACCACGGGTGCCTAGTGGCAAATACGGCTCTGCCTGTCCTTAGTCTGCTTGTCTTTAGCAAACTTTTTGCGGATTTTCTTTTGCATCACCTTTAGAAGAGGCTTCCTTCTGGGACAACAGTCATGGAGACCAATATGATGCAGTATGGTCTGAGCGAACACTGAGAAGCTGACCCCCCACCCCTTTCCCCTCTGCAGCAAAGCTGGCAACTCGCATACGTCTATTTTGAAAAGACAACCTCTAGATTTGATGCTGAACACATGCACTCATCTTCTTTGGTCGACCATGGAGAGCTCTGTTCTGAGTGGAACCTGTCTTGTTAAACCGCTGTATGGTCTTGGCCACCGTGTTACAGCTCAGTTTCAGGGTGTTAGCAATCTTCTTAAATTTATATAGAGCAACAATTCTTTTTTTTTTCAGCTCCTCAGAGAATTCTTTGCCATGAGATACCATGTTGAACTTCAAGTGACCAGTATGAGTATGAGAGTGTGAGCGATAACACCACATTTACCACACTTGCTCCCCATTCACACCTGAGACCTTGTAATACTAATAAGTCACATGACACCGGGGAGGAAAAATGGCTAATTGGGCACAATTTGGCCATTTTCACTTAGGGGTGTACTCACTTTTGTTGCCAGCAGATTACATATTAATGGCTGTGTGTTGAGTTATTTAGAGGGCACCAAATTTACACTGTTATACAAGCTATACACTGACTACTTTACATTGTATCAAAGTGTCAGATCTTCAGTGTTGTCCCCTGAAAAGATAACATCTACAAAATTGTAAGGGGTGTACTCAATTGTGTGATAGAATATATGAATACATACATAGAGAGTACATGTGTTACTGTCAATGTTAGTGTAGCTATTTAACTATTATCTGGTTTCTAGGAGAATGGTCAGCGAGGTTTGAGCAAGACAAAATGTTGAGGAAATGAAGGATTTTAATTGTATTTGTGGAGGAAATGTGAAGAAACATGCGCTATTCTAAATCTGCAAAAACAATGAAGTCCAAATCTGAACTGGCAGATACTCAAAAAAAGCAGAGCACCAAGTTTGTATAATCATAAAGATAAAGCGATATCAAGCAACATAAAGACATATCTGGAAATATGACTTCATAGGTGGAAAAATAATAAAATCTGAGTATTCTCAGTGGTTGATACCGTTTATCTCATATGAGGAAAAATCCTTGGGCCATTTTTCTATTTTAATAGCTTATGTAAATTACAGTAACACTAAAATATGTTTAGAGAGATTGATATTTCACAAGAACTTTCAGATACTCCATAGAATTAATCACATCGGCTCGCTGTTTCTTTATTTTTGCAACAAATTTTGTTCCCTGACTTCTTTATAAGAATCTTATCTAAATATATAGTGCAACTCGTCATCACAGGTAACAATGAGGAAACAAAACTCACCAAGGAATACAAAGTAAGCCTGCAGCAAGTGTGATGGTGGCATCACTGTGTTTACTTTGGTTTCTTTAGTTATATCCTGCAGCTAACTAAGGCTGGGTTCACATGTCCAGTAACGATCCGTTTGTAACAGATTCGACGGAGACCTATAATCCATCCGTTAACGGATTGTACAAACGGATCACTTTTTTAAACCAAGCCATTAACAGATCTGTTATCATTATAGTCAATGGATTTATTAACGGATCCAATATCATTTTATAGGGATAGCTAGATAGAAAGATAGAATAGATAGATTGAAAGGGCAGATGGAATAAAGGCCCCGTTAAACGCTACGATATATCGGGTGATATGTCGTCGGGGTCACGGAATTCGTGACGCACATCCGGCATTGTTTGACATATCGTAGTGTGTGACACCTCCAAACGACTGTGAATAAGCAAAAATACTCACCTTATCGTTGCTCGTTGACACGTCGTTCATTTTCAAAATATCGGTCACATTCCTGGATGCAGGTTGTTCATCGTTCCGGAGGCAGCACACATCGCTACGTGTGACACCTCAGGAACGGCGAACACAGCTTACCTGTGTCCCGCCGGCAATGAGGAAGGAAGGAGGTGGGCGGGATGTTACGTCCCTCCGCTTCTATTGGGCGGCCGCTGTGTGACGTCGCTGTGACGCCGAACTTCTCTCCCCCTTCAGGAAGAGGATGTTTGGCGCCCACAGCGAGGTCGTTCTGCAAGTAAGTACGTGTGGCAGGGGTGACCGACTTTGTGCGACACGGGCAACGAATTGCCTGTGACGCACAAACGGTGGGGGCGGGTGCGATCGCACATGCGATCGCACGATAAATCGACGTGTGTAACGGGGCCTTAAGATACATAGATTGATGAATAGATAGATAGATAGATACTGTAGATAGAGGGATAGATAGATAGATAGTTAGATAGATAGTTAGATAGATAGTTAGATAGATAGTTAGATAGATAGTTAGATAGATAGTTAGATAGATAGTTAGATAGATAGCTTGTACAGCTATTTAGCAGAATTTAAAAATAATTTTAGATTAAAAAAAAATGAAGTGGGGTCCCCCCCACTGTCATAACCAGCACAGGTACAGCAGCAGCTGCTGGGTGCAACCCTAAGCTGTCAGCTGTCCTTTGGATTTTTTTTTAAAAATGGGGTGGACCTCACATCCTTTTTGGGTGTTAAATATTTTTTTTAAATTTAGGTAAATAGCTGTACAAGCTATCTCTATCTATTCATCTATCTATCTATCATGTATCTAGCTATCATTTATCTATCTATTCTATCCTATCCTATTCTATTCTATTCATCTGTCTAGCATTTATGGGCAATGGATCCATTCAAGCATAATAGGGGTCTATGGGCAACGTATCTGTTAACTGCTAGGTGAACAGATGCTTCACTAACGGAGTAGACTCCCATTATGCTTGAACAGATCCGTTAGCGATCCATATTTGGATCCGCACAAGCAAAGTTCTGCGCCCAAGACTTGTTGTCCAACCAAAACAATGGATGGCTGACGGATTGGCACGTAACGGATACAAGTTCTGACCAATCCGTCAACATTATAGTCAATGGACCTATTAACAGATCCATTTTTTTCTAGAATTGGCATTTTCCAAACGGATGCAAAAACAGGAATGATTACAGGACATATGAACATAGCCTAAACTTGTCAATTGTTCCTTTTCTCATAAACTAGAAATTATAGTCAATCAATTAAAGTTAAACATTTATCAGAAGATAAAAATATATACATTTGAAATTTTGTGTTGGTAAAGACATTAAAAGATACCATAGACAGTCAAGGCTGCTATGAGGTTAGTAACGATGCACTACTAATAGGATGCATAAACCCTTCTGTAGATAGTTGTGGCGCCCCAGGACCTGGTCGCCACAACAGCATTGCCCTCCCAAAGGGTTAATGCTGAGCCTGGAGGTAATTGGGAGGTCTATTGGCCAGTAAGTTTAACATCCAACGCAGTGCTCCCTCCGGCCAGCAGGGGGAGCTCTGAACCTGGAATTCCAGGGAGCATTCCTTAAGTCTGACCTGAGGGAGGAAGTAGTGTTCAGTCTGTAGAGAGAAGTGATAGCAAGCAGACGCAGAGTGTGCTGTCCTGTGGATCTGGGGCCTAGAGCTGGAGCAGCTTGGCCCAGGGAAGCAGGAGTAGCAGAGAGGCACAGAAGAGACTCGGACATCGGAGTCTGTGGCCACCAGGGCCTAAAATACTTCCTGGTAGCCGAATCCGAAGGGCAGGAGAGCTGCAAGCACCTGGCCCATAAACAGCCCGAAGGTACAGCTGCATCATCAGGGCCCGGTGTGGACTCCAGCAGAGAAGCACCAGAGAGGGCCTGCACAGCCTACCACAGAGGGAAAGGGATGTACCACCGGTCCCAGCAGCAAGAGGGCCATTGCTAAATTCAGAGAGCAGGGTCCTATATTAGTAAAGAAAAGAACAGGAGTAGGCCTCATACTCATCTGGCCAAAAAGATCACCCCAAGTACTTCCAGGCTGACCGGATCCCCTTCACCACCTGTGACGGTCTCCCAGGACTGGACTGTTCTTAAAGTAAAAGAGGAGAAGGTAAAGAGACTGTTGTTTGTGCCTGTTTCTTTCATTGCCTGTCAGCCCTGCACCGTGTTATCCACACAACACCATAGACTTTCACGAGCACCAACAGTGTCCCCGGGGCACCGCTCCACCTGTGGGGAGCAGTACCACCATTGTTGTCATATCATCACCCAGGAGGCCTCACACAGCAGCGGCGGCTTAATAGCCGCAAACCACAGGTGGCGTCACGAAACAAATACTTTAATTGCTCCCAAGTCACCAGCCATATTTAAACTGACACCCACCAGGGCCACGTAGTCGGGCCCCGCCACCACTGACAACCCCCGGACTGGTCCGGCCCGGCACCGGGTGTCCCATAGCCCTGGGGTGGGCGAGTCAACTTTTGGCGTCACGAACAGGATTTCGTGCCCGGCGCCCACCGGGTACTGTACGCCTTTGAAAAGACTGTGTGTTTACTGTTTGAAGACTGCCGCCGCCATTAGCTTCGCTGAGTGCAGGAAGAAGGGGGGGGCGTGCCCGAAAAAGAGCGCGAAGGGAGCGCGCCATCAGAGCGGAGGGTCGTTAACCCCGCGCTACCCGGAAGAGATTGTAAAAAGAAAGCAGAGCCTGGTAAGGTTCACTAAGGGGGAGGAAGATGTCCGACACCGAGGGAGAGCCGGTGGCTGTAGTAGTTCAAGACGCAGCAGCACCGGCCGATGTAATCCCAGTCGCCGTCGCCCCAGCCCCCGCGGTAGCGCCGGTAATGCCGATCACAATGCCGTACATCCCGGGAGCAGAATGGCTGCCGCAGTACTCCGGGGAGTCACATACCCTGAGCGACTTCAGAGAAAGGCTGCACAGCTTGTTCCGGGTGTATCCGCTGACTGAGAGCCAGAAGGTGGGCATATTAATGGGGCAGCTAGCCGGCGCGGCCCAGCGTGAAGTGGAGTCCTGGCCTGATACAGATAAAGGGACAGAAACCCAGATACTGGCCAAGTTAAAGAGTACTTTCGACACCCGCACCGCAGCAGAAATAAAGATGAGATTCTTTGGGTGTAAACAATGGGCCACAGACAGCATAAGGGACTATGTCTTAAACTTGCAGGAGGCCCTGAAAGCAATTAAACAGGTGGATCCAGATAGTGTACGTGAAGAAGACAAACTCCTAACTGAGCAGTTCATAGAGGGGCTCCTGTCAGATGCCCACAGGACCCAGCTGCGTATCATGGTCCTGCAGAACCCTGCTCTGGACTTTGCAAAGTTTAAGGACCAGGACATCCGGGTACTGAGAGAATCTACACCAAATGACCCAGTACCCCTCCGGCCTCTTGCTATCACGTACCCCGGGGTGGTGCCTGCAACTCGAGCCGCTGCAGGGGCTGAGGCGCAGTCCCTGGATAAGGATCCCGCTGCAGAGCTCAGACAGCAGGTCCAGGAGCTGACCAAGACTGTAGCTGCCCTTGCCAAGACCGTGCAGTCTCTACAAGTGACCCCATCGCCTGCAAGAATCGAGTTGGCCTCCAGCCCAGATGACGTCCCATGGATGCGACAGAGGAGGATTCCGCCGACCCGAGGAAAAGACACAGACCAGTAGGATTCAACGGGACAACCGATCTGCCGCCGCTGCAGCCAGGCGGGCCATATTGCAAGACACTGTCCTTTAAATGGGCCGAGCCTGGGGCCAGGAGCCGACCCCCAGGTGTAAGGAAGCCCGGCTCAACCCCCAGTCGCAGCAAGTATGTGGGAGGACGCCCGGTCCTTCCTATTGTGCTGGATGGGATCCCTTTGAATGCCCTCCTGGATACGGGGTCCCAGGTAACAACCATCCCTTATAGACTGTACAAAAGATATTGGGCTGATTCAGACATTGACCATGGCCCAGATGATGATTTAACAATTGTGACCAGTAATGGTCAGCCCTTGCCTCAAATTGGGTATAAAGAAGTAACCATTAAAGTGGGACGGGTAGAATTGCCATGTCAGGGGATGATAATTGTAGATATTGATCGCAAAGAATCTGACCCACTGCTAACCATTGGTACAAATGTGATAGAAAATTGTATTGCCGAAGTGATAATTTTGTTGCAACAGGCGTCTGAAACTGCCAGCTCCGGGCAGCAGCGTGCCCTACAGAGGGAAATCCGAGCCCTGATGAGGAGGCAGCAGGTAGAGCTGGCCAGAGGAGAAATTGGCAGTGTGAGGGTAAGTGACCCCCTCCCCATTGCAATACCCCCAAGAAGTGAAATGTTGATATGGTGGCGGGCAGCAATAGGCCTCAAGGGTCAGGATTACCAGGCCTTGGTAGAACCGGTGTATTCAGACAGTAGGCCTGGAGTCCTGATAGCCAGAGGGGTAGCAGACGTCCGCAAGGGAAGAGTGCCCGTCCGTGTCCTGAATTGTGGGAAGGAGGAAGCCAAATTGCCCCGGTACGCCACTGTAGCAAAACTGTACACTGTCAGTAACAATACCATCATAGCAGTGGAACCCTTGATCCCGTTCGACCAGGCGGAAGACAATGGCTCCAAGGGACAGCTGGAAGACTGGTGCCAAAAATTACATGTGGGCACCGACTCCACCCCCTCACACGAAAAGCATGGGGTTTACCGGGTGGTACAGGAGTACGAGCGGGTCTTCAGAAAACACCCCCTAGATTCTGGGCAGGTAAAAGGGGTTAAACATCAAATCCCCACGGGTGATCATCATCCCATTAAAGAGAGATACCGCCCTGTACCCCCAGCACAGTATCAGCGTGCCAAAGAAATGTTACGGGAAATGAAGGAGGCTGGGGTTATCAGAGATAGCTGTAGCCCTTGGGCAGCTCCACTAGTGCTCGTAAAGAAAAAAGATGGTACAATGAGAATGTGCATAGATTACAGACAAATTAACCGCATTACACATAAAGATGCTTATCCACTACCCAGAATAGAAGAGTCACTAACGGCCTTAAAATCAGCTAATTATTTCTCCACCCTGGATCTCACCAGTGGGTAATGGCAGGTTCCCGTGGCAGAGGCGGACAAAGAGAAGACTGCATTCACGACACCAATGGGTCTCTGCGAGTTCAATTGTATGCCGTTCGGGCTCTGCAATGCCCCAGGGACATTCCAGAGATTGATGGAGTGCTGCTTGGGCCATCACAACTTTGAAACCGTGCTATTGTACCTGGATGACGTCATAGTCTACTCCAAGACCTATGAAGATCACCTGAGGCACTTAGCAGAAGTGTTTGAGTCCCTGTCAGAGTATGGCCTGAAGATAAAGCCGTCCAAATGTCACCTCTTGAAGCCAAAGGTACAGTACCTGGGTCATGTGGTCAGCGCAGAAGGTGTGGCACCTGATCCGGAGAAAGTCACCGTAATCAAGGACTGGCCAAGACCCACCACGGTAAAGGAGGTGCGGCAGTTCCTTGGGTTGGTGGGCTACTACCGAAGGTTCATTGATGGTTTCACAAAGATAGCAGCGCCTCTTTAAGATCTCCTGGTGGGCCAGCCAAAGCAGGCTAAGAAGCAGAGCCCTCCATTTGAATGGAACAGCCAAATAGAAACATCTTTTGTCCGGCTGAAAGGGGCTCTCACGGGAGAAGAAATTCTGGCCTACCCTGACTACAGCCAGCCGTTTGTACTGTATACAGACGCCAGCAACGTGGGACTGGGAGCAGTTCTGTCCCAGGTGCAGGGAGGCAGAGAGAAGGTGATAGCTTACGCCAGTAGGAAGCTTCGGCCCACAGAAAGAAATCCAGAAAACTACAGTTCCCTCAAGCTGGAGTTCCTCACTATTGTTTGGGCAGTGACTGAACGCTTCAAGCACTATCTGGCATCAGCCAAGTTCATCATCTTCACGGACAACAATCCGTTGACACATCTGGCAACATCCAAGTTAGGTGCGTTGGAACAGCGATGGATGGCCCGGCTGTCTAACTTTGACTTTACCATCAAGTACCGGGCTGGCAAGAAGAATAACAATGCTGATGCGCTGTCCAGAATGCCTCACTTACCCGAGTCTGGAGAAGACCTGGATGAACTCGAAGAGATAGAGTTACCGGCTTTCCATCACCAAGGTGTTTCCCAGTGTGAGCATGCTGTAGGAGTGAAGCGCTCGAGCCAGCACGAGGTCTCGGTCAACCCATTACTCCACCATAATTGGGAAGAGACACAGAATGGTGACCCGGCTGTGCGATTGGTCAAAGAAAAGCTAGCACAAGCTGAGACCCATCTCGGTCCAGACGCTCCACAAGAAGCCCAGCAGCTGTGGAAGGAGAGGGGACGACTGTTCACCTACCAAGGCAAGCTCTGCAAGAGATATGTCAACTGGCGAACGAATGAACTCGTCTGGCAGATAGTGGTCCCACAGAGGGATGCTCCAATGGTCCTAGCAGCTTACCATGATAAAGCAGGACACTTCGGGTGAAAGAAGTTGGAGACCCTACTCCGCGATCGGTTCTACTGGGTGCACATGAGAAAGACGATCGAGAAGTGGTGCCGAGACTGTGGTCCGTGTAACCTGAGGCGGAAGGATGATGCCAGCCAGAGGTCTCCCCTACAGCCAATTGTCACGAAGCAGCCCCTGGAGTTGGTGGCCCTGGACCACGTGAAGTTAACACCAAGCCGGTCAGGCTATGGGTACGCCCTCACCATTGTGGACCATTACTCTCGTTTCCTGGTAGTAGTGCTTGTGAAGGACCAGACAGCCAGAACAGCAGCTAGAGCATTCCAGGCATACTTTTGTCGGCCTCACGGTTATCCGGAAAGGGTACTGACTGATCAAGGCCCTGCATTCGAGGCAGAAGTGTTCCAAGAGTTCTGTAACATGTACGGTTGTAAGAAAATCAGAACAACACCGTACCACCCCCAAACCAATGGATTGTGCGAGAAGATGAACCATGTGGTTATTGATATGCTGATACCTCTGGAAGAAAGAAACCAATGGCCAGAGAAGTTACCAGATCTGGTAGACCTGTACAACCATATCCCAGTAAATTCGACCAACTGCAGCCCTGCTTACCTGATGCGAGCAAGACCTGGCAAGTTACCTGTAGACTTTGAGATGGAGACTGTGTCACCTGAAGCGGTTCAGGAGATAGAAGATTGGGATACAGAGCGACAACAGCAGTATCGCAAAGTCCAGGAATGCGTAGAAAGGAGCCTGTCCCAAGCAAGAACGAGACAAGAGCAGAACTACAATCAAACAGCCCCAGCAACTCCCTTAGCACCTGGAGAACAGGCCCTCAAGAAAAAGTGGAGGACGCATAAATTAGATGATCAGTGGGAGAATGAACCCTATACCATTATTCCCTCCAACTTTGACAATAGTAAGGTATGCCTCATAAGCAAAGATGAAGGCAAGATCTATCAAGCAGTTTCTCGAGACCGCCTGAAAGCGTGCCCTGAACGGTGCAGAATCCAAAAAGAAGTAGAAGAAGTACAAGAAAGTCCCCAAAGTCAAGAAAAAGAGGAAGAGATGATCCAAACAATCCTTGGAAAATTCACCAAAACTTGGACCCGAATAAACAATGCCATAGTGGTACCAGTCTTGACGTTCCCACAGTTGGTCGAGCCAGAAACAGAAGAGGTTCCAGATCCACCTAAAGAACCGTCCGCTCCAACACAAGATGACACGCCAGCAGTAGAACAGGAGGCTCAACCCCCTGCCAGTGGTGAACCTGCCGTACCCTTGGCGAATCTGAGACCCCGTAGGCAACCAACATGCATCCCTGTCAGGGTTAGGCCTACCAATAACACGGGGGGGGACAGACACTCCAAGTAGCCAGGGACAAACCCCAGAGCTACGCCGGTCCCAACGTAGCACTCGGGGACAGCCCCCTCCAAGGTATAGAACATAGAAAGTAAAATACCTAACAGAGTGTAAATAGTTATGTGAAAATGTCTTGTATGTAATGTTTTGCTTTAGGTGATTAAGTAAATGGACAATTGGGCCACTGGACTATGGGTGGCCAACACTCTAATTGTACATAGTTAGCACCAGTGTGCTCAACACCCCTGAAGAAAAACCCGTCCGGCGTGCATAGAGTGGGGTTATCAATGCTCTGACGCACGCCCAGAGCCTACGTTAGGGGTTTGATCGCGGCGGGTCCCCCATGGAGCAGTGTAATGGCAGGGAGCCACACTGGACTCTTATAGTAGTGTCTGAGTTTGTAACGTTCAAGTAATGCGCCTCCCATAATGGGATGAAATGTTCTAACATGTTATGTTTTGTTTCTACAGTCCGGGAGTACTGAATTTAACTAAGGGGGAGTGTGGCACCCCAGGACCTGGTCGCCACAACAGCATTGCCCTCCCAAAGGGTTAATGCTGAGCCTGGAGGTAATTGGGAGGTCTATTAGCCAGTAAGTTTAACATCCAACGCAGTTCTCCCTCCGGCCAGCAGGGGGAGCTCTGAACCTGGAATTCCAGGGAGCATTCCTTAAGTCTGACCTGAGGGAGGAAGTAGTGTTCAGTCTATAGAGAGAAGTGATAGCAAGCAGACGCAGAGTGTGCTGTCCTGTGGATCTGGGGCCTAGAGCTGGAGCAGCTTGGCCCAGGGAAGCAGGAGTAGCAGAGAGGCACAGAAGAGACTCGGACATCGGAGTCTGTGGCCACCAGGGCCTAAAATACTTCCTGGTAGCCGAATCCGAAGGGCAGGAGAGCTGCAAGCACCAGGCCCATAAACAGCCCGAAGGTACAGCTGCATCATCAGGGCCCGGTGTGGACTCCAGCAGAGAAGCACCAGAGAGGGCCTGCGCAGCCTACCACAGAGGGAAAGGGACGTACCACCGGTCCCAGCAGCAAGAGGGCCATTGCTAAATTCAGAGAGCAGGGTCCTATATTAGTAAAGAAAAGAACAGGAGTAGGCCTCATACTCAGCTGGCCAAAAAGATCACCCCAAGTACTTCCAGGCCGACCGGATCCCCTTCACCACCTGTGACGGTCTCCCAGGACTGGACTGTTCTTAAAGTAAAAGAGGAGAAGGTAAAGAGACTGTTGTTTGTGCCTGTTTCTTTCATTGCCTGTCGGCCATGCACCATGTTATCCACACAACACCATAGACTTTCACGAGCACCAACAGTGTCCCCGGGGCACTGCTCCACCTGTGGGGAGCAGTACCACTATTGCTGCCATATCATCACCCCGGAGGCCTCACACAGCAGCGGCGGCTTAATAGCCGCAAACCACAGGTGGCGTCACGAAACAAATACTTTAATTGCTCCCAAGTCACCAGCCATATTTAAACTGACACCCACCAGGGCCACGTAGTCGGGCCCCGCCACCACTGACAACCCCCGGACTGGTCCGGCCCGGCACCGGGTGTCCCCTAGCCCTGGGGTGGGCGAGTCATAGTCACCTACCGACCCTTACAAAATAAAACTTCCTGTAACATATTGGGGGTTTTTTCCCCCCTTCTATGCTGGTTACCGCAAACAGGCATATTATCTAATTCTTTTATATAACAATTCTCTACTTTTTATTAGAATTTGTCTTTGCCAAGACTCAAACTGAGGACCGCTGGTTTGGAAGTCAGAAACGCCAACAGTGAGCCACAGGCTGCACCATCATGTATGAGCGAATTTACTCTGCTTAAAAATCTAAATAGTATTATTGTTCTTTACAGTTATATATAGATATATCTCTGTATACCAGCACAATATATGCTAAAAAATATATATACAGCAAAAGCAAGAGAAAATAATATTTGAAAAGCAATTAAAATAGTCACATTTTTTTAATACACTTTTTTAAATAAACATTATAAACCAGTAAAAAGCATAGCTATATTTTGTATCCTTGTAATAGTAACAACCTACACAGTATAATAAGCGCATTGTTTATGCTGATCAGTAAATATGAGTTAATATAAATGTAACATAGGAACCACATTAAACTGCAGCTTGTCTCACAGAAAATAAGACCTCATAGATGTTTACTTGAAATTAAAAAGTTGCAGTTAGTACTGCTAGGAATGTGGGAAAGAGAACACAAACAAAATCTTGTGTACATTTGTACTAAAGTAATATAATAATATTATTTTTATTATTATTATTTATATTATAGCACCATTTATTCCATGGCGCTTTACAAGTGAAAAAGGTATACATAAAAAAAAAGTACAATAATCATGAACAATACAAAACAGACTGGTACAGGAGTAGAGAGGACCCTGCCCACGAGGGCTCACAGTCTACAGGGAATGGGTGAGGGTACATTAGGTAAGGACAGAGCTGGTTGCGCAGTGGTGTACTGGACTGAGGGTTACTGCAGGTTGTAGGCTTGTCGATAGAGGTGGGTCTTCAGGTTTCTTTTGAAGGTTTCCACGGTAGGTGAGAGTCTGATATGCTGAGGTAGAGCATTCCAGAGTATGGGGGAGGTGCCGGAGAAATCTTGTATGCGATTGGAGGAGGAGGAGATAAGAGAGGAGAAAATAAGGAGGTCTTGCGAGGATCTGAGGTTGCGTGCAGGTAGATACCGAAAGACTAGGTCACAGATGTATGGAGGAGACAAGTTGTGGATGGCTTTGTACGTCATGGTTAGTGTTTTGAACTGAAGTATTTGGGCAATGGGAAGCCAGTGGAGGGATTAGCAGAGTGGAGAGTCTGGGGAATAGCGAGGGGAGAGGTGGATTAATCGGGCCGCAGAGTTTAGGATAGAATGGAGGGGTGCAGGAGTGTTTAAAGGGGGGGTACAAAGCAGGAGGTTGCAGTAGTCAAGGCGGGAGATGATGAGGGCATGCACTAGTGTTTTTGTTGATTCTTGGTTAAGGAATGCACGAATCTGGGAGATATTTTTGAGCTGTAGCCAGCAGGAGATGAAGGGGGCTTGGATGTGTGGCTTAAAGGAGAGAGCAGAGTCGAGGTTTTTTCCGAGGCAACGAGCTTGCAAGATTGGGGAGAGTGAGCAGCCATCAACTTTGATGGTTGGCTTCTTGAAGGGGTTGAGAGACGAGGAAGAAAGATAATGAATTTGGTTTTGTCCATGTTAAGCTTCAGGTATCTCGCAGAGAAAAAAGATGAAATAGCAGACAGACATTGTGGGATTTTGGTTAGTAGAGAGGTAAATTTGTGTATCATCAGTGTAGAGGTGATACTGAAAGCCGTGGGACTCTATGAGGTGACCTAGGCCAAAGGTGTAAATGGAAAAAAGGAGGGGTCCAAAAACAGAGTTTTTGGGGGACACCAAAAGACAGAGGCGGGATGAGGAAGTAGTGTGAGAGTGGGAAACACTGAATATACGGTCTGTTAGGTATAAAGAGATCCAATAAAGGACCAAGTCTGTGATACCCAGAGATGAGAGAATCTGTAATAGGAGGGAATGGTCCACCATCTCAAAAGCAGAGGACAGGTCCAGGAGGAGGAGGATAGAGCAGTGTCACTTGGCTTTGGCGGTGAGTAGGTCATTGGTGATTTTAGTTAGGGACAGTTTCAGTGGAGTGATGCGGTCAGAAGCCAGATTGTAACCGGTCAAAGAGGGAGCAGGAGGAGAGGTGTGAGGACATTCTAAGATGGACATGCTGTTCCAGTAGTTTTGAGGCATGGGGGAATAGTGATATGGGGTGATAGCTAGACACAGAGGATGGGTCAAGGAAGGGCATTTTTAGGAAGGGCGTGATGGAGGCATGTTTAAGGCATGAAGGGAATACATCAGTTGTTAGTGATAAGTTGAAGAGATGGGTTTGAGTAAGGTGGAGGACTGCGGTGAGGTTGGGGATGAGGTGGGACAGGAGCGGGTCAAGTGCACAGGTGGTGAGATGTGATCATGCGAGTAGAGTGGAAAGATTATCCTCTGTCATGGTACAGAAGCTGTATGTATTAGTTATGTACAAGTGTGCATTAGTTATTATTAGTTAAGGGCTTATAGTTCCAATGCCTCTTAACTAAACTAAATAACTAACATCACGTGTCCTTAGTATACAATATTAGCAATAACATCCCCTTATTTAAAACATTGTAAACCAACATTGACCTGACCATGAATGTCACCTTTACTGCTTCATCTGGGGCATTGCACCAGTTTGCTTTTAATATGAATGAACTGTTTCAGGAAAAATAATTCTTCCTGAAAATAAGAATATTTCAGTGTTTGCAAGATAATCTATTAGATGTACTAATTGGAAAAAAATATCTGAACCAGTGCTTGTGTGACGCCCTGGACTAGCCAGGTAGTCACATACATACCAACATACACACCCCCCACCCTAGACAGTTACAACAAGCAATCAAAAACCTTTGTTGCCTCACTCCAAGGTCTGATGTCCACACCAGGTGGGGTGGAGCAAGGTGGTTGGCCCCACCCACCGAGGAGTTCACAGGCCTGGAGGCGGGAAAAGTGTCAGATCATTTTTGGAGGTGGAAGTGAGAGGAGTAAACACTTCAGGTGTCTGGGTAGGAGCCCAGGCACGGACAGCATGGTTGGCAGACCCTGGTAGCCGTCTGCAGGAGTTGGTGGAACTCTGCATAGCCGTAAGGACCGGGGCTGGGCGGTGGCCCACCGGTACTGAACCGGGGAGCGGAGTGAAGCTAAGCACACAGGCAGGGCCATCGGACCCCGACCAGGCTTGGAGCCGCCGTCAATAGTCAAATCCGAGTGTGACAGAAACCCCAGGGGTTCCCCAACAACCAAGTCCCGACAAAAGGCAACAGTCCACACCGTGAGGATATACAGCCACCGCCACAGGCTAGAGATCCAAGGGCTAGTGCCTGCGGGCAAAACAGGCTCCTACGGCACCTATACGCCGGGGAGCAGACTACCGGTGGGCAACCACAGGAGTCAGAACATTCTAAAAGGTGCAGGGAAAAACAGCCACCATCAGCCATCCGGGGAGAGCACAATAACACTGCAGCCGGCTGCGGGACCCGTCCATCCGGCTGTTTTGGTTTACCAGAGACTCTGTCAGTGATTGTCTGAGTGAGTACACCAGTGCCGACCGGCACCGCGCCGTGCCATCCCTGCAACCCTGCACCCCAGCCATCCAGCCTCCCCGTTACACCACCGGGCCCCGGGATCACCAAACTCCTACCAACGGAGGGGACAACATCCTAGCTGCTCCCTACCATCTCTCCTGGGATCCCCGTCACCAGCAGCGGTGGTGCCATCATCACCACGTCCCGTGGGTGGCATCACGAATAATCTCCCTAACCAAACTATCCCTTTTCACTCACGGGTGAGGAGCGCTGTTCGAGTCCCCGGGTCCAGCCCACTGCTCGAACCACCGAGCAGCAGCAGCAGAAGCCTTGGACCCGAGCGTGGCGAGCGCGTCCCCTCCGCCCGCGACAACTTGGCATCACGAACAGGATAGAGCCGATCTGCCTACCGGTAGAAGTGCGCCTTGCGGTCCCCGCCGGCGGCGTGCGGCCGAAAAATTTGAAGCGCCGCCATCTTTGGCGCGAAGATTTCCCGCTCGAGCGTCTTCCCTGAGCAGGGAAGGCGTGAAAGTGAAGCCCCGCCCTCTGAGAGGAAGTGCTAAATAGTGATGAGCGAGTACTAAAAAGCTCGGGTGCTCGAGGCTCGGGCCGAGCATCCCAAGATACTCGTGTACTCGGCCCGAGTACCGAGCCCAATGTTATCCTATGGGAGACCCGAGTATTTTTGTGAAATGACCCCCGGCAGCATGTAGAAACCCTAAAAATGGCACAAAAGTCTCAGAAGAGTGCTCAAATGACATGGCAACAGCATGGGGAAGACCCCTTGAAGCATTTATCACTCAAAAGTCACAGCTGTGAACAATTTTGTCCGCGTTTTACGCCATTTTTACGGACTCACCAGAAAACCTTCCAAAATGACACCAAAATGAATTTTCATGGCGGAAATGTTAAGGGCACATACCCAATAGTGAGATAGAGCTAATGTATGTTACTTTTTGAGATTAATACATGAAAGATTTTACGTAAAACATTGTGTGGCACTCCGATGTCCCTGAGAAGAGACGTACATAAAGGCCTCTGAGTCTAATGTGCCCATTTTGAGGAAGTGAGTCTTTGTAGTATTTTCCTTTGCCAGGGCAGTCCAAAATTGTGAGGTTCACCAATGCCCCTGCATACAGACGTGCATGAGGGCCTGTAAACCTGAAGTGCCCATTGTAAGGAAGTGGGTCTATTGTAGTATAGCCCTTTGGCAGGGCAGCCAAAAATTGGGAGGCTCCACGTTGTCCCTGGATAGAGACGTGCATGAGGGCCTGTAAACCTGCAGTGCCCATTGTAAGGAAGTGGGTCTATTGTAGTATAGCCCTTTGGCAGGGCAGCCAAAAATTGGGAGGCTCCACGTTGTCCCTGGATAGAGACGTGCATGAGGGCCTGTAAACCTGAAGTGCCCATTGTAACGAAGTGGGTCTATTGTAGTATAGCCCTTAGGCAGGGCAGCCAAAAATTGGGAGGCTCCACGTTGTCCCTGGATAGAGACGTGCATGAGGGCCTGTAAACCTGAAGTGCCCATTGTAAGGAAGTGGGTCTATTGTAGTATAGCCCTTAGGCAGGGCAGCCAAAAATTGGGAGGCTCCACGTTGTCCCTGGATAGAGACGTGCATGAGGGCCTGTAAACCTGAAGTGCCCATTGTAAGGAAGTGGGTCTATTGTAGTATAGCCCTTTGGCAGGGCAGCCAAAAATTGGGAGGCTCCACGTTGTCCCTGGTTAGAGACGTGCATGAGGGCCTGTAAACCTGAAGTGCCCATTGTAAGGAAGTGGGTCTATTGTAGTATAGCCCTTAGGCAGGGCAGCCAAAAATTGGGAGGCTCCACGTTGTCCCTGGATAGAGACCTGTTAGGTTCTTAGTGCCTCCGTGCTTGCATTTAAAAACCGCACATGTGTGCCTGTTGGTGGCAGCTTTCCGCTGCACTTGTGTGCGTTTTGCAAAAACTTTGATATAACGCACAAGTCTAGTGAATACACATCAGCACAGCATTGCAAAATGCGCAAGGGCGTTGTCAACGAACAAGGAAGTGGACGTGATGGTGGTGCAGGCAGAGACCGAGGTCGTGTGCAAGCTCTAATTTCGCCACAACAAAGGGCCACATCTACTCGCTCGCACGTCCTGTCCCAAATTCTTGGGGACCGCAGCAGTACACCGCTCTTGAACCAAGACCAGTGTCAACAGGTTGTTAGTTGGATAGCGGATAATGCTTCCAGTCAGATTGGCACCACCACAAACACTCTGTCTTCCACACGGTCAAGTGTCAGTAGCCGTGATACTGCACCGCACATTTCAGAACCTGATCCTCCTTCCTACCACCAGGCCGAGTACACGTCCACGGACATTACTGATCCCACACTTGGACACTCGGAAGAGCTGTTCGTTCACGTTTCCATTCACACATTCTGGCCTCTCGCCAGCTCCTGTTGAAGTGGGCCATGACTATATTGTATGTACAGATGCCCAAATATTTGAGCAGCCACGTTCTCACGAAGTTGGCAACGTGTCTCAACAAGGGGTGGACGATGATGAGACACAATTGTCAGGAAGTCAGGAGGAGCAGGCTGCGGAAGAGGAAGACGACGTGGTGGATGATCCAGTAACTGACCCAACCTGGCAGGAGAATATGCAGAGCGAGGACAGCAGTGCACAGGGGGAGGGAGGCGTAGCATCCCAACAGGCAGTAAGAAGCAGGGTGGTGGCCCCAGGCAGATGTCAGGCAACTGTTCCCCGGAACAACACGACACAAGGTGCCTGTACAAATGTTAGGTCTTCCCGAGTCTGGCAGTTTTTTAAGTTGGCTTCAGATGATTCTAAAAAGGCCATTTGCAACACCTGCCGTGCCAGCATCAGCAGGGGTACCAAAACTAGCAGCCTGACCACCACCAGCATGATCAGGCACATGTCAGCCAAGCACCCGACTTTGTGGGATGTACAACAGAGTCGAGGAGCAGTGCTTGCTGATGTCACTGCTACGTCTTCGCTTGTTGTGCATGCGAGCCAATCCCCTGTCCATGCTGCCCGCGAACAAGCCTCCTCCGGCCCTGCACCTGCAGTTGCCCACGCAGAAATAACACCATCATCAAGCACGTCCTTGTCCCAGCGCAGCGTTCAGTTATCCATTCAGCAAACCTTTGAACGCAGGCGCAAATACACTGCCAACGCCCCACATGCCACAGTTCTAAATGCTAACATTTCGCGACTGCTTGCGCTGGAAATGTTGCCTTTTAGGCTGGTTGAGACAGAAGCATTCCGCGACCTGATGGTGGCAGCTCCCACGTTACTCGGTCCCCAGCCGCCACTATTTCTCCCGGTGTGCCGTCCCCGCATTGCATAACCACGTGTCACAAAACATCACACGTGCCCTGAACAACGCTGTTTCAGCCAAAGTCCACCTAACCACAGACACGTGGACAAGTGCATGTGGGCAAGGCCGCTACATCTCGTTGACGTCACACTGGGTTAATATTGTGGAAGCTGGGACCCAGTCTGAGCGAGGGACGGAACACGTCCTTCACACACCAAGTTTTGCAGGCCCTACCTCAGTCAGGGTTTCACCCACACTCTACAGCTCCGGAATGTCATGTTCCTCAGCCTCCTCCTCCTCCTGCGCATCCTCATCCACTTTACCCTCCACACCAGTCCCAAGCTGGAAGAGTCGCGGGCGGAGGAGGGGACGCTGCACTCTCCCACTGCTCGGGTCCGGCTGCCGCTGCTCTACGGCTGCTGCTGCTCGGTGGCTCGAGCGATGGCCGGATCCCGGGGACTCGAGCGGCGCTCATCGCCCGTGAGTGAAAAGGGGTCGTTTGGGTTTTGGGGATATTGTCCGTGACGCCACCCACGGTTGTGGTGATTGTGTGGACACCACCGCTGCTCTGTGTGGGGATCCCGGGAGCGGTGACAGGGAGCAGCTTTGTTGTTATTTCTCCCCTCCGTGGGTAGGGGGGTTGGTTGTCCCGGGGCCCGGTGATGGGGTAGAGATGGATGACAGGCGGGTTGCGGGGCCTGATGAGGTGCAGGGTCGCAGGGGCAGCGCTGTGCCGCACGGCACGGAGGTACTCACTCAGCCCAATGATGATGACACAGTTCACGGTAAAACAAGTGGCTGGAGGGACGGGTCCCTCGGACGGCTGCGGTTGTTTTTCCCTGCAGGTTAGTGATGACTGTCTCTCCCTGCACCTAAGTTCAGTGTTGGTAGTGATGGTTTCCCACCGGTAACCCGCTCCCCGACCTGGATATGGGCCGGAGGAGCCCCTTTTGCCCACAGGCGCTGGCCCTGGGAGACGGTTGCCCTTGGCGGTGGCGGTGTCTCCCCTTCACGGTTGGACGGTTGCCTTCTATCGGGACTTGGCTGTTTGGAAACCCTGAGGTCCCCATCACTAACGGATTTGGCAAATTCACGGCGACACCAAGCCTTGCCGGGATCCGAAAGGCCCCTGCCAATGGTGCTGGCTTCTCTTTGTATACCGGTCCGGTACGGCCGGGTCACCACCCGTCCACGGTCCTTACGGCAGACTCCAATCGGCCTCCACTGCAGACGGTCACCACATCCTGCCAACCTTGCTGTCCTGTCCGGGCCACACACCCGGACCAACTTCAGGCTCTTTGCTGTCACTTTTCTCCTCTCTACTACTTTCCTCCTTCCACTTCCTTAGCTTAACTCTCACTGCCTGTGTTTTCCCTCCTCCTTGGTGGGTGGAGACCAACCGCCTGGCTCCACCCCCTGGTGTGGACAACAGCCCCTGGGGAAGGCAACAAGGATTTTGTGTTTTGACTATGATATGCCTGCAGGGAGTGTGGGATGTGTAAGTGTTGTGCTCTGTGGCCCCTGGCTTGTCCAGGGCAACACAGAAGCACTGCAGCACTGCCTCGGCGAAGCGGCAACAGGCTGTGCTGAAGCTAATCTGCATAGGTGACAAACCCCACAATGCAGAAGAGGTGTGGACAGCTCTGAAACAGCAGGCAGATCACTGGCTCACACCTCTGAACCTAAAGCCAGGAAAGGTTGTGTGTGACAATGGCCGGAACCTGGTGGCGGCTTTGAGGTGAGGCCAGCTGACACATGTTCCATGCGTGGCCCATGTGCTCAACCTCGTGGTTCAACGGTTTCTAAAGTCATACCCAGAGCTGTCTGATCTGCTGGTAAACGTTCGCCGCCTGTCTGCACATTTTCGAAAGTCACCTACTGCTTCAGCCGGCCTTGCCGGCTTTCAGCGCCATTTGCATCTTCCGGCTCACAGACTGGTGTGTGATGTCCCCACGCGTTGGAATTCAACTCTGCACATGTTGGTCAGGATATGTGAGCAGAAGAGGGCAGTTGTTGGTACCTGCATCACCTAAGCCGTCGGGAAATGGGTCAAACTCCACACATAACACCTGAGGAGTGGAGATGGATGTCCGACCTATGTACCATCCGCCAAAACTTTGAGGACTCCACCAAGATGGTGAGCGGCGATGACGACATTATTAGCGTCACCATACCGCTTCTCTGCCTTCTAAAATGGTCTCTGCTCAAAAAACAACCATGATGCATTGCAGGCGGAGCGTGATGAGTTTGAGCAAGAAACAGTAGTGGGTGTGGGTGATAACACACAGCCCAGCCTCGTCTCATCACAACGTGCAGTGGAGGACTATGACGAGGAGGAGGATGAAGACATGGAGCAACTCTCTGGCCAAATTGAGGATATGACATGCAGTCATATCCTCGGTTCAGCGTGGCTGGCCAGAGGACAGGGTAGATGATGAGGAGGAGGAGGAGGAGGAGGAGGAGGACAGCATGTTCAGTCATCGTGTTGGTCAGGATACTGAAGTGATGGCTGTTAAGAGTCTGGCACACATGGCTGACTTTATGGTAAGCTGCCTGTCTGGTGACCCTCGCGTTAAGAACATCTTGGCCGACAATCATTACTGATTGGTAACACTGTTAGACCCACGCTAAAAGGAGAACTTTATGTCTCTTATTCCCGAGGCGGAGAGGTCAGGCAAAATGCAGCAGTTCCAGAAGGCCATAGTCACGGAAGTAGGCAAAGCATTCCCCTCACAAAACGCTAGCGGCATAGGTCAGGAATCAGTGGAAAACCAAGGCGTACAGCCGAGAGGGGCACAAGTCCAATCCGCCAGAGGTAGGGGAACAGTCTTTAAGATGTGGGACAGTTTTCTCAGCCCCTCACATACCACAGCCCCTGAGGTGAGGGGTAGTGCCACAAGAAATCCTAAGTTTGCCCAGATGCTCAAGGAGTACCTTGCAGATCAAACAACTGTACTCTGACATTCCTCTGTGCCTTACAATTAATGGGTATCCAAGCTGAACACGTGGCATGAATTGGCTCTCTACGCCTTGGAAGTCCTGGCCTGCCCTGCCGCTAGCGTTTTGTCAGAGCGTGTTTTTAGTGCCGCAGGTGGAATCATTACAGATAAACGCACCCGCCTGTCAACTGTAAATGCTGACAGGCTGACTCTGATCAAGATGAACATGGGTTGGATTGGGCCAGACTTCACCACACCACCAGCAAATGACAGCGGAATTTAAAGTTTGTAACGGGAATTTGCCATGTACCTCCACTCACCCATGGTAACACACTTCTGGACTTTGGCTAATCGCTGAACTGCTCCTCCTTCTCCTCATGCGCCATCATGATGACCGTTACAATAGTTAGGCCGTTGTTTCAGGTATACCCCCAGTGGTAAATTTTTTCGCCCATTCTTTCAGAATGGGCATTACAACGACAGGAGACCCGCTCCTTTGCAATGGGAACAATGTTTTGAGGCCCTCATGCACATCTCTATCCAGGGACAATATGGAGCCTGACGCTGCCACCGACAGGCACACACGTGCGGTTTTTAAATGCAAGCACGGACGCAATAAGAACCTAACAGGTTTTTAGGAGCGACAATTACTGAGAAGTCTGACACTATCAGCCACTGCTGACTGACGTGTATTATACACTACACTTGTGCGTTATATAATAGTTTGTGAAAAAAGCACACAAGTGCACCTGTACGCTGCCACCGACAGGCACACACGTGCGGTTTTTAAATGCAAGCACGGACGCAATAAGAACCTAACAGGTTTTTAGGAGCGACAATTATTGAGAAGTCTGACACTATCAGTCACTGCTGACTGACGTGTATTATACACTACACTTGTGCGTTATATAATAGTTTATGAAAAAAGCACACAAGTGCACCTGTACGCTGCCACCGACAGGCACACACGTGCGGTTTTTAAATGCAAGCACGGACGCAATAAGAACCTAACAGGTTTTTAGGAGCGACAATTACTGAGAAGTCTGACACTATCAGCCACTGCTGACTGACGTGTATTATACACTACACTTGTGCGTTATATAATAGTTTGTGAAAAACGCACACAAGTGCACCTGTACGCTGCCACCGACAGGCACACACGTGCGGTTTTTAAATGCAAGCACGGACGCAATAAGAACCTAACAGGTTTTTAGGAGCGACAATTACTGAGAAGTCTGACACTATCAGCCACTGCTGACTGACGTGTATTATACACTACACTTGTGCGTTATATAATAGTTTGTGAAAAAAGCACACAAGTGCACCTGTACGCTGCCACCGACAGGCACACACGTGCGGTTTTTAAATGCAAGCACGGACGCAATAAGAACCTAACAGGTTTTTAGGAGCGACAAGTACTGAGAAGTCTGACACTATCTGGACTGTTTTAGACTGTGTACACCAGCCCCAGATATGATGAAGGCTGGTATACCGTCACCACTAGGAATGGCTATATACCCTGCCTGCCTGCCTGCCTGCATACTGCTACAATAGTCCTGACAAGGACTCTTCTGGTCACTAGCCTGTATTCCGACCTGGCTATACCCTGCCTGTATATAGCAACAATAGTCCTGAGAAGGACTCTGCTACTGTACTCCGACCTGGCTATACCCTGCCTGCCTGTATACAACTTATTGTATGTCCTGAGAAGGACTTCTGGTCACACTGTTTGCAGCCCTGCTCCGGAACTAACTATAAAGGGCCGCAAACCTTTCCCTGAAGCAGCAACACTCTCCCTGCACTGACTGTCTGGATGGCTGTGAGCAGAGCACAGCGCGCCTGCCGATATAAAGGCTCGGTCACGCGGTGCGGGCCGGCCAATCACTGCAATTCCACAACTAACAGGGCTGTGGCATTGCAGTGGTCTGCCAGCCAATCCCTGCATGAGGGCTGGCTCTCAAAAGAGCGCCAACATACAGGGATGAAGACCACGAGTACAGCACGAGTATCGCGAGATTACTCGGTCCCCGCCGAGTAGCCCGAGTACAGTGATACTCGTGCGAGTACCGAGTAGTAACAAGCATACTCGCTCATCACTAGTGCTAAAAAGAACCAAGGGGGGCGGGTGAAGGCCTGCCTAATGTAGCCGAGGGCATAAAAAGCGGGGACGCCAGGACTCTGCAACATATCCGGTTCCTGGAAGCCTGCCAGCAAACATGTCCGTCCCGTCCGGTGATGCTAAAATTCCCGAGCCCACGCCAGGAACGGCGGCATGGGTGGACTGCACAAATGTGCTGCCGCCTGCAAAACCAAGTCCGGTTCTTGATGGAGCGCTGGGTGGCCGAGACGGAGGAGGTAGCGGCGGCCATGCGGAGACGCGAGGTGGAGGCAGCGTTGGAGGAGCGGGTAAGCGACCCACGCCCTTGTGTCCGAGAAGGACCGGTCGCTGCGGCCGAGGGGCCCGGTCTGTGTCCGCTCACCCTCCTGCCTTCCCAGCCATCTGTAGCGGTTGCTGTGGCCCTTCCACTCGGTCTGCTGCCCCCAACATCGGTAGCGGAATCTAACCTGCCTACCTTAGAGGACCGGCCTGGGGGCATTAACCGGAGACGGCCTGTACTGATTCCACTGCCGTGGAAGGTCCCTTCGGAGGTGCCCGTCCATGAAGCGAAGCCATCGGCCCTGGAAGAAGCCGTACCCGAGACCATCCCGGCCCCGGCAGTCCGCCCGACCGTGGAAGAACCAGCTGCTGCGGGCCCGAAGGACCAACCGGTGAGGCCATCTGTCCCTGAACTCCCTGCCTCGGCTGAGGCTGCGCCGGGTCGTCGCTGCAAAGCAGCAGCCCAGGCCATGTCACCGCAGGACCCCCACCAGAGAGTACCGGTCGTGGCCGGGGTGGGCGCAGTCCAGCGGGGTCCGACCCGCGCGCAGGGGCATGCAAACGCCCCTTACTGGGACAGGGAGCTGAGCCAACAGGGCCGTGAAGTTGCCGCCAGAAAGCAGCAGAGGGCCGAAGTGATGGCGCGAGTTATCAAGGAGAAAGACGCTCTCCGCAATGCCACCTTTCGGGTGCGGGGCCCGGTGTATGAGGGCCAAGTCAGGAAGTTTGACCCGCAAAGGGGGTTTGGCTTTATCTACGAACCAGGCCTGGAGGCCAAAGTGTTTGTGGCTCGCCGTGACGTGAACTCGCACCTCCCAACGGGCCACGCAGGTCGCGATCTGTTGCCAGCCACCCAAGTTCCGACAGAAGGCAACAGTCCACACCGTGAGGATATACAGCCACAGCCATAGGCTAGAGATCCAAGGGCCAGCGCCTGCGGGCAAAACGGGCTCCTACGGCACCTATACACCGGGGAGCAGGCTACCGGTGGGCAACCACAGGAGTCAGAATATTCTAACAGGTGCAGGGAAAGACAGCCACCATCAGCCGTCCGGGGAGAGCACAACACTGCAGACGGCTGCGGGACCCGTCTATCCAGCCGTTTGGTTTACCAGAGATTCTGTCATTGACTGTCTGAGTGAGTACATCAGTGCCATCTGGCACCGGGCCGCGCTGTCCCTGCAACCCTGCACCCCCAACCATCCAGCCTCCCCATATCACCACCGGGCCCCGGGATCACCAACCCCTACGCACGGAGGGGACAACATCCTAGCTGCTCCCTACCATCCTTCCTGGGATTCCCGTCACCAGCAGCGGTGGTGCTAATAATCACCACGACCCGTGGGTGGGATCACGAACTATCTCCCTAAAGAAACCACCCCCCTTTTCACTCGTGGACGAGGAGCGCTGCTCGAGTCCCCGGGTCCGGCCCACCGCTCGAGCCACCGAGTAGCAGCAGAAGCCCCGGACCCGAGCGTGGTGAGCGCGTCCCCTCCGCCCGCGACACTTGCTATTGCTAATCTGATAATTTCACCCAAAAGAGACCTGCTCTCAATGGAGTCCCAAAATTCCCCTCAATCATTTCCAGACCTTTATCCTTTTTCATATATGCTGGTGCACTTTTTATCTTGCTTAAAATAGCAGTAAATGTTAGCATATGAAACTGTAAAGTCTATCACACTATTTTTTTTTCGGTCAACTGTTTTTTTGTGGAATGAATTTTATTGAGGACGCAAGCTGATGGAAAAATGCCAATTCAGGTGTTTTAATTTTATTTGCCTTACCCCATTTACCTTATGGGTTAACTAATGTTATATTTTCATAGATCATCCTTTTACAGATATGGTAGGCCTTCGGCTCTCATGCTTATCTATCAATAGGCACCCGATCATGGGAGGCAGGTAGTAACCATTTAAATTCAAAGATTGACAATAACATTTAAATGGTTAAACAGCAGAGATCAGGGTTATCTTTGGTCGCTGCTGTTAGAGGCAGGAACTAGGTGTACAACTCAGCATAAATGCACCTGCACCCAACTTCAGACATGCTGGTGCATCTAACATCAGGATGGGATTAAAGGGGTTGTGGAGGATTAGCAAAACATGGCTACTTTGTTCCTGCAATATTACCAGTCCAGTTTATGGTTTGTGTCAGGTATCACAGTTCTGTTCCATGGATATGAGGCCTGGAACTACGTATTGACAGGTTTTATGTTGTAACCATATCTTTTTAATATTGGGTAACCTATAAGGCTTGCTTTTTTTTTTTTTTATTTTTTTTTAAGAAATTCTTTATTTAAATTTTTTAAGTCATAACAAGGTATAGGACAAAAAAAAAGGGGGGGGTATGGCATCTTAACAAATCTTTAACAGGACATGACATAATATACATACACAGAGTGTAATACACATTGCGGCACATATGATTCTATATCAATAGGGTACAAAAGAGAGAAGCTTTGATGCCTGAGCAGATATGGAAGTAAGAAGAAGAAAAGGAGGGAGGAGGAGTATTAAGTTTAGGATAAGGCAGAATGCGGGGAGAAGATGGATTAATGATATATAGGGGAGAGAGGGTGTTATGGTGAACAGAGTAAAGAAACTTAAGTCCTGCTAAGATTATCACGTTCTTTTTAGAGCAAGGAGTAATAAAAAAAAACATGAAGCATATGAAGAGAATTGTTTTGTCAATATTGAGGAAGGCTAAGCTACTATCATCATGTAAGAGAATTTAGCCAAACGCTCCCGTTCGTTGATATTTTCTCATCTTTAACTTTTGACAATCTAATTTTTTCGTATATGCCTACTCGTGTTGTCTCCTCGATCCATTCTTTGATGGAGGGCGGATCTTCACTCTTCCAATGTCTGGCTATCATCAGTTTTGCAGCATTGAGTAATTGAGGTAGCATGGAATTTTTTTTTAATAGTGTGTTTGTAGGATCTAGATTTAAGAGGATGAATTTTGGTGTTAAATGTATATCTATTTTAGCCACTCTCTTAATATCTTCTCTTATCTTTTCCCAGTATTCTTGAATTTTAGGACATTTCAACCAGATGTGAGTCAAAGTGCCCAACTCCATCTCACATCTCCAGCATAGTGGTGATATTGTGCTATTTATTTTGTTTAATATTACTGGGGTTTTGTACCACCTTGAGATTATTTTATAATTTAATTCTTGATATCTCACTGAGAATGTAAGGTAATGAATATTTCTCATTATTGCTTGAATTTCGTTTGGAAGAAATTTTATGTTCAGTTCGGTTTCCCATTTGCTTATAAAATGTGGGATAATTTCTCTTTGTGTTAAATTTTTATTTATTTTAGCTATTATCTTGTCATTTCTCGGTGTGTTTAAAAATAGTTTGAGTATTGGGGGGTCTGGTGTACAAGTTGAAATGTCTGGAAAGTGATGTTTTATTATGTCTCCAAGGATTTGTGCATCAGCGTTATCTAGTTGGAGGGAGGAGATAAGTAAGTTGATTTTATCAGATCTTAGGGAGTCAATTTTGTCCATCAATGAATATAGTGGTGCATCTCTATATGCTTTTGAAAGACGAATCTTTTTTTTGTGTTCTACATTTGTTTGGTATTAAATGGAGAATAGGGGTGGCTTTACATATCCTTGGTATGATGCTCATTTTTTTATTTGTTCTGTGCCATAGCTTAAGAGTTTTCATAGTATAGGGGTTTGAGATGCTATTATATTTGAATTTGTTATGTGGGGTAGACCAAAGATAGTGTTGGAGCCCTGCATCTAGGTCATTGATTTCTAGAGTCGTCCATAGTTTTGTTGGGGAGTGAGTTCTAAGTTCAATTACTCTAGCTATGTGTGCGGCTATTCTGTATCTCTCAAAATCTGGAAGACCTAGACCTCCTTTGTGTTTTGGGTTCGTTAAGATCTTGTAGCTTATTCTATGACTTTTTCCTGCCCATATAAAGTTTGATACTAAGCTTTCCATTTTTTTGAAGAATTGTTGGGGGATCTCTATCGGGAGAGTTTGTAGAAGGTATAAAATTTTTGGTAGGATTATCATTTTTATTAAGTTGACTCTACCGAACCAAGAAATTGGAACATCTTTCCATGACGTCAGAGTGGATTCTAATGACAATATTAATGGTGCAAAATTAAGCCTATAGAGATGGATGGAGGAGTCACTCAACTTTGTGCCTAGATAGGTGATGGATGAGCATTCCTTAAAGGGTGAGATTGTTGTCAATTTTTTTTTTGTTTTTTGTTTTCAGGTGATATTAGAATGTGCATAATGTTTGATTTAGAAAAAATTATTTTAAAGTTCGAAATTGAATTAAAGTAACTTAAGTCATATAGTAAGGTTTTTATAGATTCATTTGGGTTTACTGGAAAGAAAAGAATATCATCTGCGTAGGCAGCACATTTGTGTTCAATTGTGCCAAGTTTCAATCCTTTATTTTTGAGGGATTGTCTAATTTTTTGTAGCAATGTTTCTAGCGTAAGGATAAAGAGTATAGGAGATAGGGAGCAGCCTTGTCTTGTGCCATTCTGTATATTGAAGCCAGGAGATAATGTGTTGTTGATTTTAACTTTCGCTGAAGGGGCGGTATATAAAGTCATAATTTTGTGTATGAATTTTTGTGGAAGTCCGAATTTGGAAAGGGTCTGCTCCATGAAGTACCAATCGACGCGATCAAAGGCTTTTTCCACATCTGTAGAAAGTACAGACATTTGTATTTTCTGGTGTTTTGCCAGGTGGATTGCATCGATTGCCCTCATTACGTTATCCTTAGCCTCTCTACCTTTGACAAAGCCAACCTGTTCCGGGTTTATCAGTTCTGGGAGAAATTTTTGTAATCGGTTCGCTAAAATTTTGGCATAGATCGTTATGTCATTGTTGATAAGAGAGATTGGCCTGAAACTACTACAGGAGGTAGGGTCTTTTCCCTCCTTCGGTATCAGGCTAATGTGAGCAATAAGGGATTCCTTTTTAAATTTGTTGTATTTGCCAATGTGGTTAAAATAATCTGTCAGATATGGAACTAGTTCAGCTTTAAAATGCTTATAGTACTCGATCGGGAAGCCGTCTGGGCCTGGGCTTTTGCCGTTTGGGGTTTGTGATATAGCTTATTCTACCTCATTTCTAGTTATTGGACAGGTTAAAGAGTTCTTTTGTGTGTCAGAGAGCTGAGGAAGAGTTAATTTTTTTTAAAAAATGTCTTGTTTTTGCGATTTTTTCAGATTCAGTCTTGAAATTTGGTTTTAGATTGTATAGGTTTGAAAAGTATTCGGAAAATGTTTTAGCGATATCTTCCGTCTTGTATAGGATCTGATCGTTATTGTTTTTTATTTTTAGTATGTGGGTAGAGTTGATTTGTTTCTTAATAGAATTTGTGAGATATTTACCACATTTATTTGCATACGAATATGCTTTGAATCGAGAAAACGACAGAAATTTCTCGTATTTCTGGTCAAGAAGAGCTCTCAGCTCGAATCTTAGATTGTAGAGTTTTTTTTCTAGAATAGGGGAGTGTGACGTCTTATGTTTGTCTTCTAATTTTTTTATTAGGGCTATTTTTGTTGTGATCTCTTTTTCCCTTTCTTTCTTTGATCTTGATCCTAATTTGATAAAAGAGCCTCTAAGGACGACCTTGTGGGTTTCCCAAATATTGGAATCACATTTGTTACCCAAACAGTTTTCTCTGAAAAAAGTTTTCATATTTTTGGCTATTTGTTCTCGTGTGTTATTATTTTTGAGGAGATTATTGTTTAGTTTCCAGTTAATAGGCCCTTTGCTTTGTTGGTGTATTTTCAAATTAAGAAATAGCTGGGCATGGTCTAAAAATAAGATTGCGTCATATGAGATGTCATCTACATGACTCAGAAATTTGTGTGGAAGAAACAAGAAATCAATTCTCGAGTATTTTTTATGTACAGCTGAAAAGAAGGAATAGTCTCTCGAGGAGGGGTGTACTATTCTCCAAACATCCATCACAAGTCGGGTGGATAAGAGATTTCTAATGTATTTGATTGTTTTTTGTGGTATTGTTGATTGGCCGTTCGATGTGTCTGAAGGGGGATGTAAAAGTACGTTAAAGTCACCGCCTAGAATTAATTGACCCTCAGCAAAGTTATCTAGTATGTCAGTTACTTTTTTAAAGATGGCGCCTTGGTTATTGTTTGGTGCATATACATTCGCTAACGTGAACAGGACATTGTGTATTGAGCCTTTAAGCATTATATATCTGCCTTCTGTGTCATGTAGCACATCTTGGAATGTAAAGGGGATCCTTTTATTTATCATTATGGGAACACCTTTTTTTTTTTTTATTGGGGAATTGGAGTTATACCACCTGGTATAAAATCTGTTCTTGGTTATAGGTGTATGTGTTTGTTTGAAATGGGTTTCTTGTAGGAATACCACATCTACTTTATTTTTTTGTAAATAGTTTAAGATCTGTGACCTTTTTTTTTTTTAAATGTTTAGGCCTCTTACATTAAAAGTAGCTACTTTTATGCTAGTCATTAGGCATTGAAAGATGCATGTTTATATGTTTTTTGGATTTTCCTAGCAGGGTTTGGGGTAAACCAGAACATAACAGTAAATAAAACAACAAAGTGAGATAGACCATGCTAAGAAATTTTGATCTCAGGTCTATCACTAATTTGGTAAAAAAAAAAAAAAAATATTTTTTGCAGCTAGTTGGGGGATGGTCAACGGTGCAGACCCCACCAGCAGTAAATGCAAAAAAGAAAGGATCTCAGGTCCGCAGGAGTGTGGACCTACGGGTATTGGGGGCTTTAGATTATAAAGACTCCCGGTGAGTCTTAATTGATCAAATGAGTTGATTACATCCTGTCAGATTTCCCCACAGGACAGGCCTACGTGCCTGATCCAAGGTGGTTGTATTTTCCGACATGGATGTATTTTTCAGACCCCTCCCGCCCCTCTGCCTCCCCCGGACGGCGGGGCACAAGAGTGGGAGGGAAGAAAAAGAGGGAAACATATCTTGTGAGAGGCGGAGGGGAAAAAAAAACAAAACAAAACATTCAAACCTGCGCCTCTCTATTAATGTCAACAAGTTTATAAGACAGCATTACTCATCAAATTAGACAATAGTTATATCAGGTAAATCAGATAGTTACGCCGTGGGTTCCACATCTGATTTTCATTCGGCTTCATCGTCCTCTTTTGAGTCTTTTTTGGGTGTTCTCTTGTTTTCTAAGTTCAGCCTTCTTTTCTTCTTTTCTTTGGGCGAGATGGCTGTGGACCATTTCTCCATTGCTGGTAATGGGGGTAGGTTTAGATAGACTTCGGCAGTTGACCAATCTGGAACATGGATATCCATCAGGTCTAGTTTCTTGAGGGCAGGCGGCAGATCATCCAGAGTTCTGATTATTAGAGTTCTGTTATTGATTGGAATTGCCAGTCCAAATGGAAGAGCCATCTATAGTTAATGCTTTTGTTTCTCAGGGCCTTTGTCAGGGGTTGAAGCTGCCGTCTAAGGTCCAGGGTCAACTTTGTGAGGTCTTGATAGATTTGGATCTCTTTACCTTCATATTCTATTTTCTCTGTATCTCTCGCTTTTTGATATATGTCTTCTTTGGTCCTGAAGCTTTGGAAGCAACATAAAATATCCCTTGGTCTATCTGATCTTAGTTGTCTGGGACGGAACACCCTGTGAGCTCTTTCAATTTTCAAGTCGTTATCGCCATATTTCCCGATAATATTGTTAAAGATTGTGGTCAGTGTAGTGAAAATGTCCTTATCAGGAATGGATTCTGGCAGACCTTTAACTCTAAGGTTATTCCTGCGTGATCTATTCTCAAGATCGTCTATGTGAGTTCTTTGTAAGAATTGATCTTTTTGATTTTCTATTAAGATTTCTGTTACCTTGGTGGCGTGCGCCAAAATCTGTTCGCTGTTGTTCTCCAGAGTCTGTATTCTGTCGTGTGCAGCTTTAACATCATTTCTTAGATCTCCTATCTCCTCTTTCACTGCCTGTGTGAAGTGTTTGAATAGGTTCTTCATATAATCTGCTGTAGGTAGAGCCTTTAGGTATTCTTTTATACTTAGGTCTTGTTGGAGAGCGTTATGATCCTCATCTTCATTCTCTGACCATTGATAAGTTGGGAGTGAGCTCGTTTTCTGTTTGTGTGGGTCATTGCAATGTTTAGTATGTTGTGGGGTTTCTGCTGCAGGACGTTTTTGTGCTTTATTCTCATCTACAACCTACAATAGCCCTCAGTTCAGTAGACCACTGCGCAACCAGCTCTGTCCTCACCTACTGTACCATCACCCATTCCCTGTAGACTGTGAGCCCTCGTGGGCAGGGTCCTCTCTCCTCCTATACCAGTCTGTTTTGTACTGTTATTGATTGTTGTACGTATACCCTCTTTCACTTGTAAAGCGCCATGGAATAAATGGCGCTATAATAATAAAAAATAATAATCTTGAGTCTTCTTAGGTGTCTTATGTACCTTGTTTGTTTCTTCAGTGTGAGGTTTGTTATTCTTCCTCATTTTGTCTGGTTTTATATCACTACACCGGGAGCTGGGAGTCAAATAGTTAAATCATTGAATTCTGCACCTAGATTTCTTTGTAGTACTCAGGAACTTTAACTGCTTGTAAGCTCCTGCCTAGAGAATAAAGGTCCAGTCACACTAAGCAACTTACCAGCGATCCCAACAACGATAGGGATCGCTGGTAAGTTGCTAGGAGGTTGCTGGTGAGATGTCACACTGCGACGCTCCAGCGATCCCACCAGCAACCTGACCTGGCAGGGATCGCTGGAGCGTGGCTACACGAGTTGCTGGTGAGCTCACGAGCAACCAGTGACCAGCCCCCAGCGCCGCGTGGAAGATGCTGCGCTTGGTAACTAAGGTAAATATCGGGTAACCAACCCGATATTTACCTTGGTTACCAGCGCACGGAGCTACACGTGCAGAGAGCAGGGAGCAGCGCACACTGAGCGCTGGCTCCCTGCTCTCCTAGTTACAGCACACATCGGGTTAATTACCCGATGTGTGCTGCAGCTACACGTGCAGAGAGCAGGGAGCAGCGCACATCGCTTAGCGCTGGCTCCTTGCTCTCCTAGTTACAGCACACATCGGGTTAATTACCCGATGTGTGCTGCAGCTAAATGTGCACAGAGCAGGGAGCAGCGCACAATGCTTAGCGCTGGCTCCTTGCTCTCATAGCTACAGCACACATCGGATTAATTAACCCGATGTGTCCTGCAGCTACATGTGCACAGAGCAGGAGCCGGCACTGACAGTGAGAGTGGCGGAGGCTGGTAACAAAGGTAAATATCGGGTAACCAAGGACAGGGCTTCTTGGTTACCCGATATTTACTGTGGTTACCAGCCTCCGCAGAAGCCGGCTCCTGCTGCCTGCACATTTAGTTGTTGCTGTCTCGCTGTCACACACAGCGATCTGTGCTTCACAGCGGGACAGCAACAACTAAAAAATGGCCCAGGACATTCAGCAACAACCAACGACCTCACAGCAGGGGCCAGGTTGTTGCTGGATGTCACACACAGCAACATCTCTAGCAACGTCACAAAAGTTGTTCGTTAGCAGCGATGTTGCTAGCGATGTTGCTTAGTGTGACGGGGCCTTTAGTCTCAAGCTTTTTCCTTGTCAAGATGGCCGCGGGAGATAAGAGCAGGGGCTGCCCTGGGGAACAGAAGGCAGCCGAGGGAGACAAACGTTGCTGGGGGAGGGAGACAGAAGCTGCTGGTCACCCGACACTGAGCAGGTAACAGAGGAACTCCTCACCTTTAGCTCTCTTGCAATCGTCTCTTCTTGCTCCTCTGTACTTATATCTTAATTAGCTGTCTGTAGTTTGCAGCAGGTATCTTTTCTTCTGGGGCTGTAGTTTATGATGGTGGATTTTCCTCCACGTTGCAGCCTCTCTGTCTCTTCTTGATGGGACTTTCTGTGGTCTCTGGGGTTTTTTTTCTTTCACTTAGGGGTCCCCACAACGTCTCCTCCTTCTCCTGTATCCTTTTAGGGTGATTTAGTGAACTTTATACGGTGTTTTGTTCACTTCTCTCTTTGATATTCAGGAGAGCTGGGAGAGATGTGTCTTCTCCCTTCAGTAGCTAGGCCACACCCCCATAAGGCTTGCTTTTTAATGCCATGTTTTAGATTCTCACTAAATGAGAGTGATGGTGCAACCAGCCCCCATCGTACCCTAATATTGAGAAGAACATGCAGACTGCCAACTGCCATGATAGGTTACGAGTTCTCCTTCAATGGAAGTCTTCAGAGGCTGGACAGAAATCTGTCTGGGTCACCTCCTACACCCCTGCACTCCCTAAAGTCCCTATACAGGTCCTTCCACCCCACATGACTGATTATGGTCCTAGGCCCTTGCTTGCCCTAAACTCACCCTGGCTATTGAAAAGGCTGGCAAGAGCACTAGTCTCAGCAATACAATAATACAACACAAGGGGAGGGAGACAAACATTGGTAAAATAGTCACAAAAAGGAAAACACTCCAATGCAGCTAAACACCAAACACCAATGTTGCAATTGTCAACAACTTCTCAGCTTCTTCCTGAGACTGGCTCTTTCCAAAGTGGTCAGCATAAGAATGATGAGATTCTATAACCGGCATAAGATGGTAAGACACATGACTATTTAAAGTGAAGGGGAGTGATCGCAAAGAGCTGCACCTGAGATTAAGGCTCCAAAAGATAGCCAGATAGAAGAGTCCTTAACCCCTACAACACCAAAAGAAAAGCAGATACATTTAAATACAAGCTGCAGACCTGCGCATAATAAGGCGTTGTGACCTTCTAGTCCCAGACGCACCAGAGGACTCCCCAGAGCGGGGCACACCCATGGCATGAGCAGGGGGTTGAACACGATGACCCTGGAGGTCCCTTCCATCTCTAACATTTTATGATTCTATGACTTATTAATAAAGTTAATGCATTCAAATGTGACGCCCCTGAACTAGTCAGGGTGTCATATGGTACTTCACGATTTTATCTTGACTGGTGCAAGACTCAACCCTCATAGTTCTGGGATCCTAACTTTTGGTATTGCTCCATCAGCATACAAATCCTAGTCACACCTCACATCACACCCTGTCAGGCACACCAGTGGGTGGTCTAGCTGGAACAGGACCACCCACCTTGGGGTCAGGCAGACTGATAGGAGGGAGGAAGTCAGTGAGAGGAAGTGGAGAGCAAAGCTTAGTGAGTTGAGTAGTAGCTCCCAAAGAGTGAGGACCTGGGAGTATCAGCCCCCTAGAGAGTAGATATAGCTCCGGAAGAGTGAGGAGCTGGGAGTTGGAGCTCCCTGGGGACTGTTGGCTAGGTCGCAGACGGTGGTCTTGGACCGGAGGAATCGGAGACGGAGACCCGGTTGCAGGGTATTGGAGAAAGGTGCCAGGCTTAGTTTTGGGGAACGGCGGGCACCGGAGTACCTAGTAACAGAACTGGTCCGAGCACGTCGGGGTACTGGACTCTAGATCAGGGAGTAGCGTCACGCAACCTGATAATTAACCTGTGGAGGATAGTTTCTTTATGGACTTTCCCCAAGAGCTCAGAGATCGAAGGTATCAACACAACTAGGGGGATAGGGCTTTCCAGCTTATGCGGCCCACTGAAATCCCAAGTGTCAGCCATCGAGAGCACAGCTTCACTACTTAACAGTGGGGAGCAGGACCCTGACAGCTTCAAGCATAGGGGTCACAACGGACACTAAAATACAGTGCATGGAGGCAAGGTACAGACCATCAGCAATACCAAAGGGAGCGGACTCCCAGACGAGCTCCCCTGAAGTGGCAGCGGCACCCAGAGATTTGGTTTACCTTTGTGTCAGAGTCTGTTTTGCAGTTGCAGCACTGCCAACACTGCCTGAGTGAGTACGCTGTCCTCCTCTGCTTCCAATCTGCACCACGCTCCCCACCACCTCCATCATCCAGAGTCCCGGGGCCTCCCTTACCCGTGTAGGGAACGTGATCTGGCTGCCCCACTCCATCTTCCCCGGGTACTTCCATCGGCAGCGGCGGTACTCCCCTTACTGCGAACCACGGGTGGCGTCACAATCTCTTATCCCCTGTAAATACCCCCTTTTCATTTGAAGTGGCCGCGAGCCCCTGGGTCCGGAGACCCTCAAGCCACAGCAGCAACCCCCTGGATCCGAGCGTTTCGACCGCTGCAGGGGCAGCACACAGACAGATATTGAAGTAAGGCAAATGAATAGTCACCAAATGATATGACTATAATGTAGACACTGAGGCGTTACACTAATAATAGTATGCAATTTTACTGATAAGTTTTGCTATAAGTATTGTAAAGTGAAATCAATTCATGCTTTTAAGAGTCACAATCAATAGCAAAGCAAGAAGATGACAGATATATCTAAAGGAACTAATGGGTCTGAGCAGACATCACTTGTTTTAATGAAATTGATCCTTAAGCGTTTTTGGATTTTTGTTTTTTAATGAAATACATATTGATGCCAAACAGCACTTGTGATCGTTATCCAATCAAGTCTTTTAAGGGGTTACCCTGTCACAAGATTTTGATGAAATTCCTTAGGACAGCTATCTCTAGCAGACTGTAAACACAACATAGTCAAATATTTATAATCCATAACGTCTATTTGGGTGTATTTGAGCTCTTCCCATTTTAGGTGAATGCCATTTAAAATGTAAAGTCTGTCTGGTCGGCAGCTCTCATTTTATACGGATTTTCTCTTTCTTCCCATTTTGCATTATATTGTAACCAAAACAACAGATTCTTTTACCAGTACCCCAGCAAAAAGCTATTTCTACTCCATCCTTATCAAAAGCCTCATACAACTCCTGTCTCTGTAAGGGTATGTGCACACGTTACGGTAATTATTTCTGCTCCATTTCTGCTCCTCTTGGCGGGAAAATGCAGCATAAAATAGCCCTACACCAAAACAAACAGTATACACTGATACACCAACGAGCAAAAGAGTAAGAATGTTTTGAACTTTTGACTTTCAGTCTCCACATCTACCATCCACTACAGCTTCGAACATGAGACTACAATCATTTCATAGACAATCATTTTGGCTATTTCATACATAAATTTAACTTGGAACTTTTTAGAATATGATTAGTTATGCAGATTCTTGTCATGTCACTGCATTGTTACTGTTTTGCTCCTGAAAATCAAAATTTTGATTTTTAATTACTTTGTTAGTATTTTGTAAATCCACCTTTGGATTTCAGCACTGTCTGAATCCTTCTGGGCATGCTCGTGACCAGATTAGAGCATGTCTCGACTGAAAGCTGATCCTAGGTCTCTTCTACATATTTCCAATATTGGTGTATACTGGTCGACTCACTTGCGTATGTATACAACATTTTCTTCAACTCTACCCACAAGTGTTTGATTGTGTTGAGGTCTGGGTACTGTGGGGGCCAATCCAGCACCTCTAATTCATTGCCATTGAACCATTTCTTCACCTATCTCGGCGCATGCTTTGGGTTGTTGTCCTGCTGGAACACTATGTTCTCCGTTTCATACTTATGGTACTTGAGTGTATGAAGTAACTGATCTTGTAGGATACTCACATATTGCTCAGCACTGAGTCTACCATCAATCCTGGTCAAGTATCCTATGCTGTGAAACAATCCCATATCATCAGGCTTCCTCCACCGAACTTGACAGTTCCTTCAGTTTCTCGATCCATTAGCCCCTTTTTCTCTTGTTCCCTCCAGACATATTTGCACTCATCAGAGCTTAGTCTATTGACTTTGTCTCATTGCTCCAAATTATCTGTTTCCAATCTTCTACTGTCCACTTTTCTTAATATTTTGCAAACTCAACCCAATGCTTCTTATGACGATATTGAAGTTGAGGCTTTTTCACCTTTTTTGGGGCCATCATTAAAGACTTGTGTAATGTGCTTCACGCGGTGCTTGCATGAACATCTGTGATCTCACTATTACAAAGTATATGAGTTGCCTCCACTGCCGTGATCGTCAAGCCAGAACTGATAGACCTTGTGAGGAGCCGACTTGTTGACTCCGATATTTACAGAAGACCACTAAACAGATACAAATATTAGAGGTATAAATATGTAAACCAAAGAAAAAACCCTAAAAGAAAATAAAATAAACTATATTAGTATGCTAAAATCCCAAGCAAACAAATCCAAATGAAAAAGTGCTGTGTAAAGTGTACACAAAGGTAACTTTTGTGGAAATAGCTATGGTAGGGATAGAGATCAGTGGTGACCTGTGAGGATTAGGGTATTAGCAGATCATTGGCCTAGTCCTGCACTTTCCGCTGCCTAACAATGGAGGTAATTAGGTTAATTAGAGGTTCATTAAGATTTTCTGCCAGCAATATTATAAGGGGAATGTCTTTGCGTACTAGAAAATCTTAATGGACCTCTACTGAGCTACCAAATATTGCTAAGTATTCCCTGTTCAGGGAGATTTGTATGCTTGTGGGGTTTGACTCTGGACTAGATATATTAATATTTTAAAGCCATTTTATATTTATATTGTTTACATTGTTGTGGGGTCACCATTGTTGTGGGCACCCCATGTTTTGTGTGAAATATTTAATAAAAGGCTGCTGTGGCCATTTTACCCAAGTCATGACAGTCATGTGTATATTTTGCACACAACAAAGTGAATAGGTGATACGTTGGGTGATAGGCAGGAAACAACCAAAATCAACTCTTAAATTGTCACATAGAAGGGAGTCAAAAGTAACCCTAAAGAATTATGAGAACCATTCACAAGATCTGCACGCAATTCATCTCAACCAGATGGTGATACCAGAATCTATTAGAGCGAAATGCAAAGAAATTGCATGCGAACATGATAACCAGATCAGTTTACATTCAGTTTCATGCCTAATTACATTTATATTTGGCGTCTGGAAAATCAGTGTCAGTCCATCTTCTTGTAATACCCTCACCTTTGGTCATAATTTGACTTAGCGGGAAAAACAACCAAAGATTAAATTATTCCCCTTTAAAATAACATTTTCATATTGTTTCCTTCATCACTCAATTTAACAAATGATTATTAATCACTGACACTCTGTGTCCTCCGGCTACTAGTTGAATAAAAAAAATTTACAGTAATAGAGATAAGCAGATCTGATAAAATTCTAGTTTGCCAGATTGCACAGATTTTCTCGAGAAATTCGATTCACAGAAAAGTTAGGCAATGTCCTCACGATCAGCTTTGGCGAGTTTTTGATGTTGCAGGATTGCTGCACCATTTTTGCACTCCATTTAAATTTGGTTACATGAGTTTTTTACTTCATTTTTGTGTTTTTTTAACATGCATTTTTATCACATGCAATTTTTTGCCTCTTGTTGGTATGTCATGCTTTAAAATAAGCTGCTTTATGGTTGATACTCCTGGTATTTGGCTTTAACAAAACTTTAACATGCATTTGTATTGCGCCTCTGCTGCGGAATCACACGAGAAACGTGTGTCCGTTGTTTACATGTGGAATCTCAACATCTAAGTGAAATTTATGGGGAAAATCTGCACATAAAAATCAGCATTCCCGCAAGAGGAATTGACATGTCACAAGTTTCTTCTGTCTGTGTGATATTTGTGACGGTTCTGGGATTTGAGCTCCACATTAACTTGTGTGGCTCTATATATTAAATGTATTTGATTTCTGTTGGTGCAGCAAGGATTAATGTCCTTCTCACTACTAGCAGGTCGTTGTTAATTCACGTCACGTGCAGCTGGTTTGTGACCATTCCCAGCTCCTTTAAATAGTCACATGATCCATCACATAATGCCGGAAATAGAAGCAACACTCATTCTGTTCTGACCACGTTTGGAGGGATGAAGCCTTTTGGAGCTACTGGAGCTTTTTCTGCAGATGTTCGGCTCTTTGGAGTTTTGTTATATCCTTTTGTTTATTTCCCCCTGTCTGTCTACCTACCCTTGTGTTTTATTATTACAGTGATGAGACTAGTGCTTTCGCTGATCTTCTCACTAGCCACAGTGAGTTTAGGGCAAGTGAGGGCATAGGTATGTGATCGGCGATGGGGTGAAAGAACCTGTACAGGGACATTAAGGAGTGCAGGGATCAGCTGCAGGTTATTGTAGGTGGTGACTCCTCTCCCTTCTCCCTAGTGCCAGGGCCAACCATTGTATTGTGCTGCAAGTGTACCCTGTTTGTGGCAGCGATCATCGGGGGTTCCCTTACATTTGGTGTAACCCCGATAGTCACAGAGTGACAACATAATGCAGATTTTAAATTCAAATATTCTTTTAACTTTATACTAATAAAACAAAAAAATTAATATTATTCTGTGTTTTTTCACTTTGTTGTTACTTTTATTTACTTATGGATTTAAAAGTGAATTTCTGTATAACCAAACCACTAAAATGTATATCACTGGTATGATTTTTATATGGGCTAATTACCTATATAGATGTTTAAGTAGCTACATTTACAGTTTGTGTGGTGACAGACTCCATTAAAGTATTTTGACTCAATGGATCACATTTGCTAATCCTGTGTAATAGTCAGGCCTCATTCTGATGTCTATTTTTCATATACTGTATATGTTCTGTGCCTATTTTTAATAAATAGAAGACATACACATTACAATATATAGGGCTGATCACATGGACATGTTTTCTGCAGACCGTCTGTCTGTCTGGTACACTTACTTTTTTGCATCTAAATTTTGGTGCAATTTGGCAAATGTTGGCACATTTTAGGCCACATTTCCATTGTAGCTACTATAAGACATGAGTTTCGCCAGATAGCCATCCATATTTTTTAGGGGGCAGGAAAAAGTGTTGCAATCACATAATGGATAGGTCTAAAGCAGTTGTGGGCAATCAATTGACATGAGAGACCATGACTGTTGTGGAGGGCTGAATCAATAAGCTAAAACTACTTTAATTAATATTAGCATATGAATTATAATTATCTTATATTAATATTATCACTTAAATTTTAACAGAATTAAACATACTGACAGCTCCCTATATACCATATGAGCCTGCACACTACCCCCTATATACAGTATGAACCCCCACATAGCCCCTCCATATGGAGTGTGAGCCCCCATAGAGACGACTATATACAGTATGAGCCCCACATAGCCTCTGTACACAGTGTGAGCCCTCACATAACCCCCTATATAGAGTATATGAACCTCCACATAGACTGGAAAATACAGAATGAGCTCCCACATAGCCTTTCTATATATCGTGTGAGCCCCCACATAGTCTTCCTCTCTAAAGTGTGAGCCCCCACATAGCTCTTCTATATACAGTATGAGCCCCCACATAGCCTCTCTATATGCATTGTAAGCCCGTACATAGCCCCCTATATACAGTATAAGCCAACATATAGCCTCCCTATATACAGTATGAGCCCCACATAGCTTCTCTATATCCTCTGTGAGCCCCTACATAGCCCCTCTATATACAATATGATGGCCTACCTAACCCCCTATATAAATTATGAACCCCCACATAGCCTCTCTAATTATAGTATGAGCCCCGACAAAGCCTTCTAAATACAGTTTGAGCCCCCACACAGCCCCTTATATACATTAAGAGTCCCAAATAGCCTCCAATATACAGTATTAGCCCACCACAGTATGATACCACTATGATAAGGCCGTAATTTAGGTTGATGCAATCTAATCATGCATCCCTCTTAAACTGTCTGCAGTCCAAATTATGAGTCACTCGTGGTAGCATGCATTACCCTCTCTTTCGCTCACACCAGAGAGACGTACTCAGATATGAATAGAAAGTAAGACTGATTTATTTCCGGAAGTGTTACAAATATATATAACCTTATTGGCTAGGTGCCAAGAATACGTAACACGTCTCCTATTGGATAAAGTAGAACAGCTTATTCTGTGATATACAATTTACTGTAATGTGCTTGGTTCCTCATTTATATTAAGCAATGTCAGCATTATTCACTTGTCACAAGAATAGCCCAGACTGTCTGTCTGAGTCTTATGCCAAGAGATATGTGGGGTATAGTTCAAACAACATCTTAAATCTTGTTCTTTATGGATATCTCCATGTAACTCCTATATACTCATAATAATGATAATCACATCCCTAACAACTACATAGCCCTTCTATATGCACAATGAGCCCCCACCTAGCATCCTATATACATTTTGAGCCCCCACTTAGCCTCTTTATATACAGTATGAGCCCACATATAGCCTCCCTCTATACAGAATTAGCACAAACATAGCCCCCTAAATACAGTATGAACCCCCACATAGACTCCTAAATACAGAATAACTATTAAAAAAAACAGTAAAAAGTACAAAAAATAATGTTTTAAAAAGTATGAAAAAAATAAAACAATAAAAAAGTTCAAATCACCCCCTTTTGAATCATTAAAAGAAATATAAGGAAATATAATAAAAAAAATACATACATGGTATCACCACTTTCAGAAAAGTCCAAAATATAAAATATATACGGTAATTTGATTTTATAATGAAATCTAAAAACAAAATATAAACAAAAAAATTCAAGAACGCCAAAATTATATTTTTCGGGTTGCTGCAAAATCACAAACCAATGCAATAACAAGTGATCAAAACATCATATCTATCCCAAAATGGTATCGATAAAAATGTATTCTCATTCCGCAAAAAAAAAAAGCCATCACACAGCTCCATCAACTAAATATTGAAAAACCTACGAGTCTTGCAAAATGGTGACACAACCACACAAATTTGTTTTTGCAAATTTCTGCTTTTTTTAATTTCCCCACTAAAATAGTAAAACAAACTGGACATGTTTGGTATTGCCATTATCATGCTGATGTGGAGAATCTTATTGCAAGGTCACTTCTACCACAAAATGTACATCGGAAAACCAATTCACAAAAAACTATGTCGGAATTCTGGGGAGTTTTTCACAATTTCTCCACATTTGGAATTTTTTCCCATTTTACAGTGCGCTATGTGGGAAAATGAATTGTGTAATTCAAAAGTACATCTAGTTCCAGCAAAAAAAAAAAAAACAAAAAACCCTCATATGTCTATGTGGACAGAAAAATAAAAAGTTTTGGCTGTGGCAGGAATTGGAAAAAAAAAGTGAAAACGCAAAATCAAAAATTGGCTGCATCATGAAGAGGTTGAAGTATGTTTTTTTCCCAGAGTCAAACATACCTGGCTGAAATCATACAACCAGTGTCTTATACATGGTGGCCATGATTGGGCAGGACGTATCAGCTGTCACGTAAAACACTGCTTTGTTGCCCGTAGAAATCAATGTGGCCAATCTTTTATTTTTTAGTCATACAGTAAAGAAAATTGGGTTGACTGCTATGAGCAACAAGGAAACAAGACTATTTTGATAAATAAGACAAACAACCTTCTTGTAAGAACAGAGTCAAAAACAAACTCTATATAAACAAGACTATAACTGCTATTTTATCATTTCTGACCTGTAGCTTCTTTGAAGAGAACAGTGAACAAGAAGTTCTAATTTCTCTGAAGACCATGATGAAAACAGTAACAGACCCCTGCAGAGGAAAAACATTCATAGAAAATGTTACAAAACCCATCAATCATCAAAATAGTGACTGACAAAAAAGTGATTGACACTAAAGCTTGCTTTACACGCGGCAATTTCTCGTGCGATCGCATGTGCGATCGCACCCGCCCCATCGTTTGTGCGGCACGGGCAATTCCTTGACCGTGTCGCACAAAGTTGTAACCCCCCGTCACCTGTACTTACCTTCCAAACGACCTCGCTGTGGGCGGCGAACATCCTCTTCCTGAAGGGGGAGGGAAGTTCGGCGTCACAGCGAAGTCACACAGCGACTGGCCAATAGAAGCGGAGGGGTGGAGATGAGTGGGATGTAAACATCCCGCCCACCTCCTTCCTTCCGCATTGCTGGCGGGACGCAGGTAAGCTGCAGTTCATCGTTCCTGGGGTGTCACACGGAGCGATGTGTGCTGCCCCGGGAACGATGAACAACCGGAGCACAGAAAGACATTCCATTTTTTAAAAATGAGCGATGTGTCAACGAGCAACAATAAGGTGAGTATTTTTGCTCGTTCACACTCGCTCATTTGTGTTACACGCTACGATATGTCAATCGAGGCCGGATGTGCATCACCAACGATGTGACCCTCAACGACATATCGTTAGATATATCGTAGCTAGTGTTGAGCGGACCCGGATGCGCAAAATCCCGATCCGCACGGTTTGAGCGCCCGATCCGAGTCCGACCAGTACCCAGGATTCGGGGTGCACGATCCGGATCCGTTTTTTTTTTTTTTTCCTCTCTCTCTTTCTCTTTCTCTTTTTCTCTCTCTCTCTTTTTCTCTCTCTCTCTTTTTCTCTCTCTCTCTCTTTTTCTCTCTCTCTCTCTTTTTCTCTCTCTCTCTCTTTTTCTCTCTCTCTTTCTCTCTCTCTCTTTCTCTTTCTCTCTCGTGTCCCGGATCCGGCTCCCCATTAATTTACATGGCGGCGGAATCCGGATCGGATCCGGACTTCGGCGGCAACCCGATCCGGATCCGCCGGATCCGGATTATGACCGCTCAACTCTAATCGTAGCGTGTAAAGCGGCCTTTAGAAGTGACAAAGACATAGTTAAAAAAAAAATAAAATTATTTAGCATGGTCAGGAAGGTGAAAACAGGCGTTGGTTGTAAGGGATTAAAAATAAAGAAATTTTAAAGATACACATTTTTGGTATCACTGCAGTATCTTCATAAAAGTTTGATGTATAAAATATAGAATTAATTAACTTGATGCATAAACAACATAATGATAAAAAAATGCAATAATTTTAAACCAATAAAATGCAATAAGAAACAGTCAAAACATCGTTCCTACTTAAAAATAGTACCAGTAAAAACATTGGCTCAGTGGGCAATAAAAGCCCTCCTCATTGACCAAAAATTACAAATTTTAAGGGTCTTTGAAATTAGCAACAAAAGTAAGATTGTTACAAGTTTCAGAATTTTGCATAATTGGTGTTGCCGTATTCCTACTGACCTGAAGAATCATATTGCCAAGTAATTTTTACCATATGGTGAAAACTAAATGAAGTAAATAAAAAAAATAAAAAGAATAATTGTGGAATTACACTTTTTCTGCTATTTTGATGCACTTTTCTCCCACTCTCCAGTGCATCACATATTGAAATAATTGATGCCATTCAAAAGTACAACTCGTTCTGCAAAAAAGAAGCCCTCGTGGCCATATGCACGGAAAAATAAAAATGTTTGGTTCTTGGAAAAATGGGAGAGAAAAAAACAAAAGCAGAAAAAAAATAGAAAACCATCATGTCAGGAAGTGGTTACTAATGATTTATTGGAGATTTGCCTAACTAGCAGTAAGGCGGGCTTTACACGCTGTGACATCGCTAGCAATTGCTAGCGATGTCGAGCGCGATAGCACCTGCCCCCGTTGCACATGCGATATGTGGTGATTGCTGCCGTAGCGAACAATATCGCTACGGCAGCCTCACACGCACATACCTGGTCGGCGACGTCGCTGTGACCGCCGAACAATCACTTCTTCAAGGGGGAGGTGCGTTTGGCGTCACAGCAACGTCACCGCAATGCCACTAAGTGGCCAGCCAATAGAAGCGGAGGGGCATAGATGAGCGGGACATAACATCCCGCCCACCTCCTTCCTTCCGCATTGTCGGTGGATGCAGGTAAGGAGATGTTTGTCATTCCTGCGGTGTCACACACAGCGATGTGTGGTGCTGCAGGAACGACAAACAACATCGTACCGGCAGCAGCAGCGATATTATGAAAAGGAGCGAAGTGTCACCAATCAACGATTTTTGACGTTTTTGCGATCGGTGATCATCGCACCTAGGGTTTACACGCTGCGATGTTGGTAACGGCAGTGTCAGTAACGACGTCAACCCGACGATATATCATTACCGATGTCGCAACGTGTAAAGCCCGCCTAAGGGCTGGCTGAGTCCTATTTCACTGCTAGCTCCCTATGTAAAGGTAATGCACCAATGAATCTGGGGTGCATACACTCCTCTTTATTTCACATTGTTTGGGAGGCAGAGATCTGCAAAGAGTCAGCAGTAATGCCTTTATCCACAGGGAGGTGAAACATGATTAGTGGGATGATTAGTCTGGGGGAAGAAAATACCCCCTCCATCAGGCGCCCACTGATTGGCATATTCTAAGCCAATTTAAATAAACGATTCTATGGAAACTGATCAAACAGAAAACAAAAGAAAGGGTCTTGTTCGAAGCAGCGTAAAGAATGGAATAAAGACATGGGGTCTTTGGAGTAACATGCCTGATATGTCTGGAAATGTTTCTGCTCATTTTACCTCCATAGAACTGGTAATTATGAGGCATAATTGTCAAGAGCATGGGCACACATATGGTTGGTATAGCCAGGGGCCCAGGAGGTCAGGGGGCACAGTTCCACCTCCAAATTAGGTGCAATTTTGCATTTCTTGGGCTGCAAAGGGCCCGTATATTGTTCTTGCACAGGGGTCCTTTTCTGTCTGTGTTCACCAGTGGTCAAGAAGCTTACTACAGATACATTTGTCCACTTTGAACACTATCTTTTTATTGGAGGTATGTCTCGGACCAGCAGCATCTTAGATGGGTGCTCTCAGTTTTGCCTCCGCACCATAAGAGGAGTGAAGTGGCACTGATTGTGCCCAGATCCAGTGATCTGCCCTGCTCCAGAGCAGCGCTAACAAACTCTATAGCCAAGAGCTTCTCAGCACTGCATTCCTTGCATAGGAGACTGATCACCTTTAATACATTATCGAGGTGACCGGGAACTTAGGCAAGAAGAACAGCACAAATAAGCTTTTTATTAAAAAAGTGCAAAGTTGATTATTTTAACAAAGAACATTGCAATTTTAACCATTTATACTGTTAGGATCAAAACTTCTTAAAAGCTGCTCTCCCAGAAAATAAACTGATCACATAGGGTTCTACTGCTTTGACACACAGTAATCAGATGTAAATCACATGAGAATCTGTTGAACCACATAAAAATAAGGTTGTTGGTGTTATTGTAATTTGTTACACGAAATAAAGCCCAAATATATTTCTAGACATTGTTTATAATTAGAGCTGATCAAACTGGTCAAAAACTGGGATCGGCGGATCACTGCTCAATTAAAAAAAAGTCCAATCCGCTCTGGAATCGGGTGCCCATATAAGTCAATGGGGACCAGAATCCGGAGATTAAAAACATTGGTGAGATAGGGGAATTAGGTGTACTCACCCAGGCGGTGTCATGGCGTCAAACTCCTTCCGGGTCACACTTTTCCCTTCCGAATACGATAATTCAATATTCAGTGTTTTGCCCGCCCACCGGTGTAATTGGTTGCAGTTAGACACGCCCCCAACCTGAGTGGCAGTGTGTCAGCTGACTGCAATCAATCACAGGTGGCAGGATAGCCGGTGGGCAGGGAAAGCAGTGCAAGTGTCTGCGGGTCAATATGTTGAGCGTGCATGTACACAGAAACAATGCACGCTCCTGTCAGAAGTGTGCGGCTGCGCCGGTGATTCCCTGTCAGACTCATGCGAGTCTGGCATGACATCACCCGACATGGCCTGCTGCTCTCTGAACATGAGCTTGCATGTACCTAGAAACACATGCACACTCCTGTCGGAAGTGTGCGGCTGTGTCAATGATGCGCTGTCAGACTCGTACAAGTCTGGCATGACATCACCCGGCACGGCCTGCTGCTCTCTGCACATGAGCATGCATGTACCTAGAAACACATGCACGCTCCTGTCAGAAGTGTGTGGCTGTGCGGATGATGCGATGTCAGACTCGTGCGAGTCCCTCACAAGTGTGACTCCGACCTAAGAGAAATCGCATGCGGCCTTTTTTAATTAAATAAATAGTTTAAAAAAAAGATGTGCAGTCCCCTCTAATTTTCATCCGCCGCTAAGATAAAGCCGGATGGGGGCTGGTATTCTGAGCCCACAGCCGCCTGGTATTGCCGCATCTATTAGATGTGACAATCCTGGTGCTATACCGGCTCTTCCCATTTCCCTGGAGCTGTGGCAATAGAGGTAATGAGGGTTTAATAACAGCGCACAGCTGCTACTAAGCCCTAGGTCAGTGATCCCACAGGCGTTTATGAGATACCTGCATCATACTAACCTGTAAATGAAAGAAAATAAGCACAAACAAAGAGAAAAATCCTTTGGAAAAAAAAATACAAAAACTCACACTCCTTCACCACTTTATTAACCCCCAACACCCTGCAGGTCCAGCATAATCCACACGAGGTCCCACGGATATTTAGATCTGCTACATCTGAAGGAGGTTTCCACGGTCTTTCACTTCTGATCGCAGATAACCTGACCTCAGGTGGAGGTTCACAAACCTGCATCTCCTAGCAGAAAATCACATTTTTTTTGGCCAAGAGATGCAGATTTGGTGCTGAAATTTTTACACCATATTCCTGCACCCAATCTACACCCCCTTTGCCGCGGTTTTCTGTTCTGGCATTTTGCCATGATTTTTGCTGTAGTTTTGTGCATATATATATATATATATATATATATATATATATATATATATATATATATATATTTTCATGTTTGGGCCAAGGAATGCAAATTTGGTGATGACATTTTTACACCATATTCCTGCATTCAGTCTACACCTCCTGGCAAAAAAACGTGGGTTTTTTAGACATTTTCTTTTTTTGCCACGGTTTTTGCTGTGTTTTTTTGTTCTGGCTTTTTGCCATGATTTTTGCTGCAGTTTTGTGCAAGGAAGTGCACAATAGGTGCTGAAATCCTCTGCACCAGATATCAGCACCAAATTTCTACCTCCTGGCAGAAAAAAAAATATATATATATATTTTCATGTTTGGGCCAAGGGATGCAAATTTGGTGATGACATTTTTACACCATATTCCTGCATCCAGTCTACACCCCCTGGCAAAAAAACACATTTTTTTTACGCATTTTTTTTGCCATGGTTTTTGCCGCAGTTATTGTTCTGGATTTTTGCCGCGGTTTGGTGCCAGGAGGTGCACATTTGGTGCTGAAATCGTCTGCACCAGATTTGAGCACCAAATTTGCATTTTTTGCAAAATTTCCCCCCAATTTTCATCCTCAGCCATGATAAAGCCGGCTGGGGGCCTGCAGCCGCCCGATATTGCCGCATTCATTAGATGTGACAATCCCGAATTGCCCTGGTGCGGTGGCAGTCGGGTTAATAAGAGGTTAATAACAGCGCATAGCTGCTACTAAACCCTAGGTTTTGATGGCACAGGCGTCTATGAGATACTTGCATCACTAACCTGTACATGACAGTAAATAAGTACAAACACAGAGAAAAAATCCCTCATTTGGAATAAAATACAAAAACGCACTCTCCTTCACCAGTTTATTAACTCCACCACCCTGCAGGTCTGGCGTAATCCACACAAGGTCCCACGACGACACATCCAGCTTTGCTACATCTCACAGCTAGTAGCTATAGAGAACGACCACCAGCTGTCAGTGTAGCCTATGACAGAGCCGCGATTAGCGTAGACTGCAGGCAGACACTGTCACAGGCTGGGGGCGTGTCTGCCTGCAACCAATCACAGACAACAGGACGGCTGGTTGGCAGGGAAAGCTGTGTGTATGCGATGAGCCTATTGCGTAGTACAGGAAGTGAATATGCGACCCAGAAGCAGTGTGCCACCATGACACCAAGTCTCGGTAAGTATGAAATGCTGTTTTAATTCTGTTTTTCTTTATTTTTCAGTTCTTATTTTCCCCAGTGCGGTTTCAAAGATGCTCGGGTGCCGGACCCGGGCCAGGGATTCCGGGTGCACAATCCGGATCCGGCACCCGGGCATCTTTGAAACCGCGCGGCTCTGGACTTTTACAGTCCGGATCCACTCAGCCCTATTTATAATCTTAAAGGAGTTGTCCACTACTCGGACAACCCCTTCTCAATTACTATATTCCCCCCTATAATCTAAAACAACCCTGTACTCACCTCCAATATTGGAGCAACTCCAGCGACATCTGTACGGGTCACTAGGGGCTCCTGTGACCCTAACTAGTAGCTTCACTCTCACTTCCTTCTGATGTAACTGATATCCGTAGTGGGTCAGAGAACAGTGTGGCGCCCCTGACCTGGTCAGGCACCACTGAGTACTGCACCCATGCTGGGGACAGTACAATACAGGTAATCCAGAAGGCTGACCGAGGTGTGACTACACAGGCGCATAGTGATCAGGTCTCACACATGTACCTTTGAGAGGACCCCTGGGGATCCCAGGAGGGGGCGAAGCCTCCATCTCCACTCAAGGGGTGTGGTAAGAGAGCCTGGTTGCTAGGTGGCGTAGGCAAGAACAGGAGAGGAGGAGCAGTGAGCCGGTTTAGTGTGCAGTCCGGGGAGAGCAGACGTCAGGAGCAGACCCCTGGGGCTGTTGCAGTCTAACAGCGCCCGCGCAGTGACTACCGACGGGGGAGAACGGTCACCTAGTAGTGCTACCCGAAATCCATCTTCAGCTAAAGAGAGAGCAACGGAGTGGGAAGTAAGGAGACTGCTAGGGAGTTACCAGGCCCAAACGGGTAGTAGGTCCCAGTGCAGGGATAGATCCACCTTTCCTTGCCAAACCTGCTTGAGGGGGTACTTTACACCCCCAAGATCACACTACAAAGTCCGCAGCCACGTCGCCACAGTTAGGGCCCATAGTTCACAGGAGGCAAGCAGCCGGAGTGTCCTGGTCCAGGCTACAAGCAAACGGGCAAAAACGAAGGGGAGAGAGGCTTCAGCAACTTCCCTGGGTGACCCCCATAGGGACTAAAAGTCGGGGTTACCCCAAAACGCAAAGGGCTAAGGAAGGCGAGTCGGTAGTCACCCTCATCAGTCAGCCTGAAGGACACCTGGTTCCAGCCTGGTTCATCCCAGCTACGCCCGGGTTACTCACTCTGCCACCTTCTGTGAGTAAAACCCCTGAAAGACATTCTGCTTGTGTGGAGTTATTCTGCGCCTTGTGGTTCTACGCACTTATACAGGGCCCTGGGGCTTGCCTCACTCTCAGGAGGCTATTACAACTGACTGCACCCACCATCAGCCCCAGGCATCCCTTAATCTGCAGTGGCGGTCCCCACTGACCGCAATTCTGAGAGTGGCGTCACGACAATCCTAGAAGAAGGTTCCCTACCTGTGACCAGACTGTTCCATCCACGTGGAGTCCCTGAAGGTAATGCACCGACACAGCAATGCTTGTGGGGCTTCACATCTGGCGTCACGAACAGGATAAGGACTAGACCTGTCCAGACAGGTGACCATGTGCCTGGGCGGTCCGCTTGGAAAATTGGAAGCGCCGCCATATTGCCACCATGAAAAGCGCGCCGAAAAACAACAGCAGCCCGCGCTGGGAGAAGTTACCGCCCACGAAGAGGTGTGGCTACCCAGAGATCCCCTGCAGAGTCTTGACCTCGCAAGTGAAGAGAGCGGAGGCGTTCAGAGACGTCGGGACAGAAAGGGAGCCAGAAGTCTGCTGTTAGAGAAAATGGCGTCTGAACACAGAGACCCAGAGCCAGGCTCCGCTGCCTGGTGGTGTCGGGAGCTTGCCCAGTTCTGCGATCAACTGGAGGCCAGGGTCGTGCGACAGATCAGAGAGGGACGCACGGAGTTTCTGGAGATGGCTGCGGCGGTTCAGGCCTACGAGGGGAGAGCCACGCGACGAGTGCCAGACCGGACGGCGACGACTCAGACCCCGATGATACCACCGATGGGTGAGTCCAGTGTTGCCCCTGCCAGCGCGAGTGCCCCGACCCCTGCTGCCACGCCCGCGGTCCCTGAAGAGGCGCCCGGCGCGGCGACGCTGAACCAGGCCGCAGCCACGCCAGGTGCGGCCCGCCAAGCCCAGATCGCTGCAGCGACGCCAAGCCCAGCCTGCACAGATCCCATCGCAGCTGCGACGCCAACCCAGGCCGCCGCAGCGATGCCCTGCCCGGCCTGCCAAGAACCGACCACAGTAGCGATGCCCGCTAAGACTCCAGCTGCGACAGCGACGCTGATCCAGGCCGCCGCCATGCAAGGCGCGGCCCGCCAAGACCAGGCCGCCGCCATGTCAGGCGCGGCCCGCCAAGACAAGAATGTACCACCGTTTACCCCGGCCTGCAAGGCCAGAGCAGACACCGCTCCCCAGTCCAAGGAAGTCCCTGCTAGGAAGTCCCTGATAGGAGAGGACCCCGCATACTGGAAGCTGAAGGCTGACCTAGAGGCCCAGTTCCCACAGGAGATGGTGGACCGGTATCTGCTCCCTCCGCACACCCCCAAGGCGACTCCTGCAGCAACCACGCCAAAGAGTCCCCCGCCCGGGCCTGCTGATGAAAGTCCATCCCCAGCACTGCCACGACAGGAGTGCTCAGAAGAACTAAGGGGGAGGGGAGGCCAGGAAGCTGAGGAGCTGATCCCGGAGCCAGCGCCAGTGGATCCATGCCCAGAGCCAGAGATGCTGCCGTACTCCCGCTGGGATGAAGAGGAAGATTTGTCCAGAAACCTTACCTGGGAGCCCGCAAGCCGCGAAGTAGCAACCCAGCAGAATCCAGCCCGCAAGACACGGCGCCGCAGCAGAACAAAGTTTTCCCCTGCACCGCAGTCTCCAGAGAAGCAAGATGAAGTCACGGCCAGAGACTTGGAGGAGAAACGGTTCTTGAGAAGGGCCAAATCCCAGGTCAGAGGTCCACTTTGTCGTGGTGTAGTAGAAGACTTCAGCTTGAAATCAGGATATGGCTTCATAGTAGCTCCTGGTATGAAAGAAGGCATCTTTGTGAACAGAAGGGATGTTAGAGCCCATTTGCCCAGAGGACATCCAGGAAGGAACCTGCGGACAGGAGACTCAGTGGAGTTCACCATGCATCAAGGAGAAAGAGGATGGTATGCATTGGATGTTACACCATGTCCCAGTAATCCCTACAGTGACCCTGCTGTCTCAACAGAAAAAGAAACGGATACAGAAAAAGAAACGGACACAGAAGAAGAAAGGAAAGACAGATGGAGAAAGCAACAGGTGCCGCAGCCCTACAGGCCCAAGCCCTGGTATGGAGGAGTAGAGGAAAGTAAAGAAAGTACAACAAGTTACTGTTTTGACCAGTTTGAAGTTTTTGCAACGTTCACAAGTTTAAGTATGTGCCCACATAAACTAATGTGAGAAATGAACCTTAAGGCTATGAACTGGCTATAGCCACAAACTCTCGCAGTGTAAATAGTTACCCCAGAGGTACCACCACCAGAGCCAGCCTGTTTAGGGGCCTGGCTCGCCTGCAACCAGGGAGCACGTCCGTTTATGGGGCCTTGGCTCACCTGCAACCAGGGAGCACGCCTGTTTATGGGGCCTGGCTCTCCACCACAAAGAGGGTACCTGGTCAGCACCAACTGTGAAGGCCGCCTCTGGATCCTGCCAGAAGTGGCTGAAGGCGCGGCTTCACCAGGCCAGGTATGCCCTGAAGACCACTAGACCACGAAAGCCGCCTCTACATCCTGCCAGAAGTGGCTGAAGGCGCGGCCAACGGGAGAGGAAGATTGGAGGAAAGGTCTGGGGAAGTGGATGGCCCAGACCTGGTTACCAACAGGACCGGTGACCTGCCTCCTGAAAGGGTTTAGGGTGGGTTAACGGACTTGTGGGTGGAGGGTGGTGATGTATGGTACCTGGTGGTTTTTTTAAAAAGTTTTACCATGTTTTAATGTTTTATGCATTTTAAAATGTTGTCTTGCAGCCCGAGGACGTGCTGGTGATAACTAAGGGGGAATGTGGCGCCCCTGACCTGGTCAGGCACCACTGAGTACTGCACCCATGCTGGGGACAGTACAATACAGGTAATCCAGAAGGCTGACCGAGGTGTGACTACACAGGCGTATAGTGATCAGGTCTCACACATGTACCTTTGAGAGGACCCCTGGGGATCCCAGGAGGGGGCGAAGCCTCCATCTCCACTCAAGGGGTGTGGTAAGAGAGCCTGGTTGCTAGGTGGCGTAGGCAAGAACAGGAGAGGAGGAGCAGTGAGCCGGTTTAGTGTGCAGTCCGGGGAGAGCAGACGTCAGGAGCAGACCCCTGGGGCTGTTGCAGTCTAACAGCGCCCGCGCAGTGACTACCGACGGGGGAGAACGGTCACCTAGTAGTGCTACCCGAAATCCATCTTCAGCTAAAGAGAGAGCAACGGAGTGGGAAGTAAGGAGACTGCTAGGGAGTTACCAGGCCCAAACGGGTAGTAGGTCCCAGTGCAGGGATAGATCCACCTTTCCTTGCCAAACCTGCTTGAGGGGGTACTTTACACCCCCAAGATCACACTACAAAGTCCGCAGCCACGTCGCCACAGTTAGGGCCCATAGTTCACAGGAGGCAAGCAGCCGGAGTGTCCTGGTCCAGGCTACAAGCAAACGGGCAAAACGAAGGGGAGAGAGGCTTCAGCAACTTCCCTGGGTGACCCCCATAGGGACTAAAAGTCGGGGTTACCCCAAAACGCAAAGGGCTAAGGAAGGCGAGTCGGTAGTCACCCTCATCAGTCAGCCTGAAGGACACCTGGTTCCAGCCTGGTTCATCCCAGCTACGCCCGGGTTACTCACTCTGCCACCTTCTGTGAGTAAAACCCCTGAAAGACATTCTGCTTGTGTGGAGTTATTCTGCGCCTTGTGGTTCTACGCACTTATACAGGGCCCTGGGGCTTGCCTCACTCTCAGGAGGCTATTACAACTGACTGCACCCACCATCAGCCCCAGGCATCCCTTAATCTGCAGTGGCGGTCCCCACTGACCGCAATTCTGAGAGTGGCGTCACGACAATCCTAGAAGAAGGTTCCCTACCTGTGACCAGACTGTTCCATCCACGTGGAGTCCCTGAAGGTAATGCACCGACACAGCAATGCTTGTGGGGCTTCACAACAGCTTCAGTTCTCACTTCTTCCAGATATTAACCAGCCCAGTCACACAAGTCCCTTGAGACCCAGCGCCGGTGTAGGAGGTGGTCAAATCACCCTACTCTTATGATGTACATATGTGGTTTAAATGTTGTTTAAATGTCTAAGTGCTGCTGTTGGAGAGTACGGCTAGCAATGAAGCAGACACGGAGCAGTGCAGCTTTCCGCATCCTCTGGTGACCAGCAGTTTTACTGTATTTTACTGTATAATATGTATTTTACAGCATAATTGGTTTACTGTGGTAATTTTGAAATGTTAAGTAGGGATGTTAATGTGACGCCCCTGAACTAGTCAGGGTGTCACAGGGTACTGCACTCTCTAGCCTTTGGTGCAGGACTGAACCCCTCATGGTTCTGGGATCCTGACCCTTGCTGTTGTTTCCACCAGCATTCAGATCCTAGTCACCTTACACCACACCCTGTCAGGCACACCAGTGGGTAGTCTAGCTTAAATAGGGCCACCACCTAGGGGTCAGACAGTCTGGTGGGAGGGACTTAGTCAGAAGAGTGGTAGCCCTCACAGAGTGAGGAGCTAGGGGAGTTTGAGCTTCCTGGGAGACGTTGGCTAGGTCACAGACAGTGGTCTGGGACCGGAGGAGTCGGAGACCCGGTCGCAGGGTATTGGAGAAAGGAGCCAGACTTAGTTTGGGAGAACAGTTGGCACCGGAGTACCTAATAACCGAACTGGTAACGAGCATGGCGGGGTACTGGACCCTAGATCAGGGAGTAGCTTCACACAACCTGATAATTAACCTGTGGAGGATAGTATCTCTGTGAACTAAGAGCTCAGAGATCGAAGGCAACAACACAACAAGGGGGATAGGGCTTTCCAACCCATGCAGCCCACTGAAATCCCAAGTGTCAGCCATCCAGAGCACAGCTTCCCTACCCAATAGTGGGGAGCGGGACCCTGAAAGCTTCAAGCCGAGGGGTCACTGGGAAAACATCTACAATTAGTGCAAGGAGGCAGGTCAAGACCACCAGCAACATCAAAGGGAGTGGATTCCCAGACGAGCTCCCCCAGAGAGACAGTGGCACACCAGAGACTTGGTTTACCTTGGTGTCAGAGTCTGCTTTGCAGTCACATAATTACTAACAATACCTGAGTGAGTACGCAGTCCTCCCCTGCTTCCAACCTCTACCACGCTCCCCTATACCTTCTCCATCTGGAGGCCTGGGGCCTACTCTACCCATGGAGGGAACGTCATCTGGCTGCCCCACTCCATCTTCCCCGGGTACTCCCATCGGCAGCGGCGGTACTCCCCTTACCGCTAACCACAGGTGGCATCACAAACTCTTATCCCCTGTAAATATCCCCTTTTCATTTGAAGTGGCCACGAGCCCGTAGGTCTGGAGACCCTTGAGCCAAAGTGTCAGACTTCCGGGATTTCCAGTTCTCTTTTGAAAGAGCTTGCCCTCGGTTAACATGGAGTTTGCTGTTCTGTTGCCCTACTTCCTGTCCAGCTGTTTAAAAGGCCGCCTCTAAGCTTAGTCCAGTGCTTGAGTATACTGCTTGCTGTGTACTCCTGCTTTGCTGCTCTTGGTTCCTGATTGACATTTTGGATCCTCCCGAAAAACAACCGACACCGACTTTGGACTTCACCCGGACTCATCAAGCTGTGCCCGGACTCCGTCTGCCGTCTTTGGTCAGCACTTCTGCCCGGTTCCTTCCGGTCCGTAACCACTCTGGACTCTCATCTCGTGCGGACAATTTTGGACTATACCTCTGGCCCCTTGTGTCCCGGCTGCTGCGCATTTAGGCCTTCTGGGGTGATTGCCAGACAGTCCCTGTATAGGGGTTCGCTCTTGGTGGTCTCCCTGGGGGAGTCCGGTGCGTGGCCCCGGGAATTCCCTTCGTTCCGATCCTGGAAGGTATTTCCTGTGTTTATTGTACTACTGTGTTTTTGTTCAGTTTATGTACATATTGTTGGTTGCATATTATAAACATTTCTGCACCAAGAACTCGTCTCTGATTGTCATTGCCCTAACGCAATCGAAATCCTCAGTACATACAATAGTATTACACAAAGCAGACCCCGAATCTGAGCAGTTTGACCGCTGCAGGGGTGGCACATTAGCATAAAGAATATTAGTATGTGTAATGTAGTAGATACATCCAGGTTGCTGGGTGAACGAGAGCCAGGATGGGAGGACTGTGAGAGAGCAGAGGGTTAGTTTGCGAGACAGGCCAGGAAGAAGGTCAGTTCTGCCAAGTGTTGCTGAAGGAAGAACAAGCTCTATACCAGAACCTGTTGCAGAACCAAGGGGTATCCTCCAACGGTTCGGAGCCTACAGCTCACCTCATGATGAAAAATCTGGGGACCAGTTTGGTGTCGGGGCATGTGTACCTCCGGGGGCCCATATACAAATCGAGAGGCTAGGAAGCCGTCCGAGATAGTGAAGAGGACCAGGGAATCTGCAGAAACAGAAATTGGAAGAAAACAGGAGTCTAGACTTGGCTACTGGAATACCCAGGGCAAAGGCTAGTACAAGGGAAAAGTCCCCGAAAGTAAGGTGGCGGCAGATCATGAATGTAATAAGGAAGTGGCTATTTCTGTCCATAAAATTGAAAGACAAATAAATCGTTTGTTTTTGTATTGCAAAGTGTGTGATGGGTTGCCCTGCTACGTCTACGAAGATGACAGGCTGTGGGGAGAGAGATGCACCCCTGAAGACCCAAGTAAGTGTCGCACCCCCGGCTGGGGCAGAACACAAACACAAGATCAGTTTAGTAAAGTAAAGCAAAGCCCAGGAGGCTATTCCTTGGCTCCCCTCTACACCGGCACCGGAGATCACTACAGGCTTTTATTATTTTACATAAGGGAATATAGAAATTGGACAAAAAGACTGACAGTACTCCCAAAATGCAATCTGAACAGGTGCAAAATTGAACATGACATAATAACAAGAAAAGACAGTTGCACTCTGAAATGCTAAAGCATGCAATGAATGCAACAATATACACATGTATTACTGCTTAAGGAAATATAGGAACAAAATTAGATATTTACCATACAAAAACGACCATTTCAATATCTGCCCAGTAGACATGTCAAAGCTTATCTCATTACTGGGAACCTACACTTAACTGAAGCCTCTCTCTGGGTTACAAACCTCCAGGTGTATATACAAGTACGAACCTGCTATAAAGAATAAAATCACATGTGGCTAGTGGGGAGGGGTGCACAGTCAGAGGACATGAAATCCATAATCTAGACAAAAGACTGATGGCACTCCCGAAATGCAGTCAGAATAGGTGCAAAATTGAACCTGTCATATAATAACAAAAAAAGACAGTTGCACTCTGAAATGCTAAAGCTTGCAAACAATGAATGCAAGAATATAGATATGCATTACTGCTTAAGGAAATCTAGGAAACAAATTGAAATATTTAGCATCCAAAAATGGCCATTTCAATATCTGCCCAGTAGCCAATGAAATTGAGAAGGGGTTATCCGAGTAGCGTACAACCCCCCTTATCCTTTAGATGGAGAAATGTATCACAAAAGAACACAAAAAGAAATTTAATTTGCTTGTTTTTGCAATATCCAGCAGAAAGAAGTAGAAAATAATAACAATAATAATAATAATAATAATAATAATATTAATATGATTATCTCTCTGTAGCACAATCTGGAGTGAAAGGATTATATAAAAACCCTTTAGAAACCTTGAGTCTCACTTTAATTTTTACAGCCAGTCTGTCATCTTACCAATTTACCCAGAAACGCTATAAATATTCCCTGACAACATGTGTACAAATAAAACTTACTATTAAATTATAAAAGCTCATTGTGTACACTGTGGGTAATTTAGTGTGGAGAAAACATTATTAAAATGCATATTGCGGTGCTCTGATGGCAGAGCCGAGCCACTTGTTAGCAAGATAGGCTGAAAATCAGATTTGACTTGAATAATTCTCTCAAGCATAAAATAACCCACATTGGGGAAAACACTGTATTGCATGTGTAGATTTTATGTGGAATAATGAGTAAAGCATATTAATGCTGTCATCTCCCTCATAACTTATTTACTATTGATATCGTAATATCTGAGATCACTGCGCTTTTTCTTTCACTCTGTTAAACTTTTTTACATTATTGGAGAATATTGTGCTGCCACCTAGTGCTCAGATAATGATAACTGCATTAAGTAACTGTAGATTATTATTATTATTATTATTATTATTATTATTTATTTATAGAGCACCATTGATTCCATGGTGCTGTACATGAGAAGGGGGTTACATACAAAATACATGTACAAGTTACAGTAGACAGACTAGTACAGAGGGAAGAGGGCCCTGCCCTTGCGGGCTTACATTCTATAGGATTATGGGGAGGAGACAGTAGGTGGGGTGTAGGTGGGGCGGCAGCTCCGCACGGTGGTGGGGCGGCAGCTCCGCACGGTGGTGGGGCGGCAGCTCCGCACGGTGGTGGGGCGGCAGCTCCGCACGGTGGTGGGGCGGCAGCTCCGCACGGTGGTGGGGCAGTGAGGTCATTCAAGGTTATAGGCATTTCTGAACAGATGAGGAAGATGTGAGGAAATCACAGGCCAGGTTCACATGGAATGTTTTCTGATCTTATTAATTTTTCTTAGAAATAAGAACGACGTTGTTTAACCCCAAAACGGTCACCGAAGGATCCTGTCATCAAGAGTCTGATGACTGATGTAGGGTTTAATTGTTGCACCATAGTCCGTCTCTGATATTCGCTAATTTTAAAGCAACCTGACAGCTCTCCTGACATGGCTGATGTAAAAATGACCAAGAAGATCATCAATCTGATTGGGAATATGTATAAATAAACTGACAACTTGGCGTTTTCTTCCCCCTCCTATTAGACCTTACAGCCTGACCCCGTCCAGTAAGTGATATATCGGATTGAGCAATATATTGTCTTTGTTGTGCATTTCTTGATAACATTTCATAGCAACTTACATGAATCAACCGCACTACAGGATTCATTTATCAGCTTCAACTTTATTACCCTCTACTGCTCTCTAGTGTTTCTTCTTGGTAGGAACATCAATGTACTGAAGGGTTGTTCCTCAAAAATCCTGAGAATAAAGGCCGCTTTACACGCAACGACATCGCTAACGAGATGTCGTTGGGGTCCCGGAATTTGTGATGCACATCCGGCCTCATTAGCGACGTCGTTGCGTGTGAAACGCACGAACGACCGTAAACGATCAAAATGACTTACCTTATCGTTCGTCATTGACGCGTCGTTCTATTCCCAATTATCGTTGCTCTTGCAGGATGCACGTTGTTGTTCGTCCCTGCGGCAGCACACATCGCTATGTGTGACACCGCAGGAACGAGGAACATCCCCGGCAATGAGGAAGGAAGGAGGTGGGCAGGATGTTTCACCCGCTCATCTCCGCCCCTCCACTTCTATTGGGCGGCCGCTTAGCGACATCGCTGTAACGCCGCATGAACTGCCCCCTTGGAAAGGAGGCGGTTCGCCAGCCACAGCGACGTCGCTAGGCAGATAAGTACGTGTGACCGTTCTTAGCGATGTTATGCGCCACGGGCAGCGATTTGCCCGTGACGCACAACCAACGGGGGCGGGTGCTTTCATCAGCGACATCGCTAGCGATGTCGCTGTGTGTAAAGAGCCCTTTAGGGGAGAAGTTGATGATCACTAGGGACTCTAAACCACTGGGATTCCTTATAGTCCTGATATTGGGGATTAGGACCCCTGAATGGAGCAGTGGTACATATACAAGGTCTCTGCTCCATTTATTTTCTATAGGACTGCTAGAAATAGTTATACTGTACTCGGCAGTTTCTTAGACAATGAATGGAGCAGAGGTCTCACATTCATTCCTCCTCTCCAATCCATATGTGGATGCAAGGTTCTCTTCTTGACATTCCAGAGCCCCGATCTCAGGATCTATGAGCTAGGGGATAACTTGATTTTATGAAGAATAACCCTTCAAAACTGCCTTCACACGTCCTTTTCGATACCCTGTTTGTCTGTTCTGTTTTTTAGCAATGGATGAATGGAAAGTTGTCATATGCAAAAAGAAGCAGGGGGACTCCATTGATTATTATGGGAGACATCTAGTTTCAATTTTGTGTCAGTTTTTCAAACAGAAAAAAAACACATCATAGTTAACTTTTTCTTCAGTTCTAAAAACCAGGACATACTAGAACCCAAAGTAATCAATGGGGTCCCACTGCTTCTGTTTGCATCAATTACGGTAGGTCATGAATGCATTTTGAAAAATAATTACGTTTTACCTATTCCTAAAAAGTAACATACTAACAAAATATCCAAATAAATGACACATGATAACTAGTCAGGAGGACTCATTTTTTGTTATGATGTGTGGCAGGAGCTTAGTAATTGCAAAATGCTCCCAGATGCCTGTTCTCGAGTGCTGCACAGGGAAGTTCACACTAGCCTGTTGTTATGTAGTGATACCAGGAATATTGAGGTAAGAAGAGGTTGCTTACACTGCTGCTCACAATGTATTTGTGATTAGAGATGAGCCACCTCCTAGAGTTCGAGTTTGAGTTCAGTTCGGCGAGCCGTTCGACGAACCTCTCGAACCCCATTGAAAACAATGGGAGGCAATCACAAACCCATAAAAACACACTATAAATGTACACATACAGTTAATAAACATTGTCATAACACTTACCGGTGCCCGCGACGCGTCCTGCACTCTGTCTCCTGCCAATTTTCCTTCCAATAATCGCTGCGTCCTCCTGGTAACCAGCACTGATGATAGGACCTATCGTGATGTCAAAATAGCCATGTGACCAGTCACGTGTCTATTATCTCATTGGCTACAGACTGGTCTCATGGCTTTGACGTCATGTCCTGTCCTAGGTCCTGTCAGTGCATCTCTCCAGTACGTGGTGATCGTTTCTGTATCTCCGTGTACCAGCAACATGCTCTGGCACATGGTCGACTCCCCGTTCCTGCATGGGGTGCTCTTTACAGAGTCAGCCCACATGTAAGGACTGGCTGTCACAGCCGGTGAATAGCGGCACCGGGAATCACGTGATCGGAGCACCGTTGCTATGGTAACCCGGCTGTGAGCGGTGAAGTCACCGCTAACAGCCGGCAGCCTGTGGTCACTCTCACTGAGTGATTTATGCACAGGGCAGCAGTGTCCTTCCTCCCAAGCTGTGCTGTCTGATGAAGCAGAGCTGCATGGGTTGAAGGAGAAAGAAGACAGAAGACCATGGATCGTGGAGGGATAAGAGGGGGTAATAAACATGGAGTCTCTAAGTGTCTGTGTATTTATTTCTATTAAAGTATTTTTTTCTCTGTGTGGTGTCTTTTTTTTAACCCTTTATTGGAGATTCTTAATGGCCGGGTCAAATGTGCCTGACATTGAGAATCTCTGGCTTAATACTAGCTAGTAAAGCAAAGCTAGTATTAACTCATCATTACCCAGCAAGCCACCGTCACCAGGGCAGCTGGAAGAGTTAAATACAGCGCCAGATGATAGCGCTTCTATGAAAGCGCCATTTTCTGGGGTGGCTGTGGACTGCAATTCGCAGCAGGGTCGCCCAGAAACCTCGGGCTAATCTGTGCTGCGGATTCCAATCCCCAGCTGCATAGCTGTACCTGGCTGGACACAAAAATGGGGCGAAGCCTACGTGGTTTTTTTTTTTTTAATTATTTAATGAAATTCATGAAATAATTAAAAAAAGGGCTTCCCTATATTTTTAGTTCCCAGCTGGGTACAAATAGGCAGCTGGGGCTTTGGGGGCAGCCCGTACCTGCCTGCTGTACTTGGCTAGCATACAAAAATATGGCAAAGCTTACGTCATTTTTTTTTTTTTAGTTTTTTGGCAAAAAAAAAATGCTTCCCTGGATTTTCCATTGCTAGTGAAGGTAACACCAAGCAGTGGGGGTTAGCAGCCAGTAGCTGCTTGGATTACCCTTAGCTAGCAATACAAAAAATGCAGCGGGAGCCCATATATATATATATATATATATATATATATATTTTTATTATTTATTTAAACAACTAAAAAAAAATGGGCTTCCCTGTATTTTGATTGCCTGACATGACAGAGCTGTAAAAATAAATCATTAAAAAAAATGACGTAGCTCCCCGCAGTATTTTTGATTCTCAGCGCAGTTAAAGCAGACAGCTATGGGTTGCCACTGCCATCTGCCTGGCGTTACCTTGGCTGGCAATCAAAAAACAGGGAAGCCCATTATTTTTTTTTTATTTAAAAAAAATAGTTTAAAAAAATAATCACGTGGGGTCCCCCCTATTTTGATAGCCAGCTAGGGTATAAAGCAGACGGCTGTATCCTGAAAACCACAGCTGGCAGCTTTATCGTGGTTGGTAAATGTGGAGGTCACCCCAGGCTCTTTTTTATAAATAATAATAACAAAAAAAAGTAGGGTCCCCCCCCAAATTGGATCACCAGCCAAGGTAAAGAGGACAGCTGTGGTCTAGTATTCTCAGGGTGGGAAGGTCCATAGTTATTGGCACTTCACAGCCTAAAAATAGCAGGCCGCAGGCGCCCCAGAAGTGACACATCCACTAGATGCACCAATCCTGGCCCTTCACCCCAGCTCATCCCGTGCCCTGGTGTAGTGGCAAACGGGGTAATAAATGGGATTGATACTAACTGGAAGGTCACCTGACATCAAGCCCAGCAGTTTGCGATGTCATGGCATCTATCAGATACCCGACATCACAAACTGTCAGTACTAACAAAAAAAATAGACAAAAAAAAATCTATTTCAAAAAACACTCCCCAAAACATTCCCTCTTTCACCAATTTATTGTAAGGAAAAAAAAATAAGGGGGTCCCACGACGACTTTGGACCGTCTAGAATATGGGGGGACACGCTCAGGGAACGTATCCCCCATTTTCTAAGAGTGCAGACCCTTCATGTCAGGAGTGTGGGTGCAATGAATCTGCACCCACTCTCCCCGGGTCCACAGCAGCAGAGTCCATGTCGTAACTGTTGCTACCAAAGCTGCAATGCCCTTCTCATGAGGTAAGGGCATGCCTAATCAGGAGAACTATTCTATATTTCCAAATATTGGTATTTGCTGATATTATTGCTATTCCACCTACTATATATTGGGGATAGGATCTTGGAGATGGAATACCGCTTTAAGTCCAGTTATACTGCTGAATGAATACTAAACATCACAGCTCGCTATTTAGATGTGTTTTCTTGTGGCATATAATGGACAGTCATGTTTGGTAGTCGTTCAGCAGGGCAACAGAAATAGCACATACCTCCATTTGGAAATGTAGTATAGCTCTCCTGATCAACTATGTTCCTTACCTCATGAGCATGTGTCATGGCACATGCGACAGAAATCAGGGGACTAGGGTGAATGCGGCCGGCGCGCTGCTGTGTGCGCTGCCATCTTGGTTTTCCGGTTGGTGGTCGGGGGGGGCACTTTGGTGACACCGGGGGACTGGAGGGGACCGGGAAGGAGATTTATCTCCCATCTGAAATGTTTGTTCATGCCAGATGGGAGATAAGTCATTTATTGTAACGTGATCATCGGTATACAGTGTACACCTGTGATCACGTGAGCGGGGACCGGAAAAACCGGCCTGAATCATGATCTCCAGGGTCTCAGCTAACCCCTGAAACCCTGGAGATTTTCTGACACTAGGGGGCGCTATTCACTTATTTCTGCCTGTTGTTTATAAACGGCAGATCAGAATAAGGGTACATTCACATGACTGATCCGTTTTTGCAGTCGGTCCGTTTTTTTCACGGGTGCATCCGTGTGACATCCGTTTCCGTTCCGTATACGGTCCGTTTGTCATCCGTTTGTCATCCGTGTGCCTTCCGTTTTTTTTGCGTACTGCAAAAAAGCTGAAGGAGGGAAAATACATAAATTTACCCAGGATCCATAGCTTCAACCTACATTAGGCGGTCACATGTTCACTCCAGTGCCATTTTCTACTGCTTTTCACAGCATAGAGCGCTCTGGTGATTTTCTTGTGCTTGTACACTTCATATCAGTCTTTTCTGTCATTATAATGGCAGAAAGACACATCATATCCCACTCTCCTGCATTTTGTAATTTTGCACCCTTTGGTGCCTTTCATGTGGCACTAAGGGGTGCTTAGCCTTGTATTTAGCCAAAAAAATAAATAAATTTAAAAAAAAAATAACGTAGGGTTCCCCCTATTTTTGATAGCCAGCCAGGGTAAAGCAGACGGCTGCAGCCTGCAGACCACAGCTGGCAGCTTCACCTTGGCTGGTAATCCAAAACTGAGGGCACCCCACGCTGTTATTTTAAATTAAATAAATAATTTAAAAAAAAAAAAAAAACACGTGGGGGTCCCCCCAAAATTTGATCACCAGCCAAGGTAAAGCGGACAGCTGGGGTCTGATATTCTCACACTAAGGAGGTCCATGGTTATTGGACTCTCCCCAGCCTAAAAATAGCAGGCCGCAGCCGCCCCAGAAGTGGCGCATCCATTAGATGCGCCAATCCTGGTTCTTTGCCCCAGCTCATCCCGTGCCCTGGTGCGGTGGCAAACGGGGTAATATATGGGGTTAATACCAGATGTGTAATGTCACCTGGCATCAAGCCCTGGGGTTCGTGAAGTCAGGCGTCTATCAGATACCTGACATCACCAACCCAGTCAGTAATAAAAAAAAAATAGATGACAAACACATTTTTATTTGAAAAAACACTCCCCAAACATTCCCGTTTTCACCAATTTATTAGAAAGAAAAACAAATCCAGGTCTGCTGTAATCCAAGGGGGTCCCATGACGATCCATACCATAGTCACTGTTCCAGTCAATGAAGAACAGAATGTTCCCCATTGGCTGGGAGAGCAATGCAGTGACCTGAGCTAACATCAATAGGTCAGCCCAGGTCATTGCAGGGCATGACAAGTGCTGCTGTCAGGAGCGAGGTACATTACCTGCGGTGATGATCTCCTGCACTGCTGATAGCAGAGCTGTCACTGACTTCAATGACCGCCGCCTTCACAGCCAAGTATCGCGGGAGCCTGTGACGTCACCGCTAGTCACAGTCTCGGGTCGGCAGCGAGAGGAGATGTGACAAGAGGCGGCCATGGAGGACAGTGACAGCGCTGAGGTCGGGAGGGCGGGACTTCATCACCACAGGTAAGCCGAGCAGGGTAATGTGTGCGGAGTGCGAGGTGGGTGGAGCCAAGTGGGGTAATGTGTGCGGAGTGTGAGGTGGGTGGAGCCTAGCGGGGTAATGTGTGTGGAGTGCGAGGTGGGTGGAGCCAAGCGGGGTAATGTGTGCGGAGTGCGAGGTGGGTGGAGATAAGCGGGGTAATGTGTGCGGAGTGCAAGGTGGGTGGAGCCGAGCGGGGCCATGTGTGCGGAGTGCGAGGTGGGTGGAGCCAAGCGGGGCCATGTGTGCAGGCGGCGGAGTGCGAAGTGGGTGGAGCCTAGCGGGGCCATGTGTGCAGGCGGAGTGCGAGGTGAGTGAAGCCTAGCAGGGCCATGTGTGCGGGCAGTGGAGTGCGGGGGGGTGGAGCCTAGCGGGGCCATGTGGCGCTGAGGACGTCCGTGCCGGGGACTGCATGGCTGGGAACAGGTGAGTGTGATTGCGTGTGTGTACATGCCGCGTGCAGGAGGGGGCGGAGCCGAGTGGAGAAGTGTCGGCTCCCTGCACAAGTAACCAGGGTAAATATCGGGTTACCAAGCAAAGCGCTTTGCTTGGATACCCGATATTTACATTGGTTACCACCTTACCGCAGGCTGCCAGCATGGCTCCCTGCACACTGTAGCTGTAAAAAGCCCTGCTTTTGGTGATCGAACCGTTCTCGAACGTAACTCAAACTGTCGAGCTTTTAGCAAAAAGCTTGAGTTCGAGTTCGATCTCGAACACCCCCCAAAATCACTCGAACATGAAATTGGCGAACCTTGAACACCGCTCATCTCTATTTGTGATCTAATACTGTAGATAACAAAGGTGCTCTGGTAAGAAGAGACTGCTCACATTGCTGCTCACCATATGTTCTTGATCTACTATTAGAGATATCAGGAGTGCTGAGGTAAGAAGAGGCTACTGACACTGCTGTCCACCATGTATATCTATTTTAATACTGGAGATATCAGGGGTGCTCAGGTAAGAAGAGATAGTTAACACTGCAATCCACTCTGTATTTCTGATCTAATACTGGTGATACCAGGGGTGTTGAGGTAAGAAGAGACTGCTCACGCTGCTGTCCACCATGTCTTTCTGATCTACTATTGGAAATACTAAGAATGCTGAGGTAAGAAGAGACTGCTAACACTGTTGTCTACTGTTTCAGAATGAGAGTCTAGGGTATCAGCATCTTCAGTTACTTTAGCTTCTTACAATCCATGAGCACAGACAACAAATTTTAGGACATGGTTTTGTCAGTGTAACAAAATGATGGGGATTTGCTTGGTATTTAGGTTTTTATCTATGACATTTTCTTTAATTATTTCTTTATTGTCTATCCCCAGAGAATCCCTTTCAAATATTTGCAAAAATCAGGCTAGGTGTAAACTGTATGCGTTCTGTTACAGTATAGCAACAGAAAATTAGAATGCCTGAAGAAAACAGATCCACCTCATAAAAGACAAAAATGGAAAAATTGACTATAAAGGGATCCAATGCTTCCATTATGATGAAAATTAAAATGATGGAATCAGAGGCTCCAACGCAAATGTTATCCAACCTAACAAGCAGCAAGCAGAAACCAACTAAAGAGGTCAATAAAATATTCATGTTATAAAGGAACTATGGATACAAACAAGGACTATGAGGCCAATTCATCAAAGCTTTTACACCACAAAAGTGTCATAAAAACTTAGGATTCCTCTGTAATGAACACAAGTATGCAATTTCTATATTTGCAGTCATCTGGGAACTAGCTTCTCATCCATTTCTCTCAATAGAATATTGAGAAAACCATGCTTGCATTCATGTGACTGAGGCACCAGATTTGCAGTTTTCTTTTTAAAATTAGCTTTTATTCTATCCTATCTATAATGTTTTAAAGAATGGAATAAAAGCTATTGTTAACAAGAAGACTACAAATCTTGTATCACGGATCATGTAGTGACAAGTCAGGGGCCCCTAGGCTGGCCCTCAGACTTAAGACCCTGCGCTGTTCCTTATTTTGGAGGTAGGCTTGATGGTAGCCAGTTCCAAGTCCCCAGCATGGCCCTAACTCCTGACCAGGCCAGACCAAACACCACTCAACATCGCAACAAAGATCTCCATCAACAGGTTCACCAATAAGAATGGTATCGCTTGGAGCAGAAGCTGACGCTATAATCGCCACTGAGTAGTGAAATCCAGGATCTTATATAGGACGTAGATGATTGATTGGAAGTTGGCAACCTGAGCTCTTAGCAGAGTTCCCCAGCTTAGCAGGAATTAACTCCTGCAGGACTGAGGAACAGAGCACATAAAACAGCCGATGCCCAGCTCTGACTGAACAACTAAGAGACATCAGGTTGCCTGTCAGCCTCTGCAGTGTCAACAGAGAGGACGCCGCCATGACACCAAATAAGTCTGGACCTGAACACTGCATGACATCTGGTGCCTCAAATTATTTTTAACACATTACTAGTTGGATCGACTTTGTAAAGGGATTGGCACTGAACCATACTAATTGTGAAAGGGATTTCTTTTTGCTTGATTCCCATATGTGACCACCCACTTGAGCAGGAGATAGAGGGGAATCCAGACAGTGTACATATTGACAGTCAAGATTCAGCAAATTGTCACATAATATTGAAATAGGTAAGTACGACACTCCAAAATCAATTTAGGTACACCAATAGAGTCCAACCCCTTAGCAATTTCAGAAAATACTGCAGCACTTTGTTCATTCTGCCTCCAAAAGATCACAGTAAAGCTTGACTCACATTTATCCTGTGCTCTATGCTAAGCACTTACATTGAAGTTTCCCTGTAAGTCTCGCCGAAACATTCACTATAATGAAGCTGAAAGATTCAATTTAGATGCTGTGTGGCATTTGGATCAGTGGTTTCCAAAAATACTATGGCACTCACAAAAATAAAGCAAAGGTGATTGTTTATTGTGAAAAGTCCAATAATATGTGCACTATGTGTGACGTTTCGGTCTATTCAGACCTTCTTCAGACATGCACAGTTAGTCAGACTGAGAAAATCCATTGTGCAGCGCTGTGGAATGTGATCGGCATCGCTGAAATAATGGCACATTTCACGTTAGCGAAAAGATTGAAACGTCACACATAGTGCAAGTTTTGGATTGTTTACAATAATCAACCACCTTTGCTTTATTTTTGTGAGTGCCGAAGTGTTCTATGAAATTGTAGTCCCAATGTTACTGTAGAAATTTAAGTGCTTTAAAGGGAACCTCTCACCAGTTTTTTGCCCTATAAGCTGCGGCCACAACCACTGGGCTCTTATATAGAGCATTTTAACATGCTGCATACAAGACCCCAGGCCGCTGGGTATAACATAAAAAAACAATTTATAATACTCACCTAGAAGGTCGCTCCGGTGCACAATGGTCGGATGGGTGGCTTCGTTCTCCGGGACCGGCGCCTCCCCTTTCTGCCATCTTGGTCTTCCTTATTCTGAAGCCGTGGTGCATGACACATCTACGTCATACACACGTGCCGGCCTTGAGGTCCTGCGCAGGCGCACTAAAATACTTTGATCTGCCCTGAGCAGGCTACATCCTGTGCACATGGCCACATCCTGGGAAGGAGGCAACGGAGATGTCCCTATTGAAAACTATGCATAGACATTAATCCCCTATGGTCCGAATATCTTAAAACAGTTTCAATACCATTTTTTTTTGGGACTCCCCACTTAATATATCTCGCTTGGATATATTTTTCCTCATTCTTCACTCTTCTGAAGTCTTCCTCTTCTATCATTGAGCGACTGTATATGAATAAGGCCCTGTGAGGCCGAAAGATCAAGTTTCTATCTGTCGGCAAAAAATAAAAACCACACTTGTTTTGCAAACAAACTTTTATTCTGTTTCATTGAATAAGTGAAAGAAAAGAGAGTGCAGTGTTCAGTTCTAGATATATGACGTAGACGCGTCATGCACCGCAGCTTCAGAATAAGGAATACCAAGATGGCCGAAAGGGGAGGCGTCGGTCCCGTAGAACGGCGCCACCCATCCGACCGTTGTGCACCCCCTTGGTCTTGGTGTCTTCACCCGCCTCACCCCCTTGGTCTTTTCGAGGCACTTTCTTTACTTTCTGCACGGCTCTGCTCTTAGGGGGCTGGGCCTCACTTTCGTGCCCTTTTTGCTTGGAGAAAACGGCTTGGGTGGGAAACTTCGCACCACAGGATGGTGACAAGATGGCAGATTCTGCAATTTTTCAACGGGGACTTCGCTGTCGATAACTTCAAGGCACACTTCTACAGGTAAGTGGATGGGTTCAATCCTGTTCGTGATGCCAGAAGAGTCGATGTGTACCGCCCCGGGGCTCGGCCGGCTGCCGAGCCGCTCGGATCCGTGCTCGTCGGTGGGTGGCTCGAGCTCCTCACGGACCCGGGGGTCACATCGCTCTGAAAGGGGGTTTGGCGCTACACATAGGAATTTCAGTGGGGAGGTCCACAGCTGGGACCGCGGTTGTTTGTAGGGGATTTGAGTTCATGACGCCACCCACGAGTTGTGGTGAATGGATGGACACCACCACTGCCGTTGACTAGGCTCCCGGGGACGGTGTTGCGCAGCTTGGTGCTGACCCCCTCCGTGGGTAGGGGGGAATGATGGTTCCGGGGGCCCGAGGGAGGTGCTGAGGCGGGGGAATGGATGCGTGCTGGGGTGTCGGTGCGGTGCGGCCCGAAGGCACTGTTGTACTCACTATTACAAACACGCTGGAGTCTCTGGTAAACCAAACGAGATGGTGAACGGTGCCCGCAGCCGGCTGCAGTTTTCCCCTTATCAGGTTGGTGGTTTCCGCCTTTCTCCTGCACCTTACTTATGTAGAAAACTTCGACTCGTTTTGCCTAAGCAACGGTAGTCCGCTCCCCGGCTTGGTATGTGCCGGAAGAGCCCTCTTTGCCCGCAGACGCTGGCCCCTCGGGTCTCTATGCCTGGGCGGTGGCGTTACCCTAATGGTTGGGCTGTTGTCTTCAGTCGGGTCTTAGGTGGGTCCTTAAGTCCAGTCCTCAATCAGTTGATTTGACTCAGCCCGGTTGTTTCTGGGCCTCGTACTGGGTCTGAGTACACCTCCTGGTGCTCCGGTTTCCAATCGGTTTCCCGGTTCGGTACCGGCAGGCCACCGCCTGTCCCCGGTCCCTACGGTTCCACCGGCTGTAATCCCAGCTCCTGCAGGCGGCCACCATCGTCTGCCTCCTTGCCAGAGGTGACTGGGCTCCAACCCAGACACCTGGTGTAGACTATGGCAGACCTAGGCACAGGTCTGCCCTTGAACTTCACTCCACTTCACTGTCAAAGCTCAACTCCACTCTAGTTTTTCCCGCTCTCCTGGTGTGAACATCAAACCCGGAGGGTGGTGACAAGGTTTTGCAGTTTGGCTGCTGTCACCTTTCTAAGGTGGGGGGGGCGTGGGTATGTATGGGACTACCCGTGACTACCTGGCTAGTCACTAACAGACATGGCCGTGCACAGTGCACACTGACACTGCTGTATATACATCACAGGAGGGGCAGGGGGGCATAGACATTACTGGAGGGCATAGATCTTACTGGAATAGCAAACAGCTCTGGGGGTATATACATTACTGGGGTGGGATGCATAGTGCTCTGGGAGGCTGCACATATGGCTCTGGAGGGCCACACAGATGGCTATGGGTGGGGCCACACTCACAGCTCTGATCCATACATACACACTCACACAGCTCTGCTACACACACACACACCCAGATAGCACTGTTGCACACATCTCTGCTGTACATATATATAGACACAAACACAGCTCTGCTGCATATATATATATATATATATATATATATATATATATATATATATACACACATACAGTGTATATATAGATATACATATATACACACAGCTCTGCTGCACACATGCACATCTCTGCTGTTCAAAGACTATATATACACACAGCTTTGCTGCACACACATCTCTGCTGCACTGCCCAAACAGCACATATTCAGAAAGCTCTGCTGTCCAGAGTAAATACACACTCTGCTGCCCAAAGAGTATATATACACAGAACAAAAGGGGCCTGTGGAGAGAAAGCGCAATAGGGTCTTACCCCGGTAGACTAGGGGTGATATCAGGGCAAAACTACTCCCCAAGTAGGGTTGTGGCAGTCACAACACCTGTAAACGCATGTAATTGGATCACGGCAGCAGTACCCCAGGCGGTAGATAACAGAGAGAGGTAGTAGAACGAGGCTTTCAAACACCGCGCCAATGATCACTGATGATATCTTGGATTAATTTAAACTTTTATTTTTCCACAGGTCTACGCGTTTCGGGAGGCTCAGCTCCCTTCCTCAGGACCGATAGGCATAAGATACATCAAATCTATCAAGGTAGATGCATACAGAACGTATATACACAGTGTGATGGCAGGGAATCTCCCCCAAGAAGAAAAAAAAAAATCGGCGGGAAAACAGCACAATATACCATAATGTGACGTAATACACTGATATGCAGGAATAATAAAATGTATCCATCAAACATATTCTCTGAATACCTAAGGTCATGTAACAATACTAATAAAAAAACATTATAATGAAAAACAACAAGTGTGCTTGAATGTGCAAAAAAAATGTATAAATGAACGTATAGAGTGTTGAGCCCTAAATGTGCTGAAGGAGTCTAGAACTCGCATCACCTGTAGGTTCTATTGGTAACTTGTGTGATACAAGCAAGTGATATAAGTCCACACACCCAAGCGTGTGTCTGGTATGTGTCTGTCTAAGAATATGGGAAAAAGAACTAGTAAAGGAAAGGGGAAAAATTGTAAGAAGGAAAAAAAGGAGAAAAAGGAGAGTCCTTTTTCTCCTTTTTTCTCCTTTTTTCCTTCTTACAATTTTTCCCCTTTCCTTTACTAGTTATTTTTCCCATATTTCTGAGCTGAAACAATGCAACATTAAGCATGTGAATTGCAGCCTTAAGACTAGAAAAAAACCAAAGAGAAAAATTGTAGGGAAAATCCCCTGACTATAAATAAATAAATTGCAAGTGCTTAATAACAGGGTACTTAGTGTGTACATTTTTGCATAAAGGTAAAAAGCTGTCTCACCTCGTCAAGGTGTACCCATCTGAGACAGTCCCTAACCTACTGAAGTTAAAAACATTATCAATACCTGACTTGTGTGATGTCAAAACTCCAATATGAATGGTGGCAAGTGGTCAGCTGTGTCCCAGATTAAATACACAGCAAAGTGAGACGCAATCAGCTGTTCAGTCTCAGTATTAGGAGGGCTGCGCCCCCAACTTGCAGTAAAGCAAGATAACATACAAAAAACACCAAAAACCTGAGCTGAAACAATGTTCAGTAAACATGCAACATTAAGCATGTGAATTGCAGCCTTAAGACTAGAAAAGAACCAAAGAGAAAAATTGCATGAAAAATACCCTGACTATAAATAAATAAATTGCAAGTGCTTAATAACAGGGTACTTAGTGTATACTACTATGTAGTGTATATTTTTTTCTAGTCTTAAGGCTGCAATTCACATGCTTAGGCTATGTGCCCACGCTGCGGAAAATGCGCGGATTTTGCCGCGGATTTCTTGCGGAAAAGCCGCGGATTTCCCGAAAATCTGCAGCAAAGCTACTCCCCAGCCATTTCTATGGCATTTTGGAAATGCCGTGTCCATGCTGCAGATTTTTCCGCAGCGGAAATCGTGCGGATTTTCGTCCGGAAAATTCTGCAACATGTCAATTATTGTTGCGGATTTTCATCCGGATTTTGGCTTTAAAATTGGGAAAAAAAAAAAAAAATCCGCACCAAAATCCGCACCTTTTCAAAGGTGCGGATTTTGCGGGAAAGCTGCGGATTTTGATGCAGAAAAATCCGCAGCTACATTCTCCTGTGGACACATAGCCTTGATGTTGCATGTTTACTGAACATTGTTTCAGCTCAGGAGGTTTTTGGTGTGTTTTGTATGTTATCTTGCTTTACTGCAAGTTGGGGGCGCAGCCCTCCTTAGGGCTGCTTCTCACTTGCGAGTTTCTCGCAGTAGAGCAATGCATGAAAATCTCGCATTGGAATCGGACACATGTTAGTGAATGATTCAGCTCTCATCTGCGATTTTTTTCTCACTCCAAATCGGACTGAGAAAGAAATCGCAGCATGCTGCTTTTTTGCGAGTTTCTACTGCGAGTCTCTCCAATGCAAGTCTATGGGAGCGTGTAAAAAATCGGATGTCAAGGGAGGGCACTCACACCATCCTAGTGACATCCGATTTTCTAAATACATTTCTCGCATGTTTCCTAAAACACTGGAAATGAGCGATGTCTCACAATGTCTGTCAATCACTATTCTCTGTCAGTCGGTCTCTCACTCTCGGTCTCTATTCTCTCTCTGTCGGTCCGTCACTATCTCTGTCCCTCTCTCACAGTCTATCGGTCATTTTCCCCTCCTCTCTCATACTCACCGATCCCCGATCCCCGGCGCGGCGCTGCACGGCGTTCACACTGCTGCGGCGGCTTTTACTATTTTGAAAAAGCCGGCCGCTCATTAAACAATTTCGTATTCCCTGGTTTCCCCGCCCACAGGCGCCTATGGTTGGTTACAGTGAGACACACCCCCACGCTGAGTGACAGGTGTCTCACTGCACCCAATCACAGCAGCCGGTGGGCGGGTCTATACTGTGCAGTGAAATAAATAATTAAATAATTAAAAAAAACGGCGTGCGGTCCCCCCCAATTTTAATACCAGCCAGATAAAGCCAATACGGCTGAAGGCTGGTATTCTCAGGATGGGGAGCTCCACGTTATGGGGAGCCCCCCAGCCTAACAAAATCAGTCAGCAGCCGCCCAGAATTGCCGCATACATTATATGCGACAGTTCTGGGACTGTACCCGGCTCTTCCCGATTTGCCCTGGTGCTTTGGCAAATCGGGGTAATAAGGAGTTATTGGAAGCCCATAGCTGCCAATAAGTCCTAGATTAATCATGTCAGGCGTCTCCCCGAGATACCTTCCATGATTAATCTGTAAGTGACAGTAAATAAACACACACACCCGAAAAAATCCTTTATTAGAAATAAAAAACACAAACAAATTCCCTCATCACCAATTCAATCAGCCCCAAAAAGCCCTCCATGGCCGGCATAATCCACGGTCCTCCAGCGTCGCTTCCAGCTCTGCTGCAAGCAGGTGACAGGAGCAGCAGAAGACACAGCCGCTCCTGTTACCTCCACACAGCAAATGAAGACAGCCGTGCGATCAGCTGAGCTGTCACTGAGGTTACCCGCGGCCACCGCTGTATCCAGTGACAGCGGGTAACCTCAGTGACAGCTCAGCTGATCGCGCGGCACTCTTCATTTGCTGAGTCTGCTTGGATTCTGTCCAGATCACTGACTTCAGAATCCTTGCACTAATTCCAAGTTTCAGCGACAAAGCTGCCTCTGCTTGCAGCATCGGCGATCACGCAGCTTGTGCTATCAGCAAACTATACTGCTGGACTAAACTGTCAACCCTCAAGAGCACAATCACCCTGGCAAACAGGAAGTCGGGAGGCAGGGGAGCCGTGTGCTCATGAAGATACAGCAGAAAACAACACCTTTCATGATGGCACAAATGGAATGAAAACTTAATATCAACAACCATAAAGAGCATAAACAAGAGTCCAAGCAAGGAGTACATTATGTCAAAATGTTTTATTCAAATTACATATACCCTAAAAATTGGAAGGCAAAGTGCTACATAAAGGCAATCTGTCAGCAGATTTTTTTTCTACATCATCTGAGAGCACCATGATTTAGGCAAGTAGACCTTGAATCTAACAATGTATCACTTAGTTTATTTGATGCAGTGGTTCTGACACATGGGGGTTTTTAGAATTGACCATGCAGCAGACCTGAGAAAGCTGCCCCCGCCCACTCCAGTCTCACTGTAAAATGTATATAGACAGTGAGCTACTAATTACAGTAGGGGGTGTGCCAGACTAGGGCTCAGGAACTGCTTTAGCTGTTGGCTGTTATGAGCTATAGGGTTGTTTATGATAATTATACTGAGTTTTAGCTCCATTATTCTTTTAGTGAATCTGCATTGGGAAATCTATTGTGTTTATGATAGACAGAGTTACAGTTTGTAATGGGTTTGCAAATGGCTAAAACACCCTATTACAAACAGTAAGAACTGACGCCATCTAAATCTCTCTTTTCGATTCTAAAATGTTCAAACTGTCAAGACTATGAAATTCTGCATTGACCCTGCTGCAATGACGATACCCCTTGGTTACCAAGTTGTATTTTTTGCCATTCATGTCTCATGCTATTGTACCGCCCTGCTCTCAGCAGACGAGTTGTGGGTGGCTCGAGGGTCTCCGGACCCGGGGGCCTCACGGTCACTTCAAATGTAAAAGGGGAGTGATGGGGTGGTGGATGTAGGACGTAGATGTACGGGCTGAGCCGTACGGAGTTCATGACACCACCCATGGTGTGTGGTGATATTGAACACCACCGCTGCAGTTACGGGGCACCCGGGGGAGATATTGTGCAACAAGTTGTTAACCCCTCCGTGGGCAGGGATGGTGGCCCCGGGACCCGTTGGGGGTTGGGCGGTGCAGGGAGATGGGTGACCGCAGGGTGCTGATGTACTCACTATTAGAAAACACACGAGTCTCTGGTAAACCAAGGTGATGGTGGTCGGTGCCCGCAGCTGGCTGCGTTCGGATTCCCCCACCCGGCTGGTGGTCTCTGTCTTTCTCCTGCACCTGTTTGAAATGGTGGACTTCCTGTGCTTGCAACTTCAGGAGTCCGCTCCTGGCTTGTGGTTGCCTAATGAGCCCTCTGCCTGCAGACGCTGGCCCATGGGATCTCTGAACCGTAGCGGTGGACTTTTATCCCCCTCGGTGGGCTGTTGTCTTCTATCAGGGACTTTGGGTGGGACAGGACCTCTAGTCCTGGCCGCAATGAGTTAATTAACTAAGTCCAGTAGCTTCTGGGCCTAGCTTCAGGGCCTGAGTACCCCCCTTTGTGCTCCGGTTTCCGAGTCGGTTCTCCGGGTCGGTACCGGCGGGCCACTATCCTGTCCCGGTCCACCTCAGTTCCACCGAGCCGTCTTCCCGGCTCCCGCAGATGGAGACCGCCGTCTGCCTCCTAGTCAAAGGCAACAGGGCTCCTACTCTGGTACCTGTTCAATTTGAACACGTCTCCAGCCCACACTCCTCTCCAACTTGAACTCTAAACCTTATCTGGCTACTTTCCCGCCCTGGGCTATCTAAAACTCCTAGGTGGGCGTCTTCCAACCGCCTGGTTCTGCCCCCTGGTATGTCTATCAAGCCCATAGGGGGGTGACTAGTGTTTTAAGGGTTGGCTGTGTGTTAGCTGTGAGGGAAAGGTGTAATGCGGGGCCCTATCTGTGACTACCCGGCCCGGCCAGGGCATCACACTATTATATGTCATATTATGTAAAATTATGTTATTACTTACCGTATTTTCTGGCGTGTAAGACGACCCCCAACTTTTCCAGTTAAAATATAGAGTTTGGGATATACCATATATACTCGAGTATAAGCCGAGTCCCCTTTTTTATCACAAAAAACTGGGAAACTTTATTGACTCTAGTATAAGCCTAGGGTGGGAACTGAAGCAGCTATTGGAAAATGTCAAAGATAAAAATAGATCCCAATAAAATGTAATGTGCCCATCCTTGTCCCCCCTTGTAGTAATGTGCTTATCCTTGTGCCCCTTCCATAGGCCCTCTAGTAATGTGCCAATTATTTAGTAATATCCCCTGCAGTAATGTGCCCATTGTTTAGTAATGTGCCCTGCAGTAATGTGCCCATTGTTTAGTAATGTGCCTTGCAGTAATGTGCCCATTGTTTAGTATTGCCCTCTAACTGGTCCCCTTCTTGTCCCCTATTATGCCGTTGTTTACAAACAATAAAAAATATTCTCACCTGCCCTCCGTTCCCGCAGTGTCCTCAGATGCTTCTTGCAGACCGCAGGCACATAGACCTCTTGGTGATCTCGCCTGCTGCCTGGAGCCACAGCTGCAGGCTGCCATCATGGCTTTACTGCAGTTGAATGCTTTACGGTGGCGATGTTGCAAAGCATTCAACTTCTGTAAAGCGCTGACAGCAGCGGCGGCTCCGTGCACCCGATGTGATCATCAAGGGGTGCTTTTTGCGGACCGCAGGCACATAGACCCCTACATGACACAGGGTCCAATACACAGGGTTACCACTGCTGTCAGCGGTTTACTGCAATTGAATGCTTTGCGCCGCCACTGTAAAGCATTCAACTGCAGTAAAGCCATGATGGCAGACAGTAGCCCCGAGCACTGGACGCGATCATAGAGGGGTTTATGTGCCTGAGGAGGTAATAGGATACAAGGGTGGGACAGAGGGATGCGCTACCACTGTGATAGTCTTGGAGACAATGAGGGCTAATTATGCGCCCTTTAAGATGACACCCAGCGTATAAGACGACCCCCAACTTCAGGGGTTGAAAAGTCATCTTATATGCCGGAAAATGGTACCTGCTGATAAAATACTATTGCAAGGTAATATGCTTGTTTTAGCTATGCGCCCTAATGCTATGGGAAAACTGTAATAAATTAAAGAAACAATGCAAAAGTGATGCAAGTGATTGATTGTGAAGCAAATCACAATAATAGTGGATGGGGCAGTTCACATGGAAGTGATTTTTGCTCTGTGCAAAATCATGATTCCGATTTTAATCTGAGTTTCATATAAAAAACCACAATGCAAGTCTACGGGTCTATGAAAAAAAAATTGACAGCTCTTGAATGCAATCCAAGGACTGTCCATTTTTGATCGAATGCTAGATGCAGAAAGATGGAGACATTTTTTTCTTCTGGTTTCCCATAATAGAAAAACTGATGAAACGTGGACCAAACCCTGATGATAAAATCTCATACAACAAAATCAGTGACGTCTTAATGAGCCCAAAATGGGAAGATATGCCACAGCAGAGGGGAGCATAGAGGTTTATTCACATTAGAAAATAAAAGCAATCCATTCCTCGCAGTTTGTTGTCTAATATATTTTTTAACTAAAGGTCTAAAATGTAAATTTTTGTTTCAGCTTCAAAAATAAAACAGTAGCATAGTAGTGGATAGAATAGGTAAAATAACCTGGCAGAAGCAATGTGTGGGCTACTTAGTTGCCTATCCGGTGAAAATGGCAGCTCTACATGAGTCTGCCCTCGTAAGTCTGGTGCTATCCCATTTAAAGCATTTTTAAATACATAAGTGATAAGAATATATCTAAAAATCTAATACTGTGTTCCAAATATCAGCAATTGTTTCAATAATAATAATATTGTTTCGGACCATATTTAGTATTGCTGGAAATTGATAAAGCTTACCTTAGGAAATCGCATAAGGCATAATACTCTTCTTGCACCTTCACAGTGAGGATTTCATTGAATGCCTGAAAGTCAGAACAGAATATCCTCAGTCATTTACAATACACTGTATATTTTGTTCTGACATCAATTGTGAATGATCAGGTAAACACATGGAGCTCTTTGGAAAAAGAGCAAACTGTTCCTGTAACACAAAAACCTGTATGGAAAATATTATTAGTATTGACCAATTTATAATGCTATTAAATCATTCGTTTTTTAAGTACTTTAACAGTTTTGTACGAGAACTTACAGTATGCCTCCTCCACACTAGTGTAAGTATTGGCAATAAAAGTGCTTGCTCATTTTCTACTCAGTTCAAGGGAAAATAATCGAATTTATACCCAGCCCAATAGATAATGATTGTGATCCGATATTGTGTCGGATTGTACTCAGACCAGAAATATGGTCATCTGTACATACGATTAGACAATAGTTTCCAGTCACCCTATGTAACTGCAGACTGACAAATTGTGACATTATGTGGTTAGCATACTGCCACGATTCCTAATGAAAGCGAACAGTCATGTGACCATATGTCTTACAGGTCGTGGATCTGCTGGCCCACATCCTCCTTCTCCCTCTGGTGCTCTGCCACGGCGTTCTACCCGCCTGAGAAATTATTAGCGGCTGAGGCTAAGTCCTGAAATGGGGCTTCTGCACATGCGTGAGTAGACAAGCTGCTTTCTGCACTAAGTCAGCTTTGGCTCGTTCTGAGCATGCTCACCACGTGACAACTGTTGATTGGCCGCGGGTGACGTCATCGATGATGCGGGATCACATGACTGTGATACACTGCTTGTTGATTGGCCGCGGGTGACGTCATCGATGATGCGGGGATCACATGACTGGGATGAACTGCTTGCTGATTGGCTGTGGGTGACATCTTCAATGATGCTCTCGATTCCTATTGGCCGAGAGCTGATTGGCTGCTGGGCGCCTCCATCTTGTGGGAGGTGCTTTATCTTTAAAGAACCCTGCAGCACGCTGCTCGGCGCTCAGTCGTTCTTGGTGCATGCATGGGGTAAACGCCTCATGTGTGACCTCTCATACTAGCTAGTCTACACTACTGTCACAAGCAAGTGTACACCCGCTGGTCAAGCGCTACCTACCTACTAGTGCCCATTTCCTCGCACCTTAGTTGAACCGGGCTTAGGCAGGGAACTCTGTCACTGTGCTCTCAGGTGATTCTCTGTGGCTAGCATAGAGAGATCCCTCGCTCTCTATAGTCCGGCTAGCACAAGGGATTAGGCAGGGCATAATACATTGAGCCTAGACAGTACGGCTAGTACTGTTTGCACCTACACCTTAGGTACATACCCTCTATGAGCTAATAGAGGTTAGTGTCGGGGATCTCCATGACCTGTAACAGACCTGTAACAGATTTCCTATTTTCACACTATATCTAATACCTTACCACTGTGAGGCAACAGAGGAGTTAGTTAGTGGACTACGGTTGGGGTTACCATCCGCACGCTTTTGTAGTTCCTGTGATTAGACAGGAACTACAGGTCCACCTCTATTATTATTTAAGCACTCGCCATAAGTTTATTAGCATTCCCTTATTTATGTTTATGCTAATTCGGTAGTCACTGTGAGCTAAACAGTGAGTGCCGCAGTTGGTCCTAGTGCCACTGTGAGGTAACAGCGACAAGTACTGCTTTTGTGGTACCTCAACCTTCTGCTATCACCAGCAGCAGGTTTCTCTGCACGGTGGACCCTAACTGCCTGATAGCCTGATTCCGCATTTTATCAGGCAGTTTCGTAACAATATGCAAGTAAATTGAGAGAAGCCAGATGAGTCTAGGTGGCATGTGACTGTGCAAACCACATGCATGTGTTATGGCTGTGAAGCAACTCACACGGGAAATAAGCAACACACTAAAAACTGCAACTGACCCTGTCGGTTCCGATACAGACTAGAAATCCTGCCTCTGCAGTCCCTAATGGTTCCTGCGTGAGCTGGGATAGCCCTGACAATAGACTAAACAATGTCAGTTTAGACTTATTCTGCGTGATCGGTGGTCGAGCACTTCACATTCCTCCTAAGGCACTGGAGGGCAGAGCGGAGTGTGAGAAGGAAATGTGTGCTGGGATAGAAAGTGATCCCAAAGTGAGTAAGACAATACAATGAAATACAAAATACAAGATAAGGTATATGCTGTTAAAGAATATGCTGCCCACTTTCTAACAACAGAATAAAATCTGGAGGAGACAAAATGACGCAAACGGTGTATTACCTTAGTTGCGCGGAAAGAAGGAGATTTGGAAAAACTCACATTCGAGAATTGTGAGGGTCACTACCATTAGAGCATAGTGTCAAACCACGTTGGCTGCCGCGTACCCAATAGAGTCAAATAGTAACAGGAGGGAGGAAAGGGTTAATTGCGCTGCCTTGGATACAAGCAGGAGATAAATCCAAGGGTTAATCTTCGTGATTTTTATTATTATTCAAACAACTAAACCTCAATCCATACCCAATTTGCCCAAAGGGCAACTAGAGGTTCCCTAAACTAAAGATTAATAAAACTTAACTTTTAATCCTAACAAATAAACACGGGTCACTCTAAAATCAGTAGCAGGTAGAGCAATCAAACATATACTAAATTGCTTTAACCTTAGCCCCCTGATGAAGCCAGACATGGTGAAACATGTTGGGAGGCTATTACTTAGCTTTCATTAGGCAGGGTAGGGCAATATCACTCTAATAATTATTGTAGGACAGTTGATCACTTACTCATAGTGTCTGGTCTGCGCCCGGATACGTGATTTAGTATATGTTTGATTGCTCTACCTGCTACTGATTTTAGATTGATCTGTGTTTATTTGTTAGGATTAAAAGTTAAGTTTAATTATTTTTATTATTCAACGCGTTTCAGAGTCCAAAATGACTCCTTCATCAGGAATCAAAAAGGATGTACATCAGTGGTTTTTGATTCCTGATGGAGTCATTTTGGACTCTGAAACGCGTTGAATAATAAAAATTACGAAGATTAACCCTTGAATTCATCTCCTGCTTATATCCACGGCAGTGCGATTTACCCGTTCCTCCCTCCTGTTTTTACTAAAAAACAGAAGGTAGGTGCAGAGTAAACAACATAAACAACAGAGAAATGATCGCTAGCTGGTCTACCACTGACTGGCATAAATGAACAAATGAGAACATCACCAGTAGGAAATACCAGAGGAGGGAAAGAATTTAAAGCCGCACCCAAAAGGTCATTGGGCAGGCAAATGAGTAAATAAATACTGTCTGCTGGTTATCAAAAGTAAGTGGGAACTCACGTCATGTTTTTTTTTCAAAGTATGTGTTGTAGTTCAAGCCTCGGATAAGAGATGTCTGAATGGGTACAAACCCCGAACGTTACCGTTCAAATTCGCTCATAGCTATTACTTGTGTACCAGAGTAATAATAATAATAATAATAATCTTTATTTCTATAGCGCCAACATATTCCGTAGCGCTTTACAATTCAGGAGGATCATATACAAACAAGTAACAGTTATAGAAAAACAATATTTAGAGGGGAAAAAAAATACAACCCTGCTCGTGAGAGCTTACAATCTACAATGAGATGGGGGGAGAGGCAAGGTTCAAGTGCTTATTTACAATGACAATCCAACCATCTCACGGAAATGGGGCTGGATAATGGTTTCCTGGACCAGTGGGCCCGAGCCTTGAGATGCCTTTGGGTGCCATGGAGTTTGATGTGGAGCTATGTTGTGAGAGGTTGTAGAGGGACTATGTGAATCGAATCTGATTAGGGAGTGTGATAGGCCGCCCTAAAAAGATGCGTCTTTAGGGTGCGTCTGAAGCTGAGTAAGTTGTGATTTGTCCTAACTTCTTGGGGTAGAGCGTTCCAGAGGGTTGGTGCAGCTCGGAAGAAGTCTTGGATCCGGGAGTGGGAGGTTCGAATTAGTGTGGATGTTAGTCGAAAGTCGTACACTACAATTGTGCTCTAATACCCCTTCAATATTTTTTATTTTTTTCACTTGCATGATTTCTTGTTTGTATAGGGAAATGCATTAAAAAGGGCGCCCAAAGCCGTCAGTCTCATTCAGATTAAAGAATCCATTTCAAATGAACGTGTAGGCCCATTTAGAGGCTCATTCAGACAAATGCAGAAAACAGTCCAAAGTTCATCAGTGTTTTGGATCAGATTTTATCAGTGTCAGTTTATAATTGCAGTGATTTTCTTGGACAGAAAAAAAATGTATAAACTTCAATACTTCTTCTAAACCATTATAATGTTAAAAACGGACAGCATATGGATGGCAATGAGTGCTATCAGTCATCTGTCACAGACTTTGATGAGTAATTGATCCATGAGTCAGACCAAAATTGGATAGTCCCCGTGATTTGTTTTTTTCTGGTCACACAGTTCACAATAAAAAATATAATATAATATAAACTATAAACTAAACTATAAACTAAATTATACAGTGCCTTGCGAAAGTATTCAGCCCCCTTGAATTTTTCAACCTTTTCCCACATTTCAAGCTTCAAACATAAAGATAAAAATGTTAATGTTATGGTGAAGAATCAACAACAAGTGGGACACAATTGTGAAGTTGAATGATATTTATTGCTTATTTTAAACTTTTTAAAAAAATTAATAACTGAAAAGTGGGGAGTGCAATATTATTCGGCCCCTTTAAGTTAATACTTTGTAGTGCCACCTTTTGCTGCAATTATAGCTGCAAGTCGCTCGGGGTATGTGTGTATCAGTTTTGCACATCGAGAGACTGAAATCCTTGCTCATTCTTCCTTTGCAAACAGCTGGAGCTGAGTGAGGTTGGATGGAGAGCGTTTGTGAACAGCAGTTTTCAGCTCTTTCCACAGATTCTCGATTGGATTCAGGTCTGGACTGTGACTTGGCCATTCTAACACCTGAATACCTTTATTTTTGAATCATTCCATTGTAGATTTTGCTTTATGTTTTGGATCATTGTCTTATTGGAAGACCAATCTCCCTCCCAGTCTCAGGTTTTTTGCAGACTCCAACAGGTTTTCTTCAAGAATGGTCCTGTATTTGTCTCCATCCATCTTCCCATCAATTTTAACCATCTTCCCTGTCCCTGCTGAAGAAAAGTAGGCCCAAACTATGGTGCTGCCACCACAATGTTTGACAGTGGGGATGGTGTGTTCAGGGTGATGAGCTGTGTTGCTTTTACGCCAAACATATTGTTTGGCATTGTGCCCAAATAGTTTGATTTTGGTTTCACCTGACCAGTGCACCTTTTTCCACATGTTTGGTGTGTCTCCCAGGTGGCTTTTGGCAAAATTTAAACAACACTTTTTACGGATATCTTTGAGAAATTGTTTTCTCCTTGCCACTCTTCCATAAAGGCCAGATTTGTGTAGTGTATGACTTAGGGGCACTTTGCACACTACGACATCGCAGGTGCGATGTCGGTGGGGTCAAATTAAAAGTGACGCACATCCGGCGTCGCAGGCGATATCGTAGTGTGTAAAGCCTTTTTGATACAATTAACGAGTGCAAAATCGTCGTAATCGTATCATCTGTGTAGCGTCGGTCATTTCCATAATTTGGAAATGACCGATGTTACGATGTTGTTCCTCGTTCCAGCGGCATCACACATCGCTGTGTGTGAAGCCGCAGGAGCAAGGAACATCTCCTACCTGCGTCCTGCGGCTCACGCCAGCTATGAGGAAGGAAGGAGGTGGGCGGGATGTTTACGTCCCACTTATCTCCGCCCCTCTGCTTCTATTGGCCGCCTGCCGTTGGACGTCGCTATGATGCCGCACGACCCGCCCCCTTAATAAGGAGGAGGGTCGCCGCCCAGAGCGACGTCGCAGGGCAGGTAAGTGCATGTGAAGCTGGCGTAGCGATAATGTTCGCTACGCCAGCTATCACCATGATATCGCATCTGCGACGGGGGCGGGGACTATCACGCTCGGCATCGCAAGCATCGGCTTGCGATGTCGTAGTGTGCAAAGTGCCCCTAACTGTTGTCCTATGGACAGACTCTCCCACCTCAGCGGTAGATCTATGCAGTTCATCCAGAGTGATCATGGGCCTCTTGGCTGCATCTCTGATCAGTCTTCTCCTTGTTTGAGATGAAAGTTTGGATGGACGGCCGGGTCATGGTAGATTTGCAGTGATATGATACTCCTTCCATTTCAATATGATCGCTTGCACAGTGCTCCTTGGGATGTTTAAAGTTTTGGAAATCTTTTTGTATCCAAATCCAGCTTTAAACTTCTCCACAACAGTATCACAGACCTGCCTGTTGTGTTCCTTGGTCTTCATGATGCTCTCTGTGCTTTAAACAAAACACTGAGACTATCACAGAGCAGGTGCATTTATACGGAGGCTTGATTACACACAGGTGGCTTATATTTATCATCATCAGTCATTTAGGATAACATTGGATCATTCAGAGATCCTCAATGAACTTCTGTAGTGAGTTTGCTGCACTGAAAGTAAAGGGGCAGAATAATATTGCACGCCCCAATTTTCAGTTATCTATTTTTTTTAAAAAGGTTAGAATAAGCAATACGTTTTGTTCAACTTCACAATTGTGTCCCACTTGTTGTTGATTATTCACCATAACATTAAAATTTTTATCTTTATGTTTGAAGCCTGAAATGTGGGAAAAGGTTGAAAAATTCAAGGGGGCCAAATACTTTCGCAAGGCACTGTATGACTCTATGATGACTGTCTGAAAGAGACCTAAACAACATATGTGTGGATGTATCGCTGTCAGATATTGCCTTGAACATACATGAGTGTGCATATTCTTATCGGAACAGATGTGCTAAAAGGAATCTGATTGGCAGCTTCCTGCCTACGCACAGTGTATACCGAAAGCTGTCCATCAGTGGTGTGGCCGGGTTATACAGAGCTCAACATTCAGAAAACTGGTAAAGATATAGATCTACGGCAGATAAAACTGTGATTTTTATGAAAACTACAGCTATCAGCCCGTAAGCGATACTGATATTTGTAAGAAGCGCCTAATTCATTAAGGAAAGGCATACACCTCCCAGTGAATTAGGCGCTTCTTACTCCAAGTCCTGCCTTCATTGAGAATTGTGAACATAAAGTCATTATTAATGAATCCGGCGCCATTATCTGCACGCCGGTTATATTTAGAAGGATAGCACCCTGACTGCTGCGTTTAAAGCATTTGTGAATGCTACTAGAAAATGCATAAATAATTGTTGTTGTCGGGAAATTGGCAGCAGCTGCCGGTACCCTGAATACTCTGCTCACCACAACATTCATTAGGCTCCTGCGCTGCTAACTGCAGGAACTGATTAACAATGGATGAACATTAACACACAGTTACCTTAAATACTTTCTTCACAGCTTTACAAGGGTGAGTCTTCTCAGTATACTTTACATTGTAGAAGCCTTATTAAACTGTATGCACACTGAATGCAGCATATCTTAACCCCTTCCTGTCTTGGATGATTTTCAATTTAGTATTGTTTTTGTTTCATCCCCTTTTTTAACCCTTTTACCCCTGAGCAAATTTCCATTTTTTGTTTTCGTTTTTTGCTCCTCTTCTTCCGACAGCAGCAACTTTTTTTATCTGTCCGTAAGACCTAAGCCACACGGCGAGAAAAACAGTGCGAGTGGAGTGCGATAAAACATTGCATTCCCCTCGGACCAATTCTTGCCTGTGTGTCAGCACACATGAGCGATTATTTTCTCAGCCCTAATCAGACTAAGAAAACAATCGCAGCATGCTGCAGTTGTAATGCGAGACTGTTTCTCTCGCACCCATTCAAGTGAATGGGCCGAGAGAAAAATCGCACTGCACTCGCGGTACACCGGTGTACCGCTAGTGCAGTGCGAGAATGGCAATAGCCGGCTACGCAGGAGAGAGGGAGAGAAATCCCTCCCTCCCCTCCTGAGTGCCGGCCCGCCCCCTGCAGCTGAGGTCTGCTCGCACGAACGGACCTCAGTTGCAAGGACACACGCATGACACTCGGCTCTGCTGTACTGCCAGCACGAGCCGAGTGTCATGCAAGTGGATCGCAGTAATCCCCGTGTGGCCCCAGCCTTACTATTGCCATTTAAGGGCTTATTTTTTGCAGGACAAGTTGTACTTTTGAATGAGCCAATTAGTTTTACCATATGGTGTACTGGAAAATGGGAAAAAAAATGACAAGTGCGTTGAAATTGCAAAAAAAAGTGCATTGGCACAATAGTTTTTGGGATATTGTATTCACCGTGTTCACTATATGGTAAAACTAATGTGTTGGTGTGATGCCTCAGGTCAGTACAAGTTCGTAGATTCCACACATGTATACTTTTGTTTTTATATAAGGGGTTAAAAAAATTCAGAAGTTTATCCAAAAAAAGAATGGCGCTCTTTGCACCATTTTCTGAGACCCGTAGCTTTCTAATTTTTGGGGGCTCACTGATGGCTTATGTAGCGCCCCTGAAGCCATCAGGGTGCTACAAGGTTCTGCATCCCCACACGGATGCAGGCCTACCCCCTAGGGCCCCAGGAGACCAGTGCCGGTAACACCAAAAACCCAGGTAATCACAGTTTTTCCCCAACAATCCCCCATACAATGGTACTTAGCTAGGGTCGGACCAATGGATAGCCGCCTAGAGATGGAGCCAGTCCAGTCCACTAGTTGACAAGGTGGGAAGGGCAGACTGTGTAGAGTAGTCAGACTAGCAGGAGAGGAGTGAAGGTGGAAGTAAAGCGACATCCTGACTTAGGTTAACGGTAACCTGGTACCCAGGAGAGTAGTTGCCGGTGGAGTACTCCAAGAACTACGCACCGACAGGATCCTAGGACAGGAAAGAGCTTCAAGCCGACCTGTTAACAAGCACAGCAAGGGGACCATCAAGGACCTCGTTGACCCTAAGAATCCGAAGACTCAGTAGTAAAGGGAGAACCAGGGACAGGACCAGAGACTAACCCCACAGGGTTGACGCTACCGTCAGGCAGACAGAAGTGGACAAACCACCGGACGGGGACCCCCAGTTGCTTTACGCCACGGGGGCCCATTTTCAGACACAGATGCAGGGGAAGAAGGTACCAGAGTACTAAACTGGCACTGGAACGAAGGGGACCTGGGGATGAAACCAGCCGGCCTAGGGTAACCAGTTACCACCAACCAGCAGTGAGTAAAAACCAGTTGCACTATACCTCTGGGTAGACTACCTTCTTCCAACGCCCTTCGCATCACCCATCCTCTGGGGCCCAGCCCTGCTTGCGGAGGGCCTACCATCCAAGCTGCAATTAACACCAGCCCCAGTAGTGACATTCTGCAGTGGCGGCTCCACATTTATAGCCGCAAAACCGTAAGTGGCGTCACGTATTAACACTAACCTAAATCCCCTGTATATACACCCCATTACAAAAAGGGCCCAGGGCACGGAACCGGGCAATGGCCACCACAGTGACATTCCCAAGACATATACCGCCCGGCATCGAGTACCCCATATCCCTGGGCGCGACACTTATTTTTTGCATCTCGAGCTAGCATTTTTAATTATACCATTTTTGTGTGGATGCTACGTTTTGATCGCCTGTTATTACATTTTAAATATTTTTTGCAGCAACCTAAAAACGTAACTTTGGGGTTTGGAATTTGTTCTCGCCATGCCTTGTAGCTATTAGATTAATTTATTTACTATTTTGCTAGTTTGGGCATTTCTGAACTCAATGATACCAAATATGTGTATATTTTTACATTTTGTTGTTTTATTTTCAATGGGTCGAATGGGGGTGATTTACACTTTTAGGTTTTTTTTATTTCTTCCAATTTTTTCAAACGTTTTTATTTTACATTTTTTTTATTTATTTTACTAGTCTCCCTAGGGGACTTTATCACTGCACAGTCTGATCACCTGTGCATTTCTACTGATCAGAGCTGAACAGCTCTGATCAGCAGAAATGCAGCGTTCCTGTATGAGCCAGCGCTCTGTCTGCTCTAACAGGAAATGTGTCATGATCATAACAGTAGTTATCATATGACCTGTCACTACCATGGCAACCATTGGCTCCCTGTGATCACGTCACAAGGCCTCCGATGGTGGCGGGGAATAGCGCATTCCCCACTGCAGCCATTTAAATCGCACTGTCACATTTTGACAGCGCGATCTAAGGTGTTAATAGGCGCGGGTGGATCACAGATCTACCTTTACCTGTTAGCCCCACATGTCTGCTGTTCAAATCATCAGACATGTGCAGGGATCACCGCCGGCTCACTGAAGCAGCCAGCGGTGATTACCCCGACATGACCAAGGACGTACCGTTACGTCCTTGGTTGTAAAGGGGTTAAAAAAGCATAAAAATTACATTTTTCTGTCAATATAGTTATATGAGGGCTTATGTTTTGCAAAAGCTTTACTTTTGAGTGACCCTATTCATTTTATTACATAGTTTATTGGAGAATGGAAAAAAAATTTCAAGTGCAGTAGAATGGTGAAAACAAAACATAATTCATCAATGTTTTTGGTAATGTTATTTTGTACGGTGTTCATACTGCAGTAAAAATGACCCGGCAATGTTATTTTCCAGGTCACTATAATTACGGTGATAACACACTTTTATACGTTTTTTATTAAAGAGGGTTTGCCAGGATTTGGAGTTTTATTTCCCCATTGGGATAAGAAGTTATCAACACGTAGGTGATAACGATCTGTTCCAGCTCACGCGGCGATTCACATCCACCTCTCAATAAGATCTTACCGCATAGCTAAAAAAAAAAACCAAGGTCCTAGATAATCCCTACACGTGGTAAAGAATCAATAACAACAAAAAAATTGGTTTCTCTTGCTATTTTCTACCCCTATAAGATTTTTACTTAAATGAGATGTCATGAGGGGGTGGTGATAGGAGCAGGCTAAGTGACTACAGCACTGACCAACATTTTCTGTCAACTTCCTGAAATGAATCGTTATCAGGAGGTGGCGCTGATGTTACTCATCCTGCTTCTGTCACCATCCCTTGATAACTATTTATTCTAGTGAAGAAAGGCTGAAGGAATAGGAGCTAAAGGTTTTACGCAGAGACCAGTGTTGTGTTTTCTCATTTGCCTTCCCTACTAGAGATTAGCGAACCGGTCGCGGTTCGGCTCGAGGTCGGTTCGCAGAACGGAGCTCCCGTTCGAGTTCGGTTCGTCGAACGTTCGACGAACCGAACTCGAACTGCATAGGAAACAATGGCAGGCATTCACAAACACATAAAAACACCTAGAAAACACCCTCAAAGGTGTCCAAAAGGTGACAAACAACTCACAACACAACACAAACACATGGGAAAGTGACAAGGACAAATGCTCATGCGAAAACAAAACAGTGTTACGAGGAAAAAGAGGACGAGACACAGATATAGGCATGGCATGCCCTTCTAAAATCATGTAAAACACCGCAAGGTGACTCCAAGCGGAGTCTCCCTTTTTTCAAAAAATTGTGCCCCACACACACCCACCAATTCAGTGGCAGCACTTGTGCCCTAGTTGTACCCTTCACATCTAGATTTGCATCAAGCACATTCTAAAATACGCCATACTAAACCGTCCCCAGGATGGCACCGGGGTAGGTAGCAAACTCTTTCCTGATCCCAGCTCTGTTCATCTTGGATCATTTTTAAAAAAACACAGCAAGCAAGGGTTACTCCAAGCGGAGTCTCCCTTTTTTTTCCAAAAATTGTGCCCCACACACACCCACCCATTCAGTGCCAGCACTTGTGCCCTAGTTGTACCCTTCACATCTAGATTTGCATCAAGCACATTCAAAAATACGCCCTACTTAACCGTCCCCAGGATGGCACCGGGGTAGGTAGCAAACTCTTTCCTGATCCCAGCTCTGTTCATCTTGGATCATTTTTAAAAAACACAGCAAGCAAGGGTTACTCCAAGCGGAGTCTCCCTTTTTTTCCAAAAATTGTGCCCCACACACACCCACCCATTCAGTGGCAGCACTTGTGCCCTAGTTGTACCCTTCACATCTAGATTTGCATCAAGCACATTCTAAAATACGCCATACTTAACCGTCCCCAGGATGGCACCGGGGTAGGTAGCAAACTCTTTCCTGATCCCAGCTCTGTTCATCTTGGATCATTTTTAAAAAACACAGCAAGCAAGGGTTACTCCAAGCGGAGTCTCCCTTTTTTTCCAAAAATTGTGCCCCACACACACCCACCCATTCAGTGGCAGCACTTGTGCCCTAGTTGTACCCTTCACATCTAGATTTGCATCAAGCACATTCAAAAATACGCCCTACCTAACCGTCCCCAGGATGGCACCGGGGTAGGTAGCAAACTCTTTCCTGATCCCAGCTCTGTTCATCTTGGATCATTTTTAAAAAACACATCAAGCAAGGGTTACTCCAAGCGGAGTCTCCCTTTTTTTCCAAAAATTGTGCCCCACACACACCCACCCATTCAGTGGCAGCCCTTGTGCCCTAGTTGTACCCTTCACATCTAGATTTGCATCAAGCACATTCTAAAATACGCCACCCTTAACCGTCCCCAGGATGGCACCGGGGTAGGTAGCAAACTCTTTCCTGATCCCAGCTCTGTTCATCTTGGATCATTTTTAAAAAACACAGCAAGCAAGGGTTACTCCAAGCGGAGTCTCCCTTTTTTTCCAAAAATTGTGCCCCACACACACCCACCCATTCAGTGGCAGCACTTGTGCCCTAGTTGTACCCTTCACATCTAGATTTGCATCAAGCACATTCAAAAATACGCCATACTTAACCGTCCCCAGGATGACACCGGGGTAGGTAGCAAACTATTTCCTGATCCCAGCTCTGTTCATCTTGGATCATTTTTAAAAAACACAGCAAGCAAGGGTTACTCCAAGCGGAGTCTCCCTTTTTTTCCAAAATTGTGCCCCACACACACCCACCCATTCAGTGGCAGCACTTGTGCCCTAGTTGTACCCTTCACATCTAGATTTGCATCAAGCACATTCTAAAATACGCCATACTTAACCGTCCCCAGGATGACACCGGGGTTGGTAGCAAACTCTTTCCTGATCCCAGCTCTGTTCATCTTGGATCATTTTTAAAAAACACAGCAAGCAAGGGTTACTCCAAGAGGAGTCTCCCTTTTTTTCCAAAAATTGTGCCCCACACACACCCACCTATTCAGTGGCAGCACTTGTGCCCTAGTTGTACCCTTCACATCTAGATTTGCATCAAGCACATTCAAAAATACGCCCTACTTAACCGTCCCCAGGATGGCACCGGGGTAGGTAGCAAACTCTTTCCTGATCCCAGCTCTGTTCATCTTGGATCATTTTTAAAAAACACAGCAAGCAAGGGTTACTCCAAGCGGAGTCTCCCTTTTTTTCCAAAAATTGTGCCCCACACACACCCACCCATTCAGTGACAGCCCTTGTGCCCTAGTTGTACCCTTCACATCTAGATTTGCATCAAGCACATTCTAAAATATGCCACCCTTAACCGTCCCCAGGATGGCACCGGGGTAGGTAGCAAACTCTTTCCTGATCCCAGCTCTGTTCATCTTGGATCATTTTTAAAAAACACAGCAAGCAAGGGTTACTCCAAGCGGAGTCTCCCTTTTTTCCAAAAATTGTGCCCCACACACACCCACCCATTCAGTGGCAGCACTTGTGCCCTAGTTGTACCCTTCACATCTAGATTTGCATCAAGCACATTCTAAAATACGCCATACCTAACCGTCCCCAGGATGGCACCGGGGTAGGTAGCAAACTCTTTCCTGATCCCAGCTCTGTTCATCTTGGATCATTTTTAAAAAACACAGCAAGCAAAGGTTACTCCAAGCGGAGTCTCCCTTTTTTTCCAAAAATTGTGCCCCACACACACCCACCCATTCAGTGGCAGCACTTGTGCCCTAGTTGTACCCTTCACATCTAGATTTGCATCAAGCACATTCTAAAATACGCCATACTTAACCGTCCCCAGGATGGCACCGGGGTAGGTAGCAAACTCTTTCCTGATCCCAGCTCTGTTCATCTTGGATCATTTTTAAAAAACACAGCAAGCAAGGGTTACTCCAAGCGGAGTCTCCCTTTTTTTCCAAAAATTGTGCCCCACACACACCTGTTACACCTCGTGGCTCTCCTGTTGCAAGGAATGAGGTGGTCTCCCATTCCTTGTCTGCTGCGAGCCCTCCTTCTCAGCAGCAACAAAGGTCTGGGAGACTGTGCAGTCTGCAGGAGCTGCCTCCTTGGAGACACAGCAGAAGGGTGACACCTAGTGGTTCTCCCCTTGCAAGGAATGGAGTGGTCTCCCATCCCTTGTCTGCCACGAGCCCTCCTGCTCAGCATCACAGAGGGTCGGGGAGGTTGCGCAGTGTGCAAAGGATGGATACTCAGGGAAGCAGCAAGACTTCCCTTATCTCTGCACATTGTGAAACCGAGGATCACGCCTTTATGACCCAGAGGCAGGAAGATGAGTATGTGCCCCACGTGACGTCTTCTGATTCGCTCACTGATATCACACGGCCCGATAACGAGGCTGGTGGTGTGCTGAATCTTGACTGGCCAGGCCAAGACGTCACGAATCCTGATTGGGTCACGTCCATCTCGCGCCCGCCCTTGGGTGGAGCTACACCTCCTTAAAAGCTCCCCCTGCCATCATGGTGGTGTGCGACTGTCCTTCTATGTTTGGATGTCTGGCAGTGTGCTGCCACGCCACTGCTCAGGCATTATTGTCTTTTGTGGGCTTTGCCCTTGCTGCTCAGGCAGCACCTGGTTTGCAGGCCGTGTTCCTGCCTTGCTGCTCCGGCAGTATCTCCTTTAACAGGCCGTGTTCCTGTCCCAGGTGAGCTCCTCGAGTCTCCACTGGACTCACCTGGTTATTGAAAGCACACATGCGTGGGCACCTCTGTGCTACCCTTGTGCCATATCCTGTGACTCCCGCTGGCACACGTGCGTAGGCACCTCTGTGCGTCCCCGTGCAACAGGTACACCGATCGAGAAGCCCCGAGCCATACAACCCTCACGGGTTAGGGCGGACCGGTGTACATAGATCGTCTGTGACATTCCAGACGATCACTAGTAGCAACCCGCTCACTCTTTCCTGACCATAGCAGCGGTCCCTTACACCGCACAGTGGACCTTGACCGGCGGAAGCTGTCCATTTCCCATCTTGGCACGCTTCCCCGGGTCCCCCTCGTAACATTACGGTCGCGCCAAAGGTCTGGCTATGGCGGAAGAGCAGCAGCAGTTGCTGCGTTATGTGCAGCAGTTGGAGTCACGATTGGCAGCAGTGGAGCGGTCTTCCCCCGATAAGGCTGCTCTAGCAACAGTCGCCACCCAGGCAGCTACTCAGGCTGTGGAATTGTGCGGAAGGTCGCCTCGCCTTGCGCTCCCAGAGCGCTTCAGCGGGGACAGCTCTGAGTGCCGTGGTTTCATAAACCAGGTTACCACCTACTTGGAATTGTCCGCGACTGATTACGCTACTGAGAAGGCGAAGGTAGCCTTCGTCCAGTCCCTGCTCACAGGGAAAGCGCTAAAATGGTCCACGCCGTTGTGGGAGCGCGGAGATCGGGTGGTGAATCACCTTACAGTTTATCTTGAGGCCATGAGAAAGGTGTTCCTCGGGCCTCAAGTCACCCACGACTCCGCGCTGCGGTTCCTACGCCTTCGGCAAAGGTCCACTTCAGTCGGGGACTTTGCAGTACAATTCAGGACACTCGCCGCAGAGCTGGACTGGCCAGATAAAGTCCTGGTCCCTGTGTTCTGGGAGGGTCTGGCAGGGTTCGTCAAAGACGCACTGGCCACGCGTGACGTGCCGACCACCTTAGAGTCCTTGATTCGGCTTGCCTCTCGCATAGACATCCGCCACGCGGAGCGGAGGCTCGAGGTCTCTTCGGCACCCACGTCTACTTGGTCTACAGAGCCTCTGACTTCCCTTCTCCACCAGACCGATCTCCCAGCCAGCTCTGTTGATGACTCTGTGGAGCCAATGGAAGTCTCCAAAGTGGTCCCCTCTACCATAGGTTCTCAGCCGTCGGCCGTTTGCTTTGCCTGTGGGCAGGGGGGACATGTAGCTACCCGATGTTTGAAACCTTCGGAAGAAAGTCAGTGTCTTGTTTCACCTACGGTCAGCGTGAGGAGGGTCATTTCCACTCCCCAAGACCAGGTGCCACCTGGTAAGACCCTCACTTCCTCTGACTCCCAGAATGGTGTGCTGTCATGGGATCATGCCTCCAAAGTTGGGGCCCACTTCAGGGTCGACAGGACCAGAGACCTAGGGGTCAGGCATTATTGGGGGCCGGCGGTAGCCTAGGATGTACATAAGAATATGGGAGTCCGTACGCCCTGTGCGTATAATAAACCGTTCAGGCGGAGGCCTGTGGGTCTTCCACATCCTGTGCCATCTTTCGCACCTGGTGACCTAGTGTGGCTGTCTTCTGAACATATTAACCTTCCAGTACAGACAGCCGAGTTTGCTCCTAGGTACCTTGGCCCGTTTACAGTAATAGAGCGGGTAACCGCGGTAGTATATCGACTCCAGCTCCCTCCGTGCTGGGCTATTTCTAATACGTTTCATGTATCCCTTCTGAAACCCGTACAACCTAAAACCTCGGGGTCCCTGCTGTCCCAGGCCTACTTCTCGTCCGACGACCCAGAAGTAGCAAAGCTAGTAAAAACAAAAATCGTACAGGGCAAGAGGTACTTCCTCGTGGAGTGGGTCGGTCGTGGCCCAAGGCATAGGTCCTGGGAATTGGAGGATCGTGTCCACGCCCCAGGTTTGGTGGTGGCCTTTGAGCGCAGGCAGGGGGGGGGGCCCTAGACGGGGGGGTAATGTTACACCTCGTGGCTCTCCTGTTGCAAGGAATGAGGTGGTCCCCCATTCCTTGTCTGCCGTGAGACCTCCTGCTCAGCAGCACCAAAGGTCTGGGAGACTGCGCAGTCTGCAGGAGCTGCCTCCTTGGAGACGCAGCAGAAGGGTGACACCTAGTGGTTCTCCCCTTGCAAGGAATGGAGTGGTCTCCCATCCCTTGTCTGCCACGAGCCCTCCTGCTCAGCATCACAGAGGGTCGGGGAGGTTGCGCAGTGTGCAAAGGATGGATACTCAGGGAAGCAGCAAGACTTCCCTTATCTCTGCACATTGTGAAACCGAGGATCCCGCCTTTATGACCCAGAGGCAGGAAGATGAGTATGTGCCCCACGTGACGTCTTCTGATTCGCTCACTGATATCACACGGCCCGATAACGAGGCTGGTGGTGTGCTGAATCTTGACTGGCCGGGCCAAGACGTCACGAATCCTGATTGGGTCACGTCCATCTCGCGCCCGCCCTTGGGTGGAGCTACACCTCCTTAAAAGCTCCCCCTGCCATCATGGCGGCGCGCGACCGTCCTTCTATGTTTGGATGTCTGGCAGCGTGCTGCCACGCCACTGCTCAGGCATTATTGTCTTTTGTGGGCTTTGCCCTTGCTGCTCAGGCAGCACCTGGTTTGCAGGCCGTGTTCCTGCCTTGCTGCTTCGGCAGTATCTCCTTTAACAGGCCGTGTTCCTGTCCCAGGTGAGCTCCTCGAGTCTCCACTGGACTCACCTGGTTATTGAAAGCACACGTGCGTGGGCACCTCTGTGCTACCCTCGTGCCATATCCTGTGACTCCCGCTGGCACACGTGCGTAGGCACCTCTGTGCGTCCCCGTGCAACAGGTACACCGATCGAGAAGCCCCGAGCCATACAACCCTCATGGGTTAGGGCGGACCGGTGTACATAGATCGTCTGTGACATTCCAGACGATCACTAGTAGCAACCCGCTCACTCTTTCCTGACCATAGCAGCGGTCCCTTACACCGCACAGTGGACCTTGACCGGCGGAAGCTGTCCATTTCCCATCTTGGCACGCTTCCCCGGGTCCCCCTCGTAACACACACCCACCCATTCAGTGGCAGCCCTTGTGCCCTAGTTGTACCCTTCACATCTAGATTTGCATCAAGCACATTCTAAAATACGCCATACTTAACCGTCCCCAGGATGGCACCGGGGTAGGTAGCAAACTCTTTCCTGATCCCAGCTCTGTTCATCTTGGATCATTTTTAAAAAACACAGCATGCAAGGGTTACTCCAAGCGGAGTCTCCCTTTTTTTCCAAAAATTGTGCCCCACACACACCCACCCATTCAGTGGCAGCACTTGTGCCCTAGTTGTACCCTTCACATCTAGATTTGCATCAAGCACATTCAAAAATACGCCATACTTAACCGTCCCCAGGATGGCACCGGGGTAGGTAGCAAACTCTTTCCTGATCCCAGCTCTGTTCATCTTGGATCATTTTTAAAAAACACAGCAAGCAAGGGTTACTCCAAGCGGAGTCTCCCTTTTTTTCCAAAAATTGTGCCCCACACACACCCACCCATTCAGTGGCAGCACTTGTGCCCTAGTTGTACACTTCACAGCTAGATTTGCATCAAGCACATTCCAAATCCACAAGCATTTACTCTCCCCAGGATGACACAGGGGTAGTAAATTCCTTCTGGATCCATGACTTGTTCATTTTGATGAACGTTAGTCTGTCCACATTGTCACTGGACAGACGCGTGCGCTTATCTGTCAGCACACACCCAGCAGCACTGAAGACACGTTCAGAGACAACGCTGGCAGCTGGACACGACAAAATCTCCAAGGCGTAACTGGAGAGCTCTGGCCATTTTTCTAGATTTGAAGCCCAAAATGAGCAAGGCTCCATTTGCAAAGTCATGGCATCGATGTTCATTTGGAGATTCTCCTGTATCATCCTCTCCAGGCGTTGACTATGTGTCAGACTTGTTGTCTCTGGTGGCCTTGCAAAGGAGGGTCTAAAAAAATTATGAAAAGATTCCATAAAATTGTTGTTACCAGCACCAGATACAGTCCTACTGGTACGGGTAGACTGTTGAAGATGACGAGACCGTCCCATGTTTGTCAAGTTACAACTGGGAGATTCACTCCCTGCACCTGCACGGTTGTTTGGTGGAAAAGCCGAGCTAAGATCGAGTAACAGCTTCTGCTGATACTCCTGCATACTTGCGTCCCTTTCTATGGCTGGAATTATGTCACAAAATTTGGACTTGTACCGGGGATCTAATAGTGTGGCAAGCCAGTAGTCATCATCACTTCTAATTTTGACAATACGAGGGTCATGTTGGAGGTAGTGCAACAAGAAGGCACTCATGTGTCTTGCGCAGCCATGCGGACCAAGTCCACGCTGTGTTTGTGGCATAGAGGTGCTACCCGTTCTTTCTTCCTCTGACATCTCCCCCCAACCTCTTTCAACTGAAATTTGACCAAGGTCTCCCTCATCCGCTGAGTCTTCCATGTCCATGGACAGTTCGTCCTCCATTTCTTCATGTTCTCCTGCACCTTCCTCAACATTTCGCCTGCTACTATGCGCCCTTGTTGATCCCTGTCCCCCATGGTCCCATGCCTGCCGCGTTGGTGATGATGAACGTCTGGACCTTGGTGATGTTGTTGTGTCTTGCGCATATGAATCCTCCTGTAGTTCCTCCCCGTCCTGTTGTCCCACCCCCTGACTCCGAATAGTGTTTAGCGTGTGCTCCAGCATGTAAATGACTGGAATTGTCATGCTGATAATGGCATTGTCAGCGCTAAACATATTCGTCGCCATGTCGAAACTGTGCAGAAGGGTGCATAGGTCCTTGATCTGAGACCACTCCATCAGGGTGATCTGCCCCACCTCTGCATCTCGTTGGCCCAGGCTATACGTCATGACGTATTGCACCAGGGCTCGGCGGTGCTGCCACAGTCGCTGTAACATGTGGAGAGTCGAATTCCAGCGTGTCACCACATCGCATTTCAGGCGATGAACCGGCAGGCCGAAAGACTTCTGGAGCGATGCAAGTCGCTCAGCTGCGGCGGTTGAACGGCGGAAGTGAGCAGACAGTTTTCGTGCCCTGTTCAGAAGGCCATCTAGGCCGGGATAGTGTGTTAAAAATTGCTGGACAACAAGGTTCAACACGTGAGCCATACAAGGCACGTGTGTCACCTTGCCCAGGCGAAGGGCCGCACCCAGGTTTGCAGCATTGTCGCACACGGCCTTACCAGGCTGCAGGTTGAGTGGAGACAACCATTTATTAAACTCGGACCGCAGAGCTGACCACAACTCCTCAGCTGTGTGACTCCTATTCCCAAGACATGTCAAGCTAAAGACCGCCTGATGCCGTTGCGCTCTGCTGCCAGCATAGTAATGAGGGGTGCGTGATTCCTTCTGCGCAGTGAGAACGCTGGTGGCCTGACCAGGCAGGCTTGGGGCGGAGGTGGAGGACACAGATGAGGTGGAGGAGGCAGAAGCAGTGGCGGAACTTGGACAGACAGAGGATTGACACACAAGTCGTGGGGATGGCAAGACTTGTGCAGCAGACCCTTCACCATCTATCACCATAGTTACCCAGTGCCCAGTCAGCGACATGTAACGTCCCTGTCCATGCTTACTGGTCCAAGTATCGGTGGTGAAATGCACCCGTTCACACACAGAGTTTCTCAAGGAAGCGGTGATGTTGTGTGCGACATGCTGGTGTAGCGCGGGCACACCTTTCTTAGAGAAGTAGTGGCGACTAGGCATCTGGTACTGGGGCACAGCGACAGACATAAGGTCTCTAAAATCCTGTGTGTCCACTAGGCGGAAAGGCAGCATTTTGGCAGCCAAGAGCTTACAGAGGGATAGAGTCAACCTCTTAGCTTTGTCATAGGTCGCAGGAAATGGCCTTTTATTTGACCACATCTGAGGGACAGAGATCTGGCTGCTGTGTGTAGACGGTGTTGAGTAGGGTGTCCCTGGAAAAATGCAGGTTTGTGAGGAAAGTGCAGGTGGAGACATGATGTTGCCTTCATCCAACGTTGGTGCTATCGATGTCTGAGAGAGCTGTACACACTCACTTGTTTCCCCTTCCAAACCAACTGACGACCTACCAAGCAAAGTGCCTGTTGCGGTTACAGTGGTTGAAGTTGTGCGTGGAAAACCAGGTGTGACAGCTGTCCCCACAGTCCTAGAAGATGAAAAGCGCGCGGATGCACTGGAAGGGGCAGGCCGTGGATGGTTCGCTCCGCTAGGCCGCATTGCAGCACGGTGAACTTCCCACTGGGACCTATGATATTTATTCATGTGACGATTCATGGAAGAAGTTGTCAAACTGCTGAGGTTTTGACCTCTACTAACAGAATCACGACAAATTTTACACATCACATAATTTGGGCGATCTTTTTCTATGTCAAAAAAGGACCAGGCTAGGCAAGGCTTAGAGGGCATGCGACCTGCTGAGCCCCCCCGACTAGTGCTCAGAGGCAGAGTGGTGGCTGATGATGCAGTTGTAGACGTGCTACCAGTGCTCCGACTCTGTCCAGGAAGGCGCAAGGTAACTTCGTCGTCGGTTGCATCCTCCTCCACCGCCTCTGTTGACCTCCTCAAGTGCCTGACTGGGGGTTGACAGTAGGTGGTATCTAGAACTTCATCATCAATTGTTGTGTTTGCACTCCCCTCCCCCTCAGACCGAGCCTCTTCTTGCCCTGACCGAATATTTAAGTTGTCATCACAATCTGGTATCTGCGTCTCATCGTCATCAGTATGTTCCTCATTGTCTATAACCACAGGTGCTACAGTTTGTGACAAAGGGTCAACATTATGCTCAGAAACTTCGTCCTCACGGCCTGAATCAGGCACAAAGGTTCTGGGCATCACTGCAGACCATTTCCTGGTCTGTACTCACTGTAGCTTGGGAGCAGACCTCAGATTCCCAGGCTAAAGTGTGATTGAACAGCTCTGCAGACTCAGCCATCTCAGTTCCACCATACTGTGCAGGGCTGATGGAGACTTCAGAGCTGGGAGAAAGCAAGTTTGATTGGGATGACAACTCAGAGGACTGGTGTTTTTTGGATGCGGTAGTTGAGGTGGCTGAGAGGGCACTTGTTGGACCACTTGAGATCCATTCAAGCATTTTCCTTTTTTGGCCATCATCTACCTTTGTTCCTGTTGTTCGTGTCCGTAAAAAAGGGAGCACATCGGATTGTCCACGGTAAGTAGTAGACATCTTACTTTTGCTGGTAGATGGTCTATCTTCAGCAGATGATAATGGAGCTTTGCCACCTTCCCCACGGACAAACCCTTTTTTTCCTTTTCCACCACGCCTCTTCCCCTTTCCACCAGCATCTGTCATTGTGCCACTCATGTTGATTGCGACAAGATTGTGCACTGAAAATGTGGTAGTAAAAATTGAGAGGTGGTGTAGATTGCACCGGTGGTCTAGCTTTATTAACAGCAGAATAATAAAGAATAAATATCCCTGACAATGCAACTACGGCCCTTAAACTGGCAGCAAAAATTGCTAGTATAATGGCTTAGTTATAATGAGTTTGAGTGTGCAATGCAGCCAGACGTGCTGCAACTATCTTTGCACTACTGGGACTATACAGAAGTCCAATAGCCACGTTTAGGATGCCACTAAGTTCACTCAGTGATTGCTAGTATAATGGCTTAGTAACAATGAGTTTGAATGTGAAATGCAGCCAGACGTGCTGCAAATATCTTTGTACTACTGGGACTATACAGAAGTCCAATAGCCACGTTTAGGATGCCACTAAGTTCACTCAGTGTTTACTAGTATAATTGGCTTAGTTATAATGAGTTTGAGTGTGCAATGCAGCCAGACGTGCTGCAAATATCTTTGCACTACTGGGACTATACAGAAGTCCAATAGCCACGTTTAGGATGCCACTAAGTTCACTCAGTGTTTGCTAGTATAATGGCTTAGTTATAATGAGTTTGAGTGTACAATGAAGCCAGACGTGCTGCAAATATCTTTGCACTACTGGGACTATACACACGTCCAATAGCCACGTTTAGGATAACACTAAGTTCACTCAGTGTTTGCTAGTATAATGGCTTAGTTATAATGAGTTTGAGTGTGCAATGCAGCCAGACGTGCTGCAAATATCTTTGCACTACTGGGACTATACAGAAGTCCAATAGCCACGTTTAGGATGCCACTAAGTTCACTCAGTGTTTGCTAGTATAATGGCTTAGCAACAATGAGTTTGAGTGTGCAATGCAGGCAGACGTGCTGCAAATATCTTTGCACTACTGGGACTATACAGAAGTCCAATAGCCACGTTTAGGATGCCACTAAGTTCACTCAGTGTTTGCTAGTATAATGGCTTAGTAACAATGAGTTGGAGTGTGCAATGCAGGCAGACGTGCTGCAAATATCTTTGCACTACTGGGACTACACAGAATTCCAATAGCCACGTTTAGGATGCCACTAAGTTCACTCAGTGTTTGCTAGTATAATGGCTTACTTATAATGAGTTTGAGTGTGCAATGCAGCCAGACATGCTGCAAATATCTTTGCACTACTGGGACTATACAGAAGTCCAATAGCCACGTTTAGGATGCCACTAAGTTCACTCAGTGTTTGCTAGTATAATGGCTTACTTATAATGAGTTTGAGTGTGCAATGCAGCCAGACGTGCTGCAAATATCTTTCCACTACTGGGACTATACAGAATTCCAATCGTCACGTTTAGGATGCCACTAAGTTCACTCAGTGTTTGCTAGTATAATGGCTTAGTTATAATGAGTTTGAGTGTGCAATGCAGGCAGACGTGCTGCAAATATCTTTACACTACTGGGACTATACAGAATTCCAATAGCCACGTTTAGGATGCCACTAAGTTCACTCAGTGTTTGCTAGTATAATGGCTTAGTTATAATGAGTTTGAGTGTGCAATGCAGGCAGACGTGCTGCAAATATCTTTGCACTACTGGGACTATACAGAAGTCCAATAGCCACGTTTAGGATGCCACTAAGTTCACTCAGTGTTTGCTAGTATAATGGCTTAGTTATAATGAGTTTGAGTGTGCAATGCAGCCAGACGTGCTGCAAATATCTTTGCACTACTGGGACTATACAGAAGTCCAATAGCCACGTTTAGGATGCCACTAAGTTCACTCAGTGTTTGCTAGTATAATGGCTTAGATATAATGAGTTTGAGTGTGCAATGCAGCCAGACGTGCTGCAAATATCTTTGCACTACTGGGACTATACAGAATTCCAATAGACACGTTTAGGATGCCACTAAGTTCACTCAGTGTTTGCTAGTATAATGGCTTAGTAACAATGAGTTTGAGTGTGCAACGCAGGCAGACGTGCTGCAAATATCTTTGCACTACTGGGACAATACAGAAGTCCAATAGTCACGTTTAGGATGCCACTAAGTTCACTCAGTGTTTGCTAGTATAATGGCTTAGTTATAATGAGTATGAGTGTGCAATACAGCCAGACGTGCTGCAAATATCTTTGCACTACTGGGACTATACAGAAGTCCAATAGCCACGTTTAGGATGCCACTAAGTTCACTCAGTGTTTGCTAGTATAATGGCTTAGTTATAATGAGTGTGCAATGCAGGCAGACGTGCTGCAAATATCTTTGCACTACTGGGACTACACAGAATTCCAATAGCCACGTTTAGGATGCCACTAAGTTCACTCAGTGTTTGCTAGTATAATGGCTTAGTAACAATGAGTTTGAGTGTGCAATGCAGGCAGACGTGCTGCAAATATCTTTGCACTACTGGGACTATACAGAAGTCCAATAGCCACGTTTAGGATGCCACTAAGTTCACTCAGTGTTTGCTAGTATAATGGCTTAGTTATAATGAGTTGGAGTGTGCAAAGGGCAGGAGGGTACAGTGGCAGGATTGTGGGTCTCTGGGTAGAGAAAAGGAAGCCTTCCTTTCTATCCCTCCTAATGGGGAAATGCAGCGAGGAAATCCCTGACCTTAGCTACACAGACGCTGTCATCTTGTGTAGCTGTTAAACTCTGTTTTCAGGACCTGTCACCTATGGCTTTGACCCTGCCGGTATGAGCCCTTAAAAGGACTGATAGAAAGTGCTATCCCTATGCTGTCTAGCGCTGTGTATGGAGCGTATACAGCTGTATCGGCGATAGGAGCTGCGCCAGTGATGACTGACACCAAGGACGCAGAAGAGATAATCGTGTCCGGACGGGCAGATACTCGTTTTTATAATGCAGGGACATGTGACATGGACATCCTATCACACATGCCGTTGCTTCTCTGGCTAATAGTCCACTTAGCTGTGTGTGTGTCTGGGATTGGCTGACATGCTGGCCCGCCCCACTACACGCGCGCGCTTAGGGAAGGAAGACAAGGAAAAAAAAAAAAATGGCGATCGCCATTATCCAAACAGCAGTGATCTGAATGTGCTGTTCCCACACACTATACACTGAAATGTCATAATAGTGTGAGTAAGAGTGACTTACACTATTACAGCGGAAAGCCAGCTAGGAATTAGCTGGGTTTTTTGCTGCTAGAACCGTTCTCGAATGTATCTAGAACTATTGAGCTTTTGCAAAAAAGCTCGAGTTCTAGTTCGATCTAGAACAACCCCCAAAATCACTCGCGCCGCGAACTGGAGAACCACGAACCGCGAACCACGCTCAACTCTATTCCCTACACCTATCTTTTATTTCAGTAAGGTTATAAGGAGTGTACCCTTGCTTGCAGTTATTAAATTTTTTTTGTCTGCTTGTACAAGTATTTTATGTTTCCTCACCTTGGGTCCCTACCTGAGGTGAAGTCACTCAGTTTAATGAGGTTAGGTTACCTGTGGTAACAGGTGGGGGACCATGGGAGCCTCCAGCAGTGAGTGCAAATAACCTGAGTAACGTCATCACCCATCGCTGCAGCTCATTCTCTGCCTGAAGCTCACATCGGGCGGTCATGTTCTATGCCTGTGTGCTGTCACTTCAGATATAGCAGAGCTGGAATTATCATGGGACCTCATGTGGATTACATCCGAGCTGGGTGTTTTTGGGGGTTAATAAAGAGATGAAAGAGGGTGAGGTTTTTTCATATTTTATTTCAAATAAAGGATGTTTCTTTTTTTTACTTACAGACTAGTAATAAAAGGTGGTCTCTATTATTATCCCCTTATTTCTCTGATTGCCACAGCACCAGAGCAATTGGGAAGAGCTGGGTAAAGTTCCGGGATTGTAGCATCTAATATTCTAATGGATGATATTTTTAGGCTGTGGGGCCCAATAACCATGGGTCTCCCAAGCCTGAGAATACCAGCTCACAGCTGTAGGGCTTTACCATGGCTGGGAATCAAAATTGAGGAGGACCATACGCCATTTTTTTAAATTATTTATTTTTTTAATAAAAAAAGCCGCAAGCACTTCTCCTAATTTGAAACATAGCCAAGATAAGCGCACAGCTGGCGGCTGCAGCTTGTAGCCATATGCTTTATCTGTGCTATGTATCATGATATGGGGGGACCCTACACCAATTTTTTTTATTTATTTGTTTATTTGTAGAATCTAGACGCAAACAGCACCTGTGATTGGTTGCAGTCAGACAAGCTATCACACAGGCTGGGGATGTGTCTGACTCCAACCAATCAGAGACATAGGGACTGCTGCTGGGTGGGGGAAGCACTGCATATGTATGAAGACTAATGAGCGACCCCGTAAGTAGAGTGAGTGGACCCAGAAGTAGTGTACAGCTGCATGGAGATGGATAAGTATAAAGCACTTGACCAATCCCTCCTATCCCTTCTACCACCATTTTTAAATGCCTGATTCGGGTCACCATAGACCTACAGTCATATGAAAAAGTTTGGGCACCCCTATTAATGTTAACCTTTTTTCTTTATAACAATTTGGGTTTTTGCAACAGCTATTTCAGTTTCATATATCTAATAACTGATGAACTGAGTAATATTTCTGGATTGAAATGAGATTTATTGTACTAACAGAAAATGTGCAATCCGCATTTAAACAAAATTTGACCGGTGCAAAAGTATGGGCACCTCAACATAAAAGTGACATTAATATTTTGCAGATCCTCCTTTTGCAAAAATAACAGCCTCTAGTCACTTCCTGTAGCTTTTAATGAGTTCCTGGATCATGGATGAAGGTATATTTGACCATTCCTGTTTACAAAACAATTCCAGTTCAGTTAAGTTTGATGGTCGTCGAGCATGGACAGCACGCTTCATCCCACAGATTTTCAATGATATTCAGGTCTGGGGACTGGGATGGCCATTCCAGAACATTGTAATTGTTCCTCTGCATGAATTCCTGAGTAGATTTGGAGCGGTGTTTTGGATCATTGTCTTACTGAAATATCTATCCCCTGCGTAACTTCAACTTCGTCACTGATTCTTGCACATTATTGTCAAGAATCTGCTGATACTGAGTTGAATCCATGCAACCCTCAACCTTAACAAGATTCCCGATGCCGGCATTGGCCACACAGCCCCAAAGCATGATGGAACCTCCACCATATTTTACTATGGGTAGCAAGTGCTTTTCTTTGAATGCCGAGTTTTTTTGCCTCCATGCATAACGCCTTTTTGTAAGACCAAACAACTCAATCTTTGTTTCATCAGTCCACAGGACCTTCTTCCAAAATATAACTGGCTTGTCCAAATGTGCTTTTGCATACCTCAGGTGACTCTGTTTGTGACGTGCTTGCAGAAACGGTTTCTTTCACATCACTCTCCCATACAGCTTCTCCTATTGTTGACCGATGCGCATTGACACCATCTACAGCAAGATGATGCTGCAGGTCTTTGGAGGTGGTCTGTGGATTTTCCTTCATTGTTCTCACCATTCTTCTTCTCTGCCTTTCTGATATTTTTCTTGGCCTGCCACTTCTGGGCATAACAAGAACTGTACCTGTGTTCTTCCATTTCCTTACTATGTTCCTCACAGTGGAAACTGACAGTTTAAATCTCTGAGACAACGTTTTGTACCTTCCCCTGAACAACTATGTTGAATAATCTTTATTTTCAGATCATTTGTGAGTTGTTTTGAGGAGCCCATGATGCCACTCTTCATAGGAGATTCAAATAGGAGAACAACTTGCAAGTGGCCACCTTAAATACCTTTTCTCATGATTGGATACACCTGTCTATGACGTTCAAAGCTCAATGAGGTTACAAAACCAATTTAGTGCTTTAGTAAGTCAGTAAAAAGTAGTTAGGAGTGTTCAAATCAAGAAATTGATAAGGGTGCCCATACTTTTGCACCAGTCAAATGTTGTTTAAATGCGGATTGCACATTTTCTGTTAGTACAATAAACCTCATTTCAATCCAGAAATATTACTCAGTCCATCAGTTATTAGATATATGAAACTGAAATAGCTGTTGCAAAAACCCAAATTGTTATAAAGAAAAAAGGTTAACATTAATAGGGGTGCCCAAACTTTTTCATATGACTGTATATTGAGAAAAGCTTCCGGACAGAGATCCAGAATGAATTCCAGGTCCGACCCAGGTTTTTTTTGCAAACCCGGTTGGACCTACCGATCCTGTGTATCTTCAGGTCTGCCCATCACTACTCAAGAGGTAAATTGCTAATGCTAACCTTTCTGGTAATATGCACAGAGTAGAAATTTCTGTATCTACTGAAATTCTGGATGTATAAGAAAAACATCAGACTGACATAATCTGTGTAGTTCCAAAATGTTTGATTACCTCTTTGCTAATCACCAGCAGTTCCACCTCTGATTTACAAACAAATGATATAAGTCTTTCATTAGTAACAAGGCCAATATCCTGCAAACAAAAAAGAAAAAAAAACCACTAAATTAATCCGAAAGATTGTTTACATTAAGGGAGAATACAAACTTTGGATACCATCACCAACCAACACTTACTATCTGTAAACAGGTTGGCTAATCCTTGGTGTTATGTTTATGTGTTATGCTTTATGTGTATAACATTACGGTATATTAGACTGTATTTTCATTTTGCGCCCAAATAGTGTTTTAAATGCAGTACATATTTCTTGCAATTCTCCGATGGAATGAGAATACTATTCGGCTGCAGGCAATACAAATAGGTGTACAGTATATTGTTAGTAGCGCCAGTGGACAAATTATATATATTATTTACACTACTTTTTCACATTGTACAGACAATTGAAAATACATGGCTGGATAGAACGTAAACCAAACATGCAGTCTCCTGCCCTCCAGATTTAGCTGTCGGGACTTCAGTACCCAAACAACCAAAGACTCCGGCGTCCTGTCTCTAGCGCTCTGCTCTGGGGTGAGGTCTGTCACTGCTCCGCTCCCAGGCTCTTTCTCCAGAGACTGTCTGCTTGATTCTGATCTGCTCTGCTCTTCCCTGTTTCTGACCCCTCCCCCAGGCCAGAATGTATAGGGAAGCTCCCCTTAAACTGGGTTCTTGAGCTCCCCCTTCTGGTCTGGAGTCAGGAAAGTGTTGACTGCTGTAGCTACCTAGCGTGGGGACTCCCTTTTTGCTTCCAGGCATAACATTACTCCCTGTGAGGAGGACAGTGCTACTGTGGCAACCAGACCACAGGGGTGCCACATATAGAGTCAGGTAAAATCTGAGAAACTTTGTGATACAATGTGTAAACTAATAATTCTGCAGCCGATGTATTCTATCCTCATGTACCATGGACAGAACAGATAATTGTATGTATAAGGCTGACAAGTACCTATGGTAATTAGATAAATACATAATGTTAAAAGAAAAAAAGTCAGGCTAAAAAAGAAAAAAGTGAGAAGAAAATGATGAAAGGCTAAAAAAAAAAATCTAAAACATTCAAAGTTTATAGCCTAGGCCCTAGGCCATAAAAACTGGAGGATGAAAAAGGGGGTACAGGATATTGTAATGATTATTATCATTAATGTACATATCACAGTAAATGCTCGAATATCTGACCTATAGGCATATGTTACTCATGACCTTCATTGATTTTAATTTTCCACTGTGTCCATAATTTTGGGGGGAGGCTAATTTTTGTTTCTCGGAGACTAATTAGTTTGAAGTATAAAATAATTGATCATTAAAAAAATTAAGAATTGTAAAACAAGTGACCTTTATGTCTGACTTTCAGCTATCAGGTTACTTTAAAGTAACGCTCAAAGACTATGGGACAGTCTCAGTAAGGCTAGATTCACAGCCAGAATTACAAGCATTCTTTTAGACTTTTTTTTGTTGCTAAAATGTAGGAGACAATATTTTTCTGTTGGTCAAAATACGCTCCCAATACACAACTGTTACGAGGGGGACCCGGGGAAGCGTGCCAAGATGGGAAATGGACAGCTTCCGCTGGTCAAGGTCCACTGTGCGGTGTAAGGGACCGCTGCTATGGTCAGGAAAGAGTGAGCGGGTTGCTGCTAGTGATCGTCTGGAACGTCACAGACGATCTATGTACACCGGTCCGCCCTAACCCGTGAGGGTTGTATGGCTCGGGGCTTCTCGTACGGTGTACCTGTTGCACGGGGACGCACAGAGGTGCCTACACACGTGTGCCAGCGGGAGTCACAGGAATATGGTCAGGGGGTAGCACAGAGGTGCCCACGCACGTGTGCTTCAGAAACCAAGTGAGTCCGACAGAGACTCGAGGAGCTCACCTGGGACAGGAACACAGCCTGCTAAACTGGATACTGCCGGAGCAGCAAGGCAGGGGCAAGACCTGCAAACCAGGTGCTGCCTGAGCAGCAAGGGCAAAGCCCACAAAAGACAATAGTGCCTGAGCAGTGGCATGGCAGCACGCTGCCAGACATCCAAACATAGAAGGACGGTCGCGCACCGCCATGATGGCAGGGGGAGCTTTTAAGGAGGTGTAGCTCCACCCAAGGGCGGGCGCGAGACGGGCGTGACCCAATCAGGGTTCGTGACGTCCTGGCCCAGCCAGTCAGGATTCAGTACATCACCAGCCTCGTCATGGGGCCGTGTGATATCAGTGAGCGAATCAGAAGACGTCACGTGGAGCACATGCTCATCTTCCTGCCTCTGGGTCATAAAGGCGGGATCCTCGGTTTCACAATGTGCAGAGACATGGGAAGTCTTGCTGCTTCCCTGAGCATCTATTCTTTGCACACTGCGCAACCTCCCAGAGCATCTGTGATGCTGAGCAGGAGAGTTTGTGGCAGGCAAGGGATGGGAGACCGCTCCATTCCTTGCAAGGGGAGAACCACTAGGTGTCACCCTTCTGCTAGGTCTCTGAGGAGGCAACTGACCTTTGGCACTGCTGAGCAGGAGGGCTCGTGGCAGACAAGGAATGGGGGACGACCTCATTCCTTGCAACAGGAGAGCCACGACGTGTAACACAACAAATTTAGTTTGTGGCCTGTTACAGCTATTTTTCGCTGCAATGGTGCATTTTTGGAGCATAAATACACAGAAATTGCACATTTTCATCAAGAAGTACAAACTCTCCTTCCCCATAGTAAATTCTAAAGTTTTAAACTATTAACAGTTATCATACAAATAAAAATGTTAAACCATAGTTACCCCAACGAAATCTCCTTCTTCAACTTCATATAACATGGAAGATGATGAACTTTGTTTCTTTGAAGCCGATTCCTCTGTTGATGCTTCTAACCGTCCAGATAATATTATATAACACTCACATGGAACTTGTCCTTGTTTAATAACTAAAGTTTTTGATTCATATCTGTATAAACATGAACACCATGAAACGTTACTAGTATAGAAATTATTCATCTATATTAGCAAATCCAGATTGGAGACTGCCTTGATATCAGCAACTTTAGGCCGGAGTCACACTTGCGTGAGGATCTGATCGCACCGCCTGGACCAGCTGCCGGCTCTCCTGAGAGGAGAGGGTCAGCTGCACAAAAATATATGCAAGTGACTAGCTCCTGTCTGGAGAGCGGCCAGCCGTAATGTGTGATGCAGTCCTCACATGAGTGACACACAAGTGTGTCTCGGGCCTTAAACTAAAACTGTCATTTTGAGAATGGTGTATGATTTGCAGGATCAGGAGAGGATGATCAGATTGATAATTAATTTTGCAAGAAAAACTCGTATTTTATTCACTGAAATCCATGGTGTTTGAATTCATATGATTCAAGTGGGCGGTCCTTCCTTGTATGACTGACATACAGAGATAAGGGTGCTTTACACGCTGCGACATTCCTAGCGATCTTGTTAGCGATGTAACACGTCAGATCGCACATGTGACCGGCGCTACAAAATTTGACCTATGTGCGATCTCAGCAAATCTTATCTGCGATCTGACCTGTCACATCGCTAACGATGTCGCAGTGTGTAAAGCACCCTTTAGAGGTCAGTGACTAAGCTGGACTCCCCCTTGTACTCATATTTAAACACCATGGATTTAAATGAATAAAGTACAAGTTATACTGAATATTTTCCAACAAACCCTTTCATTATTCTACTTATCTTAATGTTGTCTATAATGTGCTGTTCACAAATCCGATTGCATAGGCCTCCTTCACACCTTCGTGTCTCCGGTACGTGTGGTGTCCGTTTTCACACGCACCGGTAGCACGTTCACACTCATACTTATTAAAGGATTATTCCCATCTCAAAGGTCCTATCCCAATACTGTATTTAGTAGGTGTAATATTAATAATATTAGAAATACCTCTAATTAGAAATGTAATATAGTTCTCCTGATTCACTATATCACTTACCTCATGTTCAGGACATTGCAGGAACTTAGGTAACCATGGTTACGACCACGCATTTAGTCACACAGTGTGTTAGTTACTTGTTGTCGTAACCATGGATAACTAAGGTCCTGCAATGCCCTGAACATGAGGTAATGACATAGTGAATCAGAAGAACTTTAGAACATTTCTAATTGGAGGTATTTGCTAATATTATTATTATTACACCAGCAATATATGCTATATTAATATATACAATTCAATATACATTTTGTACAATAGGAGTCAATAGTAGACATAAGTATGTGTAGTGCTTTGAACTTTTCTACATTTTTTATGTTGCACCCACAAACTTAAAAGTATTTTATTGAGATTTTATGTGACAAACCAACACTAAAGTAGCAAGTATTTGTGACATGTGAAGGAAATGTTACATGGTTTTCTAAATATTTTAAAAATATGCCAAATGTAATGTGTGGCATAAAAATTAACATTGCACATCACTATGAAAGCAGCATCCCCACCATCAAACATAGTGGTGGCTGTATCATGCTGTGGGGGTGCTTTTCTTCAGCACAAACAGAGAAGCTGATCAAAGTTGATGAGGAACTGGAAAGAGTTAACTATAGGGCAATCCTAGAGGAAAACCTGTTAGAGGCTGCAAAAGATTTGAGACTGGGGTGTAGGTTCACCTTCCAGCAGGACCCTAATCATACTGCAAGAGTTACAGTGGAATGATTTAGATCAAAATATATTAATGTATTTTCATGGCCCAGTCACAGTCTAGACCTTATCCCTTTGAGAATCTGTGACTATATTTAAAAATTGACATTCACAGATGCCTCCATCCAATCTCACTGGGGCTACAGCTATTTTGCAAAGAAAAATGGGCAAAAATTTCAGAGGAAAAAAAAAAGACAACCCTGCTCATGAGAGCTTACAATCTACAATGAGATGGGGGGGGGGGGGGGCAAGGTACAATCAATGACAATCCAGCCATCTCAAGGAAATAGGTGATAGATAATGGCTTCCTGGACCAGGGCCTGAACCTTGAGATGCATTTGGGTGCCATGGAATTTGACGTGGAGTTATGTTTTAATTCTATAGCGCCAACATATTCCGCAGCGCTTTACAATTGAGAGGGGACTTGTACAGACAATATGAGACAATACAAAGTAACAAAGTTAAGATACCAGGAGGAGTGAGGGCCCTGCTCATAAGCTTATAGTCTATGAGGAAATAGGGGGGGCACAAAAGGTGAATGGGGGGGAGACAAAAGGTGAATGGGGGGAGGACAAGAGATACAGTTCACAAATACTTGCTAGTTCGTGTTGATATATCACAAAAGATCGCAATAAAATAAATTTCAGCTAGTGTTTGTAATGCGAAGAAATGTTGACAAGTTCATGGGTATAAATACTATTTCAAGGCATTGTATATAGGCATTAAAAGGTCCCACAAATGTTAAGCAAAATTTAGGCTACCAACACATAAAGCATAGAAAAAATAATTAAAAAAAAGCAACTAAAATTTACTAGACACAGAATATAACAGTGGATTTCATATTTTTTGTTCTGCTTTCTGGCCTGAGCGATATGAACACTTACTCTTGGTAGATAAGATGCTGACAAAGTTCCAATTGTGTCTTGTCTCGGAGACTCTGAAATGCTCTATTCTTCTTTAGACAAAACTGTATCTTTAAGAAAAAATGCTTTTGTTTAAATTGATTGGTTTGACAATCATGGAGACATTTTTTTATACATAAGCATTCATATCAGTAACATTACGGCAATACCACCGTGTTACCAAGGCTGATACCCAAAGTTGTACAACATCATATGCATATGTAATTCAAACACTTCAACTTTACTGAACACAACTGCAAATACAGAGGTACATGAAGCTTTTTTGCTACTTTCAAAGTGGCTGAAGATGCTTTTCAGACTTAATATTTGTAAGAGGAACAGTTTCTTTATATTGTAAGGAAGTGGAAGTGCTGCCCACACACCCTTGAAGAAAATGTGATGTCCTTTAATGCAGGTAAATTAAAATAATTTAGTTGGGCAGTTGGGCACAAGTAGGGTTAATAGTTGTGACTGACCCAGACTGGGAAGAGTTATATTGGCAAACAAGGGAGCTGTTCTCTTGGAAAAGGCAGTTAGGACCCAGAGTTCACTGGCGGAAGGCCTAAGGCCTGACAGTTAGCAGACCGGTATGTTACAGGTGTATGTCTGTGTGTGTGTGTGTGTGTGTCTGTGTGTGTTTGTGTGTGTGTGTGTGTGTGTAACTGTGATGAGAAACGTAACAGACCGCAGCACTTGATAAACCAGGAAGTCCAACAGACCAAAAGCCAGAACAGGGAGGCCAATTAAAAGAAAAGAGAAAGACCTGGATGAACTAGGAGACCATCTAAAGGGGGGAAGATATGGAGAAGAACTTGTAAACTTGTATCAGCATGACGCTATTGAATAGTTAACCACAGTAAAATGAATATCAATTGTGAATACTGGAAGTAAGTTATGGTCACCATATTAGGACATGAGTTCCCCAACAAGAAGCTGAGAGTGCATTACAGTCAATAGTCTGTGACCCTCCAGGAATCGACATTGTCAGTAGCAGTGAGGAGTCATACTGACGTGACCTCTCTAAGGAAGGTCTCACATGTTAATTGGGAACTGTGTGAGTTGCCGTAGAGTTACACCTCTACCTATGCAGGTCTCACAGGAGAAAATGAGGTCTCAGAGGATTGTTGAGTAGACTGTTATGGGATGCAAGACTGTGAAGTGCATGAGAAGTGAAATGTTGTATGCAACCAAGAAGTGACCATGCCTGCTTAAAGCAAGTGAACTGTACATAAAGAATCACACCATCTGATGTACATAGGTTTCATCAAGTTTAGAAAAAGATATATTTTTGGCCTTTAGTCTCTCTTGATTTGTTGTGAACCAACTGGTCCTAGCCTGCTGTCTACAATGGCACCAGGCAGTCTATGGAGGCGTATATGTAGCGCCGCACAGGGCAGGCGGTTAAACTACTCGTCACTGGGCCGTTTGGGGTTGGGTCAGGTGTTGTCACGAGGTGGCCTTGCCCAGTTTCGTTGCCCCGAGACATACAGTAAATGGTGGGGGACGCAGGGTATTAGGAAAAGTTTGTCGTTATGCCACCTGTGGTATGTGGCCAGGGAATAGCTGCCACTGCAGGATTCCTCTCCAGCGCAGGTGTTAAGGCAGCCGGTATGTATTGCTCCCCACAGCCGGAGTGGGCCCCAGGTGGATGATGAGGGTTGTAATGGCCGTTGATGCCTAAGCGCTATGCGGCTGTGCCAGTAAGGATGAGCCAACAGAGTCTCTGTGGGATCAGGGTGTAGTTTACTCACAACTTCAGCTGCCAGCCCAGTCACACTGGTCACTGCCGTTATTGGCTCAGGTTGATCCCGAATCTGCGGGAGGCCAGAACTGGTACGGTACTCTGTGGGCCTTTCCTCACTGTGCTTTGTAGTGCGGGTCCCTGTGAATTGAAGCACTTAGAATCCCTTCTGTACTAGGTAGAGTACTGTTCCCTATGCCAGTAGCGGGGATCCCCTTGAGTCCGACCGTGATCTAGTCCTATATGCCACCTGGCTTTGGAAACGTGGGTGGTCGAAGAAGCATGGAACCTCTCCGTCTGGCAGAATCTCGTTATGTAACGTGGAATTACACCACGAATTACACCACCCTAGGGTTCCCTGCACCTGAGGGAACTGACACGGTATCCTCCTCAGCGACCGTTAAACTCCTATGTCCCACAGGAGCTACCGAGAAAGACGTCTGCTCACAGTAACTCCTGCTGGAGAACTCTCTGATTTTTGGAAACTGCGTGTGTGACTCCTAACTCCCCCTCGTGGCTGCTCCTCCCTCTACCCAGGTCCCAAGCTAGTGGATTGGGGCCCCTGTTGTAATGGCATCCTGTAACTGAGATTTAATGTTGATAAATGTAAAGTAATACACCAGGACGGAGTAATCCTATAGCTGCATATACATTAAATGGAAGTAAGCTCTGGACTACAGAACAGGAGAAGGACTTGGGTATTCTCATTACAAATAAGCTGAGTAGCAGCACTCAATGTCAAGCAGCAGCTGCAAAAGCAAACAAGATTCTAGGGTGTATAAAAAAAGAGATTAGATCCCGTGATCCCAACGTATTGTTCCCCCTCTATAAATCACTTGTAAGGCCACATCTGGAATACGGGATCCAGTTTTGGCTCCACATTTTAAAAAGGACATTCAGAAGTTAGAGTCAGTTCAAAGGCGGGCGACTAGACTACTACAAGGAATGGAAGGCCTCCCATATGATGACATGTTGAAAAAGTTAGATATGTTTAGCTTAGAAAAAAGACGTCTCAGAGGAGATCTCATTTATATGTATAAATACATGTGTGGTCAATATAAAGGACTGGCACATGACTTATTACTTCCAAAGACAATACTAAGGACCAGGGGGCACTCACTGCGAGTGGAAGAAAAGCGATTCCGGCAGCTAAATAGGAAAGGGTTCTTTACAGTTAGAGCAGTCAGACTGTGGAATGCCCTACCACAAGAGGTAGTAATGGCTGATACTATAACAGCTTTTAAAAAAAGGCTGGATGATTTCCTCAGTACACACAACATTGTTGGTTATAAATGACTTAAGCCTGCTTTACACGTTGCAATTAGTTGTACAATCACATTTGCGATGTGACACGCCCAGGTTGCATACGGGATCTTATGAGATTGCACGTAGGTCGTTCATTTGCTGTCACACGTGCGTTAGTAGTCTATGTTAAATTGATCAATTTTGTGTGCGATCCTTTAGATCATGTGTTCTGTGACGTATGCATTGGGCACCCTTTTTTTTTTTTTTATTTATTGACTTGCCAAGCGTGTGTAATGTGTAGGGATGCATTTTTACTATGTCATCTGCCATTCAGCTCTGCTACATGGCCGCTAACAGCAGACACAGACAGCCATGTAGCAGAGCTGAATGGCAGATGACAGCAGACACAGAAAGAGCCGCACGATCAGAATGAACTCGGGTTAATTTCACCCGACTTCATTGTCATGCTGCGGCTCTGTCTGTGCCGCGTTCTGATTAGCGGTCACCTGTGAATGACTCACCGGTGACCGCTAATCCCCTGAGTGACTGAAGTTAGCAGCCCTCTCTCATATACTCACCGATCCCCGATCCCCGGCGCTGCACGGCATTCACACTGCTCCGGTGGCTTGTACTATTTTGAAAAAGCCGGCCGCTCATTAAACAATCTCATATTTCCTGCTTTCCCCGCCCACCGGCGCCTATGATTGGTTGCAGTGAGACACGCCCCCCACGCTGAGTGACAGGTGTCTCACTGCACCCAATCACAGCAGCCGGTGGGCATGTCTATACTGTGCAGTGAAATAAATAATTAAATAATTAAAAAAAACGGCGTGCGGTCCCCCCCAATTTTAAAACCAGCCAGATAAAGCCATACGGCTGAAGGCTGGTATTCTCAGGATGGGGAGCTCCACGTTATGGGGAGCCCCCCAGCCTAACAATAGCCAGCAGCCGCCTAGAATTGCCGCATACATTAGATGCGACAGTTCTGGGACTGTACCCGGCTCTTCCCGATTTGCCCTGGTGCATTGGCAAATCGGGGTAATAAGGAGTTATTGGCAGCCCATAGCTGCCACTAAATCCTAGATTAATCATGTCAGGCATCTCCCCAAGATACCTTCCATGATTAATCTGTAAGTGACAGTAAATAAACACACACACCCGAAAAAATCCTTTATTAGAAATAAAAAACACAAACATATACCCTCGTTCACCACTTTAATAAGCTCGAAAAAGCCCTCCATGTCCGGCGTAATCCAGGATGCTCCAGTGTCGCTTCCAGCTCTGCTGCATGGAGGTGACTGGAGCTGCAGAAGACACATCCGCTCCTGTCCCATCCACGCAGCAACTGAAGACAGCCGCGCGATCAGCTGAGCTGTCACTGAGGTTACCCGCTGTCACTGTATACAGCGGTGGCCGCGGGTAACCTCAGTGACAGCTCAGCTGATCGCGCGGCTGTCTTCAGTTGCTGCGTGTAGGTGACAGGAGAGGATGTGTCTTCTGCAGCTCTGGTCACCTCCATGCAGCAGAGCTGGAAGCGACGCTGGAGCATCCTGGATTACGCCGGACATGGAGGGCTTTTTCGAGCTTATTAAAGTGGTGAACGAGGGTATATGTTTGTGTTTTTTATTTCTAATAAAGGATTTTTTCGGGTGTGTGTGTTTATTTACTGTCACTTACAGATTAATCATGGAAGGTATCTCGGGGAGACGCTTGACATGATTAATCTAGGATTTAGTGGCAGCTATGGGCTGCCAATAACTCCTTATTACCCCGATTTGCCAACGCACCAGGGCAAATTGGGAAGAGCCGGGTACAGTCCCAGAACTGTCGCATATAATGTATGCGGCAATTCTGGGCGGCTGCTGGCTGATATTGTTAGGCTGGGGGGCTCCCCATAACGTGGAGCTCCCCATCCTGAGAATACCAGCCTTCAGCCGTATGGCTTTATCTGGCTGGTTTTAAAATTGGGGGGGACCGCACGCCGTTTTTTTAAATTATTTAATTATTTATTTCACTGCACAGTATAGACACGCCCACCGGCTGCTGTGATTGGGTGCAGTGAGACACCTGTCACTCAGCGTGGGGGCGTGTCTCACTGCAACCAATCATAGGCGCCGGTGGGCGGGGAAAGCAGGGAATACGAGATTGTTTAATGAGCGGCCGGCTTTTTCAAAATAGTACAAGCCGCCGGAGCAGTGTGAATGCCGTGCAGCGCCGCGCCGGAGATCGGGGATCGGTGAGGGGGGTAAGAGGGATAGACTCACATGGACAGAGAGAGAGGGACAGAGAGAGTGACCGACTGACAGAGATTAGTGAATGACAGATATTGTGAGGCGCTTCAGAACGCAGCTTTTCAGCTGCGCTCTGAAGCAGACCTTTTTTAAGCTGCGGTGCAGAGCGCACACCTGCGCAAATAGCCTCAGACATCAAAATCGTATGAGGGATGTCACACGTTTCAATTGGCTAGGTTCGTGCAACAAAACATTCAATTCTAGACAAAGATACGATGTGTTTGCGATCAACGGTTTTGCGTTCAATCCTGATCGCACGTAGGTGTCACACGCAGATACCTCACAAACGATGCCGGATGTGCGTCACTTACAACTTGACCCCACCGACGGATTGTGAGATATATTGAAGCGTGTAAAGCGGGCTTTAGTGACCAAATGTAGAACTGGTGGAGGAAGGTTGAACTAAATGGACCTAGGGCTTTTTTCAACCTTAGTAACTATGTAACTATGTAACTATGTAACTGCCACACTGTTGGAAACCCCTTTTATACCCGACCCCAGCCCAGTCCTCAATGGGGAAGGGGCAACCCATGTGTGTATGTGTCGTGGGCGGAGGAGGGGACGCCGCGCTCTCCCACTGCTGCTCGGGTCCAGCTGCCGCGGCTGCTGCGGCCTGCTGCTGCTCGGTGGCTCGAGCGATGGGCCGGATCCCGGGGACTCTAGCAGCGCTCCTCGCCCGTGAGTGAAAGGGGATTTTGGGTGTGGGGATTGGTTATTGTCCGTGACGCCACCCACGGTTGTGGTGATTTGTTGACACCACCGCTGCTCTGTATGGGGATCCCGGGAAGGATGGTATGGAGCAGCCAGTTGTTGTGTTGCCCCTCCGTGGGTAAGGGTTGTGGTGCTCCCGGGCCCAGTGATGAGGTGGGTGATGCAGGGCTTCGTGGGGTGCAGGGACGCGGGGGCAGCGCTGTGCCTTGCGGCACTGTGGTACTCACTCAGCCTGAGACGTTGACACAGTTTTCGGTAAAACACACGGCTGGAAAGACGGTTCCCACGGACGGCTGCACTTGCTTTCCCCAGTAGGTGACGGTGACGGTCCCTCTGTCCTGCACCTAAGTTGATAATGGTTGCGATCGGTTCCCACCGGTAACCCGCTCCCCGGCTTGTATATGGGCCGGAGGGGCCCTACTTTGCCCGCAGGCGCTGGCCCTGAGAAACTGGTGCCCTGGCGGTGGCGGTGTCTCTTCGTAATCGTCGGACTGTTGCCTTCAATCGGGACTTGGTTATTTGGAGACAGACGTCCCCTTCACTGACGGATTTGGCAAATTATGGCGACTCCTAGCCTTGCCGGGATCCGAAAGGCCCCTGCCCTGGTGCTGACTGTTCTTCGTATACTGCTCCAGACCGCCGGGCCACTACCCGTCCACGGTCCTTCCAGCAACCTCCGAGCAGCCCCCCTGCAGAATATCACCGCCGTCTGCTGACCTTTCTGTCACTGTCCGGGGCACACAGCCGGACCAACTTCAGGCTTTACTACTCTCACTTTTTCTGTCACTTCAGCTTTTCTCTTTAGCTCCACTACTACTTCCTTCTACTTTCACTTCCTTTTCTGTACTACTGTTTACTCCTTCACTTCCCTCACTCGACTGCCTGGTTCTTCCCGCCTCCAGGGCTGTGTACTCCTCGGTGGGCAGAGCCAACCGCCTGGCCCACCCCCTGGTGTGAACATCAGCCCCTGGAGGAAGGCAACAAGGATTTTGGTAGCTTGGGTGTTCCTAACTGGGGTGTAGGGTGTGGTGGTGTGATGACCTGTGACCCCTGGCTTGCCCAGGGCGTCACATATGTGTTTGTGGATGGTGAAACCGGTACCGACCTCCATTTTGATCCATGATCAGCACCGCACCCTAAGTGGGGTGCAGTACCCTGTGGCGACCTGAGCCTCAGGGACACCACATATAGCCTAGGTAACAGCCACCACAGAAACACATACCTAGCCAGGACTGCCATTTTTCTGTAGCATGGCGAGTACCTCACCCACAGCTAACACCCCCAGCCACCTTACAACATGCCCAAAATTATAAAAACAAAGAATCATCTTCTTCCTCAGGTCTTGTTTTACCTCAAAGGAACCACAACCATTACTGTGCAACTTCACACAGTATCACAACACAATCTCATTCTGCATTGTGTATCTGGCAATAATCTCTCTTACAGACCCTGCCTATAAGGGCATTGCCTCTCTGACGTTGACCTGATTGTCACATGTTCTGTATCTTCCATTCAAACAATCTGTCCAGCAGACAATCTCAGTACTGGAAATTCAGACTATGCTTCAGGCCCACATATTTACTCAAACTAACAATGGGACAGTGGTCCCAAATCTTACCCTGAGCCTTATGGGCTTCCATTATGCCCCTACTTCAACTGTTTACTCCAGTAAGTCTAATATTGTGCAAGACAACTACCAGACCACAGCCACGGTAACCAGATCTCAACGTACATATTTACCATGCCATAGGGACAGGAATCTTAGTGCACAACACCAAAACCCCTCATTAATTCCTTCACTGGGTGGAGCTTTTAAAAACCCTAGCAAACATATCATGGTTAATCATTCAGATGATTAAACCGTCAGCCTAATACCTCTTCATTGGCTCCCCACAAAGTACACTTGCAGGCCCACCTCTGTGAACCCACAGAAACTACAGACCACTCAAAATCTGCTCAGTGACATGCTCCAAAGTAAGCTGCCAAAGACTGGGTATTGTTTTATTAATTAAGGCCCACTCTCTAGCATGTTACCCTTTCTTAAGTTCTCAGGCTGTCTTGTCTCTTTGTGGACGGATAATGTTGATTTAACCAGTGACTGCGCCCTCAGCAGATGTCTTTACTTACGCTCCCTCAGATCACTAGGTTACTTTTGCGTCTGAATTTGGATCTACTTCCCCTTCCCACAGTTTAGCACCGTAGTGTAGCACATTTCCCTAGCACTCCATGTTGTTTCAGACACTCTGTCTGCCTGATCTTTGCAACTTAGCACAACATCATACCTACAATATACACAATTATATATATAATCAGCTTATATAATATATATAACATATATAATCAACTTATACAAAAACAAAAATCTGAAATTGCTGCAAGGGGAAAACATTACTTTCTGTACATTTGATCTGACCAAGTTATCAAATCACAAAAAGCCAAGTGCACATTGGAGACTAGGCTTGGATTGATGCACCAGGGAGACAGCAAATCCTCTAGTGGGCTCCCAAACCAGGATTGGGCCCTTTGAGCAGTGAACACAAAACCCCTAGATCATCTAGGCTAGATGTCATCTGCCAGACATCATCTGCTATACTTGATCCTGGCACATTGGTGCACATCACTTTTAGAAAAAGAGTTTCAGGAAGAAAGGAGTATAATGAGGACTGGAGGCTCATGTTTAACAGTCTTATTTATTTTTGTGACTGATTGAATTATTTTAGAGGTTTATATGGCCTGTTAGAATTAATTTTGGGGTCTAAAACAATATGGGCCACAGTTCTAAATCAGAGCTGTGGTTCTTACATTTTCAGGATTAATGGAGGTCCCAGGTATCAGTCCCTGATGATTAAGGAAGTGATAATGATCTGATTATTTTATAGGATGGAAATAACATTTTATTTTGATATATTACAATTCCAGGTAACTTAGTTGTTTCAGAAATGGAAATGACTGGTGAGGCACCAATAGTTAAAGAGGCGTAATGTTTCATATGTACATGACTCTAAAAAGGGAGCAAATAATATTTCCATGTGTCCACCTAGACTCAATATTATTGGGGGCCGTAGACACTCATTCTAACTCCATAGGCAAGGGTGTTATGATCCGGAACCATGGAAGACCACCATAAATCATGGGTAAAAGGTGACAAGAGCATTAGCAACTAATCTGGCCGCCATCCCCTTACTAACCATCAACACTAGAAGTAGCCGAGGGGTAAACTAACATCCTGTGCACCGCGAACCCAGCCGGAGAACTAGCTATCTTAAAGGAAGGAAAGATGAATAACTCTCTGCCTCAGAAAATAGATAAAGAATAGCAATCCCCCCACATTCAAAGACTGCGGTGATATAGGAAAACACAATACACAGACAGATGATAAGATTAGCAAAAGGTGAGGCCCTACTGACTAAACAGGACAGAATAGGAAAGGGACTGATGGTGGCCAGAGAAAAACCCTGCAAAAATCCAAAAACCTGATAGTACAAAAAGCCCTCAGATCGCTAGATCTGAACTCCGTCCTATACCAGGCGCTCTTGTCATACCAATGAACAGAAAGCAGGAACCATTACAAATTCAAGAAGCAACAAACACATGGACTAATAGGAGCAATACTCCAAACATAGCTGCAGGGAGCTTCCCAGCTAAGCAACTGAGAGGGAAGATCCCTGCATGCAAATAAACTGAAAACAACCACAGCAAATGACAAACTCAGATAAGAGCAAAAACAACAAAACAACAAACAAAGAGCCAAGCACTTATCTGGGGTAGATGTGGTCTGGAGCAGGATGAAGCAGGCTGGTATACAAAGAACAACTGACATCCAGCATAGCCTGCTATCAGACCAGGGTTTAAATAAGCAGAGAGTTAGCAATGGAAACGCCCATTGCTCAACACACCTGGTCTCTGACCAAACCATTCCTGGCCACAAGAGGGAGCCTTACAGCAGCAAAAGCATAACTGACATTCACAACACAAGGGGTTCCGGTTGCCTGACATGGTACCTTATGTCCACAAAAATAGCACCAGGGAACCGGATGGAAACAAAACAACATAAACACTAATGTAAATGATTGGATGATCCCTGTTCCTGTACATAGCTGTGTGCTCAGTAATAAGTCACAGTATCAGTTTTCATACCAATGAAACGGGCGTGAGTAGCTAAATGATTGCACTGTTTATTCAGACAGGTGTAATGTGTGTGCAGGAATGCAGTTCAGGTGATAAGAGCCATTTATCCAGATAGCCTCTGCTATGAATGACATGTTAGGAGTAATTAAACCACAGCAGCAGCACTTACAAGAGTTAATCAATATAAGAACAAACAGAAGCCTTTTATTCTACCTGTTGGAGAATGTCATGACTCCTTTTCTTTGGACACACAGATAACAAACTCTTCAATTTTTCAAAATCCTTTTTCTAACATAATGAAAAAGAAAATTAATATCATATATAGCTTTAGTGTATAATTGTCACATTGCTTAGAACTTATACAGCACACAAATTATACAGTATATTCCAATCACATATATATCTTTCAGAAGTGGCACAAAACAGGACAGATAAGAACTTATTAGCCTCACTTGATTAAAATATCAGCATAAGGCTGGTTTCAGACGTCCGTGTTTGATCAGGTACAAGCCACACGCATGGTTATGGTCATACGTGTGTCATACGTGTGTCATGCATATGTAACACATGTGACATCTGTGTTTGCATACGTGTGACACGTACCGGAGAAAACACGGGTCTTTTAAATAAAAAGATTTTCTATATTCACCTGTATCAAGCGTTGTTTTCTTCAACTCTGCTGCCTCCCACTTTTGACCGCCGCTCATTATACTCATAGAATATTCACTGCAGTGAGGAGCTGGAAGCCGGAGCATCTCGGGGACAGCGCTGGGTACAGGTGAGTATTCAGCAAGCAGTGTGTGTGCAGTGATGTCCAGGAGGTCATCGGACATCAGCTGGGAACTCTGATGACCTCCTGGACATCACTGCACACACACTGCTTGCTTGCAGAATAGTCACCTGTCACCGGCAATGGCAATGATGTTCTCCGGGAAGCTGTCCTTGACGCTGTCTCCGCAGTGCTCCGGCTTCCAGGTCCATCGACACACACACACACACACACACACACACACACACACACACACACACACACACCTGGATACTCACCAGTCCCCAACGATGCGGTCCCCGGCACTGAAGTCCCCAGCGCTGGGCTTCCAGCTCCTCAATGGAGTGAATAGACAACAGACAGACAGCAGAGCCGAAGAAAACAGCACTGGATACAGGTGAATATAGAAAATCTTTTTATTTAAAATACCCGTGTTTTCTACGGTTCGTGTCACACTGATATCACACGGATCACATCAGTGGCGCTCCGTGTGACACCCGTGCTGCCGGAGAAAAAACTGACATGTCTCCGTGTGTGCATGAGGGGTCACACGGTCCGTGTGAAAACACGACCGTGTGAGTACAGCATAGAATAACATGGGTACGTGTGGTATCCGTGTTAAAAACGGATGTCACACGTACCTGAAACACGAACGTCTAAAACCAGCCTAACACTATTTTTTATGAGCTGCAGACCTTCCTAACCACAAAATGGGCAGCATTTTATCCCGGCATCCTCTGAACATCACATATACAGTGGTGTGAAAAAATGTTTGCCCCCTTCCCGATTTCTTATTCTTTTGCTTGTTTGTCATACTTAAATGTTTCAGATCACCAAATTTAAATATTAGACAAAGATAACACAAGTAAATACAAAATGCAGTTTATAAATGAATGTTTTTATTATTAAGGGAAAAAGAAATCCAAACCTACAGGGCCTTTGTGAAAAAGTGATTGTCCCCCGCCTTAAAACATAAATTAACTGGTTTATCACATTTCTAAGAAGCTGAGTTCAATTTAACTAGCCACTAGTCTGAATACTGCCACACCTGTTCTAAATCAAGAAATCACTTACCGTAAATAGGACGTGCCTGACAAAGTGAGGTAGACCAAAAGATCCTCAAAAGCTAGACATCATGCTGAGATCCAGAGAAATTAAGGAACAAATGACAAACAAAGTACTGTACCTGTCAGTTTGTCACAGTTAAATTCTTTCCTGGACAGCACAAAGGCTAGAATTGCTCCTAGGTGGGATCCCACTGGCTCAATAGCTGTGGTTAGTGACATAGTCATTTGAGATGCTGACATATAATTAATGGGTTGAGCAGATGCATGCAATCACTTACAGTTAAGGTTTAACCTTGAATCTTTTCCAGGTCCTCAAGAGGCACCAAAATGGCCACTGCTCAATTCACCCCTGTTGTTGGCCTATTGCTAAAATCATTGGGATGTTCTTCAAGGGTAAACTCTATGTTCAATAGCACCCAAAGAGATGAGGCATATCTTTCTACAGCAAGGACTGTGGCTATAAAATATATGTATACTTATATCTTATTTACTACCTTGTTAAATGGCAGTACAGCAGATTGGGAACTTTTGTTTTCATCAGTCTCAATTGGGGTTCACAATCTAAATTCCAAATAAAGCTGTGCTTACATGGCCGTAGATTCTCTCATATGAGAGAATTGGGCAGATTAAGCTAATGACACTCGATCAAACTCTGCCAGAGCTTGATCCAAGTGTCAGCTTAGTGTGATTCAATTCTCAGATGAGACAAATGGGATACACTGTAAGGAGACGTAGAACAAAAGTTCTCCATCCTCTCCATTCTAGGAGTCCGTGGATGATTTCCATGCAACAATAAACTTGAATGGGTGCACGCCATCTGATTTATGCTGCCAATCACAGCATGCTGATTTTTTTTTCTCATGCCGAATTGGCAACATTACTCCGAGGGCTAGCCAATAAAACATCGGCCAGCCCTTGTCCATGTTATACGCTTATGTGAGCACAGCGTTAGTATGTCTTTAGACTGGTAGGAAACCAGAGTACCAAAGGGAAACCTACAGAAAGACAGAGAGTACATACAATCTTCTTGTAAATGTTGTCCTTGGAAGCCAGGGCCCAAGAAACAGTGCTAACCACTGAGCCACCATGCTGCCCTACTTTTCCCCTTTGCAAGTTCTACCTTTAGCTTCTATGGTGACTTCAGTACAATGCAGACAAAGAAGATGAGGTAGTGCAGCGCTGTCTCTCTCTGAAAGCAAGCATTGTTGACCTTAGGGAGATCAACATATCCACTGCGGAGACACCATCACGTGTTTCTCAATGCAGTGATTCTAGAGCAACGCCCCCTGGGAAGTATGCAAATAAAAAAGCCGCGGAGACACCATCACGTGTTTCTCAACACTGCCAGGAAACTAGCCAGGTCTTTCACCGGGAAGGATTATTTACATACTTCCCAGGGGGCGTTGCTCTAGAATCACTGCGTTGAGAAACACATGATGGTGTCTCCACAGTGGATATGTTGATCTCCCTAAGGTCAACAATGCTTGCTTAAGTAGTCTTTTACTAGGCATTGCCCCCACTAGCCAGATTTCTACTCCACACTGATGAGGGGCAAATACCCTGAAACGGCTGTCTGTGGATGGATACCATGTTTGGTATAGGTGGTCTCCTTGACTGGAGACTGCCCTTCCCGTGGTTGTTCCTTCCCGGTGAAAGACCTGGCTAGTTTCCTGGCAGCGTTGAGAAACACGTGATGGTGTCTCCGCGGCTTTCTTATTTGCATACTTCCCAGAAAGCCGCAGAGACACCATCACGTGTTTCTCAACGCTGCCAGGAAACTAGGCAGGTATTTCACCGGGAAGGAACAACCACGGGAAGGGCAGTCTCCAGTCAAGGAGACCACCTATACCAAACATGGTATCCATCCACAGACAGCCGTTTCAGGGTATTTGCCCCTCATCAGTGTGGAGTAGAAATCTGGCTAGTGGGGGCAATGCCTAGTAAAAGACTACTTAAGCAAGCATTGTTGACCTTAGGGAGATCAACATATCCACTGTGGAGACACCATCACGTGTTTCTCAACGCAGTGATTCTAGAGCAACGCCCCCTGGGAAGTATGTAAATAATCCTTCCCGGTGAAAGACCTGGCTAGTTTCCTGGCAGTGTTGAGAAACACGTGATGGTGTCTCCGCGGCTTTCTTATTTGCATACTTCCCAGGGGGCGTTGCTCTAGAATCACTGCGTTGAGAAACACGTGATGGTGTCTCCGCAGTGGATATGTTGATCTCCCTAAGGTCAACAATGCTTGCTTAAGTAGCCTTTTACTAGGCATTTCCCCCACTAGCCAGATTCCTACTCCACACTGATGAGGGGCAAATACCCCAAAACGGCTGTCTGTGGATGGATACCATGTTTGGTATAGGTGGTCTCCTTGACTGGAGACTGCCCTTCCCGTGGTTGTTCCTTCCCGGTGAAAGACCTGGCTCGTTTCCTGGCAGCGTTGAGAAACACGTGCTGGTGTCTCCGCGGCTTTCTTATTTGTCTCTCTCTGAGCAGTATTGAGCAGTGTAGTTGTGAATCCAGCACTGAAGTGATATATAATACTTTAAAAGGAGTTTTTCACTGTTACAAAACCCCTGTAAACTGTTCTTAATTCACTCTCTCAGGGTCTAGTGCTGAGCACGTGTCACTGTTCCCGGTGTCTGTTATTCTCTGCAGTGATAATGTTACTGTGGCGTCCCTGACCTGGTCAGGCAGCACTGGGTACTGCACCCATGCTGGGTCAGTACTTCTGTACCGCCCCGTGTTCGGCTGCAGCCAAGCCGCTCGGATCCGGGCTCGTTGGAGGGTGGCTCGAGCGCCCCCAGACCCGGGGTCACTACGCCCTGAAAGGATGCTGGCGCTACGTAGGAGGGTGGTAGGTAGGTGTATGGCCGGAGCCGTGTTTGAGTTTGTGACGCCACCCACGGGATGTGGTGAAGGTGCAGACACCACCGCTGCGGTTACAGGGCACCCGGGAGAGATGGTTATGCAGCAAGATGTTAACCCCTCCGTGGGCAGGGATGATGGCCCCGGGACCCATTGGGGAGAGCTGGGTGGTACAGGGCGGTGTGGGGTCGGATGGCACTGTTGTACTCACTGTTATTGACACAAACAAGTCTCTGGTAAACAAAGTTGATGGTGGTTGGTGCCCGCAGCCGGCTGTGTCTGGTCCCCCACCCGGTTCGGTAGTCTTTGCCATTCTCTTGCACCGTGTAGTGTACGTGTAGACTGCCTGTGCTTCAGCGATGGGAGTCCGCTCCCTGGCTGTTTGTATGTCGGAGGAGCCCGTTTGCCCGCAGACGCTGGCCCGTGGGATCTCTCTGCCTGTGCGGTGGCTTTCTATCCCCCTCGGTGGGCTGTTGTCTTCAGTCGGGACTTGGGTGGGAAAGGACCTATAGTGAATTAACTCAGTCCAGTGGATTCTGGACCTCGTTTCAGGGTCTGAGTACCCCCCTGTGTGCTCCGGTTTCCAGTCGGTTCCCTGGGTCAGTACCGGCGGGCCACTACCCTGTCCCGGTCCACCATGGTTCCACCGAGCCATCTTCCCGGCTCCTGCAGGCTAGGCCACCGTATGCCTCCTAGCCAAGGTACCAGGGCTCCGACCTTGGCACCTGTCAGACTGCTGCAGACCTGGACACAGGCCTGCTTCCACTCTCCTTCACTCCTGTCACTAATCTACTACAAACTGAAAACTGTCTCTGTTTCCTGCCTCAGGCCCTCAAAACACCTCGGTGGGCGTGGACAACTGCCTGGCTCTGCCCCCTGGTGTGTTCATCAAGCTCTGCGGGAGGTGACTAGGGTTTATGTGGTTTTGCTGATGTTACCTTGTGTGGGACTGGTGATGTGCGGGGCACTATCTGTGACTACCTGGCTAGTCCAGGGCGTCACACTTCCAGGTAATTCTAAAGACTGAAATAGGGTGTGTACGCACAGATACAAAGCAACCAGGTCTCCCACACCTTAGAGGGGACACTTGGGCAGACCCAAGAGGGGGCGTTTCTCCACATCTCAGCTAGGAGTGTAGGGGAGGGGTTGGAAGCTAGAGTGGCAGTGGCTGTCAGAAAAGAAGTAGGAGTAGAGCCAGTCTGAAGCAGAAAGCGCAAGAGAGAAGGAGCGAGCAGGCGCGCGGACACGCTAGTCAGACCCTGCACGTGTAGTAGCTGTTAGTGGGGGAGAACGGTTAAAAGGAGTTGGACAGAAATACGCTGAGGAAGTCAGCTGGTCATGTACGGAGATCCTGGTAACTAGGCACGAACGGGGAACAGGTCCCTAGAGTAGATGTCCATTTATTTGGTCTGCTAAACTTGTCGGTGGGGGGAACCACAAGTCTCACACCAACCAACTAAAGTCCGAGCATCAGCAGCAATGAGGGGGCCCATAAGGAGGATCGAGCCCGGAGCCATCTTCCTTGGTCCACTCTGCCAGCAAACGGGCCAAAAAGGTAGAAAAGGCAGTAGCGACTTCCCTGGATGAATCCCACGGTACTTCAAGTCAGAAGTTATCCGAAACAAGAAGTGCTAGGAAGGCAAGTTAACGGTTACCCTTAGGCCAGCCTGAAGGAGTTCCTGGTTCCACCTGGTTTATCTCAGCATCACCCGGGTTACCTCACAAAAACACCTGAACGTGAGTAAACAAGTTGAAAGACATCTTTGACTGAGACTGAGGTATTCTGCAACCTGTTGTTCTACACACCCGAGCCCCTGGGGCCAGCCTCACTCACGGGAGGCACTACCATCACACTGCAGATTCCATCAACTCCAGACGCTCGTTAAACCTGCAGTGGCGGTCACCCATAACCCTGACCGCAAACCGTGAGTGGCGTCACGACTCCCATGTAAATAAATCTGATATACCTGTTGCTAGCGGTAATCAAGTGGAGCCCCTGTCGCGTCCCAGAAGGTGAAGTGACGTCCCTGAGGCAACCGCTACAGGTGGGCAACACATTACATATAGAGCAATATAGCCAATTATTTACCTTCAGGGCTTTGACCAAGTTGACAGCACAAGCTGGTGAGAGCTGTTGAGGTAACTGAATGGCAGCCATGCTGTCAATGTGACAACAGCTCTGCAGACAATAAAAGACACCATGAGTAGCCATGAAGAGTCAGTGCTGGATTCAGGACGTGAGGAAACCTTGCCCACAGCCCAGTCACTCAGGGAGACTGGGTCCCGCCTCGGTGATGCCGGGTCAACTTTCAATTCCGGACGTTGACGTGACATTACCAGACATCAGAGGCCACAGCAGCCCGGGTCACGTGAGGAGGGACGAGTGGACAGCGATAGCGCCGCTCACAGGCTGAATTGGAAAAAAAAGGTATTGAGAAAAAGCCTTCTCTCCCTGCTTTAAATCGATGTCGCCACTATGCTTTGTAGTGGACTGCCTCTCTGAAAGGAATCTGTCAGCAAGTTTTTGCTATCCAATCTGAGGATAGCATGAGGGAGCAGTTAAACACAGATTTTCTTGATGTGTCTCTTCTCACACTGTTTGTTGTTTACTTCTAATCAAGGCTTTATCACTAGTTAATTATCAGTGCTGTGACTAGTTGGCAGGTGAGCTTATCTCGACCACACCCCTCCTGTGATAAGCAGCTCACTATAAATAGACTTTGCAAGTAGAGAGTGGTGGTGTGGGCAGGGTTAGCTCTCTCAGCTCTTCTTCATTCTACTGATAAGAATTTTAATTGTGTCACAATTACTGCACCCAGTAAACTAAGTGCTACATAGTTGGAATCAGAGTCTCATTTCCTATACTATACAGCACTCAGATGAGGTAGCAAAAACCTGGTGACAGATTCTCTTTAAATGAAACTGTGACGCCCCTGGACTAATCAGGTCGTCACAGGGTACTGCACGCTCTTTATCTCCCAGTGCAGGACTCAACCCCCATGGTTCTGGGTCCCCATCTTGCAGTACTGCCTCCACCAGCATCTACAAATCCTAGTGACACCTTGCACCACACCCTGGCAGGCACACCAGTGGGCTGCTAAGCTGGAATAGGGCCGCCTACCTAGGGGTCAGGCAGGGAGCTGGGAGGTAACAAGTCAGTCGGCTCCAGGGGAGCAAAGTGTTGAGTGGTAGTGCTCGAGCTGTGAGGAGCTCGGAGGAAGCTGGGAGTTGGAGCTCCCAGGGGAGAAGCAGACTAGGTCGCAGACGGTGGTCTGGACCCGGAGGAGTTGGAGACCCGGTCGCGGGAGATTGGGAATGGGTGCTTGGGTAGTCTTGGAGGACAGCCAGCAGCCACAGTTCAATAGCCGGGCTGAGACCGAAGCTACGTTGGGGTACATGGACCCTAGGTCGGGGAGAAGCTTCAAGCAACCCGGCAAATAACCTGCGGAGGACAGGGCCTATATGGACTGTTCCCACAAAGCTCAGAGATCGGGGGCACTAGCGCAACGAGGGGGATAGGGCTTTCTAAGCAAAGCAGCCCACTGAAATCCCAAGCGTGAGGTCCTAAGAGCAAGCTCCTCTGCTACTCTTAGTAGGGAGCGGGACCCGGAAAGCTCCAAGCTGATGGGCCACCTAGACACTCTAAAAATACTGTGCCCGGAGGTAGGCCATGGACCACCAGGCAGTGCTGCAGGGGACGGGACCCGGACGAGCTCCCCAAGAGGGCAGCGGCACCAAGAGACTTGGTTTACTACGGTGTCAGCATCTGCTTTCCTTCTGAGTGAGTACCTGATTAACCCCTGCAACCAGCGAGCCTGCGCTTCCCTGCACCCCGATCCACCATTCAGAGTCCCGGGGCCTTCCCCTACCCATGGAGGGTAACATCATCTGGCTGCCCCACTCCATCAACCCTGGGTACTCCCAGCAGCAGCGGCGGTACTCCTTATTACCGCACACCACGAGTGGCACCACAAACTACCTAACTCACCTGTAAATAACCCCACATCACGTTTCAGCGTTACACCGAGCCTCCGGGTCCGGAGACCCTCGAGCCACGAGTAGTGACGTCCGGATCCGAGCGGTTCGACCGCTTCTGGGGCGGGACACGTCTGGGACAAAACCGTCTGCATACTCTAACATCAAAGCATTACATTAGCATGAATTTATTTACCATGTTATTTTTTGAGAAGCTGCTAATATTGAAGAGCAAATCTCTTCTGCTCTGTATCTGCATGTGAAGATGAAAAAGTGCCCATTCCACTACACTGTTTCGTCCAATATATCTGTAAAAAAAAAATAGTAAAAATAACATAATCAATGCAAAGCACAGATCATTGACCTTGATTTTTTAATACAACCACCAGATGACAGTCACCTATTTCCAACCTGTCTGCAAATTAACGGCTAGAAGGAGTTTCTGCATGGTATACAGTACAGACCAAAAGTTTGGACACACCTTATTCAAAGAGTTTTCTTTATTTTCATGACTCTGAAAATTGTAGATTCACATTGAAGGCATCAAAACTATGAATTAACACATGTGGAATGAAATACTTAACAAAAAAGTGTCAAACAACTGAAAATATGTCTTATATTCTAGGTTCTTCATTTTTTTTACTACTGCTTTCACACTCTTGGCATTCTCTTGATGAGCTTCAAGAGGTAGTCACCGGAAATGGTCTTCCAACAGTCTTGAAGACATTCCCAGAGATGCTTAGCACTTGTTGGCCCTTTTGCCTTCACTCTGCGGTCCAGCTCACCCCAAACCATCTCCATTGGGTTCAGGTCTGGTGACTGTGGAGGCCAGGTCAACTGGCGTAGCACCCCATCACTCTCCTTCTTAGTCAGATAGCCCTTACACAGCCTGGAGGTGTGTTTGGGGTCATTGTCCTGTTGAAAATTAAATGATGGTCCAACTAAACGCAAACCAGATGGAATAGCATGCCGCTGCAAGATGCTGTGGTAGCCATGCTGGTTCAGTATGCTTCAATTTTGAGTAAATCCCCAACAGCTCCACCAGCAAAGCACCCCCACACCATCACTCCTCCTCCTCCATGCTTCACGGTGGGAACCAGGCATGTAGAGTCCATCTGTTCACCTATTCTGCGTTGCACAAAGATATGGTGCTTGGATCCAAATATCTCAAATTTGGACTCATCAGACCAAAGCACAGATTTCCACTGGTCTAATGTCCATTCCTTGTGTTCTTTAGCCCAAACAAGTCTCTTCTGCTTGTTGCCTGTCCTTAGCAGTGGTTTCCTAGCAGCTATTTTACCATGAAGGCCTGCTGCACAAAGTCTCCTCTTAACAGTTGTTCTAGAGATGTGTCTGCTGCTAGAACTCTGTGTGGCATTGACCTGGTCTCTAATCTGAGCTGCTGTTAACCTGCGATTTCTGAGGCTGGTGACTCGGATAAACTTATCCTCCGCAGCAGAAGTGACTCTTGGTCTTCCTTTTCTGGGGTGGTCCATGTGTGAGCCAGTTTCTTTGTAGCGTTTGATGGTTTTTGCACTGCACTTGGGGACACTTTCAAAGTTTTCCCAATTTATCGGTCTGACTGACCTTCATTTCTTAAAGTAATGATGGCCACTCGTTTTCTTTACTTAGCTGCTTTTTTCTTACCATAATACAAATTCTGACAGTCTATTCAGTAGGACTATCAGCTGTGTATCCACCAGACTTCTGCAAAACACAACTGATGGTCCCAACCCCATTTTTAAGGCAAGAAATCCCACTTATTAAACCTGACAGGGCACACCTGTGAAGTGAAAACAATTTCCGGTGACTACCTCTTGAAGCTAATCAAGAGAATGCCAAGAGTGTGCAAAGCAGTAATCACAGCAAAAGGTGGCTACTTTGAAGAACCTAAAATATAAGACATATTTTCAGTTGTTTCACACTTTTTTGTTACGGATTTCATCCCACATGTGTTAATTCATAGTTTTGATGCCTTCAATGTGAATCTACAATTTTCAGAGTCATGAAAATAAAGAAAACTCTTTGAATGAGAAGGTGTGTCCAAACTTTTGGTCTGTACTGTATGTCTTTGCTCTGAATTGTTTTTTCAGCTGTCCATTTTATATGTGTATATTTTCAGTTGTTTGTTTTTTTTGTTAAAGGCTTTAGGCTCGAAATCATCAAATCGTTTATGCCAGAATTCTGGTGTAAAACTGCTTGAAATGTCACAAACGTTTTGTGCACCTTGTAGTTACTTAAAAATGTTTTACTTTCAGCATTTTTACACCATCTCCTTTTTGAAAAGTGAGGAGAAATTAGCAGGGATAGGTCATGGCTCAGCACATTTGACAATTTCTTCATAATGTATGCTTAAATTATGACAGAAATGTACTCCAAAATCATCTTGGAGAACATCTATTAAACTGGAGCATACCATACCTCTTAATAAATTTAGCACATCTTACACCTTCATTAGTATTGGTTTACAAGATTTAGCCCAAAAATATCTACTTTGGTTTCATCTGAACAGAGCACCTTCTTCCACATGCTAGCTGTGTTCCCTACATGGCATATGGAAGAAAGTACTCTGCACAGATAAGACCATCGTAGAACTTTTTGGCCTAAATGAAAAATACTATGAGTGGCAGAAAAATAATACTGTACATCACCCTGAAAACAGCACCCCACTGTCAAACATGGTGGTGGTAACATCATACTATGGGGCTTCTATTCTTCAGCAAGGACAGGAAATCTGGTCAGAGTTGATGAGAAGATGGATGGCAAATGAATATGAAAACAGGGCAATCCTTAAGGAAAATATGTTAGAGGCTGCAAAATACTTAAGACTGGGGTGTAGGTTTACCTTCCAGCAAGATAAGTACCCTAAGCATACTGTTAGGGGTACTTTGCATGTTGTGACATCGCTACTGGGATATCATCGGGGTCAAATCAAAAGTGACGCACATCCGGCGCCAGTAACAATGTCGCACCGTGTAAAGCCTAGATGCGCCGATAAACGATCGCAAAAGCGTCGTAAATCGGCGGTCTGTGTAGCGTCAGTCATTTCCATAATGTCGGTACGATGTTGTTCCTCGTTCCTGCGGCAGCACATATCGCTGTGTATGAAGCCGCAGGAGCGAGGAACTTCTCCTTACCTGCGTCCACCGGCTATGCGGAAGGAGGTGGGCGGGATGATTACATCCCGCTCATCTCCGCCCCTCCGCTTCTATTGGCCGCCTGCCGTGTGACGTCGCTATGACGCCACACAATCCGTCCCCTTAGGAAGGAGGCCAGTCGCCGGCCAGAGCGACGTCGCAGTGTAGGTAAGTGCGTGTGAAGCTGCCGTAGCGATAATGTGCGTCGGGAGCGGGACAAGATATCGCATGTGCGAGGGGGGCGGGGACTATCGCGCTCGGCATCGCAAGCATCGGCTAGCGATGTCGCAGCGTGCAAAGTACCACTTAGAGCTACACTGGAATGGTTTAAATCAAAGCATATTCATGTTTGTGAATGACCCAGAGTCCAGACCTAAATCACATAGAGAATCTGTGGAAAGACTTGAAAATTGTTGTTCACAGACACCTCCATCCAATCTCACTGAGCTAGAGCTAGTCTGCAAAGGCGAAAGGAAAAATATTTCAGCCTCTAAGGCTATGTGCCCACGCTGCGGATTTTGCGCGGATTTTGCCTCGGATTTCCCGAAAATCTGCAGCAGCGGCACTTCCAAGCCATTTCAATGGCATTTTGGAAATGCTGTGTCCATGCTGCGGATTTTTCCGCTGCGGATTTGCCGCGGATTTTGATCCGGAAAAATCTGCAGCATGTCAATTGTTTGGTGCAGATTTGGTGCGGATTTTTGATTTTGAATGGGGGGGAAAAAAAAAAAAAAAAATCCGCATCAAAATCCGCGGTAAATCCGCGGCAAATCCGCGGCAAATCCGCGGGTGCGGATTTGCCGCGAAAGTCGTGGATTTTCAGGCAGAAAAATCCGCAGGTACATTCTACCGTGGACACATAGCCTAAATGTGCAAAGCTGGTACAGACATAGCCCCCAAAAGACGTGCAGCAGTAATTGCAGCAAAAGGTGATCCTACAAAGTATTGATTTACGGGGGCTGAATAGAACTTCACATCACTACTTTCAGATTTATATTTTTGAAATTTTTAGAAAGCCATGTATCACTTCTTTTACACCTTAAAAATACCTGCTGCTTAGTGAATTGGTATATCACATAAAATAATAATAATTAATAATAATAATTGTATTCATTTATATAGCAATATATATTTAAGTTTGTAGGTGGAGCATGAAAAAAATGTGAAAAGGTTCACGGGGTATGAATACTCTTTCAAGTGTGTGTGTGTGTGTGTGTGTGTGTGTGTGTGTGTGTGTGCGTGCGTGCGTGCGTGCGTGTGTGTGTGTGTGTGTGTGTGTGTGTGTGTGTGTGTGTGTGTGTGTGTGTGTGTGTGTGTGTGTGTGTGTGTGTGTGTGTGTGTGTGTGTACACACACACGGCTCAGTGGTTAGCACTGCAGCGCTGGGGTCCTGGGTTCAAATCCCACCAAGGACACCATCTGCAAGGAGTTTGTATGTTCTCCCCGTGTTTGCGTGGGTTTCCTCCGGGCTCTCCAGTTTCCTCCCACACTACAAAGACATACAGATGGGGCAGTGTTGCAATTGTATGTAAAGCGCTGTGGAATTAATAGCGCTATATAAATGAATAAAATTATTATTATTATTTTATATATATATACAGTATACATATATATGCATTGTGCATAAAGAATTATAACTTTGTATAATGTGAAAGTTTATTTAAATGATTGTTTAATAATCCAAACCCTGCAGAAGGCTATTCAGCTGCTTTTCATAGTTTTGGTGCCTTTATATACTGCAGACAATACTACATTCTCCAGGTGATGGTACCTTTTCATGTTGAGCAGCATCCCACACACGTGCTTTATATTGGTGGCCACACGGTAAAACCTTCCACATTCTCCCTGCAAGGAATCACAGGTATGAAATATTCATTATCTGATGGGCAAAATTCTGAAAAATGTTTCTAATAGATTATTTGTTACCTTCTCATCAGCGAGGAGTGCAGTGCTCATTCTGCAGCGTATTCACTGTCCTGTGGCAACGAGTTACTAACACAGCAGACTGTATGAAGTGTTTGCCTACCTGAATGATCTTGTGGTATGTGTAGCCAGGGTGACATTGCTTACAAATTAAATGATATTTCCTGTAAGAAGCTTTGCTCTATAGAACCAGAGCTCAATAGCTGTGTATGCTGCACCGAATCATAAAAGGAATAAAAGTTCTCAATCTGCCAATCGGTGCAGGTCCCAGAGGTGGAACAGCCACGAAACAGCAAGATGTCCCCTATCCGGTGGAGAGGTGATAACTTATCTTAACAGGACAATCGCTTTGCCGTGAAGGTTCTGGGGACCACCAGTACAACAGACATCTCATATGTATCGCCAGTCACACGTAATAGTTTATTTTACCCCTTTTTTTATAGTATATAGTGTGTATCCTCCTACGTGTCCCGCTATTTGACGCACTTATGTATTCTGAATTTATGATCATGTAACATGTTCTGACATACACTATGTTTGTGAGTTAGTTCTACATTTAATTCAAAACACCTCGTAAGGTAAGTGATGTGTCTCTCGGTTAGGTTCAAGATTTATAATCATTTACGATGTTAACTCAAATCCTGTCTGCCAAACTGGTCCATTGGGTGCAATTGATGTCCATCATGTGATGCATCTGACACTGCAATTATTTTCTTTCTTTTTTTATCTGTTAGAAAGACACAGATGTGGACCTAGCTTTAGAAACGAGTCCAGGAAGGACACCTCTGTAGGTTTTTCTCAATGTTTTGTCAGGTAAAAATATCCAGTTAAAGGGGTTGTCCACTACTTTGACAATCCCTACTCATTCCCCTTGTTCGCCTCCATAAAAATAAATAAGCCTATACTCACCTTCGGTGCAGCCACAGTTCCAGCAATGTCTGAAGTTGCGTTCCCATGGCCCACATGACATTGTTATGACACGCGAACATCGTCACCAATCAGTGTCGGCTTCCTTCACCCAACCTTCGTATATTTGAGAAGAATGTCACATTCTTCTCAAATGTCTGAAAGCGGGGAGGCAAAAGGCTGGAGCTTTGGTCGCAGGGCTCACGTGTTATAACAATGTCACACGGACCCCGGGAAAACGGTTTCAGATATCTCTGGAACCGTGGCCACACCGGTGGGGAGTATAGGCTTATTTAATTTTACGTGGGTGAACAAGGGGAATGACTAGAGGTTTTCAAAGTAGTAAAATACCCCTTTAAAGGGGTTGCATCGATTGTTAAACTAATTTCCATATACAATATGGAAGCCGCTCTGGCGGTGACACGCGTCGGTCTGAGTGGTATTTTTGCCTCCCATTCACACACTATGTGTGATTGATTGACCCTGTGCTCCATTCTGGTGACTATGCTTTTATATAATTTAATTCAATTTGTGTCTCTGGTCTGTTTCCAACATTTACCAACCGGTGCCATGTATAACTTTCTTTGTGGATGACTGTTACCTTGTTTATTGTGCATTTAGGGGTTTGTTGTCTTTTCATCACATCACACCTATTATGGTATAATCTTGATAGCATACAACTTTGATATGACTATAATCATCTTGTATTTTTTGGCATTTCAGGCTTCGTTTTTCTACTTTCCACCCACCAGGTCACTTACTGTCCACATATAGTTAACTATCCTTATGTGACCAGGGTACTCATATTTTTGTGGGACTCATTTTGTAGTCTGGATCTATCGATCCATATATTTTCAGGATATCAGGTGGTTCCATGTTAATGAATACTTGACACTGTACATATATTGGGTCTACTGTTACTATCTTCATATCCCTATTGCATATTTAGTGAATTTTCTGGGATTGGCTCCACTCTATGGTCTTTGTCATTTATGGTTTTAAATGCTTTTAATGTGTGTTTTTGTCTTGTATTTAATAAAGGTGTATTTTTTTATATTATAATGCATAACAGGTGTGCCCCTGATTTCATGTGCAGTGTCTCTTTTCTTTTCCTCCCTTGGCTCATATACAATATTAGGGAATTGTGAGTTAATAGAGAGGAAATTTCTGTTCCAATTTCTCATATCTTTGCCAGAATAAAAAGTGTGTGCAAAGATTGTTGCTCTTTCTGGAGGATCTGACTGGTTCTGCACTACAGATAACTCTTTGTGTAATTCTTCATTTCCCCTGTGGGGGTGCTGCTGCAGGAAAATGAACACATACTGCCGTTTTCCCCACACATAAAATCAGTGGGTCACACTTTGTGATCAACCTTTTGTCAAGACATCCTATTAAGAGGACCAACCACCATGATTTTCCTATATAAACTAAAGCCAGTGCTATACTGGCGCTATCATGCTGATTCTATACATACCTTTAGTTGTGAGATCAGATGTATACTTTCTTAAATATAGGCAAGTAAAGTATGTGAAATGCACTGTTACTTGATGAAAAGTGCAACGGAATATCTAATAGGTGGGTTGGGTTTTGCTAGTTATTCCCGCCCCTGTCTGTTGCCTGTCTTTTCTCCCCCTGTCTTTGTTATTGCAGAGGGAGGAAGGACAGGCGGGAGGAAGGACAGGCAGGCAGACAGGGGTGAGAGTAAGTAGCAAATCCAGACCCACCTATTAGATATTCCGTTGCACCTCTTATCAAATAAAAGTGCATTTCACAAACTTTACTTGCCTATATTTCAGAAAGTATACATCCGATCTCACAACTACAACTACAGGTATGTATAGAATCATTATGATAACACCAGTACAGCACTGGCTTTAGTTTTTATATATATATATATATATATATATATATATATATATATATATATACATATATATATATATATATATACATATATAGAAATCCTGGTGCTTGGTCCTCTTTAACAGCTTAAAATGTCCAAAGTGAAGAATACCGGTAAAAAAATACATAGGTAATGGTCTTGTCATATAAGCCTTCTCCTGCATCCTGATAATTACAAAATAAAGTTTTATTTTTTCTCGCGACATCGTCTTTTTAAGGATAAAATGAACAAGGTTTCAATTATGAACTTAAAAGCAAACAGAATTTGAAGTAATTTCCACCTCTCAAACTGGATGGAGAATATAAAAGGCTTTTGCTTGTTGTCGGGGTTTTCTAAGACTTTAGCACCGATGACTGATCATTAGGATTGGAACGAGATGGGACTGAGCTCCAGTAGACTGCGCAGCCACAAAACAATGTCCGGAGCTGTGGCTGTTGCACTCGCTGGAGCTCTATGGTCTCTTCAATCTGGGGGGTTGCCAAGAGTCAAACCCCACCAATTTGATATTAATGACCTATCCTAAGGATGAGTCATTAATATTAAAGTCCCGGAAAACATCTCTAAAAGCGATATAAACATGGGTTACTTTGAGTCCTGGCTCTCCGGGAGTGTTTAAAGTGTTTCTGCAAAAAATACATGACCATTATATAAAACAGTTTAGTAATGGAATATGTAAGACAACGCTATTAAAAGTAAACACACTTGGAAGTAATGAATATTATCATGCTCCATTAAATATCTACTAGAAGCACATAGTAATGGAGAAAGCGTTACTCAGCTAAGTTATGAGGAAGTGTTATAAATAGCCCTCCGCACGTAAAGTGCTGTTTACCAGAACAACCGAGACCAGACCAGAGCTATTATGCAAATATGTATGCCTCTATGTGTTTGTTAACATCTATATACTGAGCTTATTACCCAAAACACTAGATATATCCATTTACTGTAGAGTTGGATTATGAACACTTGGTGTAAATAGATTTAAAGTCTGTAGTATATGTCACACACCGGTAGTAATATCCTTCATTCATTACTTGGTATTATAGCATGATCACTATGATGCCTCTGTTATTAGTAATACGACGCTGCATATTTTTGCATTTTACAGTACAAGTAAAGAGTGGATGGGATTAATATAATTCATGTTTACTTTGCTTCTTTTTTACGCTGTGTAAACTGATTTGCGGTGCGTTTTTCCAATTCGTAGCATGTGAATTTCTCTTGCAGATACCGTGTAAGGGGTGGACGGACCCCTTACACGGAGGCGCAGTTTTCCCCCTGAAGATACCCCACGCTGGGGGTAGCTAAAGATGTTGATTGTGTTTTACAGTATTAATGGGTTTTCCCCCCTAGATGTCAGAGTGGGACGGCTGTCCCCATAGAAACAGTGCAGGAGAGAGGAGGAGCCGGACAGTCTAGGGGGAGGGTGGGAGGTTGCTGTAGGAAGAATCAGAGGAAAGGAGTTAGTGTCTGCTGGGACAGGGGAGAAGGAGCAACAGGGGCAGAGTGTGGGAGCGACTGTGGCAGTTAGCCAGAGAGAGAAAAAGGAAAGTGTCCGGATCGGGAACCAGCAGTGTACAGGTGGGACCCGAAGAGGCTTAGCCGGCGAAGCAGAAGTGTGTGGGTCAATTCTGCAGTAACCGGAGTGTGAGCTTAGGCAAACGAGAGTAGCCGGGCAAGGCCCTTGAACAGAGAAAACAGGAACAGTTTCCCCGGCAGGAATTGTGATTTGACACTGCAAGATTTGTGTACCGAGACTGTTTTGAAGATATGTGTAATAAAATGCCTTCTGGTTCAGCTGATGCCTGTCTGCGGAGTTTTCCTGAGTCTGCCAGCGTGCTCCTGCCATCCACACTCTGCCCCACCAAACATTCCCCTGTCCCAATAGTGACGGCGGGGCCGGGGGTTAGCCTGTCGACCAAAGGGGCCACGACTACACCCCCCGAGGCACCCCCGGCACCCCGTTACAAGTACACTGAGTTTTCTGTGCAGAATTTCCCCCTAGACTTGCATTAGATGCGGAAAATCCACAGGTGAAAAAAGCACGTGTAGTTTTAGTGTTTCCGTGGTGGACACACATCAAAATGAGAATAATCCGGATATAAGAACGTCAATACCGGGAAGTTTGAAAAACAAAACATGTTTATTTAAAGCATGACACATCAGAGAAAAAAAAAAAAACAGTATAGAAAATACACACAAAAACACACACAAAAAAAACCAAAACACAAGTAACCTAAGGTGCAGAAAATCTGCAGCATCAAAAACTCAACAAACACTGATCATCATCTGAAATAATAATGTAATATATAATATGATATATGTAAGATCACTAGTGGTGAATTTAAGTTATTTCAGGGATATCTACTAACTCCTTGTCCTTTACAGGAAATCTTTCATCAAATTTTTGCTACCACATTTAAGAGCAGCAGGTGTAGGCAAAGAAACCCTGAATCCAACTATTAATCACTTAGTTTACTGGGTGCAGCAGTTCTGACACAAGCATAGTTTTTAAATGTAGCAGAGCTGAAAAGCCTAGCCACACCCACACCAGGCTCTCTATGTATACTGTCTATAGACAGTGAGCTGCTTATCACAGCAGGGTGGTGTCGGACCACCAGCCAAGAGGCAATGTTTTCAGAGTAGTTTCAAATGAGACACAATCAGGAGGATGGCCCTGAAGTCACTTCTCCACAGTTTCTATCACTCCCCCTAAAATGAGATGTCATCAGGTGCAGAGATAAAAGCAGTGTTAGTGACAGCAGCACCCCCTCATAGCTTTTATCAATTCTTGAAATTAATCGTCATCAGGGGGCAGTGATGCTGTCACTCACCCTGCTTCTATCGCCATCCCCTGATGACTTCACATTTCAGTGAATGAGGCAGCGGTGACAGAAAACGTGTGGCAGAGAGAACTTAAGATGCAAGGCATCGGGGGCAGATAAAGTATGTCAGCGGTCATAGAAGCTGTAGTCACTTCTCCCTGCACATCGATATCACCACAAATGATTCTGGATGTCATCAAGGGAAGTGGGGATAAAAGCTGTAGTAAGAGACCACAGCTGCGCCCCAAATGATGTCCTGTTCTAATTGGGGGGATAGCAGATGTGAGGAAGTGACCACAGGGCCATCCTCCTGTGAGATCATGCTGGAGACTCAAAGGAAACAGGAAGCATAGGAAGTAAAATTAAAAAAAAAAACAGATATAAGGATTAGCTGTATAGGAAGAACAGTAGGAAATGTAAACATATAGCAAATTACAAAAGTGGTTATAGCTTAAACATAGATATTTATAAAAGGCATTTCTTGTATTGGACTATCACTGTAATTGTCACTGTAAGAGATTGACAGCAGAATTTAAGCTACCTCCGATTGATGCTGTTAGAGACAGGTCCTGCCCTAAATAAAGAGGAATACTATAGCTCATGTAGGATTGTTATACACAATGTATAGGCGGGGATAACTTTGTGAGCTCTTTGCTTTATGTCATGCCAGTGTCTCGCAGGCTTTCTCAGCACCGTCACACTCACCACGTTCTCCGTTTTGCTCCCCCTAGTAGTAGGTCTTTTGTTGGGCTTTCTTGCAGCCCTCACAGCTCTACTGCATCCTCCTGTCTGGAGACTCTCTACTTTGGGATCTTACCTTTTAGTTAGTTTCTGTTTGCTTGCAAGTTATGTCTGTCTACCAGTTCTGAGTTACTTCTCCCCCTGTTTGCCTGTTGGGCTGTGCCTGGTCAGTCCTTTTTTGTCTCCGCTTCGTCTCTCCTGTTTTTGCCTTGGCTTACCTCCTGTTTGTTATTGACCTATTTTCTCTAGTCCTGATCTGTTTCTTGTACCTTTGCTGTTTGTCCTGTTCTCGTGCAGTCTGTCTGTGTCTCTGGCTTCTGCCTTACCTCTCCTGCACTTTGAAATAATCCGGAGAGTCAACTACCTGTGAGTCAACTACCTGTGAGTCAAGCCTCCTCCTTTCTAACAACTGCAGCTTCACCCCAATGCCACCTCTACCCTCCCTTGTCCTGCCTTCCTTTGAAGTGCACTCTGTCCGCATCTATTCTCCCTCCAACCTCCAAGTGGCCGTCATATACAGACCCCCGGGCCCAACCACTGCCTTTATCGACCAGTTCTCTGCCTGGCTTCTACACTTTCTCTCTGCTGACATCCCCACAATCATCATGGGTGACTTCAACATCCCCACTGACACCCGCCAGTCAGCGGCCTCCAAACTCCTCTCCCTCGCCTCATCTTTTGGTCTAACTCAGTTGTCCGCCTCTGCCACCCACAAAGATGGCCACACACTAGACCTTATCTTCACCCGTCTCTGCTCTCTATCTAACCTCACCACCTCCCCTCTCCCCTTATCTGACCACCATCTGCTTACCTTTTCAGCCCTGTCCTCCTCACCTGCCCCCCCTGTCCAGCACGTATCACACCCCCGCAGAAACCTTGCACACATCAACATACACACCCTTTCTGACTCTATCCTACCGCTGTCCTCCATATCTTCACTCCACGACACAAACAGTGCCACCATTTTCTACAACGCCACTCTCACATCAGCTATTGATTCAGTCGCTCCTCTTGTGAACGGCAGAGCAAGACGAATCAATAGACAACCCTGGCACAACAGCCTCACTAAAAAACTACGGCAAGTGTCTAGAGCCGCAGAGCGGCGCTGGAAGAAAACGCACTCCCAGGAAGACTTCACCACATTCAAAAATGCAATTCACACATTTCGCTTGGCCCTTACCTCGGCTAAACAGAATTACTTCAAAAACCTCATATCCTCTTTAACACACAACCCCAAACAGCTATTTAATACTTTTACCTCCCTCCTTCGCCCACCGCTGCCCCCTCCAACCTCCCTCATCTCCGCAGAAGAATTTGCCACATATTTCAAAGAAAAGATCGACCAAACCAGACAAGTCTTTTCTGCTGAACCACCACAACCCCTTCATATAACAGACCACTGCCCCTCCCCCATAAACTTCCTCCCCACTATCACCGAAGGGGAGCTTGCACATCTTCTCTCAAAAGCGCACCTCACTACATGCGCACTTGACCCCATCCCATCCCACCTCCTCCCCAACCTCACCACTATCCTTATTCCCGCCTTATCCCATCTCTTCAACCTCTCTCTAACAACTGGTACCTTCCCTTCTGCCTTTAAGCATGCAACAGTCACACCTATCCTAAAGAAACCTTCCCTCGACCCAACCTCTACTACCAGCTATCGACCCATATCGCTACTCCCACTTGCCTCAAAACTCCTGGAACAGCACGTCCATGCTAAACTTTCCTCCCACCTCTCCTCTAACTCTCTCTTTGACAACCTACAGTCCGGCTTCCGTCCACATCATTCCACTGAAACTGCCCTGACTAAAATCACAAATGACTTACTTACCGCCAAAGCTAACAACCACTTCTCTGTACTCCTACTTCTAGACCTATCCTCAGCCTTTGACACTGTTGACCACTCCCTGCTACTACAGATCCTCTCTTCTCTTGGTGTCAGAGACCTCGCCCTCTCTTGGATCTCTTCATACCTCTCCAACCGCACTTTTAGGGTCTCCCATTCCCACACAACCTCTTCATCCCGTTCTCTCTCTGTTGGTGTCCCTCAAGGCTCTGTCCTGGGACCCTTACTTTTTTCTATCTATACATTTGGCCTGGGACAACTCATAAAGTCCCATGGCTTCCAGTACCACCTATATGCCGATGACACTCAGATCTACCTCTCTGGTCCAGATGTCACATCTCTGCTGTCCAGAATCCCAGAGTGCCTATCTGCTATATCTTCCTTCTTTTCCTCTCGCTTCCTAAAGCTCAATGTGGCCAAAACTGAACTGATCATCTTTCCTCCATCTCCCCCGCACTCTCCACCTGATCTATCCATTACAATTAATAACATCACGCTCTCCCCAGCACCCAAAGTTCGGTGCCTCGGAGTGACCTTTGACTCTGCCCTGTCCTTCATACCGCACATCCAATCCCTCACCACCTCCTGCCGTTTTCAACTCAAAAATATCTCCAGAATCCGCCCTTTCCTCAATCCCCAATCCACAAAAATGCTAGTGCATGCCCTCATAATCTCCCGCATCGACTACTGCAACATCCTCCTCTGTGGTCTCCCTGCTAACACACTCGCCCCTCTCCAGTCCATCCTTAACTCTGCTGCCCGACTGATCCACCTCTCTCCTCAATACCACCCCGCTTCTCCTCTCTGCAAGTCCCTCCACTGGCTCCCAATCTTCCACCGTATCCAATTCAAATTACTAACACTGACCTACAAAGCTATCCATAATCTGTCTCCTCCATATATCTCTGAACTAATCTCTCGCTACACTCCAAAACGTAACCTCCGGTCCTCCCAAGATCTCCTTCTATCCTCCTCTCTCATTCGCTCCTCATGCAACCGACTCCAAGACTTCTCCCGAGCATCCCCAGTCTCCTGGAACTCACTGCCTCAACACGTCAGACTATCTACTACACTTGCAAACTTCAAACGGACCCTGAAAACTCATCTGTTCAGAAATGCCTATAATCTACAATGACCTCACCGCCCCACCACCGTGCGGAGCTGCCGCCCCACCACCGTGCGGAGCTGCCGCCCCACCACCGTGCGGAGCTGCCGCCCCACCACCGTGCGGAGCTGCCGCCCCACCACCGTGCGGAGCTGCCGCCCCACCACCGTGCGGAGCTGCCGCCCCACCACCGTGCGGAGCTGCCGCCCCACCACCGTGCGGAGCTGCCGCCCAACCTACACCCCACCTACTGTCTCCTCCCCAAAATCCTTTAGGATGTAAGCCCGCAAGGGCAGGGCCCTCTTCCCTCTGTGCTAGTCTGTCTATTGTAACGTGTATATGTATTCTGTATGTAACCCCCTCATGTACAGCACCATGGAATCAATGGTGCTCTATAAATAAACAATAATAATAATAATAATAATAACCTCACCATCAGAGGCTCAAATGAAAACTAAGTAGCCTTTTAATTACATCCCTCCAGGGTAAGTCCGGCCCCATAGCATAGTGGGTCCACACATCCCGCCAGCCAACAGACTTCCAACTATATGTGTAGATGCTAGTGCTGCAAAACTACAGCAGAAAATTACATGTGGCTTGTGTCATGGTTTTGCCGCCATTGTGAGAAAATGGGTCTGTTTTTTGTGGCCCACCCAGTATTAAATAATAGATGTTTTCTACCCTCTAGAAATAACTTAATATTATTTCCTTCTATGTCAGTTGTACACTGCAATCTCTTGGTGAAGTTAAAGTAATAGAATTTTACAACAGTTGGTTTGAATCATTGGATTACGTTAGGGTGATAGAAGATTCAGTCTTTATTAGTGATGGGTGATTGTGGTTGGGACTGCTCAATACTCAATCGAGCATTGGGGTGCTTCGATACGTTTGTTACTCTATCGAGTATCGCGGGAGCTCAAGTGTGATGCTTGAGTCTTCGCCCTGTTTTGCAGCTCTTAGACAGCCAATCAATAAGCAGGGATTGCCTGCCATACACGGCAATGCTGTAGCAAGCTTGCTACTGCCATTACTGTGATTGGCCGCCCACATTGCATCATCGGGTTTTATATAAGTTCCGTTAACATAATGCTCGGCACACTCTCCTCTGGAAGCAGATCTAGGGCTCCCTTCAAATGTCTGTGTTTCCAGTATGTGTATTAAGGTACCGTCACACATAACGAGATCGCTAGCGAGATCGCTGCTGAGTCACGGTTTCTGTGGCGCAGTAGCGATCCCGTTAGCGATCTCGTTATGTGTGACACCTACCAGCGATCAGGCCCCTGCTGTGAGATCGCTAGTCATTGCAGAATGGTCCAGGCCATTTTCTTCAAAGGCGATCTCCTGCTGGGCAGGACACATCGCTATGTTTGACACTGTGTGACAGGGTCACAGTGACTGCTGAGATCGTTATACAGGTCGCTACTGCGACCTGTATCGTTCCTGCATCGTTGGTAAGGTCTGACTGTGTGACATCTCACCAGCGACCTCCCAGCGACTTACCTGCGATCCCTATCAGGTCGCATCGTTTTCGGGATCGCTGGTAAGTCGTTGTGTGGGACTGGGCCTTTATCCACTGCATATTCATTAACATAAGGTGTGGATTTCACACCTCCATGTTTTCACACAGATCATGTGTCCATGTGATACACAAGGAGATATGTTCATTTCTTACTGTGTAACATGGATTAAAAGAGTCAACAGAAGTCTATGGCTACGTGAAAGTCACATACAGCACATGGATGAAATCCGTGTAACATGGACCAGAGTTAAATGCAGTCAAAGAATTACTGACTTTTCAGTGTTAAAGATGTTCAAAGATAATAGCTAGATAGATTGAAAAAAGTAACAGCAGCACAAACAATTAATTAGTGTGGGTGCAAGGCCTGCCAAACGACCTTTCAATCACTTAATATATAGAAAAAATATAAAGAAGGCAGCACTCCAATTCTTGCAAAAAAAACAACAAAAAACGACCTTTATTGGCCCATAGTGTAGCTGGCAGTGTTTTGGATCACAGAACCTTTCTCAAGCTGCCTTCCTTATATTTTTTTATCAATAGATAAATTAGATTTTACAGCTATTAACCAAATAAATAAATAAAGAAAAAAATGATGAAAATGATGTGGGGTCCCCCTTATTTTTGATAAGCAAAGGTAAAGAAGACAGCTGAAGACTGATATCAGGCTGGGAAGGTCCATGGTTATTGGGCCTTCCCCTGCCTAAAAATACCCTCCCTCAGCCACCCCTGAAGTGGTGCATCACATTATCTGCTATGTCATTTGCAGCCACAAGGCTGATTACTGTTATGCTTTGCTGACCATTTTTGTCATCTAACATGGGTTACTTAACCCTTTGTGTCTTAAACAAGTGTTAGCATGGTGCACTTCGCACTTAACCCTTTGTGCACTGCCCAGGCTCTCCATAGTCCTTATTAAAAAACTCAATATCAGAGCCTACACGCATTTCCCCCTACTTGGATATTGGAGTTCATCAGGAGACAAGGTTACAGCTCAATCGCCAAACTGTCATTCAGCTGTGTATGTTGCAGCACATATCTCTCCGTGACAGTGCGCATGATAGACCAACTTGGGCACCAATGCACAGCAGAAAGAGATAATAGACTAAGGGTGTTTGCCCTAAAAATGTTTGAGATAAGTATTTTTTCTTACATTCCCTTGGTGTTATATGCTATCGTCCTGTTAACCCTTGTTAAATAGGAAGGGAGATTAGGGACAGCATTTAAGGGATAACCGCCAAGGAATGGAGGCACCAACTTACTTTTAGGGTGCGTGTAACGCAAGTTATATCTCCATTGGTAGGTAGTAGAGAGAAATATTAAGGGTCCATTTAGAATCTATTGCCCTGTATTTTACACTACCAGCTACTGTCTGAAGGTGAGTTCTCTATTTGAAAATCTGATAGATAAACTTGCTGAGGCTTTGTCATGGTCTTGAGGTTTTGTGTTATTTGTTCACGGTGTGGCATTGTATGTGACTTGTAATTTTGTAAATTATTAATAAAGGTGTTTTTAAACATATTAATTGAGATATCTTCCGATACAAAATGAGTGTTGGTTGCCCCAGAAATTAAAGGGTGAAAGAAGCGGGGGTTCTCTTTTAAGTTTTGCCTTATATACAAGTCATTAAACAGGAAATAATGTTTTCCTGTTAAATCCATTTTATCTTCAGAATTGTATGTTTTCTTGTTAGTTTCCTTGTCAATTTATAAAAGTCACCCATTCACCTTTTGTGCCTCCCCTATTTCCTCATAGACTGTGAGCTTACGAGCAGGGTCCTCACTCCTCCTGGTATCTTAATTTTGTTATTTTGTATTGTCTCATATTGTCTGTACATGTCCCCTCTTAATTGTAAAGCGCTGCGGAATATGTTGGCGCTATAGAAATAAAACATTATTATTATTATTATTATTATTATAAAAGTGGAGTAATACTTTGATAACATTGTTGCCACCAGCGACCTGGAAGTCGGAGATGTGGCTAGACGTCTTCCTCATGCTGTTCCCATTCCATCGGAGAGCTGTTTCCATCCATTTCAATAATTTTCCTGCTCTCCTGGGGGTGGTCTTCCAGAAAAATGGTCACGTCTCCCATTGACTTCTGTTAGACTTGGTACTCGAGTCGAGCCCGTCCAAGCGATTCGAGTAACGAGCACCAGAGCATTTAATGCTCGCTTATCAACAGTTTTTATCTTATTAGATATAAAATATTGGACATTTAACCTTTATAGGAAATTAATTAAAATACTAGGTACTTATTACAATTCGTGGTGGAAGACTTTACATTGTTGCTCTGCAGATCCAGTGCCAGATAATAGTATGAAATGCCCACAAGAAAAGAAGACCATAAATAAGAGTTGAATAGGGGGATTATTTGGGGGAAGTCATGAATTTAAAGTATATAGAGAAATACTGCATTGATTCGTTCACTGCTAATGAAAATTGATTTCAGATACAAAGAGAGTGTCTTTTAATAAATAACTCCTGGCCCCTGTGAAGGGCAGCACCGAATACCAATGAATATAGCTCTTTTCATGAAGTAGTGCTCTTAGCGATAATGCAAGGGATACTGCATGGTTTTAAAAAGCGGTTTTGGACTGGGAATTGTCTGGCTCCTTTTTCTAAAGCAACGTCATGGGCATAGACTTGTGGGAAGCGTTAAGTGTTCAGCAGTATAAAAGAACGGCCCTGCCTTCATTTGCTACTTGTAATAATAGTCTTAATGGAAGTGGAGCTGAATCAATACATCAAGACAGCTGTTAACTGATTATTTTAATGGAATCTAAACAGCTTTTCTATTCTCTCCTTTTGGAGTTTAAAAATCTCTACAAATGACAAGAACGTTAAAGTTGCGTCTCTATATACGTCAAAACATGAATTCACGTGCAACCTCCGTGTGCACAAGAGCAGCCGGAAGGTCAACATAGAGGATATTTGCTGTAAAGACTTCCATGAAATTGGACTCTTAGAACACAAGGAAGCTAAGAAAGTGTTGAAGCTCTATGGTACGTAAAGTCCTAAGAGGAGGACAAGGATACCAAGATAGCTCTTCTGAATGTGGATGATTTTTAACGACTGGATATGTCATCACTCCTAAAGGAAGATATGGTGAAAAAACTTTTCAGACCTAAAGGGCACACTTTGTATGAGTTCATCGAAACAAAGTCCAAAACCAAGGAGAGGTTTTATCTATGTGCTTCAGGTAATATATAATGTATGTCAATGCTTCGCTATCACTTATTTATTTTAATCTATTAGATGTTATCATTTTGCTTCAGGATCTTATAGAAAACCAACAATAATAAAATTAATTAGGTAATAATTTACCTATATAATTTTTTATATTTTAGAGAGCTGAAATAGAAGTCAATATATTTTATATGATTCTTTTTAGGATTTACTGTTCTCATCTGAATCTACCATTATAGATATGTTTCCTGGTAAAACAATACATCATTATTTTCAGTTCTAATATATATGGAATTCTGATTACGGTAGTTGATTAATTCAACATTAGTCCAAGAATATATTTTTTTTTATTTTGGCTTAAATAATTTATATGTTTTATATATTTTAAATTAATATTTGTTGCTCGCTACAATATGAACATTATATCAAGATACAGATATTTAAAATAAAGACAGCTGGGGAAAAATGTGACTGCAAACGTGATTTAACACCTACGGAAAAGGCTTACAATAAAAGGCTTACTCATAAACATGGCATCATTCCAAGGTTGCAGTTTGCAGTTTCAACCAAACCATTAATGAAGCCTTTTAGATTAGTTTTAGGGATCTAAAGCTATTCTTACATCACGATTCCCTCATTTTTTCAAACATTGGTTTGAGTTGGGTTAAAAGTGTCTTTGTCTCCACTTGACATGCTGGTGTCATGATCCATTTTTGTCAGTAGGGCAATCGGGGACTGTTGAACAGTAGTGGTTTTCTTTTTTAACAATGCAAGTGTAAGGCTGTATGATAGGCATACTTAGTACATGAATCCGTGGTGGGAAACTAGCTCTAGAAGTATGAAGGAAGTTGTGATATTTGAGAGGTACAGATAATATTTAGGCTCAAGATGAGCCAAAAGTGACTTCCTATTTTCTTCTTCATAACATTGGTTCCATTACTTATTAAAGAAGATCTGGAAAAACCACAGGGGTAAAGAGTCAAATTCCTAATTTTCCACTTGCTTTATTCTCTTTCGAGAAAGCATAGGAATGATATTGTTGGAGTATTTCACTCATGCCTCATTCCTTTCTGTGCAAAACTGTAGCTTATGTCTAAAAGACCAGAGTTGCTGTATCTTTTTGAGTACAGTGATACAAAAAAAAGTAAAAAACTGTTTTTATTAGGTACTTTTTTAGTGGTATATAAGTAAAACATATAACAGTAGCTTGTTGACATGTTATGAAATTATTAATATATAAATCAAGAAAAGGGTTAATATCTTGTGCAACATCCAGCTTACAAAGTATCAAGAGATCAAGCCATTAAAAAGAAAATACGGAAACTTTATTCTCTATAGGTTTTAAAATTCTTTGACCAATTTCACTCTTACAGTACAAATTTACAAGTTAAGTGGCTCTTCAACAATAAAAATGACATGCTAATGCCTTTGTCAATTTAGATTCCCACTCCAAGTACTGAGCCTGTGCCAGATCTGAGCACTAATTACATGTAAAGCATTTTATGTTAATATTTAATAAGCATGGAAAAAATTATCCTTAATGTAAATTCCGAAACACCTGCTTGTATATGCATTTTATATATATATATATATATATATATATATATATTTCATGCTGAGGGTTGCAAGTAAGGTTATGTGTATGACCTTCTCATTTAGGCTAACGTACATCCAGAGCAAATATTGGCATTGTATGTTTAAAGACTTTGTGCCAAGTTAGAAAGTTTATCCCCTGTATGTGGGATAGCGGATACCTTCCCAATTGCTGGGGTTCCAACTTCTGGGATCACACCCAATGCCAAGAATGGGGCTCTAAATAGAGTGGAGGTTAGACATGTGCACCTCAATTCTATTCATCCTCTATGGGACTGCCAAAGGGACTGCCGGAGAGAACCATGTACTATTTTTGACAGCAGAGAACCTGGCGGGAAGCGATTCAAGAATAAGCCAAGGTGAACATCTAAACAATGTTATAACAAGAACTGTCCAAGGATCCAAGACACCAGATCCTGAGACTCTGCAAACTCTGGTGCCTCAAATCCTTGTGTGTTGAATTGGCCGGGTGGAAAACCGAACTGAGAATGCACCAAGTCTTATTATTCAAGAAATCCAAAGAAAGCCAGCTTACCACTTATAGATATCTCCCATGTATAACCACTCCAGCCTGGAAGCTTTGCTGCGGACAAAGGTGAGAGCTCACAGCACAACAGGATTGAGGAGGAAAAAGTTGAAGTCCAGCGAACAGATGAAGATTCCATTAAAAAATATAGAAAACTTTTATTTCCAATTTATGGCTAGTAAAAAAAACACATGGAATGTAAGACTGACAAAAAAAGAATAGCGGTCTGTAAAGACTACGCGTTTTGGCTTGTTCCTTGTTCTAGGTCATAGTTACTTAGGTCATTCGGTGGACTTCATCTATCTTCTCCTCAAGTCTTATTATTGGTGCATCCATAAATGCAAGTGTTAGAACAAGTCCCAGAATGGCAGGTATGAGGGTAGTAAAAAAACAGTCCCAGGATCAAAAGCTATTATACTGACAGATTGGAGAGAATTCAGATGCAGGGTAATAAGCTGGGTCAGAACCAAGTAGGAGCCCTTACTATTATAGAACAGAAGCAGGTATCCGGAATAATACCTAGAATAGAGACGTACACCTGAGAGCAAACAGATCTGTCTGCACTCTGATTGTCCAGACAATTTCACCAGAGATCAGATGTTGGCCCACTAATCGTGCTCGCAGACTGCCTGACTACCCGAGTACACAGAGGGATCGAACAGTGGTGTAAATTGCAGTTACTACAGGGCCAGATGGTGCAAAATGCCAACACAGGAGGATAGTGAGGTGAACACAATACAATATATTTTAAATAGATCCTGAATAAACATTGCCTAAATGATCTAATTGGTGTTATTTTTTTTTTACTCAAAAATATTGGAAATCTCTGACTGCCCTGTTTAATAGATCAAAGAACAGAATGGACAAATTCAGTAACACATGTTTACTAGATGTTTTCAGTAAGTAATGGACATGGGATAATCAGTAAAGCATATAAACAACTATTAAGGCAACACTCCAATGTTTTGTTGTTTTTTTTTTTATTTCACTGCTGGAGTGGTGCTTTAAATATTAAAGGGTCCCGTCTCCTGTCCTATACTCACCTGTCACCGCCTTCATCTGCTTCTAGCGTTGCTCTCATCAGTCTCTGGCTATTTGTAACCTGCCGGCAGCATCAGTGTTTCCTGCAGTACATCGGATGTCAGAATTCAATATAAGTCTATGAGAGTCTTGTTCTGGCTCTCATAGACTTGTATTGAGCTCTTGTGATGTAACTTCTGACTTTTGGCCAGTTAGAAGGTATGGGCACAACATGGCACCAAAAAATGATGAAGATTACAAAAGGGGAGTATAAGTCTAGAGCTGGGGCCTTCCATTTAAAGCACCACTCCAGCGCTGAAAAAAGGGTAGTGCTTTAAGACATTACTCAATGTCTCTGATTAGTCTTTGGAAACTAACAGCATAACAATACGAATGGCCACTTGGTTCTGCAGAGGTGTATGTTATGTTCAACGTATATTCTATTCTATATTCTAACAAAGATATTTATGGGAAGGTCTGTCTCTCACCAAGAAATGAGCGATGAACTTTTAGGCTATGTGCGCACTTTGCTTTTTTACCTGCTTTTCCACTGCTTTTTCAACTGCAGCGTTTTCATGCCAAAATGCTTCCGTTATGCTTTTCAAGCAAAGTCAATGGGACATTGAGCTTTCTTGTGCGCACTTTGCTGTTCAAAACACTGCGTTTAATTTGCATAAATTTTAGCAAAAGCTCAGCGTTTAAAGAAGCAACATGTCAATTATTTTTGCCATTTTGGCTGCGTTTCCCATCCATTCAATTTAATACAAAACTGCAGCGTTTCTAAAAGCACCAGAAAAGCACTAAAAACTCATGAAAACCGCAAGGCTACTTTCTTTGCGTTTTACATGCATTTTTAAAGCGAAAAGCATTGTCCTTTCTGCCAGAGGATGCTTTTTGGACTGCAACTACCTCGACGCAAAGTGCGCACATAGCCTAAAGCCCGCTTTACATGCTGCAATGTATCTTACAATGTGTCGGCGGGGTCACGTCGTAAGTGACGCACATCCGGCATTGTAAGGTACATTGCAGTGTGTGACAGGTACGTGCGATTGCGATTGAACGTTAAAACGTTCATCGCATACACATCGTACCTTTCTCTAGAATTGCACATTAGATTGTTCATCGTACCCGGGGTAGCGCACATCGCAGTGTGTGACACCCCGGGAACGATGAACAGATCTCACCTGCCTCCTGCGGCTCCCGGCCCACAATGCGGAAGGAAGGAGGTGGGCGGGATGTTTACGTCCCACTCAGCTCCGCCCCTCCGCTTCTATTGGCTGGCTGCCGTGTGACGTCGCTGTGACTCCGAACGTCCCTCCCACTCCAGGAAGTGGACGTTCGCCGCCCACAGCGAGGTCGTATGGACGGGTAAGTACGTGTGACGGGGGTTACTCGTATGTGCGGCACGTTCAACAAATTGAACATTCCACACATACGATGGGGGCGTTGCAAATCGCATACGAAATCGTATGCGAAATTGCAACGTGTAAAGCAGGCTTTAGAGTATGAAGTCTTATTGGAAATGACCATAGGAAAAAGTGTTTAAATGATTTCTCTAGAAGAACAAAAAAAAACTATCTCACAAAGTGCCACCCAACAGAGGTAACTATCCTAAAAGTCAATATTTTAACTGTTAACTGTACTCTCCTTTCAGAAAACATTTCCTCATCTGTACAGTTTAATGTAAAAAAAACAAAACAACAATGCTATATTTATCCAGCGCAGTGTCTCCGCCACTGTCTCCATTACTTGGCTGCAGTTGTGATAATGCTGCAGCCAATCACTGAGCTCAGCAGATCCGCCTGTGTAGATGGTATGAAGCTCTGTGCTTGGTGATTGGCTGCAGCAATGTCGAAGTGATGTCACAACTGCACCCAAGTAATGCAATCCGGCGCAGCGGTGAGGACACTGCTGGACCTGGGAGGGTGAGTAAAGTACAGAAAGTATAGTTTGTTTTTTTACAATTAACAGTATGTCACGCCCAGGGATATGGGGTACTCGGTCCCGGGCAGAGTCTCTGCTGGGAATGTCACGGTGGTGGACGTCCGGTTCCGTGCCCTGGACGTTTTTGTAATGGGGTGTATTTACAGGGGATTTATGTTAGTGTTCATACGTGACGCCACTTGCGCTGTTGCATCTATATATATATATGGAGCCGCCGCTGCAGAATGTCACTACTGGGGTTGGTGGTAATTGCAGCCTGAATGGTGGGCCCTCTGCAAACAGGGCCGGGCCATAGAGGATGGATGGGCACTGTGACAGGCGTCGGAAGAAGGTAGTCCACGCAGAGGTATAGTGCAACAGTTTTTCTAACTCACGGCTGGTAGGTGGTAACAGGTTACCCAAGGCCGGCTGGTTTCACCTTGAGGTCCCCTTCGTCCCAGGGCCAGTTTAGTACTCTGGTACCTTCTTCCCCTGCACCTGTTTCTGGTAAAGGGGTCCCCCGTGGCGTAGAGCAACTGGGGGTCCCCTTCCCGTGGTTTGTCCACTTCTGTCCGCCTGACGGTAGCGTGAACCCTGTGGGGTTGGAGTCTCTGGTCCTGTCACCGTTTCTCCCTTTGATACTGAGGCTTCGAATTCTTTAGGGTCAGCAAGGTCCTTGATGGTCCTCTTGCTGTGCAGGTGTTTACAGGTCGGCTTGAAGCTCTTTCCTGTCCTATGGTCCTGTACCCCGTCGGTGCGTAGTTCCGGGAGTACTCCACCGGCAACTACTCTCCTAGGTACCAGGTTACTATTAACCCGAGTTAGGACGTTGCTTCCCTTCCAGCTTCACACCTCCACTCTTGTCAACTCACTCTGACTACTCTCCACAGTCTTCCCCTCCCACCTGGTCAACTAGTGGACTGGTTTGCCTCCACCTCTAGGTGGCCATCCATTGGTCTGACCCTAGCTAAGTACCATTGTATGGATGATTGTTGAGGAAAAACTGGGATTATCTGGGTGTTGTGAATACGTTTTCCAGTTCGGAGCTCCCTCTTGTGGTCAGTGCTGGCAGTGCAGTTGATGTATGTAATGGAAGCGACACAACTGCAGAGGACTTGCAATCAGGGTCTGATTGGGCTATTTAACTTAGTAGCTTTCTCTTGTTACTTGCCGGTGGTCAATTGCTCCTGTGTGTTTAGGACATTCTGCAACCAGCTCTGCTCACTTCCAGAACTTCCCTCAGATAAGTGGTCTTGTACCTCTTCTGTTTGTTTACAACCTTTTGTTGTTGTTCTACTTTGATACTATGCATGATTCCTAATTTGTCTGTGTGGAGTTTGTGGTGGAATGGGATCATTCCCTGCTGGGAGTGTCTGTATACTTAGCTCCATGATTCTGCAAGATTTGTGTTTTGTCATGCTTCGTTTTATTCAGTCCCTCACCTGTATTAGTGTTTTTTTGGATCCCAATAACATCTGAGTGCTGGTACAGTGGGGGAGAGGTTTAGTAACCTCAGGATTTTTCCATATCAGTAGTGCTGGTATTTATTAGGGTTTTTACGGCTGCAGAGGGTTGCTCTTTTCTATAAAGATAGTTTGGGCCTCACCTTTGCTGAAATCTGTCCTTTCTGGCTTTGTATTGTGTTTTTCTATATCACCGTAGCTTTTACATGTGGGGGGCTAGCTATCTATCTTTGGGGACTACTCTGAGGCAGATTAGCTTTCTTATATTTCTATCTGTGAGATTATTTAGTTCTCCGGCTTTGTCGAGGCATCTAGGTTATCATAGGCACGCCCCACGGATACTGTTAGTTGTATGTCAGGATTAGGTCTGCAGTCCATTTAGTTTTCAGCCACTCTGTTACCTTTTGGGGATTCCGCTTCTATTGGCCGGCTGCCGTGTGATCCTCCCCGATCCCTGAATCATAACACCTGGGTTTTTGGTGTTACCGGCACTGGTCTCCCAGGGGCCTAGGAGCTAGGCCCTGCATCCTTGTGGGGATGCAGAACCTTGTAGCACCCTGATGGCTTCAGGGGCGCTACATGTACATAACAGGAAAAGCTTTCTGTAAGGGGACAACCCCTTTAAGTCTTCAGAGTAACAGAAGGTGCAAGCTTGTAAGAATTTGTGTTACAGACAGTAATAGCATCACCATACAGTGCAAATATAAAGGAAAAGATGATGACAAATAATAGGATTTGCAGAAAATGTTTATGGAGAAGCTGTTTTTGTCCAAGGTGGAATTGATCTATGCTCTACAGATCTCAGGCTACCCAGTCTTTTGCTCCAAAATAAAAAAATTGTTGCTATGCTCGCAGGGCAAGCAGGGGACCCACTGGGCCACAGAACACAGAAAACCAAGATGGGCTTGACTGAGGAACAACACCTGTCTTTCATCAGAGCCTCCAATGGTGAGGGTGTTACGCTGAAGGTGTTAGTCCAGGTGCCACTCAAGAAGACTTGTGCTGTAATGGCTACCCCCAGGGGTACAGGAGTGACAGTCTCCGGTGATGAGTAACAGAGGTAGCAGGTGTCGAGGTTTCAATTGGTATAGATGAATGCGGCAGCAGCTGGATACTTCACAGCAGAGGGTATCGTGGTTGTGGCCAACGAGGCAGCTTGTAGCAGCAGCAGACTTGGGATCCATTTTACATAAGTTGTGTTGCAGAACTTTTTCACCAACAGATCCGTTCTAACGGATGATGATTGGACATGTGAACTCAGCCTAAAGTCTCTTTCACATATCAGTATTTTCACATCAGTATTTGGATGACAAAATCAGGAGGGGAACTTACAGAGAAGAAATGTAATTGAAAAACTGACACCTGTTCTGTGTTTTGGAGACACTCCTGGCTTTAGCAACTAATACTGATGAAACAATGATGCAAAATACTGAAGTGTGAACTCAGCCTCCGACATGAAGATCAGAAAAGTTAGTTCTTTCACAAGTTTGTAGGGAAAAAAAGCATATAGCAGGCTGGATTTCTACCTGATCCATTGTACCCCCTCAATTTTATGTTTAATCTCTTTTTTATTGAAAAATTAAGGTGGGTTACAATAAGCAGGGCTGCAGACCAAGGCAAACCCACAAATAGAGACAAAACCAAAAAAAACAAAAATGCAATGAAACATGAAAGGCTTTCAATGGTTGTAGCCAGATACAGTTTGTTACCATAAAGAACATTTAAGAGCATTTATATCAATTTGGCTTGAACCATTCTAAAAGTATACAATCCATAAACTATAACATAAACAGCAAATATTTACCATTCATACCATATAGGCACATAATGGTCAGGCAAAGGAAAGAAATAAAGAGAGAAAGAAAGAGGGAGGTAGACAAAGTGAATGATGAGGAAAAGGATCATGGGAAGGGCAAGGAAGGGCTGGCAATAACTAGCAGGAAAAATCTAGGTAGAGTCTCAACTCGCCCCAAAGATAGACCCGAAGTCCGGAGAATCCAAAAAATAAACCAGGGACTCCAGATCTTATTACATTTTTCAGTAGCGTCCTGAATTTCAGCAGTGAGACTCTCCATTCTGTAAAGGGAGGCCATCTCCCCAAGCCACTCATCCAAGGCGGGGGCACGGGAGGACCTCCAGTATCTGGGATCACAGCTTGGGAAGCCGCTAGGCAAAACCGCAATAGTCCCATTTTTTGAGATTTAACAGACCCCAGTAGGATAGATAAGAGGGCGATTTGTGGAGAACCAAAGAGGGCCTCCCCGCTAATGCTATTGTATGCCGAGAAGACCCCACTCCAAAAAGGCTTAATGAGGCTACAGCTCCACCATATATGCAACATATCCTCCCTCTCGTGATTACACCGCCAACATCTGTCTGACACTGAAGGGAAGATTGAGTGCAGGGCATGAGGGCAGCGGTACCAGCGGGTGAGAATTTTATAACCCTTTTCCTGGACTGAACAAGCCCTAGAAAATTTGTGGGTGAAGAGAAAAGCGGTCCTCCATTCCTCAACCCGGATAGTCACGCCCAAGTCTCTACTTCATCCCCCCACACATTTGAGCTTGTCCACATTCCACTTCTGGATCAAAAGGTTATAGATAAGGGACAGGGTATGTCCCAGAGCCTCTTCCAAAAGAAAGAGCTTTTCGAACGAGGAGGGGGGGCAGCATAAAGTGCCTCCCGGCCTGGTCCGGTCAAGAAAGACCTGATCTGGAAGTAGTACCCCCTCAATTTTAGGGAATAAAGAGACTAATGAGGAGCCAAAGAAAACAACAATCCAGCAATAAGAGTTCAGAATGGGGATTTCGTAGGTAAATTTGTTAGTTTAGAATAATTTAAAGTATACTTGATTTTTTTCGGTGACTTCAGAATAATATATTATTATGAACACCTACAATGAGTTGGATACACAAAAATACACAACAAAATGAAATAACTACTAATAACAATAAAGAAAACCCATGAGGTTCTAAATCTATGAAGGTCTGATTCATGTCTAAATTATGACATTTTTCCTTTTTGTTTTTAGTAGTTGGTATATATTGATTTTTTATTTTTTTTTTACAGAGATGGGCATGTGTCTGCTATATATGTGTGTATATTTTCCTGATCTGGCATTACCCACATGCCTCATTATATCATACATTTCTTCAATTATGGACCATGTTCCGATACCTCCCACTAATTTTTAAGCAGACTTGTCCTTGCATGTGCTTTTAAAAAAGTCTGTAATTTTCTTATTGTTAAATATAATAAAGATCATTGCTTTGACTTGTGATGCCCTGGCCTGGCCAGGTAGTCACAAATAGGGCCCTGCATTACACCCTTCCCTCACAGGTAACACACAGCCAACCTTAAAAAACTAGTCACCTCCAAAGGGCTTGATAGACACACTAGGGTCGGAACCAGGCGGTTGGAAAACGCCCACCTAGGAGTTTTAGACAGCCCGGGGTGGGGAAAAGTCAGTTCAGTTCAGTCAGTTCAGTTTCAGAGTTCAGTGAGAGTGAAGGTCAGGCCTGTGTGTCAGGTCTGAAGGAAAACTGACAGGTACCAGGGCAGGAGCCCTGGTGCCTTTGGCTAGGAGGCAGACGGCGGTCTCCGTCTGCAGGAGTCAGGAAGACGGCTCGGTGGAACCAAGGTGGACTGGGATAGGGTAGTGGCCCGCCGGTACCGACCCGGGGAACTGACTCAAAAACCGGAGCACACAGGGGGGTACTCAGACCCTAAAGCTAGGTCCAGAAGCAACTGGAACTAGTTAATTAACTGACTGCGGCCAGGACTAGAGGTCCTGTCTCACCCAAAGTCCCGACTGAAGGCAACAGCCCACCGAGGGGGATAAAAGGCCACCGCCAAGGCTCAGAGATCCCACGGGCCAGCGTCTGCGGGCAAGGGCTCCTTAGGCCACATCCAGCCGGGAGCGGACTCCTGAAGTTGCAAGTGCAGATAGTCCACCATTCCAAAACAGGTACAGGAGAAAGACAGAGACCACCAACTGGGTGGGGGAACCCGAACGCAGCCGGCTGCGGACACCGGCCACCATCACCTTGGTTTACCAGAGACTCGTGTGTGTTTCTAATAGTGAGTACATCAGCACCCTGCGATCGCCCATCTCCCTGCACCACCAGTCCCCAATGGGTCCCGGGGCCACCATCCCTACCCACAGAGGGGTTAACAACTTGCTGCACAACATCTCCCCCGGGTGCCCAGTAACTGCAGCGGTGGTGTCCAATATCACCACATACCGTGGGTGGCGTCACGAACTCCGTACGGCTCAGCCTGTACATATACGTCCTACACCCACCATCCCATCACTCCCCATTTCATTTGAAGTGACCATGAGCCCCCGGGTCCAGAGACCCTCGAGCTACCCACAGAAGGACCGGATCCGAGCAGCTCGGCTGCCGAGAGCGGGGCGGTACAGTCTTATTTTGTGCAGTTTGGTTCTGTCGGGATCGTCTAGGTGTTTAAATATTCAGTGCTCAAAATAAGCTATCCTCTGTGTATTTATATCAGGACAAACAATATTCTGCCATCACATGACTTTCATCCTGTAAGTTTCACAAGATGTATCCTCTGCAGACTATGTCTAATTTTAAGTTGTCGCTGACCTAGTGGGTGGGAATTAGCTGCTATGATATATGGTACAGACAGCCCACAGAGCGATGGATTCCTACCCTACATTCTTTCTAACACAAAGAAAGATGGAGCAACAGCAGCAGCTTGGAGAGCATTGTGCAGCAGAACTGAGCGGTGTGTCTGTGAATCCAGCACTGCAATGAAATATTTTGATGAAAGTTGCAGCATGATCTGCTTGTCTCTCTGCCTGATCACTCTTACTCCTCCCACCTCTGGTCTCCAAAGAGTATAATGGACACAGTAATCTAACACCTTAGTGTGCTTGCAGTCCATCTTTCTTTGACCAATATCAATTTGAGCAGTTTTTCAGAGAGGATGGTGAGCTCAGTAGCCATGGGGAAGCAGATTTCTCTGATATGGATTGCAAAAATTCTTATTATCAATTGAAGCAAAGTTTGTTGATGACAGTGTCCATTATACATTGTGTTAGATATGTACAGTCATAGTGTTCGCATCCTTAAAATTATTTTAAAAAATGAAGTATTTTTTCCATAAATTTATTACAATTACACGTTTCATCATACACATGTTTATTTCTTTTGTGTGCATTGGAACAACACAAAAAAAGACAGAAAATAAGGCAAATTTGAAAAGCAAATAATTTCACACAAAATCCCATAAATGGACCAAACAAAATTGTTGTCACCTTTCCAAAATTGTAGGCAAACAACTTTGTTTCAAGTATGTGATGTTTGTTCAAACTCACCTGTGTCAAGTAACAGATATGGGCAATATGAAAATCAAATCTGAAAGCAGATATAAAGGGGAGAAGTTGAGTCAATCTTTGGATTTTGTGTGTGTGTGTGTGTGTGTGTGTGTGTGTGTGTGTGTGTGTGTGTGCTACACAAAGTATAAAGAACAGAAAGAGAAGAGAAATGACAGATGATTTAAGAACTAACATTCTTGAAAAATAGCAACAATCTCAAGGTTACAAGTCCATCTAAAAATTCACAAAGGACATTCAACCAAACAGAAACACAGTGTGTGTCTAGTGTGGAGGATACACACTTGGTGAAGAGGTATAGGAAGATAGTGTAGGCGCCTGAGGTGAATATACTGAAGGATATTTTAAGTTGGATACCAGGGGTGCTGTCTATCCCTCCTCTCGGTCCTGCCTAGCAATGGGGCTTTAAGCACCCTAGTTTAGTGGTGCCCCCATTCCACGTCGGCTCACCCTCTCTGTTCCTAACTACCTCAAAATATTCCACCACCAGTTATCAAAAAAGTGCAAGGTGCAAATAGATCAAGCACATAAATACCAGACACACGTAACTTAAAGATAGGGTTTGGGAAAAACCGTATCACTGTTATAGTTTTCACATATAGCTCCAATCAAGTACAAAGAGAATCTAGGAACACAACTCCAGTATACATAACAGGGTTCCCAGCATGTAAGAATACAGCCCAGATAGATACATATCAGACTCAAAGATCTGTCTGATAAAATATGAATTTAAAGCAGATATAGATGATCTGATATCAGTCACATACAGATGGTCAATATACAATAATGATTAGTGGAAAGAAACCACCCTACTATTCGTTGGTAGTCCTCCAAGGCTTCAGTGATTTAAATGGTTAGATATCCCAACTCTCCCAGTCTTCATATACAGATAGCACGTGTCTGGTGCAAAATCCTTTAACCCTACGCGTTTCCCCCCACTTGTAGTTTGGGGTTCATCAGGGGATCAGGTAATGACAGCCGGGAGATGAATCGCTTGCCAGTTGTCCAAATAGCCACCCAAGGGATTCCGTATGTCCGTTTACTGTGTCCCAGCTGGTTAGTTAACCTGAGTGCAGCAGGTGGATACCTTATCACTCTGTGCTGATCCCCTGATGAACCCCAAACTACAAGTGGGAGGAAACGCGTAGGGTTAAAGGATTTTTCACCAGACACGTGCTATCTGTATATGAAGACTGGGAGAGTTGGGATATCTAACTATTTAAATCACTGTAGCCCTGGAGGACTACCAACGAATAGTAGGGTGGTAGTGACAGACACATAAAAAAGCTAGACTGTGGTTTGCCAAATTGTATGTGAGTAAGCCAAAACCTTTCTCGAAAAGCTTGTAGTGTACAGATGAGATGAAGATAGAGCTTGTAGGTAAAACACATCATTCTACTGTTTACCGGAATGATACCTACAAAGAAAAGAACACAGTACCTACAGTCAAATATGGTGGAAATTCAAATATGTTTTTGGGTTGCTTGCTTCTTTGGCATTGGGTGTCATGACTGTGTGCAAGGCATAATGAAATCTGAAGATTAGCAAAGGATTTTGGGTGGTTATGTAGTGCCCAGTGTCTAAAAGCTGGGTTTGTGTCCTAGGTCATGGGTCTTCCATCAGGAGAATGGCTCTAAACATACTTCACGAAGCCCCCAGAAATGGATGGAAGCTAAGTGCTGGAGAGGTCTGAAGTGCCCACCAATAAGTCCAGATCTAAATCTCATTGAACACCCATGGAGAGATCTTAAAATTGCTATTGGGAGAGGGCGCCTTCACATATGAAAGACCTGGAGCAGTTTGCAAAAGAAGAGTCCAAAATTCTAGTTGAGTGGTGTAAGAACCTTGCTGATGGTTATAGGAAATAATTGATTACAGTTATTTATTCCAAACGTTCTGCAACCAAAGTTTAAGTTGAGGGTGCCAACAATTTTGTCCAGCCCATTTTGGGGGGTTTATGTAAAATTATGTGCAATTGCCTTTTTTTAACAATACACTCAAAGGAAAAGACTTGTGTATAACAAAATATGTGTAATGACACTAATTTTCTAGCAGAAATACTTCATTTCAGGAACAATTTCAATAGTGCCAACATGTTTGGCCATGACTGTACTTGAATCAGTTCATTAAATACATTTTTAAGCTTCTACAGCTGGCGGTTCTTAGTTAGTTATATGTTACTCGGTATTCATAAGTCCAATTTTATTTATGTGATTTAATGGATAAGGTCTCAAGATATTAACTTAATCTTAATATAAATGGAAGTTAATTATGTGAAATAAACCATACACGTCCCTTGTATACAAAAAATTTATATACACACATGGTCAAAATTGTTGGTACCCCTTGTTTAATGAATGAAAAACCCACAATGGTCACAGAAATAACTTGAATCTGACAAAAGCAATGATAAATTAAAAATCTATGAAAATGAACAAATGAAAGTCAGACATTGTTTTTCAGCCATGCTTCCATAGAATTTAAAAAAAAATAAATAAAACTCGTGAAAAAGGCCTGGACAGAAATAATGGTATCCCGGAAAATAATGTGACAAAAGGGAAATGTTAAATCAAGTTGTGTCCACTAATTAGCATCACAGGTGTCTACAATCTTGTAATCAGTCAGTGGACCTGTATATAAGGGCTACAGATACTCACTGTGCTGATTGATGACATGATGTGCATCACACTCAACATGGACCAGAGGAAGCGAAGGAAAGAGTTGTCTCAGGAAATTAGAAAGAAAATTATAGGCAAGTATGTTAAAAGGTAAAGGTTATAAGACCATCTCCAAGCAGCTTGATGTCCCTGTGACTACAGTTGCACATATTATTCAGAAATTTAAGATCCATTAGACTGTAGCCAACTTTCAATGACTTAAGCTGGTGTCACACTAAGCGACAGCGACAACGACGTCGCTGTTACGTCACCATTTTCGGTGACGTAACAGCGACCTTGTAAGTCGCTGTTATGATCGCTGCTTAGCTGTCAAACACAGCAGAAGCAGCGATCATAACGTCGCTGTGCTACATGTGCAGAGAGCAGGGAGCCGCGCTTAGCGCTGGCTCCTTGCTCTCCTAGGTACAGTACACATCGGGTTAATTAACCCGATGTGTGCTGCAGCTACATGTCACAGTGCAGAGAGCAAGGAGCCGCGCGCACTGCTTAGCGCTGGCTCCTTGCTCTCCTTGCTACAGTATACATCGGGTTAATTACCCGATGTGTACTGCAGCCACATGTGCACAGAGCAGGAGCCGGCACTGGCAGCAAGAGCGGAGGCTGGTAACCAGCGTAAACATCGGGTAACCAGGGAAAGGTCTTCCCTTGGTTACCCGATGTTTACGCTGGTTACAGCTTACCGCAGCTGCCAGTGCCGGCTCCTGATCGCTTCATTTCGTCGCTCTCTCGCTGTCACACACAGCGATGTGTGTGTCACAGCGGGAGAGTGACGACCAAAAAATGAAGCTGGACATTCAGCAACGACCGGCGACCTCACAGCAGGGGCCAGGTCGTTGCTGGATGTCACACACAGCGACAGCGACGGGACGTCGCTGCAACGTCACAGAAAATGGTGACGTAGCAGCGACGTCGTTGTCGTCGTCGTTATGTGTGACACCAGCTTTGGCCACAGGAGGAAATTTGTTGACAAAACAAAAGACGGATAATACGAATGGTAACAAAAGAGCCCAGAAAATCTTCTAAAGAGATAAAAGGTGAACTTCAAGCTCAAGGAACATCAGTGTCAGATTGCACCATCCGTCATTGTTTGAGCCAAAGTGGACATCATGGGAGACAACTATGGAGGACACCATTGTTGAAAAAAAAAAAGATAAAAAAGCCAGACTGGAATTTGCCAAACTACATGTTGACAAGCCACAAAGCTTCTGGGAGATGTTCTATGGACAGATGAATATAATAGAGAAGGCCTGGCTCAACTGAAGGGGAAGAAATTGAGGTGCTCGGAAAATATAAGTCCAGTAAATGCAAGGATCCGGCACACAAATAAAGTTGATTCCAGAGATGATATTTCGTTTCAAAATATTTTTTGTTATTATTCTTTTCTTGTGGGGATATCAAAGAAAGAAATGCGAAAATAAGTCCAACGTATCGACCAAAACCATCGGTCTTTTTCAAGGACTGTGAGATATAAAACGATATAAAAAAACAAAAAATTACATGAAGTAAATACAATAAGCATTATTCAGTCACAATGAGAACTGTTATCATATAAAAAAAACAAAAGTAAATCACTCAATAGTGAGAGGAAAAACTGGGATTACAATAAGTTTTTCCCACAAGAAGTCACAATAATTATGAAAATGAACACATTATTTCATTACAGAAGATATTTGTACATCATAGTTATAGTAAGGAGAAAAAGAATGATACTACGGAGTTTACTGGGTATCAAAAAAACGAACCTCAAGGGGTTGTAGTATAGCGTGTATCACGTAGAATGATCACTCGCATATATTTAATACACATCACTCTTAAAGAGCCTATAACCAAAAAAGAAAATTGTTGACAAAACAAGAGACGGATAATACGAATGGTAACAAAAGAGCCCAGAAAAACTTCCAAAGAGATAAAAGGTGAACTTCAAGCTCAAGGAACATCAGTGTCAGATCGTACCATCCGTCATTGTTTGAGCCAAAGTGGACATCATGGGAGACGACTATGGAGGACACCATTGTTGAAAAAAAAAAAGATAAAAAAGCCAGACTGGAATTTACCAAACTACATGTTGACAAGCCACAAAGCTTCTGGGAGATGTTCTATGGACAGATGAGACAAAAATGGAACTTTTTAGCAAGGCACATCAGCTCTATGTTCACAGATGGAAAATTAAGCATATCAAGAAAAGAACACTGTTCCTACTGTGATACATGGAGGAGGCTCTGTTATGTTCTGGGGCTGCTTTGCTGCATCTGGCACAGGGTGTTTTGAATCTGTGCAGGGTACAATTAAATCTCAAGACTATCAAGGGGTTCTAGAGATAAATGTGCTGCCCAGTGTCAGAAAGCTTGGTCTCAGTTGCAGATCATGGGTCTTGCAACAGGATAATGACCCAAAACACACAGCTAAAAGCACCCAAAAATGGCTAACAGGAAAACATTGGACTATTCTGAAGTGGCCTTTTATGAGCCCTGACCTAAATCCTTTGAGCATCTTTGGAAAGCGCTGAAACATGTCTGGAAAGGGCAGCCTTCAAACACGAGACAACTGGAGCAGTTTGCTCTTGAGGAGTGGCCAAAATACCTGTCGAGAGGAGCAGAAGTCTCATTGACAGTTACAGGAATCGTTTGATTGCCTCAAAAGGTTGTGCAACAAAATATTAAGTTAAGGGAAACATCATTTCTGTCCAGGCCGATTTCACGTGTTTTATTTTTTAAAAAATTCTGTGGAAGCAGAAAAGCAGCAATGTCTGACTTTCATTTGTGCATTTTCATAGATTTTCAATTTATTATTACTTTTGTCAGATTCATGTTATTTCTGTGACCATTGTGGATTTTTCTTTCATTAAATGAGGGGTACCAACAATTTTGACCACATGTCTATAAGGTGTTTTGCATTTCTGCAGTAGCACATACACTGTACCGTAATTTTGTCAGCAAGCTGGTCAAGAGGTATGGGACATAGATGAACACATGGAGACCCCCCAGATATTAACATAAAGACCCACATTTTCGTTCCATTTTTTTTCTATGAATAACCAGCTCTATATAAATAAAAAAAATCACTAGTCAACCAATACAACCTCATTTTAGATACTGAGGGAACCCAAAAGGCAAAATTAGTGGCACAAAATAAGAGCAAAAATATTGAGAGAAAATAATCATGATTAAATTCTGATAAATAATCTTAGGCCTATAACATCAGTCATTGTAATAGATGATTTTCATCATGACATCTGGAAGAGAAGGAGATGAATTATGGATAAAAGACGTCTATAGATAATCAAGCCTTTTTTCATTGCCACTTGAAAGAGTCCCAGGAGGAATGTGAAAGTCTATCAATATTTCAAGCAGATGATTCATGTATATTATATATCATTTCAATCATATTAGGAAACACTGTCTTACTTTGCAATTACTGTGTGTCTTTCAGTGGCTAAGGACGAGGATGTTCATATATCCTTGGTGAAACACTACAGAGCTTGTTTAGATGAAACATATGAAGTGTCTGAGATGTGGTTTCTGAAAGATCTCAAGTTCATTGATGGGAAGGAACCAGACACTGTAAGTTCAGAAAAACATTACTGTATTCACTAATACGTCCATATTTATGACACAGTTTGTTTTACTCTCGCTTATAAAATGTAAACCTATAGAGCAATGTGCTGATGCCCCATCGACTTACATTGTAAAAGCCACTTCTGACTCACACTTAGGCGGGCTTTGCACGCTGCGACATCGCAAGCCGATGCTGCAATGTCGCACGCGATAGTCCCCGCCCCCGTCGCAGGTACGATATCGTGTGATAGCTGGCGTAGCGAAAATTATTGCTACGCCAGCTTCACATGCACTCACCTGCCCTGCGACCGTCGCTCTGGCCGGCGACCCGCCTCCTTCCTAAAAGGGCGGGTCGTGTGGCGTCATAGCGACGTCACACGGCAGGCGGCCAATAGCGGCGGAGGGGCGGAGATGAGCAGGATGTAAACATCCCGCCCACCCCCGTCCTTCCGCATAGCCGCCGGCGGCAGGTAAGGAGATGTTCCTCGCTTCAGCGGCTTCATACACAGCGATGTGTGCTGCCGCAGGAACGAGGAACAACATCGTACCTGTCGCTGCACCGGCATTATGGAAATGTCGGTGAATGCAACGATGATACGATAACGACGTTTTTGCGCTCGTTCATCGTATCATCTAGCATTTACACAGTACGATGTCGAAAGTGACGCCGGATGTGCGTCACTTTCGATTTGACCCCACCGACATCGCACGTGCGATGTCGCAACGTGCAAAGCTGCCCTTAGACCCAGTGTTTCCAATGAGTCAGAAAAGAAGTCACGTGATCCAAAAACCTACATATACAGGTCTGCCAAAAATTAAGAGATCACTGCAAAATTGTCAGTTTTTCTGATTTTTCTCTTTATATTTTTGAGTAAAATGTAAATTGTTCTTTTATTCTATAAACTACTGACAACGTCTCCGAATTTCCAAGCAATACATTTTGTATTTATTTTCTGAAAATGAGAAATGGTCAAAATAACAAAAAAAATGCATTGTTTTCAAACCTCAAATTGTGCAAAGAAAACAAGTTCATAATCATTTAGAAACAACAATACTAATAATGTTTTAAATCAGAAAGGGTTCAGAAATCAATATTTTGTGGAATAGCCATAATTTTTAATCACAGCTTTCATGTGTCTTGGCATGCTTTCCACCAGTCAGGGCAGATTAAACTTTGCGAAGGACGTATGAGTGAAGCCGCATACAAGGTTATCCTGAAAAACAGTTGCTTCCTTCTGCTCAGGCAATCTTCCCCAACTTTGAGGAATGTTTTTTCCAGCAGGACAATGCACCATGCCACACAGCTAGGTCAATCAATGTGTGGATGAAGGACCACCACATCAAAACCCTGTCATGGCCAGCCCAATCTGCAGACCTGAATCCCATCGAAAACTTCTGGAATGTAAGCAAGAGGAAGATGGATCGTCACAAGCCATCAAACAAAGAAGAACTGCTTAATTTTTTGCACCAGGAGTGGCATAAGGTCAAAGCAGTGTAAAAGACTGGTGGAAAGCATGCCAAGACGTCTTAAAGCTGTGATCAAAAATCATGGTTATTCCACAAAATATTGATTTCTGCTTCGCGAATATCTGACGAATAGGTCACCGCTATGCGAATATTCGATGCGCAATGTAAGTCTATGGGAAGCCCGAATAGTTGCTATTCGGCAACTATTCGGGTTTCCCATGGACTTACATTGCGCATCGAATATTCCCAAATAGTCGAATAGCGGCGACCTATTCGGCGAATATGGGCGTTGCCGAATATTTGCGGTATTCAATCAACCCTAATTATTAGTATTGTGGTTTCTAAATGATTATGAACTTATTTTCTTTGCATAATTTAAGGTTAGAAAGCAATGCATTTTTTGTTATTTTGACCATTTCTCATTTTCAGAAAATAAATACAAAATATATTGCTTGGAAATTCGGAGACATGGTGTCAGTAGTTTATAGAATGAAAAAAACAATTTATATTTTACTCAAAAATATAGCTATATAGAGAAAAATCTGAAAAACTGTAAATTTTCCAGTGGTCTCTTAATTTTTGCCAGAGCTGTATATATGAACCTGCCATAGAGAATAAAATCACCTGTGGACAATGCGGAAGAGGTGCACAGTCAGAAGGCATGACCCCATAAGGCTGCTTTCACACATCCGGTTTGAGCCGTGCGGCTCAATCCCGCTGTGAAACCTATGCAGCGGATGCGGTGAAAACACTGCATCCTTTGCATAAGTTTTTTACATGCGGCCCGTCAAGTTTTTGCCGCTTGCGGCATGCTACTGAGCATGCGCAGTGGCAAAAACCGCATGCGGCGGCCGGATGCGGTTTTTGCCGCATCACGCCGCATCCGGCATCCATAGGGATGCATTGGAAAATGCACCGCATCGGCCGGATGCGGCGCGATGCGTTTTTTTTTTGCCGCACAATAAAACGTGCCAGGCAACATTCCATCCAACAGCCGCATCGGCTAAATCTGCCGCATGCTGCAAAAACCGGACCGAACGCAAGGCCATGTGGCACTAATTAAAGTCTATGCAGGAAAAACGCAACCGGCAGCTAAAAAAACGGTTGCGTTTTTCCTGCAAAGTGCCGGATTGTGCCGCATAGCAAAAGCCGGAGGTGTGAAAGCAGCCTAATCTAGACAAAAAGACTGAGAGCACTCCCTAACATGCAGTGTGAACAGGTGCATAACTGACCAGAGGAAAGCTTGAGTTCAGAGTAGGTACCCAGTATTATGAGATTGCCTTGACATGGCTACTGGGCAGATATAGAAATGGCCATTTTTGAATGCTAAACATCTCAATGTTTTCTTAGATTTCCTTTAGCAGTAATGCATGTTTAGGTTCTTACATTCATGATTTGCATGCTTTAGCAATTCAGAGTGCAACTGGCTTTTTTTTGTCATTACATGTCATGTTCGGTTAAGCACCCATTCACACTGCATGTTAGGGAGTGCCGTCAGTCTTTTTGTCTATATTAATCAATCTTAAGTCTGCTATGCTGAAGCAACTTGTACTCTCTCTGCAGGAGCAGCCTGCTGTTCTGGACTAATCCTGTGTGACATGGAACGAGGTCCTGCTCATATCTCACTGCAAAGCCATTACAAGCTGCTCTGAGCACAACGGGCAGTGGTGGGATTTGCTCATCTCCAGACAGGCAGTGTGGGGGGGGGGGGGGAGTAGTACAGCAGAGTGACAGTGTTAGGAAAGGAGGAGATCTGATATAAGGGTTTGTAATGTGCCATGGCAGCTAAACTCTGCTGTGCTGCCCCTTCCCCACACTGACTCGTGCAGGAGATTAGACCAGGAGATCAGGGCTGCATCATTACATCTCACATACTGAGAAACCTGCTCTCAGCCATAGTGTGGACATTGTTTTCTTCCTGCTCATGATTGTGTAAGGGGTGGACGGACCCCTTACACGGAGGCGCAGTTTCCCCCCCTGAAGATGCCCCATGCTGGGGTAGCTAAAGATGTTAATGTTGATTGTGTTTTACAGTATTAACGGGTTTTCCCCCCCTAGATGTCAGGGTGGGACAGCTGTCCCCATAGAAACAGTACAGGAGAGAGGAGGAGCCGGACAGTCTAGGGGGAGGGTGAGAGGTTGCTGTAGAAAATCAGAAAAGGAGAGTTTACTTTCTGCTGGGACGGGGGAGAAGGAGCAACGGGGGCAGAGTGTAGGAGCGACTGTGGCAGATAGTCAGAGAGAGAAAAAGGAAAGTGTCCCGATCGGGAACCAGCAGTGTACAGGTGGGACCCGAAGAGGCCTAGCCGGCGAAGCAGAAGTGTGTGGGTCAAGTCTGCAGTAGCCCGAGTGTGAGCCTAGGTGAAGGAAACGAGAGTAGCCGGACAAGGCCCCGGAACAGAGCAAACAGGAACAGTTTCCCCGGCAGGAATTGTGATTTGACACTGCAAGATTTGTGTACCGAGACTGTTTTGAAGTTATGTGTAATAAAATGCCTTTTGGTTCAGCTGATGCCTACCTACGGAGTTTTCCTGAGTCTGTCAGCGTGCTCCTGCCATCCACACTCTGCCCCACAAAACATTCCCCTGTCCCAATAGTGACGGTTGGGCCGGGGGTTAGCCTGATACATGAAGCGGCCATCACAGCGACTCCCGAGGCACCCCCGGCACACCATTACAATTGCACAGCATTACACTTCCCCAGTGAAAATTATCTGATAACACCCATTTGCATTTAAAAAAAAATGTTAACTCACTAGGTACTAAATAATGTGATTGCTAATATCTCCTTAGCAGAGTGGAGAAACAAAAAAAGAACACAAACAAGCAAAAGTTTTATTCCGCTTTCAGCCACAATTACCATACGTTACATTATCTGTTAAACACAATTAATTTGGTGAAAGGTCCTCTTTAAGGTTGGACACATTCACAAATGTGTCTTTCCCTGGGGCAGTGCTAGCTGGGTATGAAGGGAGCAAAGCCCACTGCTGGAGCCAGGACAGAATATTGTGCTTTGTCCTGATGAAGAAACCAGTGGGTTTCAAAATGCTTAGACACCAATAAACCGCATGTCGTCTACACTACGTCGTCTGAGTCTTCTTGCACTACTGGCAGCACAGATCACATCCATTCTCTCCCTTCATTCATTATACTTAAAGATCCTTTTTTTTAGTGTGTTTTTTTTCTTGGGATGGTTGTTTAGGGCTCCCTTCCATATATTTTTCTTACGAAGTTTTGATGATCAGCTGTGTGCGCACTTTGGGTGTCTGTCCAGCCACTGAACTTTACCAGTATATTCACTCTTACTTCCTCTCCTTGCCAGGAGCTCTGTATGCGTTAGCTACTCAGGATACAGAAGGGGAACATTTTATAAGATTATCTCAGCACAGAAACATTTTTTTAAACATCCAATTGTGGAACGTCTTGGCAATGATTTACTTGTCCAGCCGATTACTGAACCCATACTTCAAAGAAGAGTGCATAGGACCAGTGAAACAACTGATATGGTCTCTCCTTTGATAAAACAAACATGCAGGGAAAAGAGTTACCTCACACAAAGATAGAGCTAAAAGAATTTCTGTGTGTGATATCGGTATATGCACTTATGTGTAGCGCCCCATGGGGACAGGTGGTTAACCTACTCATCGCAACGGCTGTCGACTGTCTTTGTCACGGGCAGCCTAGCCCAGCTCCTTTGCCTCGAGGCGTACAGAAGATGGCTGGGGAAGCATGATGGGGGTAGTACGGAGGTGACTGTCATGACGCCACCTGTGGTATGCGGCCAGGGAATCGGCCGCCGCTGCTGTCGCTGTCCTCTGGGGGATGGTATCGCTCCCCACAGGTGGTGCAGGCCCCGGGGAGGATGATGAGAGGGGTAGCAGTAATGGCGGGCACCGGCAATCAAGAGACAGAGTCTATGGCTGCGGTTCCAGGTTGTTTACTCACTTTTGGTGCTGTGTCGCTCACCCAGGTAATACCGGTCATTTGCTTTGATGGGCTCTGTCAAACCCGAATCCTTTTAGAGATCAGTCCGGTGTGGTGTTTGGTGGGCTCCCTCCTTGTAGCGCATGTGTAATGGATCCCCTGGCTTGAAGCTCTGAGGGGACCCTGGGTTTCACGAGTCAAACTCTTGTCCCTTTATACAGGCGCCGCGGTTCCGCTGTGGGGTCTGAAGTTATCCAAGGCTCCAGATCCTATATGGCACTGTGCTCTAGGGCGCTGTGTGGCCAGGGAAGCTTGAAATTTTCCCCGTCCAGGCAGATTCTGGAAAACCAAAGTGGAGTATGATCTTCCCTAAAGTCCTGCCACCCTGTGTGGCGCCGGTCCCAAGGGGAGTATATTCCCTCTCCCCATGGCAAACATTGTGAACTGCTCCTCCTTCCCACCGGAGCACCCGTGGAACACGTCTGCTCCGTTCCTCTCCTGCTGGAGAACTCCCTAACTGTTGTGTTGGCTCCTGACTCCCCCTGCTGGCTGCTCCTCCCCACTCCCAGGTCCTAAGCTAGTGGGACTGGGGCCCCTGTATGAGAGCATCCGGTAAATGCCACTCTGCCGCTCTGTAGGCAACCCTTTTATTACCCAAACCTAGCCCAGTCTCCAGTGGGGACAGGGGTAACCTCGTGTGTAAGTGGTGAAATCGGGATTGATCTCCTCAGGATACGGGTGTAGCATTACACTCAAAAGTGGGTGCAATACTCTATGGTGACTGGAGCCTCAGGGCACATATGCCTTCTCCCTTTGACCATCAGCTGGAACATTTCTACATAGTTGGACACAGCTAGTTACACAGTACATAGCAGGGACACATATAACATTATCTCAGCACAGGAACATGTTTTTAAGCACATCCAATTGTGGAACTTCTTATTATTTCAAGATCTATTGCTCAAAATGTATTTTTGTTTAAAGAACAAACCCTGTAAGACCTCTATTTCCATTTGATTAAAATTGTCTAACCCTGATGATTTTGTGGGAATCAGCCAACAATCTAATGTTTATGTGTGCATCCCAATTGGGAAGAGAAGGATCTGGTGTTGAATTTCAATGGCCAATCCATTTGTTAGATGTGAGCATAAGCCACTGTGATCTAGCCGAGCATTGCCATGTGTGCTGGGTCGGACTGGGGTCTCTTGAGCCCACAGGACGATTTGACTCTAGGGGCCCCCACTCTACAGCTATATGCAAATACCTGTTAGCCATTATAGCCGTTATAGAGTGGAGCGTCAACTGTAAAATACTGTGATGTATAATTACAATAGTTTGCAATAAAGGGTTTTTTGGTGGAATCAAGTTATCACTGATACACAGGATAGATATTAGCTTATTAATCAGTGGAATCCGACCATTGAAAACCGCACGAATTGTAAGAATATGGAACTTTCATCCTAATTTTAAAATGCAGAGACATGTTTTAAGTCAACCTACTGTATAGTAACTATGTAGCCACACTCCAAGGCTGCGTTCACATATTATGATAGGGTTAAGGCCACTTTACACACAGAGATAAATCTGCGGCAGATCTGTGGTTGCAGTGAAATTGTGGACAATCAGTGCCAGGTTTGTGGCTGTGTACAAATGGAACAATATGTCCATGATTTCACTGCAACCACAGATCTGCCAAAGATTTATCTCTGTGTGTAAAGTGGCCTTTAAAGTAGTAGGTAGAAACAACACATTGTTTTGAAATGACTTTGCAAAATTGTGGCAAATAGACTGAAGAGCAAAAGAGTAACAATGTTTTGAACTTTTGATTTATAGGCTTCATATCTCACAATCTACTATAGCACTTTGAATGTGAGACTACCTTCATTTTATAGGCAATCATCTTGGCTATCTCATACTTAAATTTGACTTGCAACTATTTAGCATATGATTATTTATGCAGATTCTTGTCACTGTTTTGCTTCTGGTGTAGAAAAAAATATTTCTCCTCCTGTGTACTACATATTAAATTTTGTTCTCGCATTCCCTAATAGCTTGTTGTGTTATTAGGTTGATTCCCAATCAAACGGTCTCTAGTTCAAATTGAGGTGCAACCATCAAAAAAGATTTCCAAAGACAAGACAAACAGCATAATTCAGCTCATCGATGGCAGTCTCTCAGCCAACAAAATTGCCAAACTGCATCATGATATGAGGCCATGACAGTTGGAAGAATCCCAAATGAAGTCCGTCCATCCATTCAAAAGTCAGAGGAGGACGTCCAGGCAAAATATTGGAGTCAACATGTCGACTCATCACAAGGTCTATCAGTCCTGGCGTGACAAACAGAGGTGGCTAATATGCTTCATAATAGAGAGATCACAGATGTCCATACAAGCACCGTGCAACGCATTTTACACAAGTCTGGAATGGTGGACCGAATAAAGGTGAAGAAGCATCAATGTCATAAGAACCATTGGCTCGAATTTGTTGAAAAGTGGACATTAGACGATTGTAAACTGGTAATTTGGAGCGATAAAATATAAGTCAATAGGCTAGACTTTGATCGATGTAAACTGGTCTGGAAAAAACAAGGGAAAAGAGCTAAAAGACCAAGATATTGAAGGAACTGTCAAGTTTGGATGATATGGGGCTGTTTCACAGAAAAAGGCAATGGATATTTTACCATAATCGATGGTGGTCTCAATGCTGACCTATATGTGAGTATCCTACAAGACGAGTTACTTCGTACACTCAAGTACTATGGGCATGAAAAGAACAACATAGTGTTCCAGAAGGACAACGATTGGAAGCATATGTTGAGATTGAAAAAGAAATGTTTGAATTACATTGAAGTAGAGGTGCTCGATTGGCCCCACACAGTCCCCAAACGTCAACCTAATCTAACACTTGTGAGTATAGTTGAAGAAAAGCTTTATACATACCCAAGTGATAACCAAATGCATAAACATTGGAAATGTGTAGAAGAGACCTAGGATCAGATTTCAGTTGAGATATGCTTAAATCTGATCGAGAGCATGGCCAGAAGGATTCAGACAGTGTTGAAAGAGAAACGTAGATTTACAAAATGCTAACAAAATAATAAAAATTAAAATTTAGATTTTTAGAAGCAAAACAGTAACAATCCAGTGACATGACAAGAATCAGCATAACTAATCATATGCTAAATAGTTGCAAGTCAAATTTATGCATGAGATAGCCAAGATGATTGTCTATAAAATGAAGATAGTCTCATGATCAAAGCTGTAGTGGATGGAGAGAAATGGAGCCTGAAAGTCAAAAGCTCAATACAATGTTACACTTTTACACGTCAATGTATACCACATGACCATCACACTGCCCCCTATATATTGTATGACCCACACACAGCCCCCTATATACTCTATGAGCCACCACACAGCCATCTATATACAGTATGAACAAAAACACAGCCCCCTATATACAATATGAAACCAGACACTGCCCCTTTATATACAGAATAAGCCTACACACAGCCTCGCTATATACAGTATGAGCCAACATCGCCCCACTATATACAGTTTGATTACGCCTATATACAGCATGAGCCCAGACATAGCCCCATTATATTCAGTCATGGTCAAAAGTGTTGGCACCCTTGAAATAATTACAGAAAATGAAGTATTTCGCCAAGAAAATTATTCCAATTACACATTTTGTTATGCACATCTTTATTACCTTGTGTGTATAGGAACAACACAAAAAATATAAAAAAAAGGCACACTGGATATAATTTCACCTCAAAACCTCAAAAATTAGTTAGACAAAATTGTTGCACCTTTCCAAAATTGTGGGTAAACAACTTTGATTCAAGCATGTGATGCTTATTTAAACGCTCCAAAATTCTGTCGTTACCGCGACAAGCTTCTCATTGGCTGCTCGCCTCGCCTCCGCCCCCCCCGCACGGATTGGCCGCTCGCCCAGGCTCCGCCTCCCACACGGATTGGCAACTCGGCCACGCCCTGCCCCCCTCACGCATTGCAGGCCCGCCCTGGCCCCGCCCCCGCATGCATTCCCCGAATCGACACGGAGCCCCGACTCCCAGGGGAGTGCTGTACCCCCGGGAGCCCACACCAGCGTACGCCGCCAACCCAGCCGACACATACCCTCGCATTGCTGGGGTTGCCGGCGTACGCTGGTGTGGGCTCCCGTGCATGCGGAGGGCGGGGTACGCTGGTAACCATCGTACACATCGGGTAATATTGTGCAGCATGGTTACCAGCGTACACCGGCTCCCGGTACACATGCAGAAGAGAGAAGACAGAAGACAGAAGAAAGAAGACCCCCGATCATACTCACCAGAAGCCGACCGGGAGCAGGTGGGCGTATCAAGGTCCTGCAGCGGCGGAACACACACACACACACACACACACACACATAAGAACAGACACACACACACATCAGATCACACTCACTCTCACACACACCTCACACACATCAGATCGCATCCACACACTCACAACATCCAGTGATATCGCTTACTTCTCGGCGGCGATACTGTGCGTGCAGTGACCTTCCAGGACCCGCCGGAGGATCACATGGCCGGAAGCATGTGGTATCTCCGGATGTTGTGAGTGTGTGAGCGCGTATGTGCGATATTGTCAATGTGTGTGTGTATGCAATCGGGTGTGTGCGTGTATACGATCGGGTGTGTGCGTGTTGGCAGAAGGCAGAGGAGCACGGCGTGCAGCACAGCTGCTGGGACCGCCCACCGGAGGGCACAGGCAGAAGTGGGGTATGAGTGTATGCGATCAGATGTGTGCGTGTATACTGTCTGATGTGTGACTGTGGAGCACGATGGGGGGGTGCGCAGCATGGGGGATGGAGCACGATGGGGGGTGCGCAGCATGGGGGATGGAGCACGATGGGGGGGTGCGCAGCATGGGGGATGGAGCACGATGGGGGGTGCGCAGCATGGGGGATGGAGCACGATGGGGAGTGCGCAGCATGGGGGATGGAGCACGATGGGGAGTGCGCAGCATGGGGGATGGAGTACGATGGGGAGTGCGCAGCATGGGGGATGGAGCACGATGGGGAGTGCGCAGCATGGGGGATGGAGCACGATGGGGAGTGCGCAGCATGGGGGATGGAGCGTGATGAGGGGTGCGCAGCATGGAGGATTGAGTGTGATGGGGGGTGCGCAGCATGGGGGATGGAGCGCGATGGGGAGTGCGCAGCATGGGGGATGGAGCACGATGGGGAGTGCACAGCATGGGGGATGGAGCACGATGGGGAGTGCGCAGCATGGGGGATGGAGCACGATGGGGAGTGCGCAGCATGGGGGATGGAGCATGATGGGGGATGGAGCACGATGGGGGTGCGCAGCATGGGGGATGGAGCATGATGGGGGGTGCGCAGCATGGGGATGGAGCACGATGGGGGTGCACACCTCCCCCCAAAACACACACACACTGCCACATGCGCACCGCACAACACACCACACACACACTGGGAACTACAAACACCGCCCTACACAGACACCCACACACACAGACAACGCCGCACACACACAACACCCAACACACAAACACCGCAGCATACACAAATATACGCACATACCGCGCAACACACACACATTGCACAAAACATACCTCCCCCAAAATACACCCACGCACCCCACACCCACACAAACCGCGCAACACAGAGCACCACACACACCGAACGCTGCAGACACACAGCGCTCCACAAACAATGCAACACACACAGCGCTCCACACAAACAACACCGCTCTCACACACCCCCACACCCAGACAACACCGAGAACATTTACAGCGCACTACACAAACACTGGCAACTACACACAACAACATCTATAAATCTAACAAAAAACATACATTAACTACACAATAAATTCTAGAATACCCGATGCGTTAGAATCGGGCCACCTTCTAGTGTTTATATATAAATATCTTGGTGTGCAGCTTTTTTACAATGCAGCTTTTTTCCTCTCATGTTGCAATTCAATGTTTGCATAGTTTTTGTTAGCACACCTCCCTTTATTTATATTTATTATACTGTGGTGTCCACAACTTCCTTCTTAACAAAGTGTTGTGAGAAGCCGTGTATGGGAGGATATTATACAGAGGGGCAGTTTGAGTTTGGGGGGATATTATACAAAGGGGCAGTATGGGAGGGATATTATGGAGTGTGGCAGTGTAAAAGGGTGTATTATGGAGAGGGGCAGTGTAGAGATGTATTATGGAAAGGAACTTTGTTGGGGCTGTATTATGGAGAGAGGCGGTGCAGGTTGTGTATTATTAATTACCTGAGAGAACTACTTCATTCTCTGGAACAACTTCAAGGGTGCTAACACTTTTGGGCATGACTGTGTGTGCATATATATATATATATAATATATAATATATATATATATATAATATATATATTGTAAGGATGCAATGTGGTAGATGGCCGGTATGTGTCACAGAGGGGGAAATCCTCTGTGATCTGAACCTGGAATGTTTCTCTGGGACTTGTAGTTCCATGAGGATTGTTGTACACATTCAGGGCTGGGTTCATGGGATGGTCAGAAGTGATGGGCGGGACTGACCATCCACATACCTCCCATACGTAGGTGTGTCTCATGGGATTTAATGGAGCTGTCGTTTGTCACATGATCTCTGTGTGCTGGTGGGAGCCATCTTGGTTGGAGCACATGAGCAGGAGATCCTGTGCATACAGAGCTAGTGAGGGCTCTGAAATGTCAGGGAGCTGCAGAATCCACTGAGGCTGTGAGGAATTGGAACGTGTACAAGGGCCGGGATGGTGAGCCCAGTGTGAGAGTCTCCCTGGACTGGATGGAGGCAGACTGACAGCCTGCAAACCTACTGGCAGGTAACACCCCACAAAGGTGGACTTTACTGGCTGATGCCAGAGAATGAACTGTATGAACAATCAGCAGTTTAAACAGACAGTGAGACATTGTCCTGCGGGAAAGTGGCTGTGGCCCATTACACTGCGTGGTTTATGAGGATGTGAATAAATCACCGAGATTCTTTAAGTGACAAAGTGCTTGTGTGTGTCTTGATCCCGCTGCCAGACGTGTGCCCCAAGACGTTCAGGGCCCAGGTCGTCACATTATGGTGGAGAATGCGGGCATATGGCCTGGTTGCTAGGGGCAACACAGCCTGGTTGCTAGGGGCAATGCAGCCTGGTTGCTAAGGGCAACGGCCTAGGACATATTCTTGTAGATACGGACTGCTTGCTGTGGATCGGCGGGTCCACGAAAACTGACGGCGCACTCAAGCAGCTTGCGGTGGATCGGTGGGTCCACGAAGTTCCGGGAAAGCTGAGCGACCATGAGTGGAGCCGCAAGCCTGGACGTTATGGAGGAGCTGTACCAGTTCCTTGTGTGTGGACAGCAGGAGCTGTCAGTGCGCAGAGATGTGGCAGCAGTGGACCAGTTTGTGAGTTCCCTTCTGGGGCCAGTACGGGCACAGGGTACCCAGGGAGATAAAGGGGAACGGTGTGAACTGGGATCTGCACTGGGACACTGCAAGGAAGCCACAGAAAGCCCATAAGGGGGTGGTAGCCCATAAGGGGGTGGTTGCCCATAAAGGGGTGGTTGCCCATAAGGGGGTGGTTGCCCATAAGGGGGTGGAGTCCCATAAAGGGATGGTTGCCCATAAGGGGGTGGAGTCCCATAAAGGGGTGGTTGCCCATAAGGGGATGGAGTCCCATAAAGGGGTGGATGCCCAAAAGGGGGAGGAGTCCCAGAAAGCGGTGGTCCCCCAAAATGGTGCAGAGCATCCCAAATCCAAGGGTGAAGTGGCGCAGATGGACTGTAGCCAGGGACAACAGTGTTCATGCCACAAGTGTCCGGTTTGCGGTATAGACCACCCATCCGACGAGAAGCCACGTCTGTGTTCCGTGGAAGTGGATGGGGAATCTGTAACAGGGGTCGTAGACTCAAGGAGCTTGGTGACCCTGGTGAGGGCCACTTCTGATGTCAACTTGATTCCTGGAAGGAAGATCCACGTCGGCTGCACCCACAATAATGAGACAGAATACCCAGTATCCAGCGTGGTCATTAAGACAGCCAGGGACAGTGGTTCTCATGATGTTGGTGTAGTCTCAGATTTGCTGCACCCAATTATTATAGGTTGGGACTCTAAATTATTTGTGCACTTGTGGAAGCAGGGGGACGTATCCGGTTGCTTGTGTAAGAGCCAGAACAGCCCAAAGGAAACCCTACCACATTGGGAGGTGAAACGGGGTCCTGGTTGTGGAGTTATGTGTGGTAAGGAGGAGATAGTACCTTCTAAAATTGACTGTCCTAAGTTAGGGGTGACCAAAGAAAATGGACGGACCCAACTTAGTGACATAAGGACTAAGGGAATAACCAATAGTGTGACCGTTAAAAACGGGGTAGCTCCAGAAAGGGAGGCAGATATCTGGTTAAGTGGGGACATGATAGTCCAGGACGCCAGGGGGAGTGACGATGACTCCAGAATGGACACTGACTCTTATAAAAGGACAAGAGAGTGCAGTGAGGTACAGACAATTGAGAAGGGTAAAACCTCCTCCAGACGCCGGAGACGTAATAAGCGCCAAAAGCTCGTGCAAGGTATACCGTCTGAGGGTGCAGAGGAAGTGAAGTACCTGGTCGAGGAAAACACGTTGCCAGTAGCAACTGCTAAGGTAGAGTCAGACAGCGATGTCCTACACAAGAAAGAGGTATCAGAAACTGAACTGACACATTGTAACGACAGACATCAGCAGGGTGAAATGTCAAAAAATGAGCCAACCAAAGCAGTAATGGTGGTGTCTCCTATAGATTCCAAGCATGAAGCAGAAGGTCTGTCGAACGAGAGCACTGTAGGAGGTGAAATCCTAGAGGGTAATACAGGACAAGGAATCCTGGAGAAAGTTGGTGAAGTACAAATCCATAGAGGTCATGGTGAGCAGACCGGTAAATTACCCAGTGTTGGGGTGATGAAGGGTGAAAACGGGGCCAAAGGTCTAAGAGGAACAGAGTACCACGCTGAAGGGTGTGACACCCTTGCAGAAAAAAAGAGGACTGAAGGTGACACTGCAGAGACCCGCAAGGAAGTTGAAGGTAACGCAGTGAAGACCCAAGAGACAGCTGGTGCTGCAAAAGTGAAAAGAGTCTCTGATCAGGTGAAGTCTGGACCAGAGGTCTTATCAGGAACTGATAGCCTGAGTGACCTGCCTGGTAAGACCGAGATGGAAGACATAGAGATGGTCTTGGTTAAGAACAATAGCAAACCCAAAGGCTCTGAGGCTGGAGCTGAACCGGAAGAGTGTGTAACTCAAGAGGTGGAGCCGTGCATGAGAGAAAAAGATAGATGCAAGAGACCAAAGGAATGGTCTAATTTCCTTGAAGGTCAAGAAACCTGTCCATTCTTTAAGTGCATGGTAGATGTGCCCGAAGACCTAAGAAAAGCCTGTGCCCATAAGTCGATGCATGAGACGTTTAAGAAGGCTGTAGGGGCCTGTGAAGTGTACTTTGCCCCAGAGACTTGTCAGTTGGTGGTGTGCTCTGCCAGTAATGTCACAAAGAAGCGGGTGGCTATCCTGAGTGACATGCACCTGCAGTGTCTTCGCACGAAATGGCTCATCTCGACACAGATGGAAGAAGACACCAGACGCTTGGAGTGTATGAAGCGGCTCACTGCAGAATTTCAGGACGTTGTCGTGGTGAAGAAATCATTAATTGGGCTCGCATTAAGAGCGCTGAAAAGTAACATTCAGCAAGCCAGGAAGGTTCCAGGTATTACAGCGATTGAATTAGAAGAGCACAGTGGAACATTCCAAATCTATGGGAAAACTGAAGAAGCAGTGAAAACAGCTTGAAGGCTGTTGGACTTTGTGGAAGAGGTCACACAAGTGCCCAGAGAACTTGTCAAGAAACTGATTGGCAAAAATGGAAGAGTCATGCAGGAGATGGTTGATACATCCGGTGTGACGAGAGTAAGACTTAAGGTTTATCATAAAGCCAGGTTACCCTGTGAAGTTGGTATGGTTCCATGTGTCATGGCGGGAACAAAGGAGTGTGTTGAAAACGTACGAGTTCTCCTAGAATACCGCCTGGGATACCTGGAAGAACTAAAGCAAATGGATCTTGAAAGACAGAAGATTGCAGAGACACTTTGTCAAGTGAGTTTGAGGTCACGACCGCTTTCGGGCCAGGGCCCAGAGAAGAAGTGTGGTCCACCTGATGAACGTGTTGCCTTCACTGGCAAGGGAAGTAGGTCCTGTAGGGAAAGGAGCCTAGGTCATAGAAGACCTACGTATAAATCAGGCTATGGCACAGACTCTGAAGGGTCCAAGCCCTCTAAAACAAAATCTAAACGAAAAGATGGAGGGAGTGACTGGTCCATAGCCAAAAGTGGTCGTGGGAAAAGGCGGAGATGGAAAGGTGACCTAAGACGTCATGAGAGAAGAGGCCATAGTAGATTGGCAAACAGAGAGTGTGCAGGGTCTAGTTGTGGGAGATCTCCTGTCGGCTCGGTTGTGAGGTACCTGGACAAGAGCCCCTCTAGTGGACTGGTTAGCGCAGAGTCAGGCCGCACGGTAGTTTTGACTGATGGGGTGTCTCACTACCACACTGACCGTTGGAGACAGTTATGGAACGATATGTCGGACCGGCGGACGTGTCTGAGAAGAGGGTTCACTGAGGAGGGTTTGGTGACAGTGGCAGATGGTCGGTCAGGAGCAGAAACTCAAAGTTTTCGTAGAGGGCCCATTCGACTGGTAGGGTATGGTTTCCCTAATGCCCTGTCTCAGGGTCACTGTAGGTTGTCGAGTGTTCCACCCTACAAGTTGGAACAGAGGGGGGGGATATGTAAGGATGCAATGTGGTAGATGGCCGGTATGTGTCACAGAGGGGGAAATCCTCTGTGATCTGAACCTGGAATGTTTCTCTGGGACTTGTAGTTCCATGAGGATTGTTGTACACATTCAGGGCTGGGTTCATGGGATGGTCAGAAGTGATGGGCGGGACTGACCATCCACATACCTCCCATACGTAGGTGTGTCTCATGGGATTTAATGGAGCTGTCGTTTGTCACATGATCTCTGTGTGCTGGTGGGAGCCATCTTGGTTGGAGCACATGAGCAGGAGATCCTGTGCATACAGAGCTAGTGAGGGCTCTGAAATGTCAGGGAGCTGCAGAATCCACTGAGGCTGTGAGGAATTGGAACGTGTACAAGGGCCGGGATGGTGAGCCCAGTGTGAGAGTCTCCCTGGACTGGATGGAGGCAGACTGACAGCCTGCAAACCTACTGGCAGGTAACACCCCACAAAGGTGGACTTTACTGGCTGATGCCAGAGAATGAACTGTATGAACAATCAGCAGTTTAAACAGACAGTGAGACATTGTCCTGCGGGAAAGTGGCTGTGGCCCATTACACTGCGTGGTTTATGAGGATGTGAATAAATCACAGAGATTCTTTAAGTGACAAAGTGCTTGTGTGTGTCTTGATCCCGCTGCCAGACGTGTGCCCCAAGACGTTCAGGGCCCAGGTCGTCACATTATATATAAATAATAATATATATATATATACATAATTTAATGATAATAATAATAATTTTATTCATTTATATAGCGCTATTAATTCCACAGCACTTTACATACATTGGTAACACTGTCACCATTGGGTCTCACAATCTAGAGTATGTATAGTACAGACTAAAAGTTTGGACACACCTTCTCATTGAAATACTTTTCTTTATTTTCATGACTCTGAAAATTGTAGATTCACATTGAAGGCATCAAAACTATGAATTAACACATGTGGAATGAAATACTTAACAAAAAAAGTGTGAAACAACTGAAAATATGTCTTATATTCTAGGTTCTTCAAAGTAGCCACCTTTTACTTTGATTACTGCTTTGCACACTCTTGGCATTCTCTTGATGAGCTTCAAGAGGTAGTCACTGGAAATGGTTCTCACTTCACAGGTGTGCCCTGTCAGGTTTAATAAGTGGGATTTCTTGCCTTATAAATGGGGTTGGGACCATCAGTTGTGTTGTGCAGAAGTCTGGTGGATACACAGCTGACAGTCCTACTGAATAAACTGCTAGAATTTGTATTATGGCAAGAAAAAAGCAGCTAAGTGAAGAAAAACGAGTGGCCATCATTACTTTAAGAAATGAAGGTCAGTCAGTCCGAAAAATTGGGAAAATTTTGAAAGTGTCCCAAGTGCAGTGGCAAAAACCATCAAACGATACAAAGAAACTGGCTCACATGAGGACCGCCCCAGGACAGGAAAACCAAGAGTCACCTCTGCTGCGGAGGATACGTTTATCTGAGTCATCAGCCTCAAAAATGGCAGATTAATAGCAGCTCAAATTAGAGACCAGGTCAATGCCACACAGAGTTCTAGCAGCAGACACATCTCTAGAACAACTGTTAAGAGGAGACTTTGTGCAGCAGGCCTTCATGGTAAAATAGCTGCTAGGAAGCCACTGCTAACGACAGGCAACAAGCAGAAGAGACTTGTTTGGGCTAAAGAACACAAAGAATGGACATTAGACCAGTGGAAATCTAGGCTTTGGTCTGATGAGGTATTTGGATGCAACCACCTTGTCTTTGTGCGACGCAGAAAAGGTGAACGGATGGACTCTACATGCCTGGTTCCCACCGTGAAGCATGGAGGAGGAGGAGTGCTGGTGTGGGGGGTGCTTTGCTGGTGACACTGTTGGGGATTTATTCAAAATTGAAGGCATACTGAACCAGCATGGCTACCACATCAACTTGCAGCGGCATGTTATTCGATTTGCGTTTAGTTGGACCATCATTTATTTTTCAACAGGACAATGACCCCAAACACACCTCCACGCTGTGTAAGGGTTATTTGACTAAGAAGGAGAGGGATGGGGTGCTATGGCAGATGACCTGGCCTCCACAGTAACCAGACCTGAACCCAATCGAGATGGTTTGGGGTGAGCTGGACTGCAGAGTGAAGGCAAAAGGGCCAACAAGTGCTAAGCATCTCTGGGAATTCCTTCAAGACTGTTGGAAAACCATTTCCGGTGACTACCGCTTAAAGCTCATCAAAAGAATGCCAAGAGTGTGCAAAGCAGTAATCAAAGCAAAAGGTGGCTACTTTGAAGAACCTAGAATATAGACATATTTTCAGTTGTTTCACACTTTTTTAAGTATTTCATTCCACATATGTTAATTCATAGTTTTGATGCCTTCAATGTGAATCTATAATTTTCCGAGTCATGAAAATAAATAAAACTGTTTGAATGAGGTGTGTCCAAACTTTCAGTCTGTACTGATATATATATATATATACAGTGCTGGCCAAAATTATTGGCACCCCTGCAATTCTATCAGATAATACTCAGTTTGTTCTTGAAAATGATTGCAATCACAAATTGTTTGGTATTATTATCTTCATTTATTTTGCTTGCAATGAAATATACAAAAGAGAATGAAACAAAAATCAAATCATTGATCATTTCACACAAAACTCCAAAAATGGGCCAGACAAAAGTATTGGCACCCTTAGCCTAAAACTTGGTTGCACAACCTTTAGCCAAAATAACTGCGAGCAACCACTTCCGGTAACCATCAATGAGTTCCTTACAATGCTCTGCTGGAATTTTAGATCATTCTTCTTTAGCAAACTGCTCCAGGTCCCTGAGATTTGAAGGGTGCCTTCTCCAAACTGCCATTTTGAGATCTCTCCACAGGTGTTCTATGGGATTCAGGTCTGGACTCATTGCTGGCCACTTTAGTAGTCTCCAGTGCTCTCTATCAAACCATTTTCTAGTTCTTTTTGAAGTGTGTTTTGGGTCATTGTCCTGCTGGAAGACCCATGACCTCTGAGGAAAACCCAGCTTTCTCACACTGGACCCTACATTATGCTGCAAAATTTGTTGGTAGTCTTCAGACTTCATAATGCCATGCATTGCACAAGGTCAAGTAGTCTAGTGCCATAGGCAGCAAAGCAACCCTAAAACATCAGGGAAACCTCCGCCATGTTTGACTGTAGGGACCGTGTTCTTTTCTTTGAATGCCTCTTTTTTTTTCCTGTAAACTCTTGATGGCTTTTCCCAAAAAGCTCTACTTATGTCTCATCTGACCAGAGAACATTCTTCCAAAGCGTTTTAGGCTTTCTCAGGTAAGTTTTGGCAAACTCCAGCCTGGCTTTTTTATGTCTCGGGGTAAGAAGTGGGGTCTTCCTGGGTATCCTACCATACAGTCCCTTTTCATTCAGACGCCGACGGATAGTATGGATTGACACTGTTGTACCCTCAGATTGCAGGGCAGCTTGAACTTGTTTGGATGTTAGTCGAGGTTCTTTATCCACCATCCACACAATCTTGCGTTGAAATCTCTCGTCAATTTTTCTTTTCCTTCCACATCTAGGGAGGTTAGCCACAGTGCCATGGGCTTTAAACTTCTTGATGACACTGCGCACCGTAGACACTGGAACTTTCAGGTCTTTGGAGATGGACTTGTAGCCTTGAGATTGCTCATGCTTCCTCACAATTTGGATTCTCAAGTCCTCAGACAGTTCTTTGGTCTTCTTTCTTTTCTCTATGCTCAATGCTCAATGTGGTATTCACAAGGACACAGGACAGAGGTTGAGTCAACTTTAATCCATGTCAACTGGCTGCAAGTGTGATTTAGTTATTGCCAACACCTGTTAGGTGCCACAGGTAAGTTACAGGTGCTGTTAATTACACAAATTAGAGAAGCATCACATGATTTTTCAAACAGTGCCAATACTTTTGTTCACCCACTTTTTTATGTTTGGTGTGGAATTATATCCAATTTGGCTTTATGACAAATTATTATTTTTTTTCATTGAAGACAAATTAAATGAAGATAATAATACCAAAGAATTTGTGATTGCAATCATTTTCAAGAAGAAACTGAGTATTATCTGACAGAATTGCAGGGGTGCCAATACTTTTGGCCAGCACTGTATATATATATATATATATATATATATATATATAATGTATGTATATATATATATATATATATATATATATAGCCAGAAGCCTATATAATAAATAAATATTTATATTATATAAATGATATTTAAGCCAGCAGATGTTTGATGGGAGCTAGTAATGTGTGATTGGTGAGGATGTAGTTCAGAAGTGCAGTTTTTCCAAGAGTGGCGGTGAGACAGTAGAAGGTTTGAATGATGGAGGCGACGTTGGGGTGGAGCCAGGGCGGAGTCTCAAGGGGCCCAAAAATGTTGCCAGTATGGGGCCCTGAATTTTTTTGGTGGCTGCCTTGTGGACAGCAGAGAGATATTGATGAAAGGTTGCAACTATGGATCGTCCAGACGGTGGATAAGCAGCCCCTATAAAGTTCCAAAGAAATACAATCTGTCTTGCATACTCATGGTGCGTAAGTATCAGCGCAAACTATCTGTTGACATTTGAATGAAATTGAACTTTATGGCAGGAGACCCAGGAGGACCACACTTCTGACATAAAGATATAAAAAAGCTAGACTGCAGTGTTCCAAAATGTATGTGAGTAAGCAGAAATCCTTCAGGAAAAGAGTCTTTTGGACAGATGAGACCAAGATAGAGCTATTTGGTAAAGAACATCATGTTACTGTTTACCAAAAATGGAATCAGACCTACAAAGAAATTAGCACAGTAAATGCAGTCAAATATGGTGGAGGTTCAAAGATGGTTTGGGTTTGTGTTGTAAATACATTTGAATTAGATTCCAGTTTTGGGCTCCCTCTTGTGGTCAGTGCTGGTAGTGCAGTTGACTTGCTGAATGGGAAACAGACAGCTGAGGAGGATTGGCAATCAGGCCATTCGGATTGGGCCTATATAATTGAGTAGTTTCCTCCTGTTCCTTTCTGGTGCTCAATGTATCTCCTGTGTGCTAAGGACATTCTGAAACCAGCCCTTTTCTCTGTGTCTACCAGAACTCCTCTCAGATAAGTTGGTATTTGTACCTCTGCTTATGGTTTTCACTTTCTTGTTATTTTGCCTGTGTGGAGTTTTTGGGGGAGTTGGATCATTCCCTGCTAGGAGTATCTGTGAATCTTGCTCCATGTTCTGCTGTGTATTGTGTTTTGTCATGCTTGGTACTAAATTCAGTCCCTCCTCTATATCAGTGTTTTTCTTGGATCCCAGTAACACCAGAGTACTGATATAGTGGGGGAGAGCCTTTGTAGGCTAAGTATTTTTCCATATCAGGTGTGATGGTATTTACTAGGGTTTTTATGGCTGCAGTCAGTGCTCTTTCCTATCCTTTCCTATGCAGATAGTTTGGGCCTCATCTTTGCTGAATCTATTTTCTAGCTACGTATTGTGTTTTCCTATATCACCGTAGTATTTACATGTGGGGGGCTATCTATATCTTTGGGGACTGCTCTGAGGCAGATTAGCTTTTCTAATATTTCTTTCTGTAAGAATATTTAGTTCATCGGCTGTGTCGAGGCGATCAGGTCATCGTAGGCACGCCCCACGGCTACTTCTAGTTGTGTTTCAGTATTAGGTCTGCAGTCCGTTAAGCTTCCAGCCATTCTGGTTATTTTTTGGGTTTCCGAGTTTTTGTCCTTTTTCTGTTCCTCCTCGGTCACTGAATCATAACAGTAGTACCAACCTTTACTTATGATTCTGGGGTACTCTAAAGAAGGAAGAAAAAAAAAAAGAAAAAAAAAGTGTCAGATTTTTTTTTTTTCGTTGTGTGTTTTTTTCTTTTTATCTCTGGGTGCCAAGAAGGATCTTGTGCTGCTATGCATGTCACACAATTAGCTGAGCGACTTGATCAGCTTACTTCTCAGGTTAAGGATATACCCAATTATCTTCCCCAGACACCTGCTGCAGAACTTAAGATACCTGTACCTGATTTGTTTTCTGGGGATCGGTCTAAATTTTTGAACTTCAAGAACAATTGTTGGTTATTTTTTGCCTTGAAACCAAAGTTCTCAGGGTCTTCCAGACAGAGAGTTCAGATTGTTATCTCCCTGATGCATGGTGACCCCCAGGATTAGGCTTTTTCCCTGATGCCTGAAGATCCTGCTCTTGCTGATGTGGATTTTTTTTTCAGGCACTGGTGTTATTATATGATGAACCTAATGATATTGATCAAGCTGAGAAAACTTTATTGGCTTTGATCCAGGGTCAGGAACCTGCAGAGATATATTGTCAGAGGTTTGGTAAGTGGGCGGTCCTTACCGAATGGAATGATGCGGCTCTTGCGGCTCTCTTTCGAAAGGGGTTGGCAGAGCCTGTAAATGATGTTATGGTGGGCTTTCCGGTCCCCTCTGGTCTCTATGCCTCTATGTCATTGGCTATTCAGATTGATAGACGTTTACGTGAACGTAAAACAATGAGAGTAGAGGAGTTGCTCTTAGAGCAGACTCTGGAGCTTATGCAGTGTGATAGGGGGCTTTCTAGGGCGGAACGGTATGGTTTTAGATGTCGTAATAAGCTATGTTTCTTCTGTGGAGATGTCTCTGATAGTATTTCTGTCTGCCCTAAGCACGAGAAACGATTTGCCGTTCGTTTACTTTGGGAGGTATACAGCCTAAGTTTCTTTTGTCGGTTTCTTTGATCTGTTCCCTGTCGTCATTTTCTGCTATAGCTTTTATTGATTCAGGAGCTGCCCTGAACTTGATGGATTTTGGGTTTGCTGAGCGTTGTGGTTTTCCTATGGTACCTTTACATGCTCCTATCCCTTTGAGGGGTATTGATGCTACTCCCTTAGCTGAAAATAAGCCCCAGTTTTGGACCCAGGTGACGATGCGGGTCACACCTGTCCATCAGGAGGCTTGTAAGTTTTTGGTCTTCCATAATTTGCATGACATTTTGGTACTGGGATTCCCTTGGTTGCAAACCCATAATCCAGTTCTGGATTGGACATCCTTGTCTGTGACTAGTTGGGGCTGCATATGTGTGCATAGTGATACTCCTGTTTTGTCTATTTTATCTCAGATACAGGAGGTCCTTGACTACTTAATGGATTTCATGGATGTATTTAATGAGACCGAGGCTGCGTCCTTGCCTCTGCATAGTGACTATGATTGCGCTTTTGAATTAGTGCTTGGATGTAAATTTCCTAAGGGACGGCTTTTCAATTTATCTGTACCTGAACATGTTGCTATACGGACTTATATTAAGGAGTCTTTGGAGAAGGGTCGCATCAGACCGTCATCCTCACCTTTGGGTGCCGCTTTTTTCTTTGTGGCTAAGAAGGATGGCTCATTGCGGCCCTGTATTGACTATTGTCTCCTTAATAAAATTACAGTTAAATATCAGTATCCATTGCCTCTGATTTCCGGCCTGTTTTCCAAAGTGAAGGGTGCTAGTTGGTTTACTAAGCCCGATCTTTGGGGAGCGTATAATCTCATTCACATTAAGCAAGGTGATGAATGGAAGACGGCGTTTAATATCCCTGAGGGGCATTTTGAGTACCTATTGATGCCCTTTGGGCTCACTAATGCCCCTTCAGTCTTCCAATCTTTCATGAACGATATTTTCCGGAACTTTGTTGACAACAAGGGTTTTTACGGCTGATCTTTCCTATCCTTTCCTATGCAGATAGTTTGGGCTTCATCTTTGCTGAATCTATTTTATAGCTACATATTGTGTTTTCCTATATCACCGTAGTCTTTACATGTGGGGGGCTATCTATATCTTTGGGGACTGCTCTGAGGCAGATTAGTTTTTCCAATATTTCTCTCTGTAATATTTAGTTCTCTGGCTGTGTCAAGGCGACCAGGTCATCATAGGCACACCCCATGGCTACTTCTAGTTGTGTGTCAGTACTAGGTCTGCAGTCCGTTAATGTTCCAGCCACTCTGGTTATTTTTTGGGTTTTTGTCCTTTTTCTGATCCTCCTTGGTCACTGAATGATAACAGGCTTGTTTTGCTGCCTCTGGCACTGAGTTCCTTTACTGTATGCAAGACATTATAAAATCTGAAGATTACCAAAGGATGTTTGGTCATAATGTATTGCCCAGTGTCAGAAAGCTGGGCTTGCCTCCTAGGTCATGGTTCTCTCAGTTGGACAATGACCCCAATCATACTTCAAGAAGCACCCAGAAATGGATGGAAACAAAGCCCTGGGGAGTTTTGAAGTGGCAGCAATGAGGACAAATCTACATCCCATTGAACACCTGTGGAGAAATTAAAATTTCTTTTGGAAGAAGGTGCTTTCAAATACAAGACCTGGAGAAGTTTGCAAAAGAAGAGTGGTCAAAAATTCCAGTTGAGAGGTGTAAGAAGCTTGTTGATGGCTATAGGAAATGATTGATTGACGTTATTTACTCCGAAGGGTGTGCAACCAAATATTAAGTTGAGGGTGCCAACAATTTTGTCAAGACCATTTTGGAGTTTTGTCTGAAACTATGTCCAATTTTCTTTTTTTCTCTATTTCTTTTTGTGTTGTTCCAATACACAAAAAGGAAGTAAACATGTGTACAACAAAACTTGTGTAATTGAAATAATTTTCTGAGAGAAATAGTTCATTTTCTGTAACAACTTCAAAGGTGCCAACACAGCTTCCAATATAAAGGATGAGCTCACATATAGTCCTCTATAAACAGTATGAGCTCCACATAATCCTCTATAGACAACATAAGCCCCAACATAGTCTGCTATACTGTATACCAGCTCCCATTCTTTCTTTGTTTTCAATGTTTCATTTAAGTTTTACACAAGTGGAGTAATATCCCATTCTTGAGCAGCGTCCTCTTGCTCGATCAAATCCGGTGCGGTAGATAAAATGGCTGCGGCCCTATCAGAGACCAACAGCAGGGCATAGCAGTGCCATTTTGTGATGAGGACCAGTTATCGGCCGGCCCCCTCTACAATCTACTCGGGCGCCCGCCTGAGTTTCATCTGGCCCTGCATGTGTGATGGCGTTAGGAGAGATAGCTGTCAGCCATGTTCTCATTTGTCTAATACTCTAATGTGTAGGGGACATTGTGGGCTGGACCTGATCCAATCAGCAGAACTCAAATGTAAAAGGGTTTGTGCCTTACAAAACTGTAAACCCTTAATTTATTGTTTGCTTCATGTAACTCTTCTTTATATTTTGTAGGACAACCCACATTTTGATATGATGTTTGAAGAGGTCTATAATGTGGAAGCCTACAGCTGTGCCTCCAAGTACTCCTTCACTCGATGTTTAATTAAACTGAACACTCTGCACACGAAGGTTGACATCAAGGTGTTAAATTTCGACTCCTCTTACATTGAGGAAGGTGTAATTTGGTCTTCAAACAACGGGGACTGTTTAGTACTTATGAGAATATGTTTTTATGCATCTAATCTTCTGTGCTTATCTTTATGTCCTATTCCATAGATTACACGATTAGCGTCAATTGATCAATGTCTCATGTGAATTGTTATATCTGTTTACATGAACCATCTTAAGGCCACGTCACGCTAAGCAACTTACCAGCGATCCCAACAACGATAGGGATCGCTGGTAAGTTGCTAGGAGGTTGCTGGTGAGATGTCACACTGCGACGCTCCAGCGATCCCACCAGCAACCTGACCTGGCAGGGATCGCTGGAGCGTCGCTACACGAGTTGCTGGTGAGCTCACCAGCAACCAGCCACACGTGCAGAGAGCAGGGAGCAGCGCACACTGAGCGCTGGCTCCCTGCTCTCCTAGTTACAGCACACATTGGGTTAATTACCCGATGTGTGCTGCAGCTACATGTGCACAGAGCAGGGAGCAGCGCACACTGCTTAGCGCTGGCTCCCTGCTCTCCTAGTTAGAGCACACATCGGGTTAATTAACCCGATGTGTCCTGCAGCTACATGTGCACAGAGCAGGAGCCAGCACTGACAGTGAGAGCGGCGGACGCTGGTAACAAAGGTAAATATCAGGTAACCAAGGACAGGGCTTCTTGGTTACCCGATGTTTACATTGGTTACCAGCCTCCGCAGAAGCCGGCTCCTGCTGCCTGCACATTTAGTTGTTGCTGTTTCGCTGTCACACACAGCGATCTGTGCTTCACAGCGGGAGAGCAACAACTAAAAAATGGCCCAGGACATTCAGCAACAACCAACGACCTCACAGCAGGGGCCAGGTTGTTGCTGGATGTCACACACAGCAACATCGCTAGCAACGTCACAAAAGTTGTTCGTTAGCAGCGATGTTGCTAGCGATGTTGCTTAGTGTGACGGGGCCTTTAGTGTTTGAGACTGTACAGACCAGGTTGTAGATTAAATACTTTGTCAGATTGTTACTGAACGGTTTTAGGTGCTCATGCATTGTGGGAATCAGTTAAAAGCAATAGTGAATGTTACATAGACAATAACTGTGAGTATACAATAGAAAGGATCATTTCTTAGGTCTCTTGTTAAAAGATAATTTGTTACAGACAATAATAATAAAGGTAAATATCAACAATGACAGTAAAATGAAAGAAATGTTTTTTTCAGCAAATGAAAATTGGCATCACACGTTGTAAAAGATGAGATTCAAATACTCTTCATAACCAGCCAGATGCAATTGGTGTGAACTGGGACCAGGACTACTATCCCTTATTCCTAAATCAAAGGGGTCAAGACTTTGCTAAAAGACAAAAACTTGAATCTAGTTGGATATTTTGAAGAGAACATAAAAAAAATCACAATCTAAGGACAAAAAACTAATTTTTGAAATTGACCGTCTGATTACTCACAATCAGGATTGAATATACTGTATTTTTCAGATTATAAGACGCACTTTTCCTCCCAAAAATTTGGGAGGAAAATGAGTGGTGCGTCTTATAATCCGAATGTAGCTTACCGGGGGGGGTGTGCTGGAGAGGGGTCGTAGGACGCAGGGGCAATTCTGCGAGCACTGTGGGGCTCTGTGCTGTGGGCGCTCTAGGGCTCTGTGCTGCAGGAATGTGCGCTGCGGTGCTGTGGGCTGCTCTGTGGTACGGGACTGCTATGTGCTGCGGAGCTGCTCTGTGCTGCGGTGCCATTCTGCACATGTTGGTGGTGCAGGGTTCAAATCATAGTGCCTGGAGTTGGCGCATGCACAGGTGGAGCTCTCCGCTCAAGATCTCATCTGCGCACATGTTATCTCCATCCCATTGATGTACCAGCAGTGGACTTAAGGGAAATTGTGCCCAGAGGTGGCGCGTGCACAGATGAGATCTCGGCTTGTCATTTTCATAGAGCTCAATCATTTCTTTGAAACCTGTACAGCCAACAGTTCCTGGATATTTTCTCTGCCTCACAGCACCGCCGAGCATCTAGTAAACCTGCTTCACTGCCCACTGCATCGCCCTGCCCCACCGCCTCCTGTGACCCCCGCTCCACCACCTCTGCCACCCCAACTCCCCCCTGATAAGACAACAACAAATAATAAGACAGACCCTATTTTTTTTTCTCTAAATTTGGAGTACATCTTATAATCTGGTGCATCTTATAAAACGAAAAATACGGTAATTGTGTAGGAAATTGGATGATGCTACAAAACTTCTCAGGGAGTAACATTAGGCATAATTGTCAGTCATACAGGTCATGGATTCATTGACCTCAGACTTCAAAATCAGTCCTGAAGTATGGTTATCCAGTGCTCAATAAAAAAAAAAAATTAAGTTATGGTCATGATATAGCAATACAATAATATAAATAATATACATAATATGAACTTTGAATTTGTATTAAAAGTTCAAGAGTAGAATTACAGTTAAGGCCCCGTCACACATAGCAATATACCAGGCCCCGTCACACGTAGCAGTACCCGCCCCCGTCGTTTGTACATCATGGGCAAATCGCTGCCCGTGGTGCTCAATATCGTTTGGAGCCGTCACACTGACTAACCTGCCTAGCGACGTCGCTGTGGTCGGCGAACTGCCTCCTTTCTAAGTGGGCGGTCCGTGCGGCGTCACAGCGGCATCACTAAGCGGCTACCCAATAGAAGTGGAGGGGCGTAGATGAGCGGCCGTAACATCCCGCCTACCTCCTTCCTTCCTCATTGCCGGCGGCCGCAGGTAAGCTGTTGTTCGTCGTTCCCGGGGTGTCACATGTAGCGATGTGTGCTGCCTCGGGAACGACGAACAACCTGCATCCTCAACAATCAACGATTTTTTGAAAATGAACGACGTGTCAACGATGGACTATTTCGTGAGTATTTTCCATTGTTAACGGTCGCTCGTTGGTGTCACACGCAACAACGTCACTAACGATGCCAGATGTGCGTCATGGAATCCGTGTCCCCGGCGATATATCGTTAGATACGTCGTTGCGTGTGACGGGGCCTTTAGTCAAGTTATTAGGTACTGACCTAGCAGATCTATCAAAGTAGGAGCCTGTCTTGGTGGTTAGTTATCTGATGGAAACATGAAGAACAACTTTTAGGGTATCTGCATATGACATCTTTAAAGAAGGACTGCCGTCAAAGTTTTTTAGCAGAGAAAAAACACTTCCTATTTCTACATAGAGCTTAGAAGGATTTAGCTAGCCTGTTCTTAATTGTCTGATGTCATAGGCCTAATCGAAAAGAGACAAAATAACTGGGTAGAGGGGCAAAATGAGCAATTGTAAGGACATAATGCTATGTAATATGATGAATGCAATATACTAAGAGGATAAAAACACCCTCAAGCTTTTTCTAGATGAAAAAGCCAGAGTTCTTTTCCCAAAAGTGGATTCGCTGGCGGTTTTGAGGGGGTCTTTCCTGTAATTTACACTATTTCTATTGAGTGAAAGCTGTCCTGAAGGATGAAGATGCCATTTCTTTTATCTGCTTCATAGTTAATGAAATCTGAAGTGAGTTAGAAAAGTCTGAATATATGCACAACAATGTTATTTTTATATTGCTGTGTATTATGTTCACTTTTTTGCATTGGGTTTGTGATGCTTTTTCACGTGGGTCTCAGGTGGAATCTTCCTGAAAAGGTGTCATGTGCACATACCCTTATGTGGTCTTAGAAAGCTTTTCCCAAACACTTTGTAAGGTTTCTGTTCATTGCCCTTATCCTATATTTAACACTAGAAGTCCCAGAAATTTCGAGCTTCCCCTGAAGTCCCGAAAGAGGGTCAAATGACATACAACAAACTGAATAGAACTAACTAGAAACTAATGCTGGGTTCACACATAGCGACGCAGCAGCGATCACGACGGGCGACCTGACCTTATCAGGATCGCTGCTGCGTTGCTACATGGTCGCTGGTGAGCTGTCAAATAGGCAGATCTCACAGCGACCAGTGACCAGCCCCCAGCCAGCAGCGACGGGTGGAAGCGGTGCTGCGCTTGGTAACTAAGGTAAATATTGGGTAACCAAGGGCTTGGTTACCCGATATTTACATTGGTTACCAGCGCACACCGCTTAGCGCTGGCTCCCTGCACGCCAGAGTACACATCGGGTTAATAAGCAAACCCTTGCTTATTTACCCGATGTGTACTCTGGCGTGCAGGGAGCCGGCATTACAGGCAGCGTGAGAGCGTCAGAAGCTGGTAACGAAGGTAAATATCGGGTAACCAAGGAAAGGGCTTCCCTTGGTTACCCGATGTTTACCTTGGTTACAGCTTACCGCAGGCTGCCAGAAGCTGGCTCCCTGCTTGCTTCAGTTCATCACTCTCTCGCTGTCACACACAGCGATGTTGATGCTTCACAGCGGGAGAGCAACGAGCAAAAAATGAAGCGGGACATTCAGCAACGAGCGGCGACCTCACAGCAGGGGCCAGCTCGTTGCTAGATGTCACACACAGCGACAGCGACGGGACGTCGCTGCTATGTCACAGAAAATGGTGACGTAGCAGCGACGTCGTTGTCGCTGTGTGTGACACCACCTTAAATGGCTAAACTCAATGGAAAACAACAACCTCCTGTGGTGCGACAGTAATGGCCTTAATTACAGAACAAAACACAGTTATTATAGGATGTTAGCTAAAATCCTTCAGGTCACTTGACCCGTCTCTGGGTTCCAAAGGTAGAAATGTTAAATGACCCCTCTTTGGGACTTCTAGTGTTAAGTACCCTGTCCTTACAATAGTGGTATGGCAGTGTCCAGTCCTCTGGCACCCAATATCGCTAGCCAGCACCCTTTATATCTGCCCTTACACAATGTGATATTAAAGGGACTGTCTCAAATTCTTAAATGGTTAAAATTACAAGGTGTTGTAATAAGCATCTTTGTAATCTACCTTTTAATAAATATCCTCTTAAAACCTCAAGAACGGTAGGATTTTTAATTTTTTAGTTTACAGCTTGGTGCCTATGTTACCAGCCACCTTGCATTCTCAGAGAAGCAGGTGACTTAGGCAAAATTGCCCCTCGTCACAGCCCAGCATCTCGCACGCTCTCTCCTCTGTTGCAGAGCGTTGCAAGCAGGAGCGATGCTGGGCTGTGACAAGTGGGGAAACGCCGCCAACAGCCCAGTCACTCAGGAAGACACAGTGATGTTAGGTCAACAGGAAGTTGACGTGATATTACCAGATTTCAGAGGTCATGGAGCCCGGGGGCGTCACTTGATGGGGATGAGCGCCGCAATAGCACCGCTCACAGGCAGAATGTGCTACACAAGGTATTTGACAAAAGCTTTCCCTATGAGTTTTACAGCGATGTGGCCACTAATGCTGAGTAGTGAACCACCCCTTTAACCAGAATGTCAATCTCTAGAAGAGTACAGCCCCAGCAATGCAGGAAGCCTTGAGGCAAAAGGAATGGGCACTACGGAAGATAGATTACATGGGTTTTTCCATGAACAAAGTACATTTTAAAAGGAACCTGTTAGGTGCAATATGCACCCAGAACCACGAGCAGTTCTGGGTGCATATTGCTAATCCCTGCCTAACCGTCCCTGTGTATACTAGCATAGATAAAGAGATCTTTAGAAAAAGTATTTCTAAAGATATTTACCGTATGCTATTGAGCGAGGGCCTAGTCCCCTGGGCGTTAGTTCCCCGGCCAGTCGCCCCTCATTAGCATGTTAGTACGCCTCTGTGGATGTGCTATCATGCTAATCAATACACAGCGTCACAGGATGATCTCAGTCTCCTCTCCGCTGCCATCGCGTCCAACGGGGAATTTCGGCTCAGTGCGCATGAACCAGAAGTTTCGGTCATGTGCACTATGAAGCTGGGTGTACGTGTCCTGGCTTCAAACTGAAGTAGTGCGCATAACCCAAACTCCAGGGTCATGCGCACTGAGCTGAAATCCAGTGTCGGATGCAATAGCAGCAGAGAGGTGAGTGAGATCATCCTGTGACGCTGTGTATTCATTAGTATGATAGCCCCTCACTCATTAGCATACGATAAAAGATCTTTAGAAATACTTTTCCTAAAGATCTCTTTTACTATGCTAGTGTATACAGGGACGGTTAGGCAGGGATTAGCAATATGCACCCATAACTGCTCGTGATTCTGGGTGCATATTGGACCTAACAGGTTCCCTTTAATCAATAGATCTTGGAGTCATATCTCCTACAACTGAATGTGTTAAAAAATGTTCCTGTGCTGATATAATCTTATATATGTGTCCCTGCAGTGTACTGTGTAATGGCTGTGTCTGACCGTACAGGGACATGGTTTAATCATACCACAGCTCCTGGGTATGGTGGCAGTAAAAGAATGTACAGTCAGGGCAGCATGGGATCAGAGCTTCTGCTTTCTGTGAGGTAAAACATTTCCCTGCCTGTTTATAAACCAGTTTTACCTGAAAGAATTAAATCAGTTATAATTACATGCTGTCCTGCTGTCTGTATGCTTTCTTTTGTTTCTTCCACTGTCCAGTAGCTGTACAGTCAGATACGGAAATAAACACAGTACATAGCATAGACACATCAATAAGATTATCTCCGCAAAGGAACTTTGATACAACCCCTTTAAATTATTATTATTATTATTAAATTCTGATTGTGTTCATATATGCACTGTCCTCCTCATTTATGTAAATACCTTAATTATCCCTGATCTTCTCTGTGCATATTCTAGTCTTCCGGTATATCAAGAGTACTAAGAACGATATAGCTTATATTCCATTCAGTAACATTAGTAAGGATAAAACCCTCTTATACCCTATTGGTAAAAAGTCTTTTATACTTAATAGGACAGATAGTGACATTTGTTTTCTAGGACTTTTCTGCTTTTATTTGCATATCTTTAATATTCTCAATAAATTAGAATGTCAAAATTGTCTGTTTGTCTTTACTTTTAGATTTTTGCTCAATTAGCTTCTTTAGTATAAGCCGTGAAAAGAATGATCGTGCTGCTATCAGCCATCACAAGTTTAAAAAAACTGCAAATATGTACACGTTAAAACAAACCCCAAAAACAAACAGTATTCCTATATACAAGAACGCTAGATATCAGGACTATTCCCATGAAGGAAACTTTCAATGTAAAGAGACATGTTCTAAGTCAACTTGCTGTATAATAACTATGTAGCCACCCTCCAAGGCTGCGTTCACATATTATAATAGAGTTAAAGTTATTGGAAGAAAGAACACATTGTTTTGAAATGAGTTTGCAAAATTGTGGCAAATAGACTGAAAGGCAAAAGGGTAACAATGTTTTGAACTTTTGATTTTCAGGCTCCATATCTCACCATTCGCTACAGTATCTAACATTAGGATATCATAATTTTATAGACAAACATCTTGGCTATCTCATACATAAATTTGACTTGCAATTATTTAGCACATAATTATTTATGCAGATTCTTGTCATGTCACTGCTTTGTTACTGTTTTGCTCCTCAAAATCCATTTTTTTATTTTTGTGTTCGTACTTTGTAAACTCACCTTTGGCTTTCAACACTGCCTGAATCCTTCTGATTGTCTCTTCAGGCAGAAAGGAGATGAAGTCTAGTCCCACCTATTAAAAGTAGCAATCCTAAAAGTCAAAAGTGGACCTTTAACGAGCCTTTTCATATTATCATCCTTTTCATAGGATTTATGCCAGATCAGAACCTCAATATGCAGACACAGTGTTTCGGGATGATTGTCCCTCGTCAGTGCAAAGTATGAGATCTGATATGGCTGTATGAGAAGCTATAGTGGGGTCTAAGGGGAAAAGCTTTTCTCCTTGCGGAGACTGACAAACCAATCTGGCTGTCAGTGGTAAGTGTCATGATCCAGACCGTCTTTTCCCTGCTGCTGGTTACACCCAGCTCTGGCCTGGTCATGTCAGGGGTTAAATTCCCTTGCCTCGTTCTGGTTCCCAGGACACTATATATTGCCTCTGTACCTATGGCTCAGTGCCAGTGATATTACTGCCATGCAGCTTGTATACTGGTACTGGTGAGTGTCCCTGATCTGTTCTGCCTCCCTGCTACTTTGTCCTGACTTTGACCTTTCCCCATTCATCTGCCCGTCCCAGTCCCTGACTTCCCTCTCCTGTCTGTTGTTTGTGTTTCCCTCTGTTTACCTGATCTCCCGGCTTCCGACTCGGTTCTGTTTTCTGACTTTGATATTGATCCTCCCTTTGCAGTGACTCGACTTTCCTGGCTAGACCCTGACTGTTTGACTACTCTATTGCCCCCTGGTGGTTCACCTGTTAACATTGCTGAAGTTACTCTGCTGTTCTTCAGCTGTCTTTCCGTTACAGTGTTTCCTTGTCTCACCTTCCCTAATCTGCTGCCACCTAGTGGGGATTACGCTGTACTACGTCTTACTAGCCTTTGTACAGCGTGACAGTGAGGAGCCTTATAGCTACAATGCTCCTCTGGGAAATATTCAAATTGTCTCTTCAGGGAGGAAGGAGACAAACTCCTTCTGGGTATTCTCTCAATTCAAGCATGTCTTGACTAAAATCTGATCCCAGGTCTCTTTTACACATTCCCAAAGTTGGTGCATATTGGTTGACACACTTTGGAATGTATACAGCTTTTTCTTTATGAAGTGTTCAATTGGGTTGAGGCCTAGGAACTCTGAAGGCCAGTTCAGCACCTCTACTTATCTTTGTACCATTTCCTTGCCAATCTCAATGTATCCTTTGGGTCATTGCCCTGCTGGATCACTATGCCGTCCTTTTCCTAACTATAGTAATATAGTGTAACTTGTGTCGCATGCTGATTGCATGAACATCAGTGATCTCACTACTATGAAGCATACGAGTCACCTTTAGAACTGATATACCCTTTGATGAGCCAACTTGTTGACTTCAATATTTTGCCTGACGTCCCTCTCTTGGCTTTTGAATTGATGGACAGACTTCATTTCGTATTCTTCCAACTGTCAGGGCGCTCACATGATGCAGTTTGGTAATTTGTTTGACTGCGAGACTGCCATCGATGAGCTGGATGATGTGGTTTCTCTTTTCTTGTGAAATATTCTTCATGGCTGCTCTTCAACTTGAACCAGTGACCTTTCTCTTGGAAATCAACCTAATAACACACTGAGCTATTAAGGAATGTGAAAACAGGTTCTAATTTGAAAAGTATAGGAAAAAAAATATTATTCCACCACCAGGAGCAAAACAGTAACATGACAAAACCTGCATAACTAATCATATGCTAAATAGTTGTGTGGCACCCCTGAGGGTCCAGTCACCACAGAGGTACTGCACCTCAGTCAGAGGTGTGATATCCCATTCTCTGGTAAGGAGGAGGTCATAGGTCGTTGTTCACACACACACACACACTCTTAGGGGCCCTTTTCACACTACGACATCGCAAGCCGATGCTGCGAGGCCGAGCACGATAGTCCCCGCCCCCGTCGCAGCTGCGATATCATGGTGATAGCTGCCGTAGCGAACATTATCGCTACGGCAGCTTCACATGCACTCACCTGCCCTGCGACGTCACTCTGGCCAGCGAACCGCCTCCTTCCTAAGGGGGCAGGTCGTGAGGCGTCATAGCGACGTCACACGGCAGGCGGCCAATAGAAGCGGAGGGGCGGAGATGAGCGGGACGTAAACATCCCGCCCACCTCCTTCCTTCCGCATAGCCGGCCGGGACACAGGTAGGAGATGTTCCTCACTCCTGCGGCTTCACACACAGCAATGTGTGCTGCCGCAGAAACGAGGAACAACATCGTAACATCGGTCTTTCTCAAATCATGGGAATTTCCAACACTAGTCTGATGATACGATTACGACGCTTTTGTGCTCGTTAATCGTATAAAAAATGCTTTACACACTACGATGTCGACAGCGATGCTGGATGTGCGTTACTTTTGATTTGACCCCACCGACATCGCACCTGCGATGTCGTAGTGTTCAAAGTGCCCCTTAGTATAACTACACCCCTTCAGGCCATGGTTAGGGTGAGATTGCTCCTTAGGGAGAGCACAGTCCCAGAGCCAGTCTGGAGGTGGGGTTACTTAGTGGGTGGACACTTAGAACAGAGTGAGAGAAAGGGGTTGGAAGGTGGAGGGTGAAGGATGTAAGGAGGAGAGAGGTCCTGAGGACTAGAGCCGGAGGAGCTTGTCCTACGACAAGCAGGAAAAAAGAAAGGAAGAAGGGGTCCCAGAGTCACGGGCAGTGAGAGATGGACCAGTGGGCTCGCATCCACATCTGACATAGCGGTGTGGAGGGACTAGGTCGCAAAGGGGACCGGCCCCTAGACTAGTGGAGAACAACCAGGCTCAGCTAGCAAACCGGAGGCTGAGGTAACTTTATGTGCCAAGGACGCAGCCAAACGCAAATCCCTCAAAAATCTAACCACAGAGGGCTAGGGAACAAGGGCAGAAGAGCCTCCCAAACAAGACCTGTGGACACCGGCTCGGGGCACTGTGTGTGAGGGTGCAGGGCAGATGACCAGAAAAAGGATACAGAAAGGAACACCAGCTCTGTGCCTCCAAATTGCCAGAGGATTGGCTGGATCCTGTCACCGTCGGACCCAGCATTCCGAGGGTGGTGTTTGACTGGCTGTGATAACCTGGAACTGCCAATTGTGAGTAAAAGAAACAATGATTGCATCTCGCTATGTCCTGGAATCATTGTCTGTGCCGCCAGCTCCGTGCCATTAAAAGCATTCCATCTGCTAAAATCCTCTTACGGTTGCCCTGGGGTCCAGCTCCACCTGTGGGGAGCTGTACCATCTTAGCTGCATCACCATCTGCCCCAGCGGTCCCATCCCGCAGCGTCGGCTATACATTGCCAAAGACCACAGGTGGCATTACGACTTATATACTGTATATATTACCTGCATCATTTAAAACGACACCGCCAGGGTCACAAAGTTGGGCACTGCCGCCATGACCTCCTCCCGAACGAGAACCGGCCCGGTTCCGAGTAGCCCCGCGACCCTGGTGGGCGTGTCAGTTGCAAGTCAAGTTTATGTATGAGATGGTTTTCACTAGTGATGAGCAAGCACTAAAATGCTCGAGTGTTCGGTACTCGAATCGAGCAGATCAGAAGCATACAGACTCGATTCGAGTAATGCGTATAAAGGAATTCAATGGGAATTCAATGGGAAAAGCGAATATTTTCTTAGAAGACCCTCCCTGGAGGGCTGCAAGAGCAGGAAAAGTCGCTGAAATGGAATGGAGACAGCATGGGGAAGACGCCTGAATGCGTCTCTGACTCCGCAAGTTACTGCTGGGAATAATGTTGTCAGAGTATTACTCCTCTTTTATGCACTGACCATAAAACATACAAAACTGAAGATGAAGTGTGTTTTACAGGACAAAATGTTAGGAAATATTTTTCCTGTATAATGACTTGTACATAAGGCAAAATGAAAAAAAAAAGCATCTCCACCATTCAATATCTGGGTCATCTCTCACCGTATTTCCCCATTGCCTATCACTATAGTAGATGACATAGTAAAGGGGAAATAAAACCACACCCCTGGTAGTCACACCCCTGTAGTTTTAACATTTTACTACCTTACCTGGCCATGTGATGTGTGTGACTTTGACACATTTTGAATATTTTATGGAGGGAGTCTAAAACTCACGAAGCTTGAGCAGACAATACAAGAATTGTTAAAATTGTTAGGCAGTGGGACTCCTAGACTCATAAAGCCCATATGCGAAGAGCCTATATGCAAGAGCTGAAAACATTTACCCCTGGGAGGTATATATCTTATATATGTAAGAGAATTGTAGAGGTAGGCCTCATACACATCCTGGAAAAAATTATAATGGACAGCAACACAAACACTTGAAAAATTAAGACTGGAGTCGCCTGATGACGTCTAAAAATTTGGAGCAAGGGCCGTCTGATGATCCTCCAAAAATTTGGAGTGAGGGCCACTTAATGACCCTCAAAAAATTTGGAGCAAGGGCCGGCTGATGACACTATAAAGATTTTGACCGAGGGTCGCCTGTTTCCCCTGTCATAATTTAGAGCGAGGGCTGCCTGATGACCCTCTAAAAATTTGGATCAAGAGCCACCTGATGACCCTCTGAAAATTTGGAGGAAGGGCAGTCTGATAATCATCTAAAGATATTGACTGAGTTGTAACCTCCTTCTACGGACTCATCGCCTGTCCGTATCCAACTATAGGCATATATGTTGTTAACTGAGATAAGAATGTGGATGATCCAGATCCTCTAATATACCATTGGTCATGGTGTCTTTTGTGGTGGGCTACGGCATCTATGTATCACATGTGGGGAATAGTCAAATATGTGTTTGCATTTTTTTGGTTTCTCATTTGGGGGATGGGACCTTAGGGGTTATGTTGACCCCGAATTGTATGATTTATGTAATGTATAAAATCTTTAATAAAAACATTTTGGTTTAAAAAAAAAAAGATATTGACTGAGAGCTTCCTGATGACCCTTTAAAAATTTTGAGTGAGAACCACCCGATGACCCTGCAAAAGATTTGGAGCCGCCTAATAACCCTTTAAAGATTTGGACCATAGGCCATCTGTTTACCATCTTAGATTTGGAGTGATAGCTGCTTCATGACCCTGAAAACGTTATGAGCAAGTGCCGCCTGATGACCCTCAAAAGATTTAGAGCAAAGGTTTCTTGATGACCCTCTAAATGTAAGGGCCACCTAATTACTATTAAAAGATTAGGAGCAAGGGCCGCCTGATCCCTGTCAAAAAAATTTGGAGCCCGATGACTCTAAAATTTTGAAGCAAGAGCTGCCTTATGACCCTCTAAAAATTTGGAGGAAAAGACACCTGGTGACCCTCTAAAAATTTTAAAGGAGGACTGCCTGTTTACCCTCTTAAAATGTGGAGCGAGGGCCAACTAAAGACCCTCTAGAAATTTGGAGCAAGGGTCACCTGATGACCCTCTAAATATTTGGATGAGGAACCACCTGATGACCCTCTAAAGATATTGACCAAGGGCTGCCTATTTTTCCTGTTAAAATTTGGAGCGAGCGCCGCCAGATGACCCTCTAATAATATGGAGCAAGAGCCACCTAGTGAACCTCAAAATATTTGGTAAGAGCGCCGCCAATTGACCATCTAAACATTTTGAGCAAGGGCTGCATGATGACATTGTTGATTTGGTGGAGATGGAGGTGGAGGAGAAGAAAAAGAAGAAACCATGAACAGTATTTCCTTCTTATAGTGGGAAGCGATAAATGGAAATACACCAGAAAAAAAGGTACATTTCAATTGGCTTTAGTTTCAGCTACTGTCATCCGGTGGGGTTAAGAAGTCTGGGCCAATTAAGGCCTTGTTCATTTTGATAAGAGTAAAGCGGGCTTTACACGCTGCGACATCGCTAATGCGGAGTCGTTGGGGTCACGGATTTTGTGACGCACATCCGGCCGCATTAGCGATGCCGTTGCGTGTGACACCGATAAGCGATTTTGCATCGTTGCAAAACAGTGCAAAATCGCTAATCGGCGACACGGGGGTCCATTCTCAATTATCATTACTTCAGCAGTAACGAAGTTGTTCCTCGTTCCTGCGGCAGCACACATCGCTCCGTGTGACGCCGCAGGAGCGAGGAAGCTCTCCCTACCTGCCTCCCGGCCGCTATGCGGAAGGAAGGAGGTGGGCGGGATGTTACGTCCCGCTCATCTCCGCCCCTCCGCTGCGATTGGGCGGCGGTTCAGTGACGTCGCTGTGACGCCGCACGGACCGCCCCCTTAGAAAGGAGGCGGTTCGCCGGTCACAGCGACGTCGCCGGACAGGTAAGTATGTGTGACGGCTCTGGGCGATGTTGTGCGGCACGGGCAGCAATATGCCCGTGTCGCGCAACAGATGGGGGCGGATACCCACACTAGCGATATCGGGACCGATATCGCAGTGTGTAAAGTAGCCTTTAGTCTGTCAGCATTTTCAGTTGACAAGTGGATGTGACTATCAGTTATTATGCCCCTGACGGGATTAACCTACTGTGACAAAACACTAGGGCAGGTCAACATATCCAAGGCGTAGAGAGACAATTCATGCCTCATGTCCAGCTTGGATATCCATTAGTGGTACAGCAAAGAGGAATCACGGAGGATGCTGGTACAGTCAGCTAGGTCCTACTTCACCATCTTCAAAAACTTTATCCTCCTTGTGAGACTACACCATGCATCAGGGCCTGGGCGCTAAGAGCTTCTAATTAAAGTGTTCCAGAACTTTGATAGTGTAACCCTTCCTTTGTTTGACCTGGTGTGTGTTTCCCATATCTCTTCAACTTGGTTACCCAAGGACAACGACCTCTGCTGCCAGTGTTGTCAGATTTTTGTACTAATTGTCTGACTAAGGCCTTCTGGGATTGCAACATTTTAATAGCCCTCTGTGCTGCAGTCAGAAGAGATGCAAAGTTCTCCTTGTATGGGTCAAGAAGGGTGAACAACCAGGTATCGGTGTTGGCCAAAATGAGAATAACATGTAAGTCATGGGAAAGGCAGCCAGACAAGCAAGACTTCAAACAGGCAAGACTTCCCTGTCCCCACCAGAAAGATGACTCTCCATCACCTCCTCCCTCTCCTACTCTCCAGCCCATCCACATTGAACAGATGGGAGGAAGCTGATGTGGGTAGCACCTTCTGTAGTGCAGGCAACCATCTCCTGTTTCTCCTCCACTGCATCCTCATTATCATTCAATCCATGCAGACATGAGATAACGCTGGGGTGGGTAGTATCACCCTGTGTACTTTCTTCTTCTTTCTCCACCTTGTCCATATGCAAAGCTTCTTTTAATTCTGAGCAGCGAGTGTTTGAGTAGACACAGAAGCGGGATGGTTAAGCAAATTATGGCATCATCACCGTTCACCATCTTGAATGATTCCTCAACGTTTTGTTGAACCTGACAGATGTAAGACATCCATTGCCACTAGTTGGTTCTTATATGCAGAGGCTAATATACCAACTGGCATGTTGTAGGTGGTATTCAACTACTGCCCTTTGCTACTCATAAAGACTTGCCAACATGTGTAATGTGGAGTTCCAGCGTGTGGGAACGTCGCACATCAGTTGATGATGTGGCACTTGGAAGAGCTGCTGCAGCACTGCCAGACCGGCGGCAACTGTAGCTCACTTGCGAAAATGGGCACACACAGTGTACCTTCACAAGTAGCTCAGGCAAATCTGGGAAGGTTTTCAGAAAACACTGAACCACTAAGTTGAGCATGTGTGCCAAGCATGGTACTTATGCGATCTTGCCAAGCTTCAGAGCCGCCACCAGGTTACAGCCATTATCACACATGACCATGCCTTGTTGTAAGTTCAGCGTCGAGAACCAAAGATCTATCTGGTCTGTTATAGCTTTCAACAACTCTGTGGCAGTGTGCTGTTTCTCACCTAAAGAAAGCAGTTTCAGCCGAGACAGTTCTCCAGTGTTTCCAGCTTGAGACTGATATGGACAACGTGCTTCGAGTTGACAATTTGGAGATGGATGATGCGGAGGAGGAGGGGATGCAGGAACTGGTGTAGGGTATGGAGGTAACCCTGATAGAAGTAGGGCCCGCAATCCTTGGAGTCAGTAACACGTGTGCCGTACCAGGGTACGACTCGGTACCGGTCTCTAGAAGGTTCTCCCAGTGTGACATTAGGGAAATGTAGTGTCCCTGGCCACAAGCATTTGTCCACGTGTTGATGGTTAGGTGGATCTTCCAAGTAACCACATTTGTCAGGGCACAGGTGATGTTATGGGACATGTGCTTGTGTAAGGCATGGAAGGAACATTGGGAGAAATAGTGGCTGGTGGGGGCTGAGTAGTGAGTGATAGCCGCAGGTTGTGGAAACTCTCAGTGTCCCCAAGCCTAAACAATAACATTTTCAGGGCAAACAGTCTGGTAATTTGCGTGTTTAGTGTTGGGCCTATGGATGAGTGGCTGGCTACAACTGTTTGCGTTCCAAGATGTGGCATAAGGACAGCTGAACGCTACACTGGGACAACGACTCTCCCTGATCTGATTGTAGACGACAATGGGTCAAGGACTACATCACCAGATTTTATATAAGATCCGATGATGCAATGTGGCTGGCCAATCACAGTAATGCAAGTAGCCAACATGGCTACGGCATTGCTTGTTCTTATTATTCTTGTCTGACCCTGGACAGTTAGGTGACTATGCCTCAGTTTACTCCCTGTATCCACAAAGTGTCTTCTTCATATCCTGATCCCGGACCGTTACCTGACTACATCTCACTTGAATCCTTGTATCCCTGGCAAGCTCTTCTGGTACCTGACCCCGGATCTTCCTACTACCCAGCCTCCAGACTAGCCCCTGAGTAAGTGACTATCAGTACAGAGGCAAAATTTAATAAGTTCTGATTAAGCGTTGAATTTGTATAGATGAAAGGTGGGCCCTCTAAATCACGTCCTTGGTTGGATTAATGTTTCCCATAACAGCTTATTCTGGAAAGACACCTGAAACGACAGATATGATTTAAAGCTATTGGACGGAATAAAGAAAGACAAGCAATGTGCTGAGCACATATAAACTCATTGCATTACAGGTATAAAAGTTTTAAACATTCTAAAATTCTTTACAACAATAAGTAAACAATATTTCATTAAATTTAAACATATTCAGTAAAATTATTCTAACGCGTTGGGTTTTGCACTTTTGAACGAAAAGGAAGTACCAAGATAAAAAGGAAAAAAAAAGACAAGGAAGGAACTGACATAGCAGAACATCGCTGTCCTGGAAAATTACAGACATCATTGTGAGGAGGAGAAAAGAAAATAATATGAAAAGCTTCCTGTTCAGCAAAACTATGAATGGGGACATATTTAGGCATGCTAGATAAATCTGCAAGGAGAGAGACAGCAAAAGTAATTTGTAAGAGAACTATGGGCCCGATACATTAAGACTAATTAATTATTTTAATTTATTACGATCCACACACCACTTAATGAATAAGGCTCATTCCTTAACCCATTTGGCGATTTTCTGTTTTTCATTTTCATTTTTTCCTCCCCTTCTTCCGAGAGCCATAACTTTTTTTATTTTGCTGTCAATATTGCCATATGAGGGCTTATTTTTTTGCAGGGTACGAGTTGCAATTTTGCATGAAACCATTAGTTTTACCATATACTGTATTGGAAAACGGAAAAAAAATCCAAATGTGGACAAATAGTGAAAAAAGTAAAATACCACGATGTTTTTGGGTTGTTTTCTTTTTATTCACCGTATTCATTATATGGTAAAACTGACATGTCGGTGTGATGTCTCAGTTCGGCACGAGTTTGTTGATAACAAACATGTATACTTTTACTTTAATCTAAGAGGTGAAAAAAATGTAGAAGTTTGTCCAAAAAAAGAATAGCGCTTTTCTCGACATTTTCCGAGACCTGTAGCGTTCTTATTTTTCGGGATCTGGGGTTCAGTGATGGCTTATTTTTTTGTCTTGAGCTGATGTTTTTAATTATAACATTTTTGTGTAGATGCACGGTTTTGATCACCTGTTATTGCATTTTAAAGAAATGTTGTGGCAACCAAAAAATGTAATTTTGGTGTTACAAGTAAAATATATCTTTGTACCGTGTTAGCCAGTAGAGATAAAAAAATTTGTTTAAAAGAACTGAGAGTCCTCAGTGGTTGATGCCTTTTAATGGCTAATTGAAAAGATTGTAATAATAGCAAGCTTTCCAGACTACTCAGGTCTCTTCATCAGGCATGGTCTAACACAAAATCTGAAGAGTCACATATTTATACACAACAGGACATAGAAGACATATGTCCTGTTGTGTATAAATATGTGGCCCATCAGATTTTGTGTTATACCATGCCTGATGAAGAGACCTGAGTAGTTTGGAAAGCTTGCAATTATTACCATCTTTTCAGTTAGCCATTAAAAGGTATCAACCACTGAGGACTTCAGTTCTTTTAAACAAATTTTGGTGTTAGGCATTTTTTTCTCGTCATGCTGTGTAACGATCAGATTAATTGATTTTATATTTTGATAAGTCGGGCATTTCTGAACACGGCAAAACCAAATATGTGTATAGTTTTTATTTTTTTAACCGTTTTATTTTCAATGATGCGAATGGGGGGCTGATCGGAACTTTTAGGGTTTCTAATCTAATATATAAAGCTCAGTGTATGTATGTTTGTATGTATGTGTGTATGTCCGCTAAAGGAATCCGCACCGTCGCATTTACAATCACGAAATTTTGAACAGACACTCCATGTGACCCAGGGAACGTCATAGACTATGTTTTCACGGGAAAATTTAACCCCGCGCTTTACAGTTATTCACCAAAATCCTGCTTCCATTTAACTGAATGGAGGTGGGAGCTACTGGCTATTAATAGCAACTGTCAGTGGTTGCTATAGGAACAAAATAAACTGTTAGTATAAAAAGCTTATGCGTGAGGTAATAAGATGTCGGTGGGGAGACAGATAGAGAGAGACAGAAAGAGACAGACAGATAAAGAGAGACACAGACAGAGACAGACAGGGAAAGAGACAGGCAGGGACAGACGGGCAAAGAGAGAATGGCAAAGAGACAGATGGGCAAAGAGACAGATCTGGAAAGAGACAGATCTGGAAAGACACAGATTGGGAAAGGGACAGCCCTGGAAAGAGACAGTCCTGGAAAGAGACAGCCCTGGAAAGAAACAGCCCTGGAAAGAGACAGCCCTGGAAAGAGACAGCCGGGCAAAGAGACAGATGGGCAAAGAGACAGACCTGGGAAGAGACATCCTTGGAAAGAGACAGCCAGGCAAAGAGACAGCCGGGCAAAGAGACAGTCGGGCAAAGCGACAGATGGGCAAAGAGACAGACCTGGAAAGAGACAGACGGGCAAAGAGACAGACGGGCAAAGAGACAGACGGGCAAAAAGACAGACCTGGAAAGAGTCAGCCTGGAAAGAGACAGATCTGGAAAGATACAGACAGAGAAAGAGACAGCCCTGGAAAGAGACAGCCCTGGAAAAAGACAGCGGGGCAAAGAGACAGCCGGGCAAAGAGACAGACCTGGAAAGAGACAGACCTGGAAAGAGACAGATGGGAAAGAGACAGACGGGCAAAGAGACAGATGGGCAAAGAGACAGACCTGGAAAGAGACAGACGGGCAAAGAGACAGCCCTGGAAAAAGACAGATGGGCAAAGAGACAGCCCTGGAAAGAGTCAGCCCTGGAAAGAGACAGTCATGGAAAGAGACAGCTTGGGAAAGAGACAGCCTGGGAAAGAGACAGCCTGGGAAAGAGACAGCCCAGGAAAGAGACAGCCCAGGAAAGAGAAAGCCCTGGAAAGAGACAGCCCTGGAAAGAGACAGCCCTGGAAAGAGACAGCCAGGAAAAGAGACAGACGGTCAAAGAGACAGATGGACAAAGAGATAGACGGGCAAAGAGACAGCCCTGGAAAGAGACAGCCCTGGAAAGAGACATATGGGAAAAGCAACAGCCCTGGAAAGAGACAGACGGGCAAAGAGACAGCCCTGGAAAGAGACAGCCCTGGAAAGGGAAAGAGAAAGCCCTGCAAAGAGACAGCCGGGAAAAGAGACAGCCGGGCAAAGAGACAGCCAGGCAAAGAGACAGACGGACAAAGAGACAGACAGGCAAAGAGACAGATGGGCAAAGAGACAGACGGGCAAAGAGACAGACGGGCAAAGAGAAGATGGGCAAAGAGACAGACTTGGAAAGAGACAGACGGGGAAAGAGACAGACCTGGAAAGAGACAGACAAACACAGATGGGGAAAGAGACATAGGGGCAAAGAGACAGACGGGCAAAGAGACAGCCCTGGAAAGAGACAGCCCTGGATAGAGACAGCCCAAGGAAAGAGACAGCCCAGGAAAGAGAAACCCCTGAAAAGAGACAGCCGGGCAAAGAGACAGCCGGGCAAAGAGACAGACGGACAAAGAGACAGATGGGCAAAGAGAAGACAGGCAAAGAGACAGACCTGGAAAGAGACAGACCTGGAAAGAGACAGACGGGGAAAGAGACAGACAAAGACAGACAGGGAAAGAGACAGATGGGGAAAGAGAGAGACAGACAGACACACACATAGAGACAGACACAGAGATAGAGAGACAGACAGACACAGAGATGGAGACAGATAGATTGCTACAAATACAGACAGATAGAAACAGACAGACAGAGACATAGACACAGACAGACAAAGAAAGACACAGACAGAGAGACAGATAGACAGCGACACACAGACAGAGACTGGGAGAGAGACAGTTACTATCCCAGGCAACGCCCGGGTAGAGAGAGCAAAGGAGTGGCAGAGTAAGGGGACTGCTAGGGAGGTACCAGGCTCGAAAGGGTAACAGGTCCCAGTGCAGAGATTTATTCAATTTTCTCCTGCCAAACCTGCCGGTGGGGGCACTTCAGACCCACACCAGACCATACCACGTGGAGTCCCTGAAGGTAATGCACCGACACAACACCTGTGGGGCTTCACAAAAACACCTAGAAACATCAACAAAAGTTAGTTTAATATGGTGTATGTCCACCTTTTGCTGCGATTACAGCCTCAATTCTCCGAGGAATGGACTCATACAAGGTTTGAATTGTTTCCAAAGGAATTTTAACCCATTCTGCAGTTAAAACACCCTCCAGTTCTTTGAGCGACGATGATGGCGGAAATCGACGTGTAACTTGAATCTCTAAAATCGACCATAAATGCTCAATAATGTTGAGGTCTGGGGATTCTGGGGGCCAGATGAGATGCTCAACTTCATTAGAATGTTTCTTGTGCCATGCTTTAATGATTCTAGCTGTATGAATTGGTGCATTATCATCCTGAAAGATGACGTTCCCCTCCGGGAACAGTGCTTGAACCATGGGATGCACTTGGTCGCCTAAAATGCCTAAATAATCTCGGCTGTTAATTCTTCCATGAAGGGATATCATTGGCCCGGCAGATCTCCACGAAATAGCACCCCAGATCATCAGAGAACCTCCGCTATGTTTTACGATTGGGAGAAGGCAGTCTGGATGGAATGTTTCTTTCGGCTGTCTCCAAACATACACTCGGCCGGAGGTCGGAAAAAGGGGAAACGATGATTCGTCAGAGAATATCACGTTTCCACTGCTCGAGGGACTAATTCTGGAGATTTCTACACCACTCTAAACGCTTGGACTCATTTCTCATTGAGAGCAGCGGTTGAAGACAAAACCAAAGAATCTAGATGAACTCTGGGAGGCATGTAAGACTGCTTTCTTTGCTATTCCTGATGACTTCATCAATAAATTGTATGAATCATTGTTGAACCGCATGGATGCAGTCCTTCAAGCTCATGGAAGTCACACAAAATATTAAATATGGCTCTAATAGCACCACAACTTCATTCACAAACAATATGCAACATATCTTTGTATTAAAAGTTAATTATTTGTTTGAATTATTACTTTCTGTGGGCGACAAAACTTTTGTCTTGCCAAAATCTGACCTTTCTGTGTTCATTAAATGATCAATATTTCAGCTTTGCAGCAACTTTATTTTCATAACCTTAACCAAATTTGGGAGGATTTCAGCTTTCAAAAGAGTAATTTATAAAACCAATGGATGAATTTAAAGTCAGGTTATAAGCTTTTATTTACATAACATAGATAAGCGACAGAACTTCTGTCAGGGACTGCAGAGAGAGAGACACAGACAGACCTAGAGAGAGAGAGACAGATAGACATAGAGAAAGACAGACAGAGAGAGACAGACAGACACAGAGAAAGACAGATACAGAGATAGATAGAGACAAAGAGACAGACAGAGAGATACAGACAGACAGACATGGATAGAGACAGAGACACACATAGACAGAGACAGACAGAGACAGACACACAGAGACAGACAAACAGAGACAGGGAGAGAGACAGATAGAGACAGACAGAGACTGGGAGAGAGACAGAGAGACAGTTACTATCCCAGGCAATGCCCAGGTACTACTGCTAGCGTTTTCATATTTTTTAAAACCTTTATTAAACATTTTTTACTCCTTTTACTAGTCTCCCTACATGACTTTATCACTGCACAGTTTGATCACCTGTGGAATGCTGCTCTGATCAGCAGAAATGCTCATCTCTTGTCATCTTCCTCAGGAAGTGATCTTCTGTATAATTGGTGCGCACTCACTTGATAGAGCAAGGTGCTAGTGGATGGGTCAGCTATGACCAATTATTCAGGCACATGTGTAGGCAATATATAACAATGTTTCGACCTCTTGGTCACAATTGGTTGAACAGAAATTAAGCAAAAAAAAGTGAAGAAAGAAATGAATCATGCATGTTACTACACAAAAAAAAAATACAATATATACAAGATCAGGCAGGAAGCAATAGAGTACAGTATCCAGATGTCGGCGTATGCATTCAACAGTAAATTATCATCTGGTAATTGTAGTAGTGGGAGCTGATAGATCAAAGTCCTTAGCGTTCTCAAGAAACTGTATATTCAGCGGATATCTAGTAAGCAATCAATTATGGTACACAATATACAGCATAAAATAAGGCGATGAGCAGTCATCAATTATCAGGGACATCATGAATACCAAACAGATGATCAAACAGGGCATATCATCAAGTGGAAGCTATCGTGGAGCAGGATATATGATAAACATAGTCTGTCATATATTTGACAGAAAAATAAACACTGACCATGTGAGCCCTGTGGGTTGTGTGTAGTGCCTATAGGTTGGGCCTGTGCACAGACTGGAGAAAAGATAACCAGTGTGACATGATCCATATAATTGTACATTGGTGACACAGTGTGGTCTGATTGATGTTATTTACCTCTAGGGTATGTGTGGCTGGCGCTCCTGGGCTGAACTTTCTGTGAGGGTCTGTAAGGCTGATGCTCCAGTGCTTTAGCCCCTGTATGGGTATATATGGCTGGCGCTCCTGCGCTCTAGCTCCTGTACGTTCTGACAGTGCCCCGCAAATGCTGGTTTAAAAATACCACACCGGCAGGAAGTGTGATTCCCCATTGGCACATGCACAGTAGGAAGCAAACACGTCCATGTTGCCACTGGCAATCTATATTCTCTGCTGGCACATACGCAGTAGGAAGCATCCATGTTGCTGATGACATCCTAATATCAGAAGTAGAGCATTCTATACCCACGCCTGCATGTACAATTGCTGGATCTGTGTGGTAGTATGTTCCGAATTGGGCCTATATTAGGTGCATCTGAATAGAGACATCATGTGGGTATCCTGTCCCAGTCATACAGGTGTATGGGTGATATATGCAAAAGCTTTGTATGGGGGATATTAACTGAATGTAAAACTAAAAATAATAATGAAAATAAAAACAAAATTAAAAATAATAACAACAACAAAAAACTATAAAATATAAAGATTAAAAATTAAAAAATAAAGAATAAAAAATAAAGAATAAAAAATGAAAATTATAATAGGAAGTCAGGAATTCTAGTCAAGTTCTATGTTAGGTCGGTAATAGATGAATAATGTGTCATCTTTGTATCATGATTACCGAGTGTGTATGTATGTTGATGGACTGGTATGTCAAATATTGTGGGTGATGATGATATGCCATGAAATGAACAACCGTCTTACCGTGGACGTGAAGGAAAAGGAGGAAGGAAGGGAATTGGAAGGAGTTGTGGGATGAGGGAGGGGAATGCAGGTGATGGCATCATGGTACCTGATGAAATAAAGCACAAATCATGTTATCCAATCAATTTCTCTATTCAGTCCCTTTAGTATCAAAGTTAGTAATGTGTAAATTCAGGAGCTTTCCCGTTCCTTAAGTAGTCAAACATGATTACCACCTCGTCCTGAATGTGCAACCTGTTCCAATATTTGAAAACTCAATTGGGCCACATTGTGTTTTGCCCGGCAAAAGTGATAGGGTATAGGAAGCCATGTTTTATTGCACCTAATTGTGGACTTATCGCTCGCAATTGGTCCTTCACATGCTGGGTGGTTTCAGCCACAACCAAAAGGCCGCACAGGCACTTAACCACATAAACTGCAAAGTTCGTATTGCATGTATATTATACCTTTATGAGTATGTTTTGCCTGTCCTCGGGTGTGTGACCGTATCTCCTCTGATGACGTTGGAACATGCCGCTCAATTTAAACAAGGAAATGTGCCCTTATGTCTGGTATGGAAAAGTGTTTGACAAGAATTTTTTTGGGTTCTAAAGTCTGCTCTCACCAATTGGTCTTTAATGTTGGGGGGTGGGCGGGGGGCATTTTAATACACATCAGTGGAGGTAACATAAAAGACTTAATGTTGAGTTATGCTTGGTGGCGTAAAGGCCAGTATTTCCGAAAGATGGTGTATACCCTCAGCATGCAGGGGTTGTATTGGTGTATAAAAGGTAGTAGTTCTTGTTTCCTTGTGGGTAGTTGGCTGTCCTGGGTTCCAGGGCTCTCTGTTTCTCAGTTTTAATAATATGGAGGGTAATGTCATGCTTGGAATTCCCCAGTCATCTCATCTAGTCATGAGAGTAATCTTGAGGAGTCTGAAACTATGCATTTGACTCGTTCAAATTGTGAGCTAGGTAAGCTATTCTTTGTTGAACAAGGATGGCAACTGTCGTATAGTAGTAGTCTGTTACAGTCTGTAGGTTTAGAAGTCTATACTTAATGTACCATCAAGATTTTTTCATACCATCGTATCAAGAAATGCTATATCCCTCATATCAGAATTATGGGTGAATGTTAAACCTGATCTAGCCCAATTGAATTGTGAAAAAAGATTTCCAGGCTTGTTATGTCCCCCCGCCAAACGCTAAACATGTCAACTACAAAACAATGCCAACAAAGAGACTATTGTTGAAATAACGAATTAGTGTAAATATAGGCCTCTTCAAAGGCATTCATATACAAGTTTGAGTACGCCGGAGCTACATTCAAGCCCATAGCAGTCCCGCGTGCTTGTGTCGTGGGCGGAGAGGGGTGTTTGGGGAATGCCGCTCGCCTGGGGGAATCTCTGGCGCTCGGGTCCGGTGCTTCTGCTCCTCGGTGGCTTGAGCACGGGGACGGACCCGGGGCTCAAGTAGCGCCTCCTCGCCCACGAGTGAAAGGGGAAGGTTTGGTGGTGGAATGTCGGTTGTGACGTCACCCACAGGGTTGTGGTGATGGTGAGCACAACCGCTGCTAATGACAGGGGTTCCCGGGAGCGATGGCGGGGAGCAGCTGAGGTGTTGGCCCCTCCGTGGGTAGGGGCGTTTAGTCCCGGGGCCCCGGTTGGGGGAGAGGTTTGGTTGGATGGATTTTGGTGGGTAGGGGCTAGGTGCAGTTGCTGATGCTGGGAGGCAGCGCGGCAGCGGGGCAGCGATATGGTGCCGCGCTGTGCCGGATGGCACTGGTGTACTCACTCAGGTATTCAATAACAGAGTCTCTGGTAAACCAAACGGCTGGATGGACGGGTCCCGCAGTCGGCTGCGGCGTCTTCACTTTCCCTGGACGGGTTGAGGGCAGCTGTCTTTCCCTGCACCTGTGTGTAAGTGTTTGACCCCTATGGATTCCCACGGGTGGTCCGCTCCCCGGCTTGTACGTGTTGGAAGAGCCCGTTTTGCCCGCAGGCGCTGGCCCTTGGATCTCTGGCCCTTGGCGGTGGCACTTATACGGACGGGTTGGGCTGTTGCCTTCTGACGGGACTTGGGTGGGAATGAACCCCTGAGGTCCAGACCGCAATCAGAAAATTTGACCGTTACAGCGGCTTCCGAGCCTAGTCGGGGTCTGAGTACCCTGCCTTGGTGCTTAGCTTCACTCCGCTCCCCGGTTCGGTACCAGCGGGCCACCGCCTGACCCCGGTCCTACGGTTCCGCAGACGTCCACTAACTCCTGCATATGGCTACCACTGTCTGCCGACCTTGCTGACTGTGCCTGGGCTCCGACCCAGACACACACAGTCTCCACTTCACTCAACTCCAACTTCCACTCTCACTCCAATTAAACTCCAACTAAAAACTGACTTTTTCCCGCCTCCAGGCCTGTGAACTCCTCGGTGGGTGGGGCCAACCGCCTGGCTCTGCTCCACCTGGTGTGGACATCAGACCCTGGAGGGGGCAACAAGGGTTTTGTTGACGGGTGTTCCCTACCAGGGAAGGGGGTGTGTATGTGTGTGATGTTATACTGTGACCCCTGGAGTCCAGGGCGTCACGCTTGTATGTACCATTCATCCCCAAACAAAAAGAAATTGTCCTTAAGTACAATGGTCAGTAGATTCATACAAAATCGTATCCTCTCCATGCTCATTTGTGACTGTTCAATTGTCCTCCGTGTGCGCCAGCCCCAGCCATATATACCCATACAGGGGCTACAGCGCGGGAACACCAGCCATATATTCCCATACAGGGGCTACAGTGCAGTAGTGCCAGATATAAATACCGATACAGGGGCTACAGTGCAGGAGCACCAGCCATATATACCCATACAGGGGCTACAGAGTGAAAGCGGCAGCCATATATACCTTTACAGGGGCTACAGTGTGGTAGTGCCAGCCATAAATACCCATACAGTGGATGCAGCAAGGTAGTGCCAGCCATATATACCCATACAGTGGCTATAGCTCAGGAGCACCAGCCATATGTACCCATACAGAGGCTACAGCGTGGGAACGTCAGCCTTACATACCCATACAGGGGCTACAGTGCAGCAGCGCCAGCCTTATATCCCCATACAGGGGCTACAGCACGGGAGTGCCAGCCTTACAGACCCACACAGAAACTTCAGCACAAGAGCGCCAGCCACACATACCCTGGAGGTAAGTAACCTCATCAATCGGACCACACTGTGTCACCAATGTACAATTATATGGATCATCTCACACTGGTTATCTTTTCTCCAGCCTTTGCACAGGCGCCACCTATAGGCACTACATACAACCCACAGGGCTCACATGGTGAGTGTATTTTTCTGTCAAATACATGACAGACAATGTTTATCATATATCCTACTCCACAATAGACTCCACTTGATGATATGCCCTGTTTGATCATCTGTTTGGCATTCATGATGTCCCTGATAATTGATGGCTGCTCATTGCTTTATTGTATGCTGTATATTGTGTACCATAATTGATTGATTACTAGATATCCGCTGAATATAGTTTCTTTAGAACGCTAAGGACTTTGATCTATCAGCTCCCACTACTACAATTACCAGATGATAATTTGCTGTTGAATGCATACGCCGACATCTGGACACTATGTGTTATTGCTTCCTGCCTGATTTTTGTATATATTGTAAATATTATTTTGTGTATTATTCACTTTTTTGCTTAATTTCTGTACAGCGAATTGTGACCAAGAGGTCGAAATGTTGTATGCTGCATACACATGTGCCTTAATATTTGAAATATAATGAATCCTTACACGTCAAGAAATAAGAGTGTGCAGTGATTACATGTTTCATCTCACAGGAAGTGAGTCATGGCAGTGTCAGGGGTCATCAGCTGACCCCGGGCTACCATGATAACACATTGGTGCTCCGTGTTTGCATCACTGGGACGCCGATGGCAGCGGGGAACGGCGTGATCTCCATTGCGGCCCTTTAGATTGTGTCGTCAGTGTTTGACAGTGCGATCTAACAGGATCTCTGATCCACCTGCACCTGATCAGATCACTAGACGTGTGGGGATTACTGCAGGCTCACCACCGGAGCCTGCGGTAACCAGAGTGAGGCGACCAAGGACATACCAGTTTAGAGATTGGATGTTTGATTTCAGAAAAAAAATTAACAAAGGTCCGGAAATCAGTGCAATAGGTGACATGTGCATCGGGGTGGGACTTTGTGGATCAGGTCTTCAGTAATGATTCCACCCCTGGCTGCCTGCCTCTCCTATATTTAAATTTCTCCCCCCTGCTGCAACGATTAAGTCTATGGCAGGCGCATGCGCAGTATTATCTTCAAATTTTTCTCCAACTCTTCAATAAAATGGTGCCGGAATAAGCGCATGCGCACCAAAACCAGGCTTACTGGGAATAGATAAAATAAACAGAAACAAATCCAATTTTACTACATAGCTGCTGTAACAGAGCCATAGGAAGCACAAGCGAGCTTACTGTAAAGGGATGGGAAAAGAACCAAATTTACTGTATGGACACTGTAACTGAATAAAAAATACTTCAAAGATATGGGCAAAGTGTTGGGAAAAAAGAGTATTGCTTAGATATTACATATTGTGTTCATAGTATACATCGAATAGCATGTTATAAGACTAATTACATACCATTTTCTTAACGTTTGATAACTGTATTTTCACATGTTACAGGCTATGGCTCTGACCTTTCAATATCATTGTTATTAATATTACACACGACCAACTCACCAATGCACATTAGAACTCCACAGCAATGCAAAATAAGCCATAATGCATGATAAACTAGTCACTTATCTAGTATATAACTGTCACAATCATCTCCTTGCATATTGAGACTAGTGACAGCCTTTGGACTGGAGCCTCTCATAGGGCTCTTTTCATTTAAATGGGTTTCATTTCTTTTGGCGCTGCAGTGGTTAAGTGACAGCTTTTTTTACTGCAGCTTTTCCTAAGCAATTCTTTGCTGAGTGATCAGCTGCACTTACTCAGTAGTCCCACTCTTCAGCTTCAAATAGCAAGGTATCCCAGCAGTCCCTGCTGAAGATAAAAACTCATTTGTGTCCTGGCCACCGTTGAGGAAGGTTTTGCAAGTCATTATCCTCAGGCAATATCCTTTTGGTTGTAAATTTTTCCCCTGGTTGTCTTTGTTCCCCTTGTGTGTTGTTAGTGCAGAGGTGAGGTCTAGTGCAGAGGTTCCCAACTCCAGTCCTCAAGGCACACCAACAGTGCATGTTTTCAGGATTTCTTTAGCATTGCATGGGTGTTGGATTCAGCACCTTTGCAGGTGATTAAATTATCACCTGTGCAATACTAAGGAAATCCTGAAAACATGCACTGTTGGTGTGCCTTGAGGACTGGAGTTGGGAACCTCTGGTCTAGTGAACCCCACCTGCCCCTCACTAGTCAGGGTTACTATAGGGTCTTTATAAGGTCTTAGGTTCCTGCTTGGCGACAGTTGCGGATACTGTATAGGTACTGGTGAAGAGAGAAGGGAAAGTTGCAAGTAAGATTAGGAGGTGTCTATCTATTCCTCTCACTAGTTCCAGGGCCTCCTGTTGTTTTTGTGTCTCCTGTGCCCCACTTTTGTGTGTAATTGTTCTGCATCAGATGCACGTGGTCTGAATGCACCTCGCCACGCCTGCTACACTCAGCAAGTGTGACATTAACTGTGGAAGTCTGTGCACGTAGTATAGCACATCCAGTATACAAGAAAATATGTTACTTGGTTACTTGGATATGATATACTAAAGTTCATCATGGCTGATATTTTGTACACCGGAATTGATGAAGGTAGCGCTGGAGTAAGACACACCATATTTAGAGGTATGCACCGTTTTAATTTGGCAGAAATGTACACCACTCTATGATGGATTTCCTGAATTTGTCTGGTGTGCCTGGCAACACCTTCTCCTGCCTGAGGTCCACCTACTTTTCTAATGATAGGTGGACCTGTCAGGGCCTGGTGTAAGATCATCAAAGGTCACAAAATGTTTGTACAACTTTTAGCTTCCCAAAAATGTTGTGACATTTCAAGCAGTTTTACTCCAGAATTCTGGAGGAGGAAGCTCTGCGTCACCGAATATAAGGTGCTCTGGAGTAAAACAATCATGCAAGGTAAGGATAACTCCGGCACACTATTTACTCCCACGCAAAAAAAAAGATAGTAGAGAATCTTTCATGCAAAATCAGTTTTATTGATCAAAATAATTGACTGCAATAAACGTTATATGTTGCTGTCCTCTCTCTCATCATCTCCTTTTCTTCTCCTCTCCTTCTTCCCCTCTTTTCTTTACCCTTTTCTTCTTTGACCCCCTGTTGTTGGATAGCCGCCTTCTCACCATCTTCATCTATTCACTTATCATGACAGCACGAAGACCCGATATTATATTATATAGCACGTTACCGATCTCTTACTTATACCTGCAGGCCGTAACAATAATAATATATTTTTTATATCTCTGTTCTATTGTTGTGTAGAACAGGTTCTGATTTGCATAACAACTATACCTCTTCCATGTAATCATTGTCCGTATTATGGATGTTGGTTTCTCTATCCTATATTGTACTGTATTATGACTATTTTTTTTTATTTTGATTGATCTTTATTTTTATTGTTTACGTACAGATAAAGTCCATTTTGACAAAGGCCAATGGCCAAAACGTCACTTTTTGTGGACAGCAACACATAACGTTTATTGCAATCAATTCTTTTGATCAATAAAACTGATTTTGCATGAAAGATTCTCTACTATCTCTTTTTTTTGTGTGGGAGTATATAGTGTGCTGGAGTTATCCTTACCTTACTCCAGAATTCTAGCAAAAATTGTTTAATGAATTGGGTCCTATAACTACAGACCTCAGATGTCATATACTGGATAGTATGTGATGATACATGCTATACGATGACTACTGGATACCAGATACTATACCAGTCACATTTACAGCACATCCAGTAAATAAAATAATACATGAGAAAATTAATTGACAGGACCCTGGTCCAGGAGTCCTGTGAAGTGCCTTCTACTAGTCGGCACTCTTTTCTGATTTGTAGTCCTAGTGCGTGGTCATTCATGTGTCACATTGCTACAATTATATTGTACCAGGCCTACAAATCAAAATAGGATGCCATAAGGCAAGAAGGGAATGACAAAAAAGTTCAAAAGAAAAAAGGTGGATGAAGAATATCACACATATGATGAAGAAAGTGTGCCCCTGGTACGTTTGGCACTATTGTGCCCCTGGGATTTATATTTTGCCTAAAAGATAGCTACATGATTAATTACTCCCACTATGTAATAGTGCAGTTAATACAATATGGGGATCACAAAAAGGTATATAAATAACAATTAATATATACAGGTACATCTCAATAAATTAGAATATCATCAAAAAGTTAATTTACTTCAGTAATTCAATACAAAAAGGGAAATGCATATATTATATAGAGTCATTACACACAGAGTGATCTATTACAAGTGTTTATTTCATTTAGTGTTGATGATTATGGCTTACAGCCCATGAAAACCCAAAAGTCATTATCTCAGAAAATTAGAATATTATATAAGACCAACTGAAAAAATGATTTTAAACTCAGAAATGTTGGCACCTACTGAAACGTCTGTACAGTAAATGCACTCAATACTTGGTAAGGGCTCCTTTTGCATGATTTACTGCATCAATGTGGTGTGGCATGAAGGCGATCAGTCTGTGGCACTGCTGAGGTGTTATGGAAGCCCAGGTTGCTTTGATAGCAGCCTTCAGCTCGTCTGCATTGTTGGGCCTGATTTCTCTCATCTCCTCTTGACAATACCACATAGATTCTCGATGGGGTATAGGTCAAGTGAGTTTGCCGACCAATCAAGCACAGTGATTCTGGGGTTATTAAACCAGGTATTGGTGCTTTTGGCAGTGTAGACAGGTGTCAAGTCCTGCTGGAAAATGAAATTTCCATCTCCAAAAATCTTGCCGGCAGAGGGAAGCATGAAGTGCTCTAAAATGTCCTGGTAGATGACTGCGCTGACTTTGGTCTTGATGAAACACAGTGGACCTACACCAGCAGATGACATGGCTCCCAAAACCATCACTGATTGTAGAAACTTCACACTACACCTCAAACAGCTTGGATTGTGTCCTCTGCACTCTTCCTCCAGACTCTAGGACCTTGATTTCCAAATGAAATGCAAAATTTACTTTCATCTGAAAACACCACCTTGGACCACTGAGCAACAGCCCAGTCCTTTTTCTCCTTGGCCCAGGTAAGACATTTCTGGCATTGTCTATTGGTCATGAGTGGCTTGACACAAGGAATGCGACAGTTGTAGTCCATGTGTTAGGGTGAACTCAAAGTTCCACAAGTTGCCTACTGCCTGATTCTAATTGGTGTGGACCAAGTGCATGCGTAAAGAATTCATACCAGACAAAGTCGGATGTGAAATCTCTTCTTGATCACAGTAAAAAATGGCAGCCAAGAGAGCACAGGGGAAATCATGCGGCCTCTTGATATAGGCTAGGGGCGTACACAAGTTCAAATATGCCCATTTAGTGGGACAGTTCATGGGCTAGCCAATGGGGAGATCTGTGTTGCTGTTGATGGGCGGGTCTGACTTCAGTGGATGAATCCATGGAGATGGTGATGGGAGGGACGTCATCTGGTGGATCCATGCTGAGGGTAGGGTCTGTGATGTCATCGGGGGCCATCTTGGGTTCCTCTGAAGACTGACTGGCTTATGTATAGAGAATTCATTTTATTGAACACACTTCTCACAGTGCTCTATGTCCAGAGGTTAATTAAGTATTTCATCTTATGGCTCTCCTCAACAGTCCCCCCTAAATACTTTATTAACCTTCTGACCCTACCGTAGCTCTCTAACACATCAGCTCTAATGCTTTAACTGAACCTTTTTTCGTTTTGCACTCCGCTATACAAGCAATGCTAAGCCTTTGCCCCCACTGGTACAGACTGTTGATCAGATAGTTGATCACATCCCGCGCACACAGTTCACAGAGGCATAGGTAATGTCCCAGTCCTTAGAACAGACTATTTAATGCTGAAAAGCTCACCCAAATTTTGAGATTAATCGATTAGAAAGAGTAAGGCAATTGTAAGAATAAGCTTCTTACCGTTATGCTGCAGCTTTTAGCATTACTGTTTCTGAAAGACTGATTCTCAGTCAACATCTGAGTGCTGTCTGCGTCTTCGAGACTTTTCTACCTGAATATACCTGATTGTATCACAACTCTAATTGATCTCTTCTTGTCTCGGGTCCATAATCTATCACCAGGAGGCCTTTAACAAGATTTCAATTACACATGGATCAGATTACCTTCAGTAACACACAGTAGCACTTTTACAGCTTCAAATACCAACAAAAAAGACAATACCAGTTAAATACAGGTGTGTGTTATCCTTAAAAAGTCACTTAAACCCTTAAACTAATTGGTTGGTTCAGGTCAGATAATGTTTTTCCCACTATGAGCCCTTATTTGTGTAATGTTCCTGTACTCATTGTTCCCTTATCATGGTTATTCCCACATATCATCCCCAATCTAGAAATTCTCCACAAGGTTCTATGTAAGATAATCCAGCACTTTGTGTGTTGTGACCCTCATTCTGCTGGTATGATGACTCTTTACAGCGGTTGTTGTCTCCAGATGGGTTTTCCCTCAAGCTTCATGGAAGTTGCTGTGGTTGGGAAAAGCTGGATCGGCCCATCTGATTCTGACTCATGGCTCATTATGACTTGTCTTTTTAGGGTCACCCAGTCTCCTGGCTTGAGACCAAGTACTCCTAACACTGATTTAGGATCTGGAATTGGAGGATACACATGTTTAACACACTATATAGGCAGTTGTATAAGGCTCGTACATCACTGGTCAGGATATCACACTGCATCTGAAGTATCTGTGAGAAATATAATCACGTTCCAGGTGCTAAACCAAAAATATCTTATATAAAGATCTAATTATTAAGAAAGAGGAAAACAAACATTTGTTACATGATTTGCCAGCGTTCACCATTATCTTGTGGATTGTTACATGTTTATGTTATAATCATTTAAATTTCAAACAACATAAAACCATGTAACTATAGACACAAATATTCCAATAAAGGAGGGGGCAGGGATTGGGGCAATAGCCCTAAACTCTCTACCTCGCAGTGGAGGTCGGCACCCTATATGGCGAAAAAGCGCCCCTGCTCAGCGACGGCTCACCCTCCCTATCCCTACACTGCTAAGCTAATACGTGCTGCTAATGTCAATGAGGGAATATAGAAACCGTGAGATGAGGCGTCAATATGCAATTATATATATCCAATTACAGTAATTCCCTAAGATTAAATATTCAAACTCTGTATTTTAAAAAAGCTGTTTGGTAGCTTAAGTCAATATGATATAGCAAATTCAAGGACAAAACCCTAAAACAAATTGAATATCTCCCATGTATAACATGTACCCACTGTATAAATATAATAATAATAAGGTCAGGTAAAGTCATGATGAGATCTTGTCCAATCACAGACCCTCCACTGTCCAATTCACACTCAGGCTAATAAAAATAAACGCATATTTGTCAAACACTTAGCTTGAAAGAAGCCCAATGCATTTCTCCCCTCTTCACAATGGCAGACGGGTTCATCAGCGGCATCCCCAGGTGAGGACCGTTAGTGTAGCTAGTTTCCTAGCCTGTCCAAAACAGCTGTTAATCCCCAGATACTGTAAGATCTCTATAATGTCCTCGGCTATAGAATATGCACTTTTACTACTTTTAGGAACTCCATTCTTACATACCACCAACATCATGAGTTTTTCAGCAGTAACGTTTTCCACACTGGATATGTTTCAGAGCAGGCCTGAAAAGAAACTCACACAACACGCACAAAACTCATATAAACCTACTCATGGTAGATGTATATGACTAATCTGCAATCACCGGAGAAGTAGAGCGGATGAGGGGGGTGTTTCGACGAGGTTTTTACAGTTTTTCTACTTTAATAGGCACACATCTTACAAGACTGGACGTGTCTGGCCACCTGGGTACTGATGCAGTGGTGCTGCCCATATTCCTGTCCACCACCACACTCTTTGTCACGTGTTCATTGGTTACCTGGGCCATTATTGAGTAGAGCACTCATGGCAGAGAAAGCTTACCGCCCTTTATCCACAGACCTTCCTCAGTCAGCTGGCTCCCTGCGTCTCACACTCCGTTCCTTGCTGAATCGTTTGTTCCTGTAAGGATTTAAGAACACAAGGCGTGACAGGTGCCACCGAGGTATGGTACAGGTCTGCAATGGTAAAGGACTCTCAACTCTAGGCCCGTTCACTGCTTCTTTATTGTCTGCACCTGTGCGAGCATCTCCCCCGGCTCCATCAGTCACCGGCTCCTTTGATAACAGGAGAGCCTCCACCTTGGCTCACACCCACTCTACGGTCTTTATAGGTTTATCACGTCACACTAGAAAAGATCTGCTGCCTATATTCACATTTGACTATCTTACTCCCTCCACTCTACAAACCACAGTGATTGCAAATCTTCATCTCGTTCTCCTATTCCGATGGGAGAGGAGTGAGTGGTTTGATTTTTGTTACCTCATGTTGCATAACCTCAGCATATCCAGTGTAGAATCAACCAGCATCTTGGTATCTGGATCCATCTACGAAAAAACTCTAAACCTGCATTAGCAATGGGCTCATCTGAGACATGTTCAAAACCTGACAATTTTTGTTGCATCAGAACAATCATGAGATATATGTATGTCTGATGTATCCTCCTTACAGATAAAAATATAGAGACAACTTAATAGAAAAACTCAATTGATGAACAAATTAAAACCTTAAAAATAGGTGTGACTTTCCACATCATCTTTTCCCCCTTTTTGAATCTATTATCCAAAACATAATTAGATTCAAAAAGTGTGTGGCCCCGGAGTTCTGCATTTAGGCATAAAAGTCACATTGTGTAGATTGTATCTAACCGGGAACACCATAAATAATATGTTATGTATAATCTTAAAATTGAAATCCATTTCAATGACTTTTCAACCTTCGCTTTTTTTTTTTTTTTTTAAAGAAACATGACCCCATGCTTGGGCTGCTCTTTTCACAAGAAACCCCCTGTAAGTTGAAACTTAATAGATAGGACTACCCCCCACCCCCCCGCTGCAAGGTGAAAAAACTTCAATTCTCTTGCCTACAAACTGGGAGAACCTGTTTTTGCTCCACCCACTAAGGCCAAAATCAAACAGGCCTTCTCATTCTGTTGGTCACAGTAAGAAGCCAAATCCCTCTCCTCCCTTGGATATATATATATCTTTTATTGATTTATTTTTTTATTTTATTTTAAACATGAAACTCTCAGGACTAATCTATCAGATCCATAACTGGAATATTTATTATTTACTTATTTATCATGACCTCTACTTCAAAGGTACGCTATTTAAGAATTTTTATCTTAATGCTTTCCTAATCTATCATTTTCAATATTGTAATGGACTTTAACATATTGATCCCTAAGTCTCACACTGCAAATACTCATTTTATCTAATTTCCTACTAATTTGTTATTCTTTTTATCACTGTCCTGACTATCAAATATTACTTTATCAATATGTGCAGTCACCCTTACTAACACTTCATGTTATTCAGTGGGTGCAGTTGTGTTAGTTTCACTAGATGTGAAAAGATGGCCACCACAGCACATGATTTCCTTTTCTTTTTTCTAATGAAGCATGTGGTAGAGGGTAAACTGATTTTTTCTTTTGCTCAAGTATTTCCCCCCTATATTTTATTGTCTGTGTTTTACACACACACACACACACACACACACACATTTATATATATTATATACACACGTATTCAGATATCCACAGTCCTGGTCCAACTACATATAAAAACACTCATTTTTTTCTGTCCAAGTATGTAGTACTCCATCCAATCCATTGTTCAGACATTCAAACAACATATGGTCTTCTAGTTACTTTACACATGCTCTGTCTTAAAATGGCTGCCACCAGGAATAGCACATGGTTTATCTCACATCTCCCCCCACTAACTTCCTTTCTTTGTCTCAACCATGCCTCGGCCACCATGTGCTTCATCCACCATTTTGGCATGTGGCAGGGAAAAGGACCTCACATCTGCTCCAACTCTCTCTCTCCTATTTTCTGTAGTCTGTACTTATATATATATATATATATATATATTTATACACACACACACACACACACACACGTCCACTATCTAAGTCTAATTATAGATAAAAACACTTATTTTTCTGTCTAAGTATATAGTAGTCCATCCAATCCATTGTTCAAACATTTACAGAGCACATGGTCTTCTTCACGCATCCCCCGACTCACTTCCTTTATCTTGTTTAAACCATACATGCCTCGCCACCATGTGCTTCATCCATCATTTTCAAATCTGACCTAAAATGGCTGCCACCAGGAATAGCACATGGTTTATCACAGTATTGTGACCTAGAGTCCCCACATCTCAAGAAAGTCCACTCTCATCCGGATTTTTTCCGACCACAACTAGACACAACGTCATCAATTTCTCCATCTTTCTCTCAAGATAAACAACACCAAACAAGCAATCTTTCTCTATGCAGACCAGATAAAAACCACAGACAAACAAAAAGACAGGGGAGATGACTCACAACTGAAACACTAAAGAAAACTTGCAGTTTGCAGCACACACTTCCAAATCCATCCTTATTTTGCCACGTGGCCCGTCTGATTTCTGCGTTCTGTAACTTAAGTCTCTTACTAATCCCTGCAACAACACATATCAACAACTTTGAGAGTCTGTGGAAAACACGTGCCTAACCTGACCAATTAAAACTGTGCTTTATCAATTTGAGAGCTCATGGAAAACACGTGCCTAACCTGACCAATTAAAACTGCGCTATATTTCTAGGCCTCTTGCCGAGTCATTCACTCTAGGCCTGAAGTCAAAACTTTATTTACTACACTTCGAGCCGAGTCATTCACTCTAGGCCTCGAGCGCCAAAACTCTATTTACTACACCTCAAGCCGAGTCATTCACTCTAGACCACGTGCCAACAACTTAATGTACTAGGCCGAGTCACTCACTCTAGGCCTTGTACCAAACCTTATTAACCACTTAAATCCCCACTAGAACCACAAACCGTATCACAGGCAACAACTACATACCATACCACATGCCGCGTCCTCCACATTTCCAAACACCGCTCAAAAACCCACTTGCTATCCTAACTACCAGTCAATCTCCCCTCAAGACAAACACACAACAGACAGCAGGCAACTGAATATGTGACGGTTCTTCTGAGATTAATATGGCCAATAACCGTGAGACCCGTATGCCCATCAACAGATGCCCAAAAAAACGGACACGGTTAGGCAATCAGTGCAACACCCCCTCCCCCAGACCACGGGAAGACTACAGATTATGAAAAATCAGCAGACTTACCGTGCTCTCGTTAGGAGGTGATCAAATTCCTGGGGTGTCCAGCACATCATGCCATTCCAGTTGCCGGTTCATCAGGATTTCAGGAGTTTCCGTCTATTGGCCCCACGTTGGGCACCATTAATGTTAGGGTGAACTCTTACAAAGTTCCACAAGTTGCCTACTGCCTGATTCTAATTGGTGTGGACCAAGTGCATGCGTAAAGAATTCACACCAGACACAGTCGGATGTGAAATCTCTTCTTGATCACTGTAAAAAATGGCAGCCAAGAGAGCACAGGGGAAATCATGCGGCCTCTTGACATAGGCTAGGGGCGTACACAAGTTCAGATATGCCCATTTAGTGGGACAGTTCATGGGCTAGCCAATGGGGAGATCTGTGTTGCTGTTGATGGGTGGGTCTGACTTCAGTGGATGAATCCATGGTGATGGTGATGGGAGGGACGTCATCTGGTGGAGCCATGCTGATGGTAGGGTCTGTGATGTCATCGGGAGCCTTCTTGGGTTCCTCTGAAGACTGACTGGCTTATGTATAGAGAATTCATTTCATTGAACACACTTCTCACAGTGCTCTATGTCCAGAGGTTAATTAAGTATTTCATCTTATGGCTCTCCTCAACACATGTCCTGGATACGTCTGCGTGTGGTGGCTCTTCAAGCACTGACTCCAGCACCAGTCCACTCCTTGTGAATCTCCCCCAAATTTTTGAATGGCCTTTTCTTAACAATCCTATCAAGGCTCTATTTATCCTGGTTCCTTGTTCACCTTTTGCTACCACACTTTTTCCTTCCACTCAACTTTCCATTAATATGCTTGGATACAGCACTCTGTGAAAAGCCAGCTCCTTTAGCAATGACCTTTTGTAGATTACCCTCCTTGTGAAGTGTGTCAATGACTGCCTTCTAGAAATCTGTCAAGTCAGCAATCTTCCCCATGATTGGATAGACTACTGAACCATTTTAAATGCTTAGGAAGCCTTTGCAGGTGTTCTGTGGTAATTATACTAATTTTCTGAGATAATGACTTTTGGGTTTTCATTGGCTGTAGACCATAATCATCAACATTAACAGAAATAAACACTTGAAATAGATCACTCTGTTTGTAATGACTCAATGTAATATATGCACTTCCCTTTTTGTATTGAATTACTCAAATACAGGGTGGGCCATTTATTTGGATACATCTAAATAAAATGGGAGTGGTTGGTGATATCAACTTCATGTTTGTGGGTAATTAGTATATGGGAAGGGGGAAACTTTTCAAGATGGGTGGTGACCATGGTGGTCATTTTGAAGTTGGGCCATTTTGGATCCAACTTTATTTTTTTACAATGGGAAGAGGGTCATGTAACACATCAAACTTATTGAGAATTTCATAAGAAAAACAATGGTGTTCTTGGTTTTAACTTAACTTTATTCGTTCATTAGTTATTTACAATTTTATGACCACTTGACAGATCGGGAGACCATGGTGGCCATTCAACTGGCCCACAATGACCAATCCACTTTCCAGCACACTGATCATTTAGGAATGCTCGTACCTGATACCCATAATGCAGTGGTGCACCAGGTCTAAGCATTCCTACATGAAGAGTGTCCTGGAAAGTGGATTGATCATCGTGGGCCAGTTGAATGGCTACCAAGATCTCCCGATCTGACCCCCTTAGACTTTTATCTCTGGGGTCATCTGAAGGCAATTGTCTATGCTGTGAAAATACATGATGTGCAGCATCTGAAACAACGGATACTGGACGTCTGTGCTAGCATTTCTTCTGCGGTGTTGCTATCAGTATGTCAACAGTAGAAGAAGAGGGTTGCATTGACAATCCAACACAATGAGCAGCACTTTGAACACATTTTATAAGTGTTCATAAAATTCTAAATAACTAATGAACGAATAAAGTTACATTAAAACCATGCACACCATTGTTTTTCTTGTGACATTCTCAATAAGTTTGATGTGTTACATGACCCTCTTCCCTTTGGAAAAAATAAAGTTGGATCCAAAATGGCTGACTTCACAATGGCTGCCATGGTCACCACCCATCTTGACAAGTTTCCCCCCTCCCACATACTAATTAGCCACAAACAGGAAGTACTTAAGCACTGGGTACTTAAGGCACTCTCCCACTTGGGGAGGTGACTGATCAATGTGTTCAGTTAGTTAGTGGTTTTCTGCACTGTGCAGCTAGTTATCAGGTCCCTTGGTCCGCTGTGCTTCTATTAAAGTGTACAGTGCCCTTGCCTGCCGTTCTGTCAGAACCATGTTCTTTCTCCCCTGCCATGCCACCAACCTCAGCTACCCCTGCGGCCCTTGCTATACTAGAGAGTGTGTTTGTCTTCTCTGGACATGCCACCAGCATTAGCTACCCCGGAGGTCCTTGCTATAATAGAGACTGTGTCTGTCCACCCCGTCCATGCCACCAGCCTCAGCTACCCCGGAGGTCCTTGCTACACTAGTGAATGTGTCCACTGGTCCCAGTGTCCGTTCCCACCCTAGGAGTCAGCTACCACAGTCCCGGTCACTGCCCTGAGAGTGGCACCTGATGCCTGCTTTGTGGTGTGTGCTTAGTCAAACCCCTCCCAGTAATAGAAAGCCCGGGGTCCCCCTATGGTCCAGTGGGTCCACTCCTGCTCACTGTTTTACCATCCTCTGTGATGAGCATTACAGTTTATTAGAGACTATTACAAAGGAGTCAATAAGATGCATGGGCTCCCAGGTGAAACCCCAGGGGCACAAAAGGCCAGACATACAAGGGTCAGACCTTCTTTATCATACGTGTGTAATCCTACATCCATCTCTTTCTTCCGATCTTCTCTCTTTCCGTTTCCCCTCTTTGGGGTCTTGTTGTCCAGATATAGTATTACTTTTAGGTTTACTTGGATACATTCAGGGATCCAGTGGCGTAATTACAATGCAGTGATGTCCCCACCTTCATGTTGATCAGATATATGGGCCCCGGTATAGTTCTACAGACATATCTGTTTCCAAACCCCCCCCCCCGTTTCCCCATAACGTAAATGTAGCACCCCTGAGGTATCAGGTGCCACAGAATATGTAACCAACTCTGTGGACAACCCAAACACTGGAATACCAGTGCCAGTAAACACACCAACACCATCACACATACACTAAACCCTATGTCCAACCTGGGAAAACTGCCTAGAGACAGATTTAAAGAATGGCCACCTATTGGTTTGAAAGCATCCAATCTGCTAGGGAGAGACCCAAAAAGGGGTGGGGCTAGTTGCTAGGTGGGGAGTTGGCGGGAGAAGAAAAGTCAGTTGTGGTTGGAGAGAGACTCTGAGAGAGTCAGAAGTGAGGGAAAGATGAAATTGAAGTGTTTTAGGACAGTCGTCCTAGGTGTTAAAACCTGAAGAAAGAACTGGAGCTAAAAAGGAGAAGGGTTGCTGTGAAGTAAGGAACCAGTGCTCAAGGAACCTAGGGTTGCCAGAGGAGTGCGGGTCCGGGACCAGTACTCACATCATCCAGCATAGGCGCCGTGCAAAACCCTTGAACGGGAGAACGCTTCAAGCTACCTGTTAAACCTGCCAGGTGAGGGGATCATCAGGGTCCCTCACCAACCTGAGTGTCCAGAGCAAAGCAGCAAAGAGGGGACCTGGGGACAGGGACAGGAGTTAAACCCATTAAAATTGTCCAGGCTGCCTGCTATACGGGCCAAGACTGTGAAACGGAGGGGATCCCTGGAAGCTTTAGGCCACGGGGATCCACTGACTACTAAAGTGTGCATGGAGCACAGCTTACCAGGTCACCAACTGGCACTGGGAACAAAGGGTGAGGGAATACCTGAAAACCAGCACCACCAGGGCACTGATACCAAAACAGTGAGTAAAAACCAGTTTAAGCTGAAGCCCCTGTGTGGCTTGAATCCTTTCTACCTTGGTGCATCATCAGCTCACACTGCATACTACTATCACCATCATCCTCTTCCGGGGCCTAGCCCTACTTGCGGAAGGCCAAATCACCTAAGCTGCATTATACTACCCGCCCCAGGAAGATCACGCAGCGGTGGCTCCTACAAAATAGCCGCAACCCGCAAGTGGCGTAGCCAAAAACTCTTTTATTCTTTTTACTTTTATTTTTTTTAACCTTTTTCGGATTGACCCCCGGGGTCACAGAACCGGTCATCGGCCGCAACCATGACTCCCCTGTTCACCACACGCCCGGGTCCGAGTATCCCACTGCCCTGGGACGTCACATAATAATGTCCACCACTGTGTATTAAAGTCAGCCATTCTGGACCTCTTCCTAGTATAATGTCTACCAAACTGGGCCCTTGCAGTAGTAATATCCAACATCCTGTGCTCCTTACTGTAAAAATGTTCCCCATCCTGGGCCAATTCCAGTAATAATGTTCAACAACCTGGGCCCCTTCTAGGTATAATGTCCACCACCCAGGGCCTCTTCCAATAATAATGTCCCCCATCCTGGACCCTTACAAGTAATAATGTACCCCATCCTAGTATGTTCCTCATACTAGGCCCCTATCTGGTTCCCCATCTATTACCCTTCCAGTAATAATGTGCACCATCCTAGCTCCTTCTAGTAATATATGTGCTCCATACTGAGCCCCTTTCAGGAATGTCCTCCATCCTGGACACCTTACAGTAATAATGTGCCCTATCGTGGTATAATGCTCTCATCCTGGCCCCATCCAGTAATATATGTCCCACATACTGGGCCACTTCCTTATATACTGTCCCCACCCTGGGCCCCTTCCTGGTATAATGTAACCCATCCTGGGCCCCTACCAGTAATAGTGTAGCTCCTCCTGGTAGATTGTCCATGATGCCTGGCCATTTCTGGTATAATATCCCCCACCCTGAGTCCACTGCTATTCTCTAATACATTAAAAAAAAAAAAGATTCCAACCTTACCCCACTCCCATGTCATGTGGCATCCTCTTCTATAGATAGCTCAGAGGCCAGCAGTTGGTTAGTTTGCCTACTATGAGTGATGCATGATGTGACTGCTATTTGCCGCCTGTGACTAGTATATGTGCCGCAATACGTTTCAGCTGAATGTAGGTCTTCAAAAGAAGAAATTTACTTGAAATAGGCACTGGTAACGGCAGGCACCCCTCCTGCACTGGTCTGGTCACAGTTGCACTTTCTGCAACAGCAATCGTTATGTCCCCGCATGGACCTACAGTATATCACATATTTTTTTATATTTTATTATATCCTTTCATATTTTTGAAAATATTTTATTATATCCTTTCATGGGACAACACTTAGATACGACACTGATACAATGTAAAGTAGTCAGTGTACAGCTTGTATGACAGTGTAAATTTGGTGTCCGCTAAATAACTCAACATTTAGCTATCAGCAAGAAATTATCATTGGAGGACTAGATGTCTTTTGCCATGTAGTCCTCCTGCCCTGTATAACCCCACCACTGACTGACAGCTTACTATATACACTGTGAATAACCAGAAAGCTGCCAATCAGTGGTATTGGATGAGGTAACACAAACCTCAGCATTCAGAGAATTGGTAGACCTGCATCCTAGAAACAATGATTTTATCATACTGCAGAAATCAGCTCAATAAGTGAGACAACACTGGAATCAAGGTGTCAACTGCTACATCATGCTGCTCTGAGATTACACAGCAAAAACCTGGTGACTGAATTTAGAAATTCATTAGAAATCAGGTCTGATTTCTTATCAGACCACATAGCTGAAGTGACTCGCATGACAAGAATCATTAGCTATAGTTAAACTACAAATGGTCTATAATACCGTTTCCTCGTTAATCTGATGCTGCAACATTATCAATAGTTCTTTGTAGCCTCAAAATGTACTTGTTCTGAAAAGTGGAAATATCTACGCACTCCTTGTGTTAGGCATCCTTATTAGAAATCCTTACAAAGCCATAATGTGAAATCCGTTAGGACAGAGCATTTATCATGCACAATATAATGCACGTAATGTACATTGTGGGGAAACAGGAGGGAAGTGGTTTCAGAGGGTAATTGGGGCCGCCTACTGACTTACACTATTACGGTATAGTAAAAGCCTTTTTAATGTAAATGGTATTCACATGCCTACAGCTCATTTATACTAACCAAGATTTTCCCACAAAACCGAGATAGAGGATTTTTATCTTCAGTCTAAGAGTTATGGGTCGAGACTCGAGACATTCTAATAATTTACCCTTGGGAGCAAGTCTAAAATAGAGAGGAAAAGATATGAAATAAACACAGCTATAAATTCAGTATTTAGCCAGCTCCATTGGTGTAAAAATAACGGGACAGATTTATCAATGGATTTATGCCAAGAGGCACATTAGAAACATTAGAAAGCCGAGCCAAGTCTGTTTTAAGTTACCTCCTCATTCTTCCATACGATGTGCACCCTGTTGATGATACGCCTAGTTACAGAAGTGCAGTTTTTGACTCATAACTAAATAAATTATATAATAAATATCATCAAATATGGAAAAATCTGACATATAAAGAATTTGATCTGGTTCTACTAAAGTGTCTCTTTTTTTTTGGAAGGATAGCAATGCAGGCACATAAAAATGAGCATGAACATAATGCTCTCCTGAGCACACTAATCGCTACATAATGCTCTGAATGTATCAGATACGTAGGGTGTCATTGCAGATATACACATTTTATGTGTTGTTGAATATAGTAAATGAAGATGTGAATTCTAATGTTGTGAGTACAAGAGCTGGGTTATACTCCAACTTCCACAACTGCGGCAACGCATCAGGTCTGCAAACAACAGAACTCTTAGCATCAGCGGCGGCGGTAGCAGCAGTAGCGGTGGCGGCGGCGATGACCCGTGTCTATGACGGTGGCGGACGAGTCATCGAAGATGCAAGTAAGTGTCGCAACCCCCAGCTGGGGCGGAACACATGCACAACACCCGACTGATGAAGCAGAGGGGAGTACTAGCAACCATCACTTGGCTCCCTTCTTCAGTCGGAAGAATAGAAGGAACAAGGCAAAAAGGAAGACCAGCAACTCAATGGCTTGATAGAAATCAGAAAATGGAGAAGAACCTGGTGGACCTATCTAGGCTGCTCAAGATTGATATTCCTACAGAGGGTTCATCCATCAAGTTGCCATGCCTCAAGATCAAGCTGAAGGCAGTTAAAAGAAGAAAGGTACGAGTAAGAGTTAATTCAGCAAAGCAATATAACAAATTGTCAGTATATTACCAATGTTGATTTATCTCCTCAGGTATCCAGATCCTCACTATGTCTCTTGCTTCATAAATTTTAAATTATAATGCATTCTAAAAGTGCTAACAATCATCTATGCCACATATCTCCAGGCCTGCCAACAATGGAAAGCTGTCAGCAGTCCCATATACATCTTGGAAAGTGCATGTTACTATATAGAGGATGAAACTTATGGAGATAATTACAAGCGTTTACTACTTACTGGTGTTCTTTGTCATAACAAATTAGTTAACTCTACTTAAAGGGGTTGTCTTCATGAGAAGACTTTATGAAGCAGGACTGATAGCTATCACACTTCAGGGCCCAAAAACCTGTGCCGATCAGATGTTATCTCCGGGGACAGTGCAAAGCAAATGTTATTAAAATGAATGGACAAATGAATGGAATGGCATCAGTTTGTTGACTGCTTCAGCAGAATGGAAAAAAAAAGCCTGACGGAACAGTGAGAGGTGAGTATCTGAATTTCTGGCATTTGTATTTTGGGCACAGTATTGTCTGGGGTCTCTAAGGCCCGTTTCACACATCCGGCATTTCGCCGGATTGACAGATCCGCCACACTCCAATACAGTGTAAATACTGTACAATGGCATCGCGGCAAGCTCCGGTCACATGACAGTATGTGACCATGCCATTGTACTGTATTACACTGTACTGGAGTGTGCCGGATCCGGCAATCAGGCGAAATGCTGGATGTGTGAAACGGGCCTTAAGAACATCTACTGAAACAGTCCAATCTGTGATGTTTATTTAGGGGAGTTTTCTGTGGTCTGCATTAATAGGGGTTGTCCAGGACTAAACTATTGATGGCCTATACATAGGATAGATCATTAAAAAGGTCTTCCAGTGTTGGGAAAACCCATTTGCGGCTGCACTTGTTTTCCTTCAGAAAGCAAACTTGAAACTTGTAAGTTTTACCTTACAGCTGGATATTTCCACTTTGGATTTTTTTATACATTGGAAATAAAGCAAGAATGTTTTTACCTCTATGCTGGACTACGGAGCTTTTTGCAATTGTGTTTTACTCACCCTCTCCTGGTCCAGTGCTGTGTCTCTGACAGTGCACCCAGTTTACAGTATATCAGTAAAGTGAGTACACCCTTCACATTTTTGTAAATATTTTATTATATATTTTCATGGAAAATCACTGAAGATATGACACTTTGATACAATGTAATTAGTCAATGTACAGCTTGTATAACAGTGCAAATTTGATACCCTTTAAATAACTGAACACACAGCCATTAATGTATAAACTGTTGGGAACAAAAGTGAGTACACCCCTAAGTTAAATGGCCAAATTGTGCTTGATAATCACAAACAGTTCTGCAGATCAGTACAGCAGAACTGAACTTTGTCACATTACTTTAACGCCTGCCTGGATCCACAGACTCAGATGGGCTGTAAAGGGGAGGTTAGAGGGAAGCCACTCACCAAGCAGGACCCCCAGAACTCTGAAACCCTTTAACCCCTCTACAGGGATTAGGAATTACACAGGGCCCTGGAGATCACTACCTGTGGAAGGCTGCAGTCCGATGAGAGTAGTAGTCAGGCAAGGTCAAACCAGGAATTGCGGAACAGGGACAGAATCGGCAGGCAATGACGTAGTCAGCAAACGTAGCAGAGGTCAAATCCGGATCAGGCAGCGAGGTACAAAAACAGTAGGCAGGAGGGTAGTCAGAAAACATGCAGAAGTCAACACACAGGAATCACCAATAGAATAGGACGTAACAGGAGCCAGGAAAATCAGAACTATCTCTGGCAGTGGTCATGTGACAGGAGGGGGAATAAGAAGGGTGTGGTGTCTTCCCATTGGCTGTAGCTGAACGCTGGCAACTTCACCTGGAAGACACATGCCACCCACAGTCAGCCAGCGGTACTGCAGATCCCAAGCTAACCCAGCCCAGTGGATGATCGGAGCCTGCGCCCACCGGTGCCGCTGGCATCGACTCCTCTCCCATCACCAGCACCATCCATGGCAGGAACATGGCGTCACCTGGTGATCGGAGCAGAAGTCGCTGGAGCAGACTCCGGCGGTGACGTAACAATTACAAACATTTCTAGCAGCACTGAAGTCAGAATCTCATGGAGATCAATATTTGCCCATAGATCTTTGCAACTAATTTACATATAAGAAAAATGTGGATTACTCTGGAATAAGACATTGGATCTTAGATATCAAGGTGTGACGTCCCTGGACTATCAGGTCGTCACAGGGTATTGCACAATCTACCCTCCCGTGCAGTATCCACCTCCCTCTTGGTTATGGGTCCCTAACCAAATGGTGTTGCCTACATCAGCTAATCAATTCCTAGATAGACCCTGCACTACACCCACCAGACACACAAGTGGACGGCTTGATTGGAATAGAGCCGCCCACTTGGGGTTCAGGGATGGGAGGGGAGGAGTGTAGTCAGTAGGAGTTAGTGAGTGGAGGTTGGAGAGTAGCCCTCGAGCTGTGAGGAGCTCTGAGGCCAGGAGTGGGGACTCCCATAAGAAGACTGTCTAGGTGGCAGACGGTGGTCTGGGCCTAGAGGAGTTGGACCCCAGGTCGCAGGGCATCGTCGCAAGGGGCACGGATCTGTAGAGCAGGACAGCCGGTGGCCTTGCACCATCACCGGGTTGGGACCAAGGCACAACGGGGTACGTGGACCCTAGGTCGGGGAATAGCTGCATGCAACCCGATAATTTACCCGTGGAGAACGGAGCCTTCAAGATTTGTTCCCAACTGCCCCAAACTCGGGGTACTAGCACAACGAGGGGGATAGGACTTTCCACCCAAAATGGTCCAGAAAATCCCAAGCGTGAACCCTGAGAGCAAGCTCCCACACTTAGCCATAGTGGGGAGCGGGACCCGGCAAGTTTCACACTACCGGGACCACCAGAGAAGTAAACTTAGTGCCAGGAAAAAGGTCATGGATCATCAGGCAGCACCAATGGGGACGGGATCCGAACTAGCTGCCCTCAGCGGCAACGGTGTCCAGAGATTTGGTTTACTTGGTTGTCGGTGTCTGCTTAATGGACTAAGTGAGTACAAGAGTGATCCCTGCATCCCACGGCCTTATTCCTCACACATCGAGTCCCGGGGAGGGTCCTAACACCTTGCTGCCCCATTCCATCATCCACGGGTACTCCCAAATGCAGAGGTGGTATTCCTAATTACCACACACCACGGGTGGCGGCACAAACTTTATAATCCCTTGTAAATACTCCCTTCATTTCAGTGGCCGCATTACCAGCGGGTCCGGAGACCCTCGAGCCACTGAGAACCTGGATCCGAGCAGCTCGGCTGCTGCCGCGGGGGTGGCACAAAGGTATAATTTTATTCATCTTTCTATGACCTATATTTCCATATAGACGGCTTAAGAAGGTAGATCCTACAAACAGGTTCATTTTAAGTACAGTTGCAGGAGCAGCATACATGGCCTCGTCATGATGAGTCGGGAGAGCAGGGAACCAAGGCTCCTAGATTGGCCCTCAGACTAGGGGGACCCTAGCTATCCCTTATCTCAGAGTTACTTCTGAAGGTGAGGATGTCTAAGCCGCCTTCCTGACCCTGCTACTTACCAGCCCTGATCTTATATGCCCTGCTCCCAAATCCCAGAGAGCCGAAAGAGGAGTGTGATAAAACCAACAGAGATAGACAAACATGGGAAACCAAAACGTTATCTCACAGCACATTCACAGAAAGGTATAAGACAATAAGAGGTAAGGATGAAAATTATGCCGGCGTAACACGGTACGATATATTGTGCGATATGTCGACGGGGGCACAGATTCCGTGACGCACATCCGGGATCGTTAGAGATGTCGTACCGTGTGACACCTCCGAACGACTGTGAACGAGCAAAAATACTCACCTTATCGTTGCTTGTTGACACGCCGTTCATTTTTAAAATTTCGTTCCTCCCTCTGTGCTCCGGTTGTTCATCGTTCCCGAGGAAGCACACGTCGCTCTTTGTGACACCCCGGGAACGACGAACACAGCTTACCTGCATCCCGCCGGCAATGCGGAAGGAAGGAGGTGGGCGGGATGTTACGTCCCGCTCATCTCCGCCCCTCCGCTTCTATTGGGCGGCCGCTGTGTTATGTCGCTGTGATGCCAAACGTCCCTCCCCCTTCAGGAAGAGGATGTTCGCCGCCCACAGCGAGGTCGTGAGGGAGGTAAGTACGTGTGACGGGGGGTTACGACTTTGTGCGACACGGGCAATGAATTGCCCATGACGCACAAACGACGGGGGCGGATGCGATCGCACGATATATCGTTCCGTGTGACGCCGGCATAAGACCAGGTAGAAAACAACAAGAGAATTCCACAACAAAAACAAGTGCCACGCAATATAATCTCCTTTAGAACTGGGGCACAACAGCCCACAGACCAACACAGCAATAAACTATAGTTGGTGTGAGAAAACAGATGCAGCATCTTAAAAAGGTGGGGAGTAACTGTAGATAGACTTCCAACAACATGTGATCCCAGAGGTAACCAACAGGCTAGCAGAGGTTACCTCTTGCTTGTCTGACCATTAATGAGCACACAGCTAGTCAACACCTGAGCCTGCCTGTGTAACTCAGAAACACCAGAGAAACCATAGTGTGAAGTGTCAGAATCTGTAGTGTGAACAGCGTCTGATGTTGCCATGACACTCCGCGAGTTTTGAGTAAAACTCCGTGTGACAAGTTTCTTCCTTTCTGGAATGGAATCAGGGAAGATGGTGACTTCTCATTTTTGTGATAGGTGGGAGTCCTACAACTATTATGGCATTTAATTACAATATTGTATAAGTGTCCCAGATCACAATAATGCTTCAGGTTTTATTACGGCTTTTGTAATTGATTCAATCAGTCAAAATGGCCCTTAGGGGTACTTTGCACACTACGACATCGCAGGTGCGATGTTGGTGGGGTCATGTCGAAAGTGACGCACTTCCTGCGTCGCTCTCGACATCGTAGTGTTTAAATCCTAGATGATACGATTAACGAGCGCAAAAGCGTCGTAATCGTATCATCGGTGTAGCGTCGGCGAATTCCATAATTATGCTGACGCGATGGTCCGATGTTGTTCCTCGCTCCAGCGGCAGCACACATCGCTGTCAAAGTTTTCCCAATTTTTTGGACTGACTGACCTTCATTTCTTAAAGTAATGATGGCCACTCGTTTTTCTTTACTTAGCTGCTTTTTCCTTGTCCTAATACAAATTCTAACAGTCTATTCAGTAGGACTATCAGCTGTGTATCCACCAGACTTCTGCACCATACAACTTATGGTCACAACCCCATTTATAAGGCAAGAAATCCCACTTATTAAACCTGACAGGGCACACCTGTGAAGTGAAAACCATTTCCGGTGACTACCTCTTGAAGCTCATCAAGAGAATGCCAAGAGTGTGCAAAGCAGTAATCAAAGAAAAAGGTGGCTACTTTGAAGAACCCAGAATATAAGACATATTTTCAGTTGTTTCACACTTTTTTTAAGAATTTCATTCCACATGTGTTAACTCATAGTTTTGATGCCTTCAATGTGAATCTACAATTTTCAGAGTCATGAAAATAAAGAAAACTCTTTGAATGAGAAGGTGTGTCCAAACTTTTGGTCTGTACTGTATATAAATATATGAAAAAACCCTGCCTACCAAGCCACCAGAAGTGACCTGTATGTGACTGGCCGTATGTGGGCGGAGACCCGAACTACCTAATCAGTGACTTCCATTGGGGTTCAGGTAAAATCCGGGTCCCAAACCGAACTTTATCTAAAATCCGGCTGAACCCGCACTTCCACAGATCCTCTTATCTCTAGTAATGAGCCATTGAGCTTGGATGGGCGCAACTCGAGTACCCGAGTATAAGAGAAGTCAATGGGGAACTTGAGCATTTTCCCAGAAGGAACAATGCTTATGTAGAACCCCACAGGGGCAGGAGGTTAACCTACTCGTCGCTGGGCCATCGACTGTCCTTGTCATGGGCGGTCTAGTTCAGCTCTGTTGCCCCGAGGCATACAGAAGATGGCTGGGGGAAGAATGATGGGAGTAGTAGTGATGTGAGTGTCGTGATGCCACCTGTGGTACGCGGCCAGGGAATCAGCCGACACTGTCCTCCGGGTGTATGGTGGTAGCAGTTATGGATGATATTGCTCCCCACAGGTGTAGCGGGTAACGTGGAGAATGATGGTGGGAGTAGTAATGGCGGGCGCCGAGGCGCGGAGTGGCAGTACTAGTAATAAAGAGACAGAGTCTATGGCTGCGGTTCCAGGTTGTTTACTCACTTTTGTGATGTGCCGCTCACCCAGGTAATACCGGTCACTTGCTATGATGGGCTCCATCGAATCTGAATCCCTTTAGAGATCAGCCCGGTGTGGTGTTCGGTGGGTTCCCTGTTGTGAATACATTTGAATTAGATTCCAGTTTGGGGCTCCCTCTTGTGGTCAGTGCTGATAGTGCAGTTGACTTGCTGAATGGAAACCAGCCAGCTGAGGAGGATTGACAATCAAGCCATTCGGATTGGGCCTATATAACTGAGTAGTTTCCTCCTTTTCCTTGACGGTGCTCAATGTATCTCCTGTGTGCTAAGGACATTCTGAAACCATCCCTTTTCTCTGTGTCTACAAGAACTCCTCCCAGATAAGTTGGTCTTTGTACCTCTGCTATGGTTTCCACTTTCTTATTTTTTCTGTGTGGAGTTCTTGGTGGAGTTGGATCATTCCCTGCTGGGAGTATCTGTGTACCTTGCTCCATGTTCTGCTATGTTTTGTGTTTTGTCATTCTTGGTACAAAATTCAGTCCCTCCTCTATGTCAGTGTTTTTCTTGGATCCCAGTAACACCAGAGTACTGATATAGTGGGGGAGAGCCTGTGTAGGCTCAGTATTTTTCCATATCAGGCGTGCTGGTATTTACTAGGGTTTTTATGGCTGCAGTCAGTGCTCTTTCCTATCCTTTCCTATGCAGATAGTGTGGGCCTCATCTTTGCTGAATCCGTTCTCTAGCTACGTATTGTGTTTTGTTATATCACCATAGTCTTTACATGTGGAGGGCTTTCTATATCTTTTAGGGACTGCTCCGATGCAGATTAGCTTTTCTAACATTTCTCTCTGTAAGAATATTTAGTTCTCCGGCTTTGTTGAGGCGACCAGGTCATCGTAGGCTCGCTCGTTCCACGGCTATTTCTAGTTCTGTGTCAGTATTAGGTCTGCAGTCCGTTAAGGTTCCAGACACTCTGGTTATTTTTTGGGCTTCTGCGTTTTTGTCCTTTTTCTGATCCTCCTCGGTCACTGAATCATAACAGTTCCCTACTTTTAGCACCTATCTGTGGATCCCCTGGCTTGAAGCTACGAGGGGACCCGTGTTTTCACAAGTAGTACTCTTGTCCCTATATGCAGGTGCCTCGGTTCCGAGATGGGGTCCAGCATGAAGCGAGGCCCCAGATCCTTTCTGCCACTGTGCTTTAGGGTGCTTTGTGGCCAGGGAAGCTTGAAACTTTCCCCGTCCAGGCAGATTCTGGAAAACCAACGTGAAGTATGATCTTCCCTAGGGTCCTGCCGCCCCGTGTGGTGCCGGTTCCGAGGGGAGCAGATGGCCTCTCCCCACGGCAACCATGTGAATGCATCCTTCTTCCCACTGGAGCACCTGTGAGACACGTCTGCTCCTTTCCTCTCCTGCTGTAGAACTCTCTAACTGTTGTGCTGGCTCCTGACTCCCCCTGCTGGCTGCACCTCCCCCCTCCCAGGACCTAATCTAGTGGAACTGGGGCCCCTGTGTGAGGGCATCCTGTAAATGCCACTCTGCAGGCAACCTCTCTATTACCCGACCCTAGCCCAGTCCCCAGTGGGAACAGGGGCAACCTGGTGTGTATTTGAGTGTGTAAGTGGTGAAACCGGGACTGACCTCCTCAGGATCCGGGTTTAGCATTATACCCAAATTTGGGTGCAATACTCTGTGGCGACTGAAGCCTCAGGGCACCACACTTGCGTTCCCCATTGACTCCTGTTATACTCTGTACATGAGTGGAGCCCGTGCGAGCGTCCAAATACTACTTACAAGTACCGAGCATGGTAGTGCTCGCTAATCACTTGTTGTCATGGCAGCCCGGGCCATGAACGGCTCCCATGGCTTCCATCTGGGTCCTCCTGTGAAGGCCAGCATTTTCTTAATAAACTAATATTGATCAAATGATTGCAGAGGAATAAAAATAAAACTAATGCTTTTATAAACATACAGAGGTTTGAGCCACCATCCTTTTTATGTGAATGTACCTATATACATACGCACACACAGAAATTTGGGATCGCTATATGGCTATGTGCCCACGTGTGTGCGCTCTGCACCGCAGCGTAAAGTCACTGCATGTCCGCTTCAGAGCGCAGCTGAAAAGCTCCGCTCTGAAACTTTGGTGAGTGCAGAATCCGTGCGCTCTGGATGCTGCCTCTCCCATAGGCCCCCTTCACACATCCGTGAAAATCATGCACGTGTTTCACGGACGTGTCAAAGGTGCGTTTTCCCCTCTGTGAGCCGTGTTTATGGCACACGTGTGTTCTCCTTCGGTCTCCGGTCCTGCCGACTCCCCGCTGCTGCTGCTTCCGGCCTCAGTGAAGTGAATATTAAATGAGCATAATGAGCGGCGGTCGGCAGCAAGTGACAGCAGCGGCAGAGACAGGAGGGCTGGAGAAGGTGAGTAAAGTTTTATTTTTTTCTCTGACACGTGAGTTTTCTCTGTCGCGTGTCACATGGGATTGCATCCACACTACATCCGTGTGGTCCATATGCGGACCGTGTGACACCTGTGCTGCTGGAGAAAAACGGACATGCATCCCTGTGGAGCACATGGGCTCACGTCTGCTCCACACGGGCCAATGGCTGAACACCTGCGTGCACATAAACCCATTGATTTTAATGGGTTTACGTGTGCCCGTGTCTCCGGTACATGCGGGAACGGACCTAGCACGTACCGGAAACACGTGCGTGTGAATGAGGCCATAGACAGAGTGGAGAAAGCATGCAGAGCGCACGAAAGAAGTGACATGTTGCTTTTTAGAACGCAGCAATTTGGCAGCATGCAAATCGCTGTGTTCTAAAACGCCACGTGGCCATGGATTATGCACAATCTTCATAGATTGTGCTGGGGGCGCAGGACGCGTGCAAATACGCAACGTGGGCACAGAGCCTATCTGTCAAAGTCCAATCCATGAAAATATAATAACATTAACCCGTGCGGTAAATGTAGAGAAAAAAAACATGTAAATGCCAAATTAGCCATTTTTCAGTCAACACATCTCCCTATAATATGCAAAAGTGATGAAAGCGCCGTCATCAGCGCCATTGATGCAAAAATAGAAAATGAAGGGATTTGGAAAATAGCGACACAAAACTAATTATTTTACATTTTCAATTTTTTTTCACAATCAAAATTAACCCCTTACCTCCCTGCACACACTATACATGGCTGGTGTTGTGTTATTAGATCACTTTTACCACAAGACAAACACTGTAAAGACATAAACTGACAAACAATGGAAGACTTGCATTATTGTTATCACCATTGCTCCTCACTTGGAATTTTTCCCTATTTCCCAGCACATTATATGGTAAAATAGCGTCACTCAATACTACACCTCTCCATTGAAGCTGTGTCTCCTTATGGGATAAGAAACTGCAAAAATAAAAACTGGCCATGGTGGGAAGGGGTTAATGAACCACAAGTAATAACATGATATGTGTGCTGTGATCTGTGCAGAGAACATACTTCTCCCTTGTTACTGTCTGCGTGTATGAATAATAAAGTTTTGTGACTTTGAATGTGTTTCTTCCTCTCGCAAGGGCTGTCTGGGAGGTGTAGTCCCATCGCTGCGTCCTCCCTTCCCCGGCCCTGGTGACTGGGAGCGGCAGGAAAGCAGAGGAGAGAGCGCGGTGACGCTGCGGGGCCTCGGTACTTTCCGGTGAGTGGCGGCGGCTCCCGTATTCGGTCCGGAGCTGCATGTTTATACATGTAGGGTCTTATTAGCATAAAAAAAAAGGAGACTGTCCATACACCACTGTATATAGCACCCTAATCCCTGAGTTTAGGGGGCTCCCGCAGCAAAATACTGGTGGTTGTGACGGCACCCGTGCCCCGCACTGACTGAGGAGAGGGGGAGGCCGGGTGCCCCGCACTGACTGAGGAGAGGGGAGGCCGGGTGCCCCGCACTGACTGAGGAGAGGGGGAGGCCGGGTGCCCCGCACTGACTGAGGAGGGGGGAGGCCGGGTGCCCCTCACTGACTGAGGAGGGGGGGAGGCCGGGTGCCCCGCACTGACTGAGGAGAGGGGGAGGCCGGGTGCCCCGCACTGACTGAGGAGAGGGGAGGCCGGGTGCCCCGCACTGACTGAGGAGAGGGGAGGCCGGGTGCCCCGCACTGACTGAGGAGGGGGGGAGGCCGGGTGCCCCGCACTGACTGAGGAGGGGGGGAGGCCGGGTGCCCCGCACTGACTGAGGAGGGGGAGAGGGAGAGGGAGAGGGGGGAGGCCGGGTGCCCCGCACTGACTGAGGAGAGGGGGAGGCCGGGTGCCCCGCACTGACTGAGGAGGGGGGAGGCCGGGTGCCCCGCACTGACTGAGGAGGGGGGAGGCCGGGTGCCCCGCACTGACTGAGGAGAGGGGGAGGCCGGGTGCCCCGCACTGACTGAGGAGGGGGGAGGCCGGGTGCCCCGCACTGACTGAGGAGAGGGGGAGGCCGGGTGCCCCGCACTGACTGAGGAGAGGGGGAGGCCGGGTGCCCCGCACTGACTGAGGAGGGGGGAGGCCGGGTGCCCCGCACTGACTGAGGAGAGGGGGAGGCCGGGTGCCCCGCACTGACTGAGGAGGGGGGGAGGCCGGGTGCCCCGCACTGACTGAGGAGGGGGGGAGGCCGGGTGCCCCGCACTGACTGAGGAGGGGGGGAGGCCGGGTGCCCCGCACTGACTGAGGAGGGGGGGAGGCCGGGTGCCCCGCACTGACTGAGGAGGGGGGGAGGCCGGGTGCCCCGCACTGACTGAGGAGAGGGGGAGGCCGGGTGCCCCGCACTGACTGAGGAGAGGGGGAGGCCGGGTGCCCCGCACTGACTGAGGAGAGGGGGAGGCCGGGTGCCCCGCACTGACTGAGGAGAGGGGGAGGCCGGGTGCCCCGCACTGACTGAGGAGGGGGGGAGGCCGGGTGCCCCGCACTGACTGAGGAGGGGGGGAGGCCGGGTGCCCCGCACTGACTGAGGAGGGGGGGAGGCCGGGTGCCCCGCACTGACTGAGGAGAGGGGGAGGCCGGGTGCCCCGCACTGACTGAGGAGAGGGGGAGGCCGGGTGCCCCGCACTGACTGAGGAGAGGGGGAGGCCGGGTGCCCCGCACTGACTGAGGAGGGGGGGAGGCCGGGTGCCCCGCACTGACTGAGGAGAGGGGGAGGCCGGGTGTCCCGCACTGACTGAGGAGAGGGGGAGGCCGGGTGTCCCGCACTGACTGAGGAGAGGGGGAGGCCGGGTGCCCCGCACTGACTGAGGAGGGGGGGAGGCCGGGTGCCCCGCACTGACTGAGGAGGGGGGGAGGCCGGGTGCCCCGCACTGACTGAGGAGGGGGGGAGGCCGGGTGCCCCGCACTGACTGAGGAGGGGGGGAGGCCGGGTGCCCCGCACTGACTGAGGAGGGGGGGAGGCCGGGTGCCCCGCACTGACTGAGGAGAGGGAGAGGGGGGAGGCCGGGTGCCCCGCACTGACTGAGGAGAGGGAGAGGGGGGAGGCCGGGTGCCCCGCACTGACTGAGGAGAGGGGAGGCCGGGTGCCCTGGTACCACCCTACAGGCAGCAGCATTGGAGCGTCAATATGTGCCCGATCACCCCCTGCGGTGGTCACACATGGCAGTTGCGTTGGCTCTTGTTGCGCTGTATGTATAAAGTCCACAGTTGTGATGTCCTCATTCATTGGCTGAGGCTCCTCATTGTTGTATCTGTGCACTGTACTTTACAGAAGGGGGGCGTCTGAGCTTTATTTGTGGGATCACCACACAGGGCAGGTGGGCAGCTGCGTTGCCAACTTTTTTTTTTTTCTTCTTTCTGGACAGCGTCTTAAAGAATCATGTAAAGTCAACTTTTTTTTACGGACACATTAGATGATTGTAATAAATCTTTAAGATCATTAGTAGTGATGAGCGGGCATGTCCATGCTCAGGTGCTCGTAATGAGCTGTTGGGCGCTCAGACGGGCGCAGCTCGTGTGCTGAATATATTGGAAGTTAATGGGGAACTCCACCATTTTTTAGGGAAATCTGGAAAAATGCTTGCATTGCCCATTGACTTTCATTATGCTCAGTACACCAGTCCAGTTCGTCTGATTGCTCTTTACTAGAGATTAGTGGACCCGTGGAAATTCAGGTTCAGCTGGACTTCAGATAAAGTTCTGTTCTGGGTCCAAACTTGATCTGAACACCAGTGGAAGTCACTGATTGGGCAGTTTAGGTCTCTTGCAGCCAGCCATAAATCAAACACTGCCGGATGAGTTGGGCGGGCAGATGGTGGGGTTTTGTTTTTTTTTCATATAAATACACAACATCCAGAGACTGCGAGCAGCTCGTACTGGGTTGGGAACAGCGATGCTCGATAGAGTGATTATCATACATAAGGCACCCAAACTCCGAACTCAGACACTGAGTTTTTATAAAAGTCCATGTTTGGTGCGAGCCTGAACATTACAGTTCAGGTCCGATCATCTCTACTTGTTATGATTACTGAGAACTCTGGCATGGTAGTGCTCACTCATCACTAGTTACGACTACCGAGCACCCGAGCATGGTAGTGCTCACTCATCACTAGTTACGACTACCGAGCACCCGAGCATGGTAGTGCTCACTCATCACTAGTTACGAGTACTGAGCACCCGAGCATGGTAGTGCTCACTCATCACTAGTTACGAGTACTGAGCACCCGAGCATGGTAGTGCTCACTCATCACTAGTTACGAGTACTGAGCACCCGAGCATGGTAGTCTTCACTCATCACTAGTTACGAGTACCGAGCACCCGAGCATGGTAGTCTTCACTCATCACTAGTTATGAGTACCGAGCATGGTAGTGCCCGCTTATCACTAGTTACGAGTACCGAGCTCCTGAGCATGGTAGTGCCCGCTTATCACTAGTTACGAGTACTGAGCACCCGAGCATGGTAGTGCCCGCTTATCACTAGTTACGAGTACCGAGCTCCCGAGCATGGTAGTGCCCGCTTATCACTAGTTACGAGTACCGAGCTCCCGAGCATGGTAGTGCCCGCTTATCACTAGTTACTAGTACCAAGCATCTGAGCATGGTAGTGCCCGCTCATCACTAGTTACGAGTACCAAGCATCTGAGCATGGTAGTGCCCGCTCATCACTAGTTACGAGCACCGTTTCCAGCCCATTAATGCTGTATGAAGGCACGAGCTGCGTTCACTGTGACCCGTAAAAGGTGATAAATCCGGTTCTGGAAATCTGTGCAAGTTTCTCCAGTTTGAATAAATATCACACAGGTATCACATTTTTTTTACTGACAGGAGAAAAATGTGCCTTATTTTTATTAACTATTCAGGACTTTCTGGACAGCTGAGCCATCCTGGTGGGGAGCAGAACTAAAATGTGGCGGTCCTGTGCTCTACATGCCCCGTGTCATAGAGGAGGACCCCCCACAGGAACGTGCTGTATTTCCAGAGCTAGAAGAACCTGCTCGCACTGTGTCATCAAATGTGCCCACCATAGTCTGTGGTTCACATGTCCATGTTTTAGGCTTTTGTTGTTTTTTGGTGGGCTTTCTGTACACAAGACAAAATAATACATCTGTAGACATGTTCATTTATGATAATTTTTGAGTCAAGGATCAAACTCTGAGTGCAAATCTATGGGTCTGTGAGGAACCTTGACCCTGTCCTCCTCCTCCTGTTCCTGTACACTTTAACTAATAGAAGCTTGAGAAAAACTAACACCCTGACCAAATACTGATGAAATATCGTTTTTTCATGTACAAGAAAAAAACAGTCTGAATGAGACCTGTGGATATGTGTAGAAGGCCGACATAAAATGGGAAATCAAAGCTGTGGTTATCTCTGTGTGCAGTCTGCTTAGCGGTTGACCGAGGAAGCTGCCTGCTATGTACATGCGCTAGGCTGGTCTGGACATCACACCGCACTGAATAAGGCTATGTGCGCACTAGGCGTTTTTTTCACGCTGCGTTTTTATGTGCGTTTTTGTCTAAAAAACGCACCCGCGGCTAAAAAAACGCGGCAAAAACGCATGCGTTTTTGCCGCGATTTGGTGCGTTTTTTGCTGCGTTTTTGCTCACTGCGTTTTTAATCAGTGCACAATGCCATTAAAGATTGTTGATGAAAAAAAAAAAAAAAAAAAGGTCTGATGTCATTTCCTTCTTCAAAATGTTCATTGTATGCAGGAGAGCAGACAGCAGCTGCAGAACTACAAGTCTCAGCATCCTCCATTCACTAGTGTATGCAGGAGAGCAGACAGCAGCTGCAGAACTACAAGTCTCAGCATCCTCCATTCACTAGTGTATGCAGGAGAGCAGACAGCAGCTGCAGAACTACAAGTCTCAGCATCCTCCATTCACTAGTGTATGCAGGAGAGCAGACAGCAGCTGTAGAACTACAAGTCTCAGCATCCTCCATTCACTAGTGTATGCAGGAGAGCAGACAGCAGCTGCAGAACTACAAGTCTCAGCATCCTCCATTCACTAGTGTATGCAGGAGAGCAGACAGCAGCTGCAGAACTACAAGTCTCAGCATCCTCCATTCACTAGTGTATGCAGGAGAGCAGGCAGCAGCTGCAGAACTACAAGGCTCAGCAGCCTCCATCCAGGACTGTATGCAGTTTTTTGCCCAAAAAGAAAAAAAAAATGACATGGGCTTCGCCATATTTTTGTATGCTAGCCGGGTACAGCAGGCAGGTACGGGCTGCCCCCAACCCCCAGCTGCCTATTTGTACCCGGCTGGGAACCAAAAATATAGAGAAGCCCTTTTTTTTTAATTATTTCATGAAATAATTAAAAAAAAAAAAATGACGTGGGCTTCGCCTAATTTTTGAGTCCAGCCGGGTACAACTAGGCAGCTGGGGATTGGAATCCACAGTGCAGGGTGCCCATGCTTTCTGGGCACCCCCACTGCGAATTGCAGTCCGCAGCCACCCCAGAAAATGGCGCTTTCATAGAAGCGCAATCTTCTGGCGCTGTATCCAACTCTTCTAGCTGCCCTGATGCCAGGTGGCTAGCCAGGTAATAATGGAGTTAGGGCTAGCTGTATATTATCAGCTAGCCCTAAGCCCGAAATTCATGGTGTCACGCCAATATTAGGCATGGCCACCATGAATTTCTAGTAATGATAAAAAAAAAAAACACAACACACAGAAAAATATTTTTATTAGAAATAAAACACAACACAATTAGTGACTCCATCTTTATTGAAATTAACCCCCCTCCGCAGTAATCCTGGGTCAGGGTCCCACGCCGTCCAATCCGGATCCAATATCATCTGATCGGTTTGCTGGAAGGCAGAGCGATCAGATGATGTGTCAGGATCAAGTGCCTGAATCCCATCACACATCAGCTGATTGTATAAAAGCCGATTATACAATCAGCTGATGCATCAGTAGAAAAAAAAAAAAATAATAATACTCACTTATGTGCTCTGCTGATGACCGGCAGCTCCTGCAGCGATCGATTGGACAGGAGTCTGATCCTATACGATCGCTGCCGGAGCTGCCGGTAATCAGCTGATGAAGTCCCCTGACGGCAGGATCAGCTGATAGCCGGCCGGGCGCGAAGAAGCCGGCGAGACTACGATCAGCTGATGCGTCAGGTGACTGCATCAGGTGATCAGCGCCAGGTCCTGCAAGCAAGGTCCTGCCGGCCGGGGAGACTGCACACAGCCAGAGCGGCGGTACCGGGAGGAGATGGGAGCGGGCATGGCACCGGGACCCTGCGGACAGGTGAGTATATGACATTTTTTTATTTTTCTACTGTTCACTTTGGTTTTCGCCGCTGCCTCCACCTCCCGCCCAGACACGGCGCCGCACGGAGCTGACATGCACAGGACGGGAGGTGGACGCAGCGGTGACGGTACCGGGAGGATTCCTGCTTCTGTGTTTACCAACAGAAGGAATCCTCTTCCTGTACACGTCACTGTAGTGCCCACCCCTTGCGTGTATAGCTGCGTTTTTAGTCATAGAAACGCGGCTATATGCGTTTTTCATTGCGTTTTTAACATCTCATTGAATTCAATGAGTGAAAAACGCAGTGAAAAACGCAGAAATAATTGACATGCTGCGTTTTTGTGGTCACCACAAAAACGCAGCTAAAAAAAAACGCTGTGTGGGGACAGCACTTATGAAAACCCATTGACATTGCTGGGGAAGCAATGTCACTGCGTTTTCAGCACAAAAACGCGGTAAAAAACGCCGCTAAAAACGCGGCAAAAACGCCTAGTGCGCACATAGCCTAAGGCTATGTGCGCACTAGGCGTTTTTTTCACGCTGCGTTTTTATGTGCGTTTTTGTCTAAAAAACGCACCCGCGGCTAAAAAAACGCGGCAAAAACGCATGCGTTTTTGCCGCGATTTGGTGCGTTTTTTGCTGCGTTTTTGCTCACTGCGTTTTTAATCAGTGCACAATGCCATTAAAGATTGTTGATGAAAAAAAAAAAAAAAAAAAAAAGGTCTGATGTCATTTCCTTCTTCAAAATGTTCATTGTATGCAGGAGAGCAGACAGCTGCAGAACTAGTGTATGCAGGAGAGCAGACAGCAGCTGCAGAACTACAAGTCTCAGCATCCTCCATTCACTAGTGTATGGAGGAGAGCAGACAGCAGCTGCAGAACTACAAGTCTCAGCATCCTCCATTCACTAGTGTATGGAGGAGAGCAGACAGCAGCTGCAGAACTACAAGTCTCAGCATCCTCCATTCACTAGTGTATGCAGGAGAGCAGACAGCAGCTGCAGAACTACAAGTCTCAGCATCCTCCATCCAGGACTGTATGCAGTTTTTTGCCCAAAAAGAAAAAAAAAATGACATGGGCTTCGCCATATTTTTGTATGCTAGCCGGGTACAGCAGGCAGGTACGGGCTGCCCCCAACCCCCAGCTGCCTATTTGTACCCGGCTGGGAACCAAAAATATAGAGAAGCCCTTTTTTTTTTAATTATTTCATGAAATAATTAAAAAAAAAAATGACGTGGGCTTCGCCTAATTTTTGAGTCCAGCCGGGTACAACTAGGCAGCTGGGGATTGGAATCCACAGTGCAGGGTGCCCATGCTTTCTGGGCACCCCCACTGCGAATTGCAGTCCGCAGCCACCCCAGAAAATGGCGCTTTCATAGAAGCGCCATCTTCTGGCGCTGTATCCAACTCTTCTAGCTGCCCTGGTGACGGGTGGCGAGCTAGGTAATAATGGAGTTAGGGCTAGCTGTATATTATCAGCTGGCCCTAAGCCCGAAATTCATGGTGTCACGCCAATATTAGACATGGCCACCATGAATTTCTAGTAATGATAAAAAAAAAACACAACACAGAGAAAAATATTTTTATTAGAAATAAAACACAACACAATTAGTGACTCCATCTTTATTGAAATTAACCCCCCTCCGCAGTAATCCTGGGTCAGGGTCCCGCGCCGTCCAATCAGGATCCAATATCATCTGATCGGTTTGCTGGAAGGCATACCGATCAGATGATGTGTCAGGATCAAGTGCCTGAATCACATCACACATCAGCTGATTGTATAAAAGCTGTTTACACAATCAGCAGATGCATCAGTAGAAAAAAAAAAAAAAAATAATACTCACTTATGTGCTGATTACCGGCAGCTCCCGGAGCGATCGATTGGACAGGAGTCTGATCCTATACGATCGCTGCAAGAGCTGCCGGTGATCAGCTGATGAAGTCCCCTGACAGCAGGATCAGCTGATAGCCGGCCGAAAAAGCCGGCGAGACTACGATCAGCTGATGCGTCAGGTGACTGCATCAGGTGATCCACAGCCAGGTCCTGCAAGCAAGGTCCTGCCCCGGGGAGACTGCACACAGCCAGAGCGGCGGGACCGGGAGGAGATGGGAGCGGGCATGGCACCGGACCCTGCGGACAGGTGAGTATATATGACATTTTTTTTTTTCTACTGTTCACTTTTGTTTTCGCCGCTGCCTCCACCTCCCGCCCAGACATGGCGCCGCACGGAGCTGACATGCACAGGACGGGAGGTGGAAGCAGCGGTGACAGTACCGGGAGGATTCACGCTTCTGTGTTTACCAACAGAAGGAATCCTCTTCCTGTACACGTCACTGTAGTGCCCACCCCTTGCGTGTATAGCTGCGTTTTTAGTCATAGAAACGCGGCTATATGCGTTATTCATTGCGTTTTTAACATCTCATTGAATTCAATGAGTGAAAAACGCAGTGGAAAACGCAGAAATAATTGACATGCTGCGTTTTTGTGGTCACCACAAAAACGCAGCTAAAAAAAAACGCTGTGTGAGGACAGCACTTCTGAAAACCCATTGACATTGCTGGGGAAGCAATGTCACTGCGTTTTCAGCACAAAAACGCGGTAAAAAACGCCGCTAAAAACGCGGCAAAAACGCCTAGTGCGCACATAGCCTTAGGCCCAAGATCCTTGTATAAAATGGACTGTGTGAACAAGCACATAGACTGATACTAGGTCCATGTGCCATCCTGGGCAGAGGAGAAAGTAAAACAGTACACAGACATTACAGCACAGAATCACAGCTGATTTTTTTTGTGAGGTAAAACATTTCCCTGCCTGTTTTTAAAATATGTTTTACGCCAAAGAATAATTTGTGATCCTGTGCTGTAATGTCTGTATATTTTTTTTCCTTACTCCTCGGCCCAGAAGATATGGTATGATCAGACCATTTCCCTGTACAGTCAGACACGGCCATTACACAGTACACAGCAGGGACACATATGTAAGATCATCTCAGCACAGGAACACTTTATACAACATCCAATTGTGAATATAGTTAGACCAGCAGGGGAGCTGAGTACTATGCAAAGAACACAGACCTAAAAAATAACTTTTAATATAAGTGCAGTTAAAAAGGGAAAAAAATCACTGGTGAGACTAAAAACCAAAAGTACCAATGGTCCAAATCAGGCCAAAGGGTTAGAGGGGCATATGTGAGCCCAATAATACAACAACAACCACCACCTTAGCTGACTAGAGGTAAGATATACACTTAATAAATCCTCTATAGTCGTGCCAGCAGGGATGGAACACTCATATGACAAATATACCTTTTCTATATTCAACCCTGTTCAGGGAAGGTATTTACATATATGTCAAAAACGAGTACTCTGGTACCTTATAGAAAACCGTAGAGGAATGAATCCCTCAATGATTGGAACGGTCTTACCAGGTCCAGAAGTCAAAGACGGGCATTGCGGCAGGCCACCGGCTACGAGGGAAAGCTATCAATCAGCACCTCAGGTCCCATAAGAGCCAGAGACCATGATCAGGCATACAGAGAGGTATTGATGATCAGGCATATAGAGAGGTATTGATGATCAGGCATATAGAGAGGTATTGATGATCAGGCATATAGAGAGGTATTGATGATCAGGCATATAGAGAGGTATTGATGATCAGGCATATAGAGAGGTATTGATGATCAGGCATATAGAGAGGTATTGATGATCAGGCATATAGAGAGGTATTATCATCCAATTGTGGAAATAATTATTCTAAGATCTATTAATTAAAATCAACGTTAAAGGGGTTTTCTCACAAATATTTTCTCGTGTTGTGTTTCGCCTCTCCTCTCACACTAGGGTGACATAGATGTGAATTCGGCACCAGGAAGATGACAGCCATTAAGCATGCCCTGCAGAGGGATATATTTACCCCTAATGATGAGCGTCTTCTAAGTATTGTCAATGTCTGCAAAGCTGGGAAAAAGAAGAAAAACTGCTTCCTATGTGCCACCGGTAAGTTAGCTGAGGATGCGGCATCTTCTAGATCCTTACACAGCAACACAGGCGGCCAGGATAAAGGTGCCATGTTGTACATAGTATAATCATCTGCGTTTTCTCCAGGAAAGTAGTTTAGGGATCCTTTGGTTTGGAAGTAGAAATTTTCTATTAGTAATCTCTTTGAGTGATCCAGAAATACAGCTTTACAATGCTTCGTTCCCTCCTGGACCCTGACTGACAGCCTATTAGACATTTTCAGCAAAAACTCGTACCCAAAATTTGTGAGATGGTAAAAATCTGAGATTTTTACAAACTAGAAATGTGTCCCTCAGGCTTGAAAAAGTTGTGACCTTGTGGTGTAAGCTGCAGACTATACTAGTCACACATGATGGTGCGCCATTATTGTAGCGTAATGCATTTCATCATTGTACTCAGTGACGACGGAGTGGCCCGCACAGGTCCGAGTGGTGAAAGTGAAGAAGTCCGATAAAGGTGACTTCTACAAGACGCAGACGGCATGGCTACTCATGGACCTGTCTATGGTGGATGCCAAGGATGCTCTTAAAGTAAGTGATGTGTGATATGAAATACGTATGGAGGAATGGGAGGGGGGCAGAGAAAGAATTAATTAAATATGAAGGTGTGACTTTTAGCTTTTTAGTGCTACACAATCCTCTACCTACAGTGCCTTAAGTATTCGGCCCCCTTGAATTTTTCAACCTTTTCCCACATTTCAGGCTTCAGACATAAAGATAAAAATGTTAATGTTCTGGTGAAGAATCAACAACAAGTGGGACACAATTGTGAAGTTGAACGAAATTTATTGTTTATTTTAAACTTTTGTAAAAAATAAACTGAAAATTGGGGCGTGCAATATTATTCAGCCCCTTTACTTTCAGTGCAGCAAACTCACTCCAGAAGTTCATTGAGGATCTCTGAATGATCCAATGTTGTCCTAAATGACTGATGATGATAAACATAATCCCCTGTGTGTAATCAGGTCTCCGTATAAATGCACCTGCTCTGTGATAGTCTCAGTGTTCTGTTTAAAGCACAGAGAGCATCATGAAGACCAACGAACACAACAGGCAGGTCCGTGATACTGTTGTGGAGAAGTTTAAAGCTGGATTCGGATACAAAAAGATTTCCAAAGCTTTAAACATCCCAAGGAGCACTGTGCAAGCGATCATATTGAAATGGAAGGAGTATCATACCACTGCAAATCTACCAAGACCCGGCCGTCCATCCAAACTTTCATCTCAAACAAGAAGACTGATCATAGATGCAGCTAAGAGGCCCATGATCACTCTGGATGAACTGCAGAGATCTACAGCTGAGGTGGGAGAGTCTGTCCATAGGACAACAATCAGTCGTACACTGCAAAAATCTGGCATTTATGGAAGAGTGGCAAGGAGAAAGGCAATTCTCAAAGATATCCATAAAAAGTGTCATTTAAAGTTTGCCACAAGCCACCTGGGAGACACACCAAACATGTGGAAGAAGGTTCTCTGGTCAGATGAAACCAAAATTGAACTATCTGGGCACAATGCCAAACGATATGTTTAGCATAAAAGCAACACAGCTCATCACCCTGAACACACCATCCCCACTGTCAAACATGGTGGTGGCAGCATCATGGTTTGGGCCTGCTTTTCTTCAGCAGGGACAGGGAAGATGGTTAAAATTGATGGGAAGATGGATGGAGCCAAATACAGGACAATTCTTGAAGAAAACCTGTTGGAGTCTGCAAAAGACCTGAGACTGGGACAGAGATTTGTCTTCCAATAAGGCTCGTTTCACACGTCAGTGAAAAACACTGACGTTCTTCACTGACGTGTAAAACACGCCTATGTCCCTCCGTGTGCCGTGATTCACGGCACACGTGGGTTGTCCAAGTGCAATCCGGGCTCCGTTCTCCGTGGCCCATGATTGCACTTAGAAATCAACTCACCTGTGCCCGCTCCCGCTCTCCATGGTGCTGAACGCTCCCGTGGTGCAGCATCTGGCCAGCGCAGACCTCCGCAGCAGCTGCTTCCGGGTCGGCTGCGTCGTGCATCATGAATATGCGCGACAGTAATGAGTCGGCTCAGAAGCAGCAGGCAGAACAGGCTGCAGAGAGCGTCGCTGGAGCCGGGTTAGTTAAAATGCTTTTTATTTTAGAAGCACGTTTTTTTCTGGCACGTGTTTCACGGACCACACCACTGTCCGTGGGACATCAGTGATGCTAGAAAAAAATGGACATGTCTCCGTGCGGCAATCACGGACACGGGTGTACGCCGCACGGAGACACGTTCAGTGAAAAATCACTGATGTGTGAGCAGACCCATTCATTATAATGGGTCTGCGCATGTCAGTGATTCTGGTACGTTTAAAAAAAAAAGCACAAACGTACCAGAATCACTGACGTGTGAAAGGGGCCTTAGACAATGATCCAAAATATAAAGCAAAATCTACAATGGAATGGTTCACAAATAAACGTATCCAGGTGTTAGAATGGCCAAGTCACAGTCCAGACCTGAATCCAATCGAGAATCTGTGTAAAGAGCTGAAAACTGCTGTTCACAAATGCTCTCCATCCAACCTCACTCAGCTCCAGCTGTTTACAAAGGAAGAATGGGCAAGAATTTCAGTCTCTCGATGTGCAAAACTGATAGCGACATACCCCAAGCGACTTGTGCTGTAATCACAGCAAAAGGTGGCGCTACAAAGTATTAACTTAAAGGGGATGAAAAATATTGCACGCCCCTATTTTCAGTTTTTTATTTTTTTCAAAAGTTTAACATAAGCAAAACATTTTGTTCAACTTCACAATTGTGTCCACTTGTTTTTGATTCGTCACCAAAAAAAATTTTTTTTTTCTTTGTTTGAAGCCTGAAATGAGGGAAAAGGTTGAAAAGTTCAAGGGGGCCGAATACTTTCACAAGGCACGGTGTGTGACCGACTTTCTTTTACATTTCCTTGATTGGTGATAGATATCTTTTCTTCTAAACGGCCATTTTTATCAGCAGATGCTCAGATCCCGCACTGCTTCATCATTGGACTGTATTGACTACTTTATATTGCAGGAAAGTCCAGATTTTGATCTTCATTTTGACAAGATCTACAAGTGGGTGGCCAGCAGCCCTGCTGAGAAGAACGCTTTCATCTCCTGCATCTGGAAGCTGAACCAGCGATATTTAAGGAAGAAAATCGACTTTGCCAATGTCAGCTCCCAGCTATTGGAAGGTATGTGCGAAGGGCAGACCACGAGGTGGAGGGAACTGCGCCACGTCAGGGAGGGGGACAGGTAATGCCCCGTTTTCCAGCCATAGCTCGGATTAGGAGATTAGGAAAGCTCGATCTTCTGTTAGCTTGATATACATTGGTGCACATTCCTTGTAGTTTTGTGCTTTTCATGTAGGTACGCTGATTAGCACTGAATTGAGCGGCTCGCTTTGTGCCCTCTGTACCCTTAGATATTAGATCATAGAATAGTAATATCCCAATTTTTTTTATATACTGCCGGCATTTGCATGTGATATGGCCTCGCTTATATTATTGTGTGTTAAAGGCTATAAGATTGTCATTGAATAATCTTCTTGTTTAATTCTATCCCGTTTTTTTCAATAATAATGTAAGTTTCTCAGTGTAATATGACTAGTGTGTACATGTGACTGCGATCTGCGTCTGTCTGGCTATAATACTCCTTTGCTTACTGTCCTCTGCTCTTTTTCCCAAACTTACTACTCTCCAGAACTGCCTAAAGTTGCTGAAGGTGGGTGATCTGACGTCTACTTCTCTGTCTGGTGATTATGATTCTCTATGGCTATGTGCATACAGGACTGATATATGCTATGGATTCTCTGCAGTGGCAAATAGTCTGGATTTTATTCTGGAAGTGGCACAGAATTCACACTTTCCATTTTAGTGTAAATACCAAGCATAAATCTACATCCTGTGGATTACAAATCTGCACCACAGGTCATGGAACGCTGCAGAATGTTTTATTTTTGTTTTTGCAGTGTTGATGAGTCTCTTCCATTTTGCTACGGATGAGATTGTTGTAAGCTGCTGTGAATTTTCCACTACTAAAGATTTGCAGGATATCAGTCCTGTACAGACCAACCCTAAAGCCATTACATAATAGCCATAAAATATAAATGTATTGCATGTGGGAGCTCTGCACCTTACGGGAAGGCTTATTCTCTCCTGTTTATCTGGAAGGTTTCGACTTCTTAAAAAATTAAAACAAACTCGTTCAGACGGCTGAAGTCACTGTGCTGTCCACGTGCGCTGTCCACGTGTGCAATGAGCGGCATACTGACCAGTCATAGCCTATGTGCCAGTGCAAACAAGCAATTTCCATAGAGACTGATGGTCTGTATGGAAGAACTTGCACATCCACAATTTACAGAGAAGACTGGCCTGATTTGTACAATAGCTGTAGGAACCCGGCTTTTTAACTCCATTCCCTAATGTATGCGGCTGGGGCTACACGGTGACTTTGACCGTTACATGGTAGCACAGTACAAGTGAAAGGGGCAGCAATGCTCCCTCCAGGGTACCGTGACCAGGACAAGCAACTTGTAAAAAAAATCTCATCCGGTTGGATTTCTTGAACCCTTTTGGGTCCCATTCACTTGAATTGCAATGAAATGTAACAGCGATGTCTAGGAAGCTTTGGTCACACAACAGGGGTCGTAGCTAAAATCGCCGTGTAGTCGTGTGGAGGTCATCTGAGCTATAGCTTGTTTGTTCAAACGTAATAAGAATATCTGTTCATATAAATAATCAAAATGTAGATGTAGTTGCATAATTATCTGTCTGTCTATATAGCCATCGCGTAGACCCATATTATAATTTAAAGTTGTATAGTCATGAAGGGGTTACCAAGAATGAGAACAGATGTACAACCGATGAAAGTCTCTTAATAATGAGTAAAAGTCTTATCAGTAATGTTTACACAGAAAGAATGTTTTCTTTTTCGCTCTATTGGGAGACCCAGACAATTGGGGTGTATAGGCTATGCCTCCGGAGGCAGCACAAAGTATTACACTCAAAAGTGTTAAGCCCCTCCCCTTCTGCCTATACACCCCCCGTGCTCCCACGGGCTCCTCAGTTTTTTGCTTTGTGCGAAGGAGGCAGACATGCAAGCACAGCTCCACAGATTAGTCAGCAGCAGCTGCTGACTAGGTCGGATGGAAGAAAAGTGGGCCCATATAGGGCCCCCAGCATGCTCCCTTCTCACCCCACTCTTGTCGGCGGTGTTGTTAAGGTTGAGGTATCCATTGCGGGTACGGCGGCTGGAGCCCACATGCTGTTTTTCCTTCCCCATCCCCCTTAGGGCTCTGGGTGAAGTGGGATCTTATCGGTCTCCAGGCACTGAGACCGGGCTTCATCCACAACTCCTGTGGAGCCTGATGGATAGGAGCCGATACCGTTCAGGGACATGGCCCTGCATCTTAAAGGTACTCTGTATCCCTATGGGGACCGCGCACGGCATCACCTCAGCTTTGCTGGGTGTGCTAGTGCACCGGGGACCGCGGCGCTGACCGGGTCTATATGTGCCATTACACACTCAGCGTCGCTGAGTGTGTTTATATGTAAGGGCTACCGCACTGACCGCCGTTGCCACGGGACACTGCGGCGCGGCTGGGACTTGTAGTTCGCCGGGGACTTTCACGCGACCGCGCTTTTACGGCGGCCGCGTTTATTACTACAGTCCCCGGCTTCATTGCGGCCTAGTTTCCCTTTTTCTCTCCCGCCCTCAGCCCTGACAGGCAGGGGAAGGGCGGGACGCTGCACGGAGCGAGCAGCAATGAGGGCTGGAGTATGATTTACATGCTCCACTCCCCTCACTATGCACAGTGTGAGCGCCCGTTTCGCGCTCTTTCCAGGCCACGCCCACAGCTTCCTCAGCTCGTCAGGACGCCGCAGCCATTCCTGTCAGCTCCACCGACGCTGCAGAGAGGGACATATTCATGGGAGACCCAGACACGGTCTCTGGTGGCCTCACAACCGCTTAGGCGGCTTGTAAGCAGCACATGTGGTGCTAGCCCCATGGTGCTGTATTGTATTGGTACATTATTTGTGTACTGTATATAATTTACACTGTATGAGCACAGTTCTTTCTGGCTATATACCCTATTGTGTTACTCAGGGAAAACTATAGCATGGCGCCCACAAAAGGCAGGGGTGCCAAAACACAGGCTTATTATGTTGCCTGCGCCGCATGTAAGGCCCAGCTACCGGCAGGTTCCACTGACCCTCATTGTGTACAGTGTTCGACCCCTGTGACACTTCCTCAGCCGGATCCTCTGCTAAGAGGGGCCCAGGGGGAGCCACCTGTTGACACTGTCCAGGTGACGGGGACTGAGTTTGCAGCCTTTAAGGATCAACTCTCTGAGACTATGGCTAAGATACTAGAAGCCTTGCAGTCCAGACCGGTATCTCAGCAAAGGGACTCTGTTGAATCATTGTTCCCTGACCCCCCTCAGTTGGACCAACAATGTCCTCACGGGGTATCTCATACATCCCAGACGGAGGGTTCGGACTTAGAACCTAGCCCCAGATCGTCTAAGCGGGCCCGCTTAGAATTTCCCTCGACATCATATTGTTTAGGGTCTCAGCGGGGGGAATCTTTGGTTGATGATGCGGAGACAGCTGATCAGGATTCTGATCCTGGGAGCGCTCTCAATCTTAATTCTCCAGACGGGGACGCCATAGTGAATGATCTTATTGCATCCATTCATCAGTTGCTGGATATTCTTCCCTCAGCCCCTCCGGCGGAGGAGTCAGATTCTCAGCAGGAGAAATTTCGCTTCAGGTTCCCCAAGCGTACACAGAGTATGTTTCTAGACCACTCTGATTTCAGAGAGGCAATCCAGAATCACCATGCTTGTCCGGATAAGCGTTTCTCTAAGCGCCTTAAGGATACACGTTATCCTTTTCCCCCCGGAAGTGGTTAAAGGTTGGATTCAATGTCCCAAAGTGGATCCTCCAATCTCCAGACTGGCGGCTAGATCCATACTTGCAGTGGAAGATGGGGCCTCGCTTAAAGATGCCACTGACAGGCAGATGGAGCTCTGGATGAAATCCATCTATGAAGCTATCGGAGCTTCTTTTGCCCCAGCTTTCGCAGCCGTATGGGCGCTACAAGCTATATCAGCAGGTCAAGCGAAAATTGAAGCGGCCGCGCCACAAGTGGCTTCCATTACCTCCCAGACCTCGGCAATTGCGTCTTACGCTATGAATGCTGTCCTGGACTCGGTGAGCCGTACGGCAGTTGCGACCGCCAATTCGGTAGTAGTCCGCAGGGCCTTGTGGCTACGGGAGTGGAAGGCAGATTCCGCTTCCAAAAAGCGTTTAACCGGTTTGCCAATTTCTGGCGACAGGCTCTTTGGCGAGCGCCTGGATGAAATCATCAAACAATCCAAGGGAAAGGATACATCCTTACCCCAGCCCAAGCAGAACCTCTCCCAACAGAGGAGAGGGCAGTCGAGGTTTCGGTCCTTTCGGGGCGCGGGCAGGTCCCAATTCTCCTCGTCCAAAAGGTCTCAGAAAGAACAAAGGAACTCTGATGCATGGCGGTCTAAGTCACGTCCTAAAAAGGCCATTGGGAGCACCGCTAACAAAGCGGCTGCCTCATGACTTTCTACCTCCTCTAGTAGCATCCTCGGTCGGTGGCAGACTCTCCCGCTTTTGCGACACCTGGCTGCCACAAATAAAAGACCGCTGGGTGAGAGACATTCTCTCTCACGGTTACAAGATAGAGTTCATCTCTCGTCCCCCGACTCGATTCTTCCGGTCCTCTCCGCCTCCCGAGCGAGCCGAGGCTCTTCGGCAGGCGCTGGGCACCCTGAAGGCAGAAGGAGTGGTGGTCCCTGTTCCTCTTCAGCAACAGGGCCACGGTTTTTACTCCAACTTGTTTGTGGTCCCAAAGAAGGACGGGTCCTTCCGTCCTGTCCTGGACCTGAAACTTCTCAACAAACACGTAAAGACCAGGCGGTTCCGGATGGAATCCCTCCGTTCCGTCATCGCCTCAATGTCCCAGGGAGATTTCCTTGCATCGATCGATATCAAAGATGCTTATCTCCACGTTCCGATTGCCCCAGAGCACCAACGCTTCTTGCGCTTCGCCATGGAAAACGAACACCTGCAGTTCGTGGCACTACCATTCGGCCTGGCAACAGCCCCACGGGTTTTCACCAAGGTTATGGCTTCTGTAGTAGCGGTCCTCCATTCTCAGGGTCATTCTGTGATCCCGTACTTGGACGATCTGTTGATCAAGGCACCCTCTCAAGAGGCATGCCAACACAGCCTCGACGTTACCCTGGAGACTCTCCAGAGTTTCGGGTGGATCATCAATTTTCCAAAGTCAAATCTGACACCGGCCCAATCGCTGACGTACCTTGGCATGGAGTTTCATACCCTCTCAGCGATAGTGAAGCTTCCGCTGATCAAACAGCAGTCACTACAGAAAGGGGTACAGTCTCTCATTCAAGGCCAGTCACACCCCTTGAGGCGCCTCATGCACTTCTTGGGGAAGATGGTGGCAGCAATGGAGGCAGTTCCTTTCGCGCAGTTTCACCTGCGTCCCCTTCAATGGGACATCCTACGCAAATGGGACAGGAAGCCGACGTCCCTCGACAGGAACGTCTCCCTCTCTCAGGCGACCAAAGCCTCCCTTCGGTGGTGGCTTCTTCCCACTTCATTATCGAAGGGGAAATCCTTCCTTCCCCCATCCTGGGAAGTAGTTACGACAGACGTGAGTCTGTCAGGATGGGGAGCGGTTTTTCTCCACCACAGGACTCAGGGTACGTGGACCCGGCAAGAGTCCTCGCTTCAGATCAATGTTCTGGAAATTCGGGCAGTGTATCTTGCCCTGAAAGCGTTCCAGCAGTGGCTGGCAGGCAAGCAGATCCGAATTCAGTCGGACAATTCCACAGCGGTGGCATACATCAATCACCAAGGCGGCACACGCAGTCGTCAAGCCTTCCAGGAAGTCCGGCGGATCTTGATGTGGGTGGAAGCCACGTCCTCCACCATATCCGCAGTTCACATCCCAGGCGTGGAAAACTGGGAAGCAGATTATCTCAGTCGCCAGGGCATGGACGCAGGGGAATGGTCCCTTCACCCGGACGTGTTTCAGGAGATCTGTTGCCGCTGGGGGGTGCCGGACGTCGACCTCATGGCGTCCCGGCACAACAACAAGGTACCAATGTTCATGGCACGGTCTCAAGACCCCAGAGCTCTGGCGGCAGACGCCTTAGTTCAGGATTGGTCGCAGTTTCAGCTCCCGTATGTGTTTCCTCCGCTGGCACTTTTGCCCAGAGTGTTACGCAAGATCAGGGCCGACTGCCGCCGCGCCATCCTCGTCGCTCCAGACTGGCCGAGGAGGTCGTGGTACCCGGATCTGTGGCATCTCACGGTCGGCCAACCGTGGGCACTACCAGACCGAACAGACTTGCTGTCTCAAGGGCCGTTTTTCCATCTGAATTCTGCGGCCCTCAACCTGACTGCGTGGCCATTGAGTCCTGGATCCTAGCGTCTTCAGGATTATCTCAGGATGTCATTGCCACTATGAGACAGGCTAGGAAACCAACGTCCGCCAAGATCTATCACAGGACGTGGAAAATTTTTCTGTCATGGTGCTCTGCTCAGGGTTTTTCTCCCTGGCCATTTGCATTACCTACTTTTCTGTCCTTCCTTCAATCTGGACTGGAAAAGGGTTTGTCGCTTGGTTCCCTTAAGGGACAAGTTTCTGCGCTCTCGGTGTTTTTCCAGAAGCGCCTAGCTAGACTTCCACAGGTACGCACGTTCCTGCAGGGAGTTTGTCACATCGTTCCACCTTACAAGCGGCCGTTAGAACCCTGGGATCTGAACAGGGTGCTGATGGTTCTTCAGAAACCACCATTCGAGCCAATGAAAGATATCTCTCTCTCACGCCTTTCGCAGAAGGTGGTCTTCCTAGTAGCAGTCACCTCTCTTCGGAGAGTGTCTGAGCTAGCAGCGTTGTCATGCAAAGCCCCTTTTCTGGTGTTTCACCAGGACAAGGTGGTTCTACGTCCGGTTCCGGAATTTCTCCCTAAGGTTGTATCCCCCTTTCATCTCAATCAGGATATCTCCTTACCTTCTTTTTATCCTCATCCAGTTCACCAATGTGAAAAGGATTTGCACTTGTTAGATCTGGTGAGAGCACTCAGATTCTACATTTCTCGTACGGCGCCCCTGCGCCGCTCGGATGCACTCTTTGTCCTTGTCGCTGGCCAGCGTAAAGGGTCACAGGCTTCCAAATCAACCCTGGCTCGGTGGATCAAGGAGCCAATTATCGAAGCTTACCGTTCGGCTGGGCTTCCGGTTCCCTCACGGCTGAAGGCCCATTCTACCAGAGCCGTGGGCGCGTCCTGGGCTTTGAGGCACCAGGCTACGGCTCAGCAGGTGTGTCAGGCGGCTACCTGGTCGAGCCTGCACACTTTCACGAAACACTATCAGGTGCATACCTATGCTGCGGCGGATGCCAGCCTAGGTAGACGAGTCCTTCAGGCGGCGGTTGCCCACCTGTAGGAAAGGGCCGTTTTACGGCTCTCTTACGAGGTATTATTTTACCCACCCAGGGACTGCTTTTGGACGTCCCAATTGTCTGGGTCTCCCAATAGAGCGAAAAAGAAGAAGGGAATTTTGTTTACTTACCGTAAATTCCTTTTCTTCTAGCTCTAATTGGGAGACCCAGCACCCGCCCCTGTTTTTTTGTGTACACATGTTGTTCATGTTGAATGGTTTCAGTTCTCCGATGTTCCTTCGGATTGAAGTTACTTTAAACCAGTTTGTAATTATATTTCCTCCTTCTTGCTTTTGCACCAAAACTGAGGAGCCCGTGGGAGCACGGGGGGTGTATAGGCAGAAGGGGAGGGGCTTAACACTTTTGAGTGTAATACTTTGTGCTGCCTCCGGAGGCATAGCCTATACACCCCAATTGTCTGGGTCTCCCAATTAGAGCTAGAAGAAAAGGAATTTACGGTAAGTAAACAAAATTCTGTTCTTAATGAACAAAGACATGTTGGGAGAAAATAAGGAGTTGAATACTCCTTACTTCCTTGTTCTAGCTTCAAGGTTAGAAATGCAGATTGTATAATTGGGTGTCTTGGAATACACGAGTTCAGTTGATGACGCTGGCTCAAGGAGAGCATGTCTGTATGTTCATTGTCTGATATATTGATATATCGGCACTGGTATACAGCTAATACGGCACCGTCTCTGGATATTCCAAACGAAGACTCCATTAGCAGTCTTCACCCAAATTCCTCCCTTGACAGTCGTACCCTAAACCATTCCTTCACTATATATACAAGACCTTGCAGAAGCCAGGTTCTCGTTCATACAAATGACACTGAAATCCCAAAGACCGCTACAAATGGACAGATGTCTACATCCTCCTTGTCCCACAGGGGTGTAGATATTTTCATCCCTTGTATTAAAAAAAATATATAAAATCACGTGGTTGCCTTTTCCATATTCCAGGACCCTTCTCTGCAGATCTCGCCTTATTTGTGTATAGGGAGGGACCTGTCAATCTAGAGAAGCGGGGCAGGAGAAATCTCGTGGAGCGCAGTCAGATGATTTCTCTGTTTCCAGCTTATTTATGAATGTGTTTTTTTCTGAAATGCAGCAACGTTACTGCAGACATCTGCGCTTTACTTTGTAAGGGAGCTTGTCCCTGACTCACTAGACAGGTTCCCTTTAAATCACTGTATGCAATTAAAAACAGGTCATTTAGGATAAAAGTAATTTGGGGTTGAATTAATAATAATAATAATAATTTATTAATTTATATAGCGCTATTAATTCCATAGCACTTTACATACATTGGCAACACTGTCCCCATTGGGGCTCACAATCTAAGGTCCCTAACTGTATGTTTTTGGCGTGTGGGAGGAAACCGGAGAATACGGAGGAAACCCACGCTAACACGGGGAGAACACACAAACTCCTTTCAGATGGTGTCCTTGGTGGGAATTGAACTCAGGACCCCAGCGCTGCAAGCCTGTAGTGCTAACCACTGAGCCACCGTGCCTGGGCTCCTCTATAGTAGCACACTGTTGTGACCATCAAAAATCCCAGCGACTCGGCTCGTGCTGTGTGTTCATGTACTTATGTTCTTTAGAGGGTTTTTAATTTTTATTTATTTTTTTTATTTAAAGAATCTGTTCCCAGTGGAGAAAATCAGAGCGTGGCTGGTGGTGAGGACGAAGCTGCCGAGTACCAGGAGCTAAACACACGGGAGAAGCAGGACATTGAGTTCATGATGGAGGGCTGTGAATATGCCATTTCCAATGCAGAAGCCTTTGCAGAAAAGTTATCTAGAGAGCTCCAGGTTCTGGATGGGGTAAGACACACTGGTGATCTTGAGCTTGTAAGCGTGCCTCTTTGCATCTGTCCTTTGAGGTGCCAATCTCTCCGTGTGCTCTTGGCCAAAGACTGTTGCTCCAGAGTCATGTCTGTGGTAGTATTTGCATTTCCTTTTCATTGGATAAGACATTTTATTATAGTATGATATTGCGTTTTTTGAAACCTGTCCCTTGAAATAATCTTTTTCTTCCAGCAGATAAAAATTATATTTTTAAGAGCTCATTCACACACTGGTTTCATCTGTGCTTTTGATCAGTGTTAGCAGGGGGGGGGGGGGTTCTGACTCTGTAGAAAAAAAAAAAAATTCTCCATCTTCTCCTAGGTATCAGTCCGTGAAAAAGGACCACACTTGGAAGGCATCTGAGTGTCGTCCGATTTATTTATTTATTTATTTTTAAACGGACCCATACACATTTACTGCCAAGTTTGATTTGATAATCTGGTTTGTGCAGAATCGTGGACATTTGTCTAATGTTGACCACTCCAGCCACAAAAAAATCACGGAAATATAATCAACCCCATAGACTATCACAGGTATGCAGGTGATTCATGGAAAACATGGATAGCAGTCGTGCATGAAAAACGGATGTGTGAATGAAGTCTTAGAACTCAAACTGGTTAAAAAATAGCAATACTGTCCTTCAGCTCCCATTCTGAAGCTTACCTGGTCCCTTCTGGTCTCTGCTTTCTGATTCTGCTTTTTCTGTATTAAGATGGTAAGTTCTGGTGGTTCACTGCTTTATCAGATAAGTGGTCATTTCCTGCCAATTGAAGAGTGTCTAAATACATTTTTATACCCTGGCAACCCCTTTAAAAAGAAAGTAAAACAGTATGATATGGGGTTAACATTTGCATAATCCTTACTTTCCAGGCCAATATCCAGTCCATCATGGCCTCCGAGAAACAAGTAAACATCCTGATGAAGCTGCTGGATGAGGCTCTGAAGGAGGTGGACCAGATTGAAGGCAAGTTGAGCAGCTACGAGGAGATGCTTCAGAGCGTGAAGGAGCAGATGGATCACATCTCTGAAAGCAACCACCTCATCGAGCTGAGCAAAGCCAACAGCGAGACTTTGCTGGGGGAAATCGAGTTTCTTGTTGTAAGTACCTTGTGGATAAAGATGGGGAATGACTTTGGTGGTGTTATCAGTGGGAGCTTTGGCCTCTCCTGATGCTCTCGTGCAGCCTGTGAGATGCGTTTTCCACTGGCCACAATTGTGCTTTAAGGGTACGTGCCCATGATCAGGACCATCAGCATCTTAATTGCGGCGGGTCCTATCCTGCGGGGTCGCGAGTCTCCTCCGCAGGAGACTGCAGCTGCTCATGCCCACTTATCCAGACTCAGACAGTTGCAGTCTCTTGCTGTGTTCCATCCCATGGAGAACACTCGCATCTCCGCAGCAAAGAATTAACATACTGTGGCTTGGGAAGCCACATGGCAGGTCAGCTTTGGCTGTGGGAAAAATAGGCACAGTGGGCATGGGATTTTTAGAAATCCCATCCACTGTGCTTGTACTATACAATGTAGCGTTTTGGACGCAGTGAAAACACGCTGCGTCCAAACTGCTCTGATCCCTGATCTTGGGCACGTACCCTTAATGTGGTCATCAATGTCGAGAAATAACTACATTGGGCATATTGCCTGATATTTAATGGTTCTGTTGTTTCATTACTGATAATATAAGGGATTGTCCAGGATTAGAAAACGTGGCATTTTTCTTACAGAAACTGGATTGTACCAGTCCTTGGGTTGTGTGAAGGTCCATTTACACTGCAGGATAATCGTGAGCGAGGTGTCTGAATTTGTAAAACACTTTTCTCTATCACTTCATTGGGGGACACAGGAGAAAATACTGCTGCCACTAGGAGACTGACACTATGCTAAAAAAAAAAAAAATATACACCCACCAACTGGCACGGAGACTATCAGATTTTTAGCTTCGTGTTAGTAGAAGACAGACACGAGCTGCATCTCCACCATCAATATCCTACTTTTATCAGAAGGGAGGCCTCGCTGAAGAACCCCTCTGACATGCACACTGAGATTTTAGCAAAATCTGCTTTCAAGGGAGAATCTGTCCATCCTTCGCCTCGATTTGGGTTTCATAGGTGATTTCCGGCTGGGCTACTCTCCTGCACCAGGATATCTTGTTGGCTGATCACACCTCCGAACTAGTGGAACAGATTGCCCACACAGGAAAATATTTTCAACTGCTTCACTGGATGCACCCGCTTGCTCAGGCCCTTGCGAACAGTAATATTGTCACGTTTCACAGAATCTTCAGGCTAAAGTCAAGGAACGCATACTCAGCATCCCAAAAGTCCCCCACCAGTCTCCCTTTCCAAGGCTCCTGACTCTTCGGAAAGAAACTGGACAAGGTCCTCTCGGATGTCACTGGGCGTACCTCTCTTCCACAACAGAGGCCAAAGAGATGCTCATTTCCTCACTCTGCCGAAAAAAAGACGCTCCTTTATGCCTGTCCTCATGGGCACCATGAAGCCTTCCAGATTCAACATGTACTCTTCACCATGACAGGGCATCTGGGAATCCTCTTATGGTGGATTTGGGATGTCATTTTCTATGGCTATAAAATAGTTTTCCACCCTCTCACACTCTCGCTTCTTCGAATCCCGTCTCCCCAAAGGATCCCTCTCTCATCCCTGGTTTCTTCAAGGCCATCCATTTATTCATCAGGTATGGTGTCATCTTTCCCATTGCTTCTCAGGAGCATTTCTCAGGTTTCTATTCAAACCTGTTTGTGGGTCCTTCTCCGCCACTTCAGGATGGAGGCACTCCTCTTAGCCTCCATGGAGCCCAAGGAGTTGCTATGACTATCTGCACATACCCATTTTTCGGACTGTTAGTCATCAGTCCGAACTCGCTGCTGTCTCCTGCCGCTCCCCCTATCTGGTGTTCCATAAGAACAAGGTGGTTTTGCGTCTAACTCTATCCCTTCTCCCTTAGGTGGTTTCCTTGTTTCACCACTTCGAATACATTGTGCTCCTTCGTTCTGCCCGCTTCCTTCTCGTTCTCGGGAATGGTTGCTCCATAAGCTGAACCTCGTAAGAGCACTTGACGTCTACATCGCCATGACGGCATCTTTCAGATGAATGCAGTCTCTCTTCGTTATTCAGGATCGTCATTACACCAGACTTTCTTTATCGTTCCTTTGGGAGACCCAGACCTTGGGTGTATAGCTTCTGCCTCCGGAGGACACACAAAGTACTACACTTAAAAGTGTAGCTCCTCCCTCTGAGCTTATACACCCCCTGGTGAGCCAGTCCCAGCCAGTTTATCGCTTTGTGTTCAGGAGGCATACATCCACACATGCATTCTCATGATTTTTTTCTTTTTTTTGGAAGAGATTGAAGAAGTGCGGGTCCACGTCTGGACCCCCGGCATGTCCCTTCTCACCCCACTGTGTTGGCGGTGTTGTAAGGTTGATTTCCAAGGCTGGAGCCTTACATGCCGTGCTCCTTCACCATCCCTCCTTGGCTCTGGCTTGAAGTGGGAGCCAGCACGGTCTCCATGCCTGGCAGGAGACCGGTCTCCATCCACAGCCCCTTGAGGATTCTGCTGGAGCACTCATCCCCAGGGACCTGGCCCTGCGTCTCAGCAGCTAAGTACCTGGGACGTTCTGTATGTTGGGGGTCCCTGTTCTTTATTGTATGGGGAGAGTATGCTGAATGTATTTATTTTGGCATTTCCGGCGGGTTCTCTGGCTTTCGCCCGAGAACCGCGCCGATGGTGCCTGCGCGTCGGCCTCGCCGCTTCAATTTAGGCCCCGGCTTTGCCGGAGGCCTAGTTTCTGTTAACTACCCTCGCATGTCACTCATGCAGAGGGACAGGCACGGCTCCTCCCGGCGGCCGTCCTGCACAGGGGAGGGACACTCCCCACTGCTGGGGCGTGTCTCCTCCCCTGCAGGTCTCTATGGCCCTCCAGTTCCCGCTCTCCTACAGGAACGCCCCCAAGTCCCGCCCCCTCTCTTCGCTCCGGCGGCTATTTTCTTAGGCAGAGTTCACTCTGCGCTGGGCCTTTCTGCACTCTGCATCCCTGCTGAGGTGCTGTGCATTGGGGGTCCGGGGTCGGGATCTGGAGGGCACACAACACCGCTTCCAGCGGTCTGGTAAGCCACAGCCGGTCTCTGGTTGTGGACCTCTGTATATACTCCCTGGGGTTCATTCTCTTGCAGAGCCCCCACTCCAGCAGCATGTCTCACACGAGGAGCAAGGCTCCAAAGCTTTATACTGTATGCGCTGCATGTAAGCTCCTGCTGCCTGAGCCGAGCACCTATCCACATTGTGATGTCTGCTCTAACTTGGCGGTGCCACAGCCTGGAGTCTCACCCCCAGTGGTCTCTCCGGCTGCCTCTGTACCTGTGACTGAACCCCCGGCCTGGGTAGAGTCCTTCTCTAGGTCTATATCCCAGTCATTTGCTGAGTCCATGGGACTTTTGTCCAGGACTTTGATGAATATGCATCAGCCCTCCTCACAGGGTGCCTCTAATGCTCTTGCTAAGGGTCCTTTAGGATCCCTATCCTCTGACCTCCGTGCATTGGAGCTCACAGAGGATTCATCATCAGGTCCCAGACCCCGTCCTCCTAAGAGACGGCGCAGGGTTTCCTCTCCCTCCTCATCCCGCGGCTCTGATTCAAGAGCTGACTCGCGGGATGAGGAGAATGCCCTTACGGGGGGCTCGGAGGCTAACTCCATGTACCCCATCGATCTTTCCGAGGGTGACTCGGATCTTAGTGACTTGATTGCTTCTATTAATTCTGGCTGGATCTCAATCCGCCAGTATCAGAGGAGCAACCCTCTCTGGCAGAAAAGCACCAGTTTACCTCGCCTAAGAGAGTAAAGAGTGTGTTCTTTAACCACTCCAGTTTTCAGACCGCTGTGACCAAACCCAGGGCCTGTCCTGACAAACGCTTCCCAAAGCGTGGTTCTGATGACCGTTTTCCCTTTCCACCTGAGGTGGTCAAGGAGTGGTCTCACTCCCCAAAGGTAGACCCCCCGGTGTCTAGGCTCTCAGCCCGGACCGTTGTGTCGGTGGCTGACGGCACCTCTCTTAAGGATTCCACTGACCGTCCGATTGATCTTCTGGCCAAATCTGTGTATGAAGCGGCGGGGACCGCGTTTTCCCCGACTTTTGCAGCAGTGTGGGCTCTCAAAGCCATCTCTGCTTCTCTAGAGGAGATGCATTCCCTCACCAAGGAATCTATGCCTGAGATGGTTGCCTTAACTTCTCAAGCTTCAGCCTTTTCATCTTATGCCATGTCTGCCATGCTAGAGGCTTCTCACCGCACTGCGGTGGCTTTGGCTAATTCCCTCGTTATCCGCAGGATCTTGTGGCTTCGAGAGTGGAAGGCAGATGCTTCTTCAAAGAAGTACCTTGCTGGGCTCCCTTTTGCTGGTTCCCGGCTGTTCGGTGAACAGCTGGATGAAATTATTAAGGAAGCTACTGGCGGGAAGAGTACTTCCATGCCACAAACCAAGACCAGGAAACCCGCCCAGGGTAGGAATCAGTCGAGGTATCGTTCCTTTCGTTCCTCCAACTGGTCGTCCTCTAAGCCCTCCGCCTCGTCTGCTAACTCAGCTAAGGACCAGAAATCCAACTGGCGCCCAAAAGCGCGTCCGCAGAAGACCGCAGGAGGTTCTGCCACTAAGGCAGCCTCCTCGTGACTCTCTGCCCGCTCCAGCAACGTCCTTAGTCGGTGGTAGGCTCTCCCACTTTGGCGACGCTTGGTTAAAACAAGTCTCCGATCAGTGGGTGAGAGATATCTCTCACGGCTACAGGATAGAATTCTCTTCCAGCCCGCCAAACAGATTTTTTCTCTCAACTCCCCCCTGCTCCAAGGCCGCCGCCTTCTCACAGGCCGTGGCATCCTTGCAGGAAACGGAGTAATTGTACCAGTTCCCGCTCGGGAACGGTTCAGAGGTTTTTACTCAAACCTCTTCCTAGTTCCCAAAAAGGACTGTACCTTCCGGCCCATCCTGGATCTCAAGCTTCTCAACAAGCATGTTCAGGTGCGGCACTTTCGCATGGAGTCTCTGCGGTCAGTCATTGCCTCAATGACCCAAGGGGATTTCCTGGCGTCCATCGACATCAGAGATGCCTATCTACATGTGCCAATTGCAGTTTCACACCAGCGTTGGTTACGTTTTGCAATAGGAGAGGATCATTTCCAATTCGTGGCTCTCCCCTTCGGGTTAGCCACAGCCCCTCGCGTATTCACCAAGGTCATGGCAGCAGTGATTGCGGTTCTGCACCTCCAGGGGTTGGCAGTGCTCCCTTACCTGGACGACCTTCTAGTCAAGGCTCCATCCAGCGCAGACTGTCAGCGGAGTGTCTCGCTCACTCTCGCCACTCTAGCCCAATTCGGGTGGCTTGTCAATCTTCCCAAATCCACTCTGACTCCGACCCAGAGTCTCACGTACCTGGGGATGCAGTTCGAGACTTTCCCGGGACTTGTGAAGTTGCCCTTAATCAAACAGCAGTCACTCCAGCTAGCGGTGCGCTCTCTGCTGAGGCCCCGCCGTTATACCCTCAGGCGTCTGATGCAGGTCCTGGGTCAAATGGTGGCGTCCATGGAGGCTGTTCCCTTTGCCCAGTTCCATCTGCGCCCCCTGCAGCTGGACATTCTCCGCTGTTGGGACAAGCGGCCTTCCTCCTTACACAGGTTAGTGGCTCTGTCGCCACGGACCAGGAGCTCTCTTCAGTGGTGGCTTCGGCCCCTCTCCCTGTCCCAAGGGCGCTCCTTCCTGGCCCCGTCCTGGGTGATTCTCACCACGGATGCCAGTCTATCCGGCTGGGGAGCGGTATGTCTCCACCACAGAGCGCAGGGCACTTGGACTCCGTCCGGGTCAGCCCTTTCAATCAATGTGCTGGAAACCAGAGCCGTGCTTCTAGCTCTCCTAGCATTTCACCACCCGTTGGCGGGCAGGCACATTCGAGTCCAGTCAGACAACGCGACAGCGGTTGCCTACATCAATCACCAAGGCGGGACACGCAGCCGCCTGGCAATGATGGAGGTACAACGCATCCTTCAATGGACGGAGGACTCAAAGTCCACCATATCCGCAGTCCACATCCCAGGCGTGGAAAACTGGGAGGCAGATTATCTCAGCCGTCAAAGCGTGGACGGTGGCGAGTGGTCCCTGCACCCGGCAGTGTTTCAGTCAATCTGCCGCAAATGGGGCACTCCGGACGTGGACCTGATGGCATCCCGTCACAACAACAAAGTTCCTGTTTACGTGGCTCGCTCCCACGATCCTCAGGCCTTCGCCGTGGACGCTCTGGTTCAAGACTGGTCCCAGTTTCGTCTGTCCTACGTGTTTCCCCCTCTAGCTCTCTTGCCCAGAGTCCTGCGCAAGATCAGAATGGAGGGCCGTCGAGTCATCCTCATTGCACCGGACTGGCCCAGGCGAGCTTGGTATCCGGACCTGCTCCAACTGTCCGTAGAGATGCCGTGGCATCTCCCGGACCGTCCAGACCTACTCTCGCAAGGTCCGTTTTTCCGCCCGAATTCTGCGGCCCTCAAATTGACAGCGTGGCTCTTGAGTCCTGGATTTTGACGGCTTCTGGTATTCCTCCTGAAGTCATCTCCACTATGACTCGGGCCCGTAAGTCTTCCTCCGCTAAGATCTATCACAGGACTTGGAAAATTTTCCTGTCCTGGTGTCGCTCTACTGACCATCCTCCTTGGCCATTCTGTTTGCCGACCCTTCTGTCTTTTCTATAGTCCGGTCTGCAGCTAGGACTGTCCCTCAACTCTCTCAAGGGACAAGTCTCAGCTCTGTCAGTGCTGTTCCAGCGGCGTCTCGCTCGGCTGGCTCAGGTCCGCACCTTCATGCAAGGCGTGGCTCACATCATTCCGCCTTATCGGCGGCCCTTGGATCCCTGGGACCTTAACTTGGTCCTCGCGGTATTGCAGAAACCCCCTTTTGAGCCTCTTAGGGAGGTTTCTTTGTATCATCTTTCTCAGAAAGTGGCCTTTCTGGTTGCCATAACTTCTCTCAGGAGAGTCTCTGATTTGGCTGCGCTCTCCTCGGAGTCACCTTTTTTAGTTTTTCATCAAGACAAGGTGGTTCTCCGTCCGACTCCGGACTTTCTTCCTAAGGTGGTCTCTCCCTTCCACCTTAACCAGGACATTACCTTACCTTCCTTCTGTCCGGCCCCTGTTCATCGCTTTGAAAAAGCGCTGCATACTCTAGATCTGGTGCGTGCTCTCCGGATCTATGTGTCTCGCACCGCTGCGCTCAGGCGGTGAACCTCTCTTTTTGTGCTAACCACAGGTCGGCGCAAGGGCCTCCCTGCTTCTAAGCCGACCTTAGCCCGTTGGATTAGATCGACTATTTCGGACACCTACAAGAGTACTCAGGTGCCTCCCCCGCCGGGGATCAAGGCACACTCGACCAGAGCTGTCGGTGCCTCTTGGGCTTTTAGGCACCAGGCTACGGCTCAACAAGTCTGTCAGGCTGCCACTTGGGCTAGCCTGCATACCTTCTCGAAGCACTACCAAGTGCATGCTCATGCTTCGGCAGATGCGAGCTTGGGCAGACGCATCCTTCAGGCGGCTGTCGCCCTTTTGTGAAGTTAGGTTCTGCCTACTTCTTAGTTTTTCTGTTTATCTCCCACCCAGGGACTGCTTTGGAACGTCCCACGGTCTGGGTCTCCCAAAGGAACGATAAAGAAAAAGAGAATTTTGTTTACTTACCGTAAATTCTTTTTCTTATAGTTCCGTATTGGGAGACCCAGCACCCTCCCTGTTGCCTGTTGGCAAATTCTTGTTCCGCGTGTTATCACCGGCTGTTGTCGCGGACAGAGTATCCGGTTGTTCCGGCTCTTGCTCTGTTCTACTTGTGGGTGGCTATTCTCCTTCAGCTTTTGCTCTAAACTGGCTGGGACTGGCTCACCAGGGGGTGTATAAGCTCAGAGGGAGGAGCTACACTTTTTAGTGTAGTACTTTGTGTGTCCTCCGGAGGCAGAAGCTAAACACCCAAGGTCTGGGTCTCCCAATACGGAACTATAAGAAAAAGAATTTACGGTAAGTAAACAAAATTCTCTTTCTTCGGCGCTCCATTGGGAGACCCAGACGATTGGGTGTATAGCTACTGCCTCCGGAGGCCACACAAAGCATTACAGTAAAAAGTGTAAGGCCCCTCCCCTTCTGGCTATACACCCCCAGTGGGATCACTGGCTCACCAGTTTTCTGCTTTGTGCGAAGGAGGTCAGACATCCACGCATAGCTCAACTGTTTAGTCAGCAGCAGCTGCTGACTATGTCGGATGGAAGAAAAGTGGGCCCATATGGGGTCCCCAGCATGCTCCCTTCTCACCCCACTTGCGGTTTGTAAGGTTGAGGTACCCATTGCGGGTACGGAGGCTGGAGCCCACATGCTGTTTTCCTTCCCCATCCCCCCTCAGGGCTCTGGGTGAAGTGGGATCTTACAGGTCTCCAGGCACTGAGACCGGGCTCCATCCACAGACCCAGAGAACCTGCTGGATATGGAGCTGAGTATCGTCAGGGACAGGCCCTGCTACATTAAGGTACTCTGTGTCCCCGGGCAAGCGCGCACACACACACCAGCATTGCTGGGAGTGTTAGTGCGCCGGGGGCAACAGCGCAGAGCGCTCGTGCTATTAGTCACTACAGCTTTGCTGAGTGACTTTATGTATTGGGAACTGCCGCGCCGGCCGTTGCTGGGTGTTTTTTACACTGTGGCGCGGCTGGGACTTGTGGTGCGCCGGGGACTTCCGCGCTGGCCGTGCACATGGACGGCCGCGCTTATTACTCGAGTCCCCGGCTTTGCGGCCTAGTTTTCGTTTCGTTCCCGCCTCCAGCCCTGCCAGTCAGGGGAGAGGCGGGACGCTGTACAGACAGTCAGCGCCGAGGGCTGGAGTCTGCTTTGCATTCTCCAGCCCCCTTCACTGGACACAGTGGGACGCCAGTTTCCCGCTCTTGTCTGGGGCACGCCCACGGCCCGCCCCTCGTCACACGAGCTGGAGAAGGACGCCGGCAGCCATTCCTGCACGCCGTCCGAGCTGGGGAACGGAGACATGCTCTGGGCAACCAACACAGGGCTCTGGCGACCACACACCCGCGTTATAGGCGGGCGGTAAGCAGCACCTGAAGTGCTGACCCCACTAAATACCGAAGTGTCCATTTGTATTTTATGCTTGTATGCTATACACTGCACTGTAGGTCGCTGTCTTTGGCTATATGCCCTTCTAGATGGCGAGATAACAGCAGCAAAAACGCAAGGGTGCTAAGGCACAGGTTTTCTAGGCTGCTTGTATTACATGGCTGAAGTGTTCATTTGTACTTATGCTTGTATGCTATACATTGCACTGTACGGTCGCTACTCTTGGCTATATTCTCCTAGAGGGCTGGACAACTGCAGCAAAAAAGCATGGGTGCCAAGGCACAGGCTTTATAGGCTGCTTGCACTGCATGTGCTGAAGTGTTCATTTGTATATATGCTTGTATGCTATACATTGCACTGTACGGTCGCTACTCTGGGCTATATTCTCCTAGATGGCTGGACAACAGCAGCAAAAAAGCAAGAGTGCCAAGGCACAGGCTTTCTATGCTGCTTGTATTGCATGTGCTGAAGTGTTTATGCTTGTATGTTGTACATTGCATAGATGACTAGAATACAGCAGCAAAAAAGCAACACAGGCTTTCTATGCTGCTTTTCCTGCAGATACTGTTCCACCGGCAGGTTTCACTGACCCCCATTGTGGGCAATGCTCCCCTGTAGCACTTGGTCATCCGGGGTCTCTACTAGAAGTGGCCAAAGAAACCACCTGTGAACCCTGTCCAGGGACAGGGACGGAGATTGTCATGGGATGGAGACTTTGCACTCCAGACAGGCCATGGGCAATCTTGATTAATGCTCCCTGGCCACCCTCATTTGGAACGTACTCAGTACTCCGGGGGGGGTCCCAGGCATTCCAGGGTGAAGGCTCTGACACGGACGGCAGTCCCAGACAGCCTAAGCTAGCTCGCTGGGTACGACACTAGGCTTCATCACTGGTCAAGGTCCCAGCAGGACGACTCTCTGTATGATGAGGCAGACGTAGCTGATCAGGGCTTTGGTCCTGACACCGCTCTCAATCCGGATACACCGGATGGGGACGCCATAGTGAAGGATCTTATAGCGTCCATCAATGGAATGTTGCATATTTCTCCCTCAGCTCCCCCAGTGGAGGAGTCAGCTTCACAGCAGGAGAAATCCTTTTTCAGTACTCATGCGTAGATTGAGTACTTTTTCTGACCACGCTGACTTCAGAGACGCAGTTCAGAAACACCACGCTACCAGATAAACGTTTTCTCCAAACGTATTAAGGATGCACGTTATCCCTTTACCCTGATGTGGTACAGCCCTGGACCCAGGGTCCAAAGGTGGATCCCCCAATCTCCAGGCTTGCGGCTAGATCCATAGTTGCAGGGGAGATGGGAATTCACTTAAAGATGCCATTGACAGACAGATAGACCTCTGGTTGAAATCTGTCTGTGAAGCTATCAGCGTGTCGGTTGCTCCGGCATTCGCAGCCGTATGGGCACCCTAACCTATTTCAGCTGGTCTTGCGCAGCTGGTCTTGAGCACATGTACATCTGTGCCGCAGGTGGTGTCCTTAACCTCGCAATGTCTGCATTGCGACTTACCCTAGTAATGCTGTCCTGGGGGGACAGTCGAGGTTGGTCTTTCCCAGGCTCGGGCAAGTCCCAATTGTACTCGTCTAAAAGGGCTCAAAAGGCTCAGAGGGGCTCAGTTTCCGGCCGGGCTCATTCACGCCCAAGGAAGGCAGCAGGAGGAACCGCTGCCAAGGCGATCTCCTCATGTATTTCAGCTCTCTCTCCCCGCATCCGCGGTTGGTGGCAGAATCTCCCGCTTCTGGGTACATTTAGCTGCCACAGGTCACAGACCGGTGGGTGAGAGACATTGTGTCTCACGTGTACAGGATAGAGCTCTGTTCTCGTCCTCCGGCTCGATTCTTCAGAACTTCCCCCCCCCCCCCCACCCCCCCCCCCACCGAGCCGATGCTCTTCTGCAGGCAGAAGGAGTGGTAATCCCTGTTCCTCTTCAGGAACAAGACACGGTTTTTTCCTCCAATCTTATTGGGGTGCCAAAAAAGGGTGGTTTTTTCCGTTCCGTTCTGGACCTAAAACTGCTCACCAAGCACGTGAAGGCCAGGCGGTTCCGGATGTAACCCTCCGCTCCGTCATTGCCTCAATGTCTCAAGGAGATTTTCCTAGCATCAATAGACATCAGGATGCTTATCTCCTCGTGCCGATTGCTCCAGAGCACCAGCGTTTGCTACGTTTCGTTATTGAAGACGAGCATCTTCAGTGCGTAGCCCTGCCCTTCGGTCTGGCGACAGCCCTACGGGTTTTCACCAAGTTCAGGGCAGCAGTGGGAGCAGTCCTGCACTCTCAGGGTCACTCTGTGATCCTTACTGGACGATCCACTTGTCAAGGCACCCTCTCAAGAGGCATGCCGACACAGCCTGAACGTGGCGCTGGAGACTCTCCAGAGTTTCGGGTGGATCATCAACTTTTCAAGGTTACATCGGGCACCGACCCAATCGCTGACATATCTGGGCATGGAGTTTCACACTCCCTCAGCGATAGTGAAGCTTCCGCTGGACAAGCAGCGTTCACTACAGACGGGGGTGCAGTCTCTCCTTCAAGGCCAGTCACACCCCTTAAGACGCCTCATGCAGAGGCAGTCACTTTCGCGCAGTTTCACTGCGTCCACTTCAATGGGACATGCTTGCCAATGGGTTGGGGAGTCGACGTCCCTAGAAAGGAACGTTTCCCTTCTCAGACGGTCAAGGACTCTCAGAGGAGTCCATCCTTCAGATCAATGTTCTGGAAATCTGGGCAGTGCATCTTGCCCTGCAAGCCTTCCAGCAGTGGCTGGAAGGAAAACAGATCCGAATTCAGTCGGACAATTCCACAGCGGTGCCAGACATCGCCCACCAAGGCGGAACACGCATCGCCAAGCCTACCAGGCAATCCGGCGGATTCTGATGTGGGTGGGGGACAGAGCATCCACCATATACGCAGTTCACATCCCGGGCGTAGAATATTGGGAAGCAGACTTCCTCAGTCGCCTGGGCATGGACGCAGGGGAATGGCCTCTGCACCCAGTATGGTGTCAGGAAATCTATAGCCGCTGGAGGATGCCGGACGTCGACCTAATGGCGTCTCGGCACAACAACAAGGTCCCGATTTTCATGGCGCGGTCTCACGAGCAAAGAGCTCTGGCGGCAGGCGCCCTAGTTCAGGATTGGTCGCAGTTCCAGCTACTCTATGTGTTTCCTACTCTGGCACTGTTGCCCAGAGTGCTACGCAAGCTCAGCTCCGCTTGCCGCCGCGCCATCCTCGTCGTCCCAGACTGACCGAGGAGGTCGTGGTCCCGGATCTGTGGCATCTCACGGTCGGCCAACCGTGGGCACTCTCAGACCGGCCAGACTTACTGTCCCAAGGGCCGTTCTTTCCACTGAATTCTACGGCCCTGATCCGGACTGTGTGGCCATCGAGTCCGAGATCCTAGCGTCTTCAGGATTATCTCAAGACGTCATTGCCACCATGAGACGGGCTAGGAAGCCGACGTCTGCCAAAATCTCCCACAAGACGTGGAAGTTATTCTTCTCTTGGTGCTCTGCTTAGGGAGTGTCTCCCTGGCCATTTGCATTGTCTCCTTTTTCTTCAGCGCTCTATTGGGAGACCCAGACGATTGGGGTATAGCTACTGCCCTCTGGAGGCCACACAAAGCACTACATTAAAAGTGCAAGGCCCCTCCCCCTCTGGCTATACCCCCCCCCGTGGTATCACGGGTTCTCCAGTTTTAGCTTTGTGTGCGAAGGAGGTCAGACATTCCATGCATAGCTCCACAGATTTTAGTCAGCAGTAGCTGCTGACTATTTCGGATGGAAGAAAAGAGGACACATATAGTGTCCCCAGCATGCTCCCTTCTCACCCCTGGATGGTGTTGTAAGGTTGAGGTACCTATTGCTGGTACAGGGCTGGAGCCTGACATGCTGTTTTCCTTCCACATCCCCTGGTAGGGCTCTGTGGAAGTGGGATCCTGCCGGCCTCTCAGCTCTGACGCCGGGCTCCATCCACAGACCCATTAGAACCTGATGGAGACGGAGCAGGAGTACGATCAGGGACAGGCCCTGCATCATACAGGTACTCTGTGTCCCCGGCAGGCACAGACACACTCCGGGCTGGCTGGGTGTTGTAGTGCGCCGGGGACCGCAACGTTGGAGTTAGTGTCCCTACAGATTACTGGGGGATTTTTTGTGTATGGGAACGCAGCGCCGACCCCCTCTGGACCGGGCGGCGCTGCTGTGACTTGTGGTGCGCCGGGGATCCGCCGTCCGCGCTTTTACGGCGGCGGCGGTTATAAATTGAGTCCCCGGCTTTTTGGGCCTAGGACGCCGGCAGCTCCGATTCGTTCCCGCCCCCACCCTGTCATTCAGGGTAGGGGAGAGACGCTGTTCGCTAGCAGCGACGAGGGCTGGAGCCTGATTTACATGCTCCAGCCCTCACACTAGGCACAGAGGGAAGCAGGCTTCCCGCTCTTAGCCAGGAACGCCCAGGGCCCGCCCCCCTTCTCTCTCAGGACGCCGGCAGCCATTACATGCAGTCTGGCTGGAGGAAGGACGCAAGGCTCTGGGAGACCTGGACTAGGGGCTATCTGGCGACCACACACCCGCTTTTTAAGCGGGCGGTAAGCGATTTTTCTGTGCTGGTCCCTCTAGTGCCTCACGGTGTATCGGTGTACTGTGTAGGATATAGAGATATTGTATTTCTTGCACTGTGGGGTCGCTTCTGGCTGCATCTCCCAGATCCCTCTGTGGAAGCAACAACATGCCATCCTCAAAACGCAAGGCTGCCAAGGCTAGGGCTGTGTATACTGCGTGTGCTGCATGTGGGGCTAATCTACCAGCAGGCTCCGATGACCCCCATTGTGTGCAATGCTCCGACCCGGTGCTGCTTCGCCAGCCGGAGTCAGGAGAGGTAGTGACCCAGGCTGAGACGCTTGTAAGTTCTGCCCCGGTGACAGGGACAGACTTTGCAGTTTTTGCTGATAATATGTCTGTGTCTATGGCAAAAATCCTTGAAACCTTGCAATCTATGCATGGGGCTCAGTCTTTGGGCACGGCGAGGCCTCTGTCCTCAGGTCCCCCTCACTTGGAATTAATCCAGCCCACAGGGGGGTCCCCGGCTTCACAGGCCGAGGATTATGACTCAGATGATAGCCCCAGCCACCCTAAGCGAGCTCGCTGGGAAAGACCCTCGACGTCATCACACTGCTCAGGGTCTCAGCGCAATCAGTCTCCCTGTGATGTGTCTGATGAGAGTGATCAGGAATCCATTCCTGGAACCCCTCTCAACCTGGATACCCCTGATGGGGATGCCATGGTAAACGACCTTATCTCAGCCATCAATAGGCTGTTGGATATTTCTCCCCCAGCCCCTTCAGCAGAAGAGGCGGCTGTGGAGCAGGAGAAGTTTCGTTTCCTTTATCCCAAGCGTAAATTGAGTGCTTTGTTGGATCACGCTGACTTCAGAGAATCAATCCAGAAGCACGACGCTCACCCAGAAAGGCGTTTCTCTAAACGATCTAAAGATACGCGTTTCCCTTTCCCCCCTGAGGTGGTCAAGCGCTGGACACAGTGTCCAAAGGTAGACCCCCCGATTTCCAAACTCGCAGCTAGGTCCATAGTTGCAGTGGAGGATGGCGCTTCACTTAAAGATGCCAATGACAGACAGATGGACCTTTGGTTAAAATCTGTCTATGAAGCTATCGGCGCGTCGTTTGCTCCGGCATTCGCAGCCGTATGGGCACTCCAGGCTATTTCAGCTGGCTTGGCAAAAGTGGATGCTATCATACATCCAGCAGTGCCGCAAGTGGCGCACCTTACCACGCAGATGTCGGCGTTTGCGTCTTACGCTATCAATGCGGTCCTAGAATCTACCAGTCGCACCTCAATGGCGTCCGCCAATTCGGTAGTTTTGCGCAGAGCCTTGTGGTTAAAGGACTGGAAAGCAGATGCTGGTTCCAAAAAATGTTTAACCAGTTTGCCTTTATCTAGAGATAGACTGTTTGGCGAGCCATTGGCTGATATCATTAAGCAGTCCAAGGGTAAAGACTCCTCTTTACCACAACCCAGAACAACCAAACCTCAGCAGAAAAAGTGGCAGCAGAGGTTTCAGTCCTTTCGAGGTTCGGGCAAGACACCATTTACCTCGTCCAAAGGGACTCAGAGGACGCAAAGAAACTCAGATTCGTGGCGGGCTCACACGCGCCCCAAGAAAGCAAATGGAGGTACCGCTTCCAAAGCGGCTACCTCATGACTTCCAGCCCCCTCCCTCCGCATCGCCGGTCGGGGGCAGGCTCTCCCGCTTTTCCGGCATTTGGATGTCACAGGTCAAAGACCGGTGGGTGACGGACATTTTGTCTCGCGGGTACAGAATCGAGTTCAATTCTCGTCCTCCAGCTCGGTTCTTCAGAACCTCCCCACATCCAGACCGAGCAGATGCTCTGCTGCAGGCGGTGGAATCCCTAAGAGCGGAAGGAGTGGTGATCCCAGTCCCTCCTCAGGAACAAGGGCAAGGGTTTTACTCCAATCTCTTTGTGGTTCCAAAAAAGGACGGCTCGTTCCGTCCTGTTCTGGACCTAAAACGGCTCAACAAACATGTGCACGCCAGGAAGTTCCGGATGGAAACCCTGCGTTCTGTCATTGCCTCAATGTCCAGAGGAGACTTCCTTGCCTCAATAGACATCAAAGATGCTTATCTCCACGTGCCAATTGCTACAGAACATCAACGTTTTCTACGTTTTGTGATAGGAGACGACCATTTTCAGTTCGTAGCTCTGCCATTTGGTCTGGCAACAGCCCCACGGGTCTTCACCAAGGTCATGGCGGCGGTGGTAGCAGTCTTGCACTCTCAGGGACACTCGGTGATCCCTTACCTAGACGATTTATTGGTCAAAGCTCCCTCTCAAGAGGCATGTCAGCACAGCCTGAATGCTACGCTGGAGACCCTACAGTCTTTCGGATGGATCATCAACTTTCCAAAGTCGATCCTATCACCGACTCAATCACTAACGTATCTTGGCATGGAGTTTCATACTCTAGCAGCGATAGTGAAGCTTCCGCTGAACAAGCAGCGGTCACTACAGACAGGGGTGCAATCTCTTCTGCAGGGCCAGTTGCATCCCTTGCGGCGCCTCATGCATTTCCTAGGGAAGATGGTGGCAGCCATGGAAGCAGTTCCCTTTGCGCAGTTTCATCTGCGCCCACTTCAATGGGACATTCTCCGCCAATGGGACGGGAAGTCAACGTCCCTGGACAGGAAAGTCTCGCTTTCCCAGACGGCCAAGGACTCCCTACAATGGTGGCTCCTTCCCACCTCATTGTCTCAGGGAAGATCCTTCCTGCCCCCATCCTGGGCAGTAGTCACGACAGATGCGAGTCTGTCAGGGTGGGGAGCAGTATTTCTCCACCACAGGGCTCAGGGGACGTGGACTCCGCAGGAGTCCACCCTTCAGATCAATGTTCTGGAGATCAGAGCAGTGTATCTTGCTCTACTGGCCTTCCAACAGTGGCTGGAAGGAAAGCAGATCCGAATCCAATCGGACAACTCCACAGCGGTGGCATACATCAACCACCAAGGAGGGACGCGCAGTCGGCAAGCCTTCCAAGAAGTCCGGCGCATTCTAATGTGGGTGGAGGACAGAGCATCCACCATATCCGCGGTTCACATCCCAGGCGTAGAAAACTGGGAAGCAGACTTCCTCAGTCGCCAGGGCATGGACGCAGGGGAATGGTCCCTTCACCCGGACGTGTTTAAGGAAATCGGTCGCCGCTGGGGAGTGCCGGACGTCGACCTAATGGCATCCCGGCACAACAACAAGGTCCCGGCATTCATGGCGAGGTCGCGCGATCAAAGAGCTCTGGCGGCAGACGCCTTGGTTCAAGATTGGTCGCAGTTTCAGCTCCCATACGTGTTTCCGCCTCTGGCGCTCTTGCCCAGAGTGCTACGCAAGATCAGATCCGAGTGCAGCCGCATCATACTCGTCGCTCCAGACTGGCCGAGGAGGTCGTGGTATCCGGATCTGTGGCATCTCACGATCGGTCGACCGTGGTCACTGCCAGACCGACCAGACTTACTGTCCCAAGGGCCGTTTTTCCATCAGAATTCTGCGGCCCTGAACCTGACTGTGTGGCCATTGAGTCCTGGATCCTAGCATCTGCAGGATTATCTCAAGGAGTCGTTGCCACAATGAGACAAGCTAGAAAGTCGAATTCGGCTAAGATCTACCACAGAACGTGGAAGATTTTCTTATCCTGGTGCTCTGCTCAGGGAGTGTCTCCCTGGCCATTTGCATTGCCCAAGTTTCTTTCCTTCCTGCAATCGGGGTTAGAAAAGGGCTTGTCGCTCAGCTCCCTTAAAGGGCAAGTTTCGGCACTATCCGTGTTTTTTCAGAAGCGTCTAGCACGTCTTTCTAAGGTGCGCACGTTCCTGCAGGGGGTCTGTCATATTGTGCCCCCGTACAAGCGGCCGTTAGATCCATGGGATCTGAACAGGGTACTAGTTGCTCTCCAGAAGCCGCCCTTCGAGCCTCTGAAGGAAGTTTCCTTTTCTCGGCTGTCACAGAAAGTGGCGTTTCTTGTTGCGATCACATCGCTTCGGCGAGTGTCTGAGCTGGCAGCTTTGTCATCCAAGGCTCCCTTCCTGGTGTTCCACCAGGACAAGGTAGTGCTGCGCCCTATTCCGGAGTTTCTCCCTAAGGTCGTATCCTCTTTTCATCTTAATCAGGATATATCCTTGCCTTCTTTTTGTCCTCATCCGGTTCACCGGTATGAAAAGGACTTACGTTTGCTAGATCTGGTGAGAGCACTCAGAATCTACATTTCCCGCACGGCGCCCATGCGCCGTGCCGATGCACTTTTTGTCCTTGTCGCTGGTCCGCGCAAGGGGTTGCAGGCTTCTAAAGCCACCCTGGCTCGATGGATCAAAGAACCAATTCTAGAGGCCTACCGTTCTGCGGGGCTTCCGGTTCCTTCAGGGCTAAAAGCCCACTCAACCAGAGCCGTGGGTGCGTCCTGGGCATTACGTCACCAGGCTTCGGCTCAACAGGTGTGCCAGGCAGCTACCTGGTCCAGTCTGCACACTTTCACCAAGCATTATCAGGTGCATACCTATGCTTCGGCGGATGCCAGCTTAGGTAGAAGAGTCCTGCAGGCGGCAGTGACACCCCCGTAGGGGAGGGCTGTTTTGCAGCTCTAACATGAGGTATTTCTTTACCCACCCAGGGACAGCTTTTGGACGTCCCAATCGTCTGGGTCTCCCAATAGAGCGCTGAAGAAGAAGGGAATTTTGTTACTTACCGTAAATTCCTTTTCTTCTAGCTCTTATTGGGAGACCCAGCACCCGCCCTGTTGTCCTTCGGGATGTTTTTTTGTTGTTTGCGGGTACACATGTTGTTCATGTTGAACGGTTTTTCAGTTCTCCGATGTTATTCGGAGTTAATTTGTTTAAACCAGTTATTGGCTTCCTCCTTCTTGCTTTGGCACTAAAACTGGAGAACCCGTGATACCACGGGGGGGGTATAGCCAGAGGGGGAGGGGCCTTGCACTTTTAATGTAGTGCTTTGTGTGGCCTCCAGAGGGCAGTAGCTATACCCCAATCGTCTGGGTCTCCCAATAAGAGCTAGAAGAAAAGGAATTTACGGTAAGTAACAAAATTCCCTTCTTCCCCCCTTCCTGCATCTGGATTGGGAAAAGGTTTGTCGCTCGGCTCCCTTAAAGGACAAGTCGCAGCGCTGTCGGTATTCTTTCAGAAGCGCCTAGTACGACTTACTCAGGTACGCACGTTCCTGCAGGGGGATTATCACATTGCCCCTCCGTACAAGAGGCCGTCAGACCCATGGGATCTGCACAGGGTATTAATTGCTCTCTAGGAGCCGCCCTTCGAGCCTCTGAGGGTTGTTTTCACTTTCTCGACTTTCACAGAAAGTGGCCTTTCTGGTAGCGGTCACGTCTCTTCGGAGAGTGTCAGAACTAGCAGCGCGGTCATCCAGAGCTCCCTTCCTGGTTTTCACCAAGATAAGGTAGTGCTGCGTCCGATCCCAGAGTTTCTCCCTAAGGTGGTATCCCCTTTTTATCACAATCAGGATATCTCCTTACCTTCCTTTTCTCCATTTCATCGATATGTAATGGCTTTGCATTGTTGGATCTGGTGTAGAGCACCCAGAATCTACATTCCCGCACGGCGCTCCTGCGCCGCTCGGATGCACTCTTTGTCCTTGTCACTGGTCAGCGCAAGGGATCGCAGGCTGCAACATCCACCCTGGCTCAATGGATCAAGGAACCAATCCTTGAAGCCTACCGTTCTACTGGGCTTCCGGTTTCATCAGGGCTGAAGGCCCATTCTACCAGAGCCGTGGGTGCGTCCTGGGCATTACGGCCCCAGGCTACGGCTCAACAGGTGTGCCAGGCAGCTACCTGCTCGAGTCTGCACACTTTCACCAAACATTATCAGGTGCATACCTATGCTTCGGCGGACGCCAGCCTAGGTAGAAGAGTCCTGCAGGCGGCAGTTGCCTCCCCGTAGGGGAAGGCTGTCTTGCAGCTCTAACATGAGGTATTTCTTTACCCACCCAGGGACAGCTTTTGGACGTCCCAATCGTCTGGGTCTCCCAATGGAGCGCCGAAGAAGAAGGGAATTTTGTTACTTACCGTAAATTCCTTTTCTTCTAGCTCCTATTGGGAGACCCAGCACCCGCCCTGTTGTCCTTCGGGATTTTTGGTTGTTTTCGGGTACACATGTTGTTCATGTTGAATGGTTTTCAGTTCTCCGATGTTACTTCGGAGTGAATTTGTTTAAACCAGTTATTGGCTTTCCTCCTTCTTGCTTTTGCACTAAAACTGGTGAGCCAGTGATCCCACTGGGGGTGTATAGCCAGAAGGGGAGGGGCCTTACACTTTTTAGTGTAATGCTTTGTGTGGCCTCCGGAGGCAGTAGCTATACACCCAATCGTCTGGGTCTCCCAATAGGAGCTAGAAGAAAAGGAATTTACGGTAAGTAACAAAATTCCCTTCTTTTTTGCCTCCCAGATCCACCATAGGCCATTGGAAACTTACTTGATATAGGACAGTGTGTGCCCACTCAAGGTCACGACCTGGTCTTCCATTCATACCTTCACAAAAATCTACAGGGTTCACATTGGATGCATGCCTTGGTAGAAGGGTCCTGCAGGCCGCAGTGCTCTGAGCTCAGACTTGAGGCTGATATCCTGTGCCCACTCTTGGGACTTCTTCAGAACATCCCCTGGTCTGCTGTGTTCCCCAATAAAGCAATAGGGAAAAGAAGATTTTGGATATTCCCCATAAAATCTTTCTTGGAGCCTTCATTAGGGGATACAGCATCCACCGTTGTGTTCATATGTTATGAGGTGTACTGTTTAACTACATTACTTCAATATGTTCTTACCTTACTGTTTCTTGGTGGTTATGGTGGCCACCATAACCACCATATTAAATGGCCCTTTTAGTCAATATCCAACTCTTTGACGAGTTTAAAGATATGACAAGGGAAATACCAAGGCCAGGTATCCATCCACAGACAGCTGTTTCGTGGTATTGCCTCTCATCAGTGTGGATAGTTTGACAGCGGCATTTAACATTAATAGTCACGATTGTTAGAGGCAGGTCCCAGCTGTGTGTTACAGACATTATCTGCAGGATATGTGGCGAGCTCAACCCCGAGTCTGCACTATACACCAGTTTGCGACTTGTACTGTGTATGTTGGAAAGGGTTTAAAATAAAGATAGGCATTACTTCAGACAATCATGGGATTACACCTTCAATATTTATCTCAATCAGTCCTATTGACAATGAATTGGCGGTGTAATGCATTCTCAACCCATCAAACATTTGGACGACTCTTGTTCCCGGAGTCTGGCAGGATCCCAGGATCAAGAACTTCTTGCTTATACTGAGGATATACGGTAAATTGTTATGGTGGGCTATCCCCTTTAACCCCTTCACGACCGGCCGATTTTTCGCTTTCCGTTTTTTTTTCGCCATTCTTTTCTTTGTCTCTCCATTGGGAGACCCAGACAATTGGGTGTATAGCTTCTGCCTCTGGAGGCCACACAAAGTATTACACTTTTAAAAAAAGTGTAACCCCTCCCCTCTGCCTATACACCCTCCCGTGGACCACTGGCTCCTCAGTTTTATGCTTTGTGTGGAAGGAGGCACACATCCACTCATGCATTCTCATACATAGTTATGACGGATGGAAGAAAAGAGGACCCCGATGGGGTCCCCGGCATGTTCCCTTTTCACCCCACTATGTCGGCGGTGTTGTTAAGGTTGAGGTACCCATTGCGGGTACAGAGGCTGGAGCCACATGCCGTCTCCTTCACCATCCCTTATGCGGCTCTGGGACAAGTGGGATCCTAAGTGGTCATCCACGTGCTGGGACCATGCTCCATCCGCAGCCCCTGGTGGAACCTGCCGGACTGGAGCTTCTTCACCCCCAGGGACCGGGCCCTGCAACTTGAAGGTACTCTGTGTCCCCATGTGGGGACTGTACAGGGAGGGAGGTCGCACCTTCTCCCCGGAAGCCGCGGTAGTTCCGTCCGTTGTTTTTTCGGCGGACTTCCGCGCCGACCGTACCTGCTTGTCGGGCACGGCCTTAAATTTAGTCCCCGGCTTCGCCGCGGCCTAGTCGCGAAAAATCCCGCCCCTGGGCCTGCCTGTCAGGGGTAAGGGCGGGATTACCGACATGACGTCGGCTTTGAGGGCTGGAGCATCTTTGCATGTCTTCCCCCCCCCCCCCTCATTGACCACTTTGGGGACTCCAGATTCCCGCTCTTTGCTGGCGCCGCCCTCGGCTCCACACCCCCCTGAGAGCTCCGGCGGCCATTTTTAGCATTCTGCCGGTGGATGCTACTCAGCGGCAAAGCTCTGCAGCTCCGGGGGATCCACGACAGGGAATCTGGAGGACACAATGGGACAAGAGTTCGGCTTCCCTCGACAAGAACATCTCTCTATCACTCGCAACCAAAACATCACTTCAGTGGTGGCTCCTACCCACATCTCTGTCCGGGGGAAAATCCTTCCTACCACCAACCTGGGCTGTGGTCACCACGGACGCGAGCCTGTCAGGTTGGGGAGCTTTTTTTCTCCACCACAGGGCTCAAGGAACCTGGACTCCAATAGAATCATCCCTTCAGATCAATATCCTGGAGATAAGGGCAGTATATCTAGCCCTATTGGCTTTCCATCGGTGGCTGGAGGGCAGGCAGATCCGAATCCAGTCGGACAACGCCACTGCCGTCGCCTACATCAACCACCAAGGCGGCACTCGCAGTCGTCAAGCCTTCCAGGAAGTCCGGCGGATTCTGCAGTGGGTGGGAAACACATGGCGTCACGACACAACAACAAGGTCCCGGCCTTCATGGCACGGTCTCAGGATCACAGAGCTCTGGCAGCGGACGCTTTAGTCCAGGATTGGTCGCAGTTTCGACTGCCATATGTGTTTCCCCCTCTGGCGATGCTGCCCAGGGTACTACGCAAAATCCGGTCCGACTGCCGTCGCGCCATTCTCGTCGCTCCAGACTGGCCGAGGCGGTCGTGGTATCCGGATCTGTGGCATCTCACGGTGGGTCAACCGTGGGCACTTCCAGACCGCCCAGACTTGCTGTCACAAGGCCCGTTTTTCCATCTGAATTCTGTGGCCCTCAACCTGACTGTGTGGCCATTGAGTCATGGCTCCTAGCGTTTTCAGGGTTATCTCAGGATGTAATTGCCACCATGAGACAAGCCAGGAAACCAACGTCCGCCAAGATATATCACAGGACTTGGCAAATCTTCTTATCCTGGTGCTCTGATAACGGTTTTCCTCCATGGCCGTTTACCTTACCCACATTTCTTTCATTCCTACAATCTGGAATGGACAAGGGTTTGTCCCTCGGCTCTCTCAAGGGCCAAGTGTCGGCGCTCTCCGTGTTTTTTCAAACGCGTCTAGCCAGGCTTCCGCAGGTCCGCACGTTCCTGCAGGGGGTTTGCCACATGGTCCCACCTTACAAACGTCCGTTGGAACCTTGGGATCTTAACAGGGTCCTGACAGCTCTTCAAAAGCCGCCTTTTGAGCCGCTGCGGGATGTCTCTCTCTCTCTCCCATCTTTCTCAGAAGGTGGCCTTCCTGGTGGCAGTCACATCACTTCGGAGAGTGTCTGAGCTTGCAGCGCTGTCATGCAAAGCTCCTTTTCTGGTTTTCCACCAGGATAAGGTGGTTCTGCGTCCTGTCCCGGAATTTCTCCCTAAGGTGGTATCCCCTTTTCATCTAAATCAGGATATCTCCTTGCCTTCCTTTTGCCCTAATCCAATTCACCAGTGTGAAAAGGATTTGCACTCTTTGGATCTAGTGAGAGCACTCCGGTTCTACGTGTCTCGCACGGCGCCCCTGCGCCGTTCAGATGCGCTCTTTGTCCTTGTCGCTGGCCAGCGTAAGGGCTCTCAGGCCTCCAAGTCAACCTTGGCTCGGTGGATCAAGGAACTGATTCTCGAGGCCTACCGTACTTCTGGGCTTCCGCCCCCTTCATGGTTGAAAGCCCATTCTACCAGAGCCGTAGGTGCGTCCTGGGCATTGCGGCACCGGGCGACGGCTCAGCAGGTGTGTCAGGCAGCTACGTGGTCTAGTCTGCACACTTTCACGAAGCACTATCAAGTGCATACCTATGCTTCGGCAGACGCCAGTCTAGGTAGGCGAGTCCTCCAGGCGGCGGTTGCCCACCTGTAAGAGGGGGCCGTTTCCGGCTCTTTTTATTGGGGTATTGGTTTACCCACCCAGGGACTGCTCTTGGACGTCCCAATTGTCTGGGTCTCCCAATGGAGCGACAAAGAAAAAGGGAATTTTGTTTACTTACCGTAAATTCCTTTTCTTCTAGCTCCTATTGGGAGACCCAGCACCCACCCCTGTTCCCTTCGGGCTGGTTGTTCTTTTGTGTACACATGTTGTTGATGGCACGGTGGCTCAGTGGTTAGCACTGCAGCCTTGCAGCGCTGGGGTCCTGGGTTCAATTCCCACCAAGGACACCATCTGCAAGGAGTTTGTATGTTCTCCCCGTGTTTGCGTGGGTTTACTCCGGGTTCTCCGGTTTCCTCCCACACTCCAAAGACATACAGATAGGGACCTTAGATTGTGAGCCCCAATGGGGACAGTGTTACCAATGTATGTAAAGTGCTATGGAATTAACCCCTTCACCCCCGGCCACTAAAACACCCTAATGACCGGGCCATTTTTTGCAATTCTGACCAGTGTCACTTTGACAGGTTATAACTCTGGGACGCTTCAACGGATCCTGGCAATTCTGAGATTGTTTTTTCGTGACATATTGTACTTCATGTCAGTGGTAAATTTAGGCCGATATTTTTTGCGTTTATTTGTGAAAATTTAGGAAATTTGGCGAAAATTTTGAAAATTTCGCAATTTTCAAACTTTGAAAATTTATGCCCATAAATCTGAGAAATATGTCACACAAAATAGTTACTAAATAACATTTCCCACTTGTCTACTTTACATCAGCGCAATTTTCGAAACAAATTTTTTTTTCGTTAGGAAGTTAGAAGGGGTCAAAGTTCATCAGCAATTTCTCATTTTTCCAACAAAATTTAGAAAATAATTTTTTTTAGGGACCACATCACATTTGAGGTGACTTTGAGAGGCCGAGGTGACAGAAAATACCCAAAAGTGACCCCATTCTAAAAACTGCACCCCTCACTCTGCTCAAAACCACATCCAAAAAGTTTATTAACCCTTTAGGTGCTTCACAGGAACCAAAGCAATGTGGAAGGAAAAAATGAAAATTTTACTTTTTAACACAAAAATGTTACTTTAGCCATAAAATTTTCATTTTCACAAGGGAGAAAAGAGAAAGTGCACCCTACAATTTATTGTGCATTTTCTCCTGAGTACGCCGATACCCCATATGTGGTAAAAATCAATTGTTTGGGTGCACAGCGGAGCTCGGAAGGGAAGGAGCGCCATTTGAATTTTTGAACGCAAAATTAGCTGCACTCATTAGCGGACGCCATGTCGGGTTTGAAGACCCCCTGAGGTGCCTAAACAATGGAGCTCCCCCACAAGTGACCCCATTTTGGAAACTAGAGCCCTCAAATATTTTTTCTAGATGTTTGATGAGCACTTTGAACACCTGGGGGCTTCACAGAAGTTTATAACGTTGAGCCGTGAAAAGAAAAAAAAATTTTTTTACCACAAAACTGTTGCTTCAACTAGGTAGCTTTTTTTTTCACAAGGGTATTGGGAAAAAATGCAACATAAAATATATTGTCCATTTTCTCCTGAGTACGCAGATACCTCATATGTGGTGGAAATCAAATGTTTGGACACACGGCAGTGCTTGGAATGCAAGGAGCGCCATTTGAATTTTTGAACGCAAAATTAGCTGCACTAATTAGCGGACGCCATGTCGGGTTTGAAGACCCCCTGAGGTGCCTAAACAATGGAGCTCCCCCACAAGTGACCCCATTTTGGAAACTAGAGCCCTCAAATATTTTTTCTAGATGTTTGATGAGCACTTTGAACACCTGGGGGCTTCACAGAAGTTTATAACGTTGAGCCGTGAAAAGAAAAAATTTTTTTTTTACCACAAAACTGTTGCTTCAACTAGGTAGCTTTTTTTTTCACAAGGGTATTGGGAAAAAATGCAACATAAAATATATTGTCCATTTTCTCCTGAGTACGCAGATACCTCATATGTGGTGGAAATCAAATGTTTGGACACACGGCAGTGCTCGGAAGGCAAGGAGCGCCATTTAAATGCAAAATTAGCTGCACTCATTAGCGGACGCCATGTCAGGTTTGAAGACCCCCTGAGGTGCCTAAACAATGGAGCTCCCCCACAAGTGACCCCATTTTGGAAACTAGAGCCCTCAAATAATTTTTCTAGATGTTTGGTGAGCACTTTGAACACCTGGGGGCTTCACAGAAGTTTATAGCGTTGAGCCGTGAAAAGAAAAAAAAATTTTTTTACCACAAAACGGTTGCTTCAATTAGGTAGCTTTTTTTTTCACAAGGGTAACAGGAAAAAATGCACCATAAAATGTATTGTGCATTTTCTCCTGAGTACGCAGATACCTCATATGTGGTGGAAAGTAATTGTTTGGGCGCACGGCGGGGCTCAGAAGAGAAGGAGCGCCATTTGACTTTTCAAACGCACAGACGCAGTGCACTGATCGGCCGCTGCAGGACGCATGGTCGGATGCGATAAAAAAAGCGTCGGGGATACGGAAAAAAAAAGTCACGCCAAAAATTGACCATGGATGCCGATCCGTTATGTGCATCCCTGATCAGCGCTCGGCGGGACGCACAGACGGATGCCATACAAAAATTGTCGCGAATACGGAAAAAAGTCACGCCAAAAATTGAGCAGGGATGCCGATCCGTTATCTGCATCCCTGATCAGCGCTCGGCGGGACGCACGGACGGATGCGATACAAAAAGCGTCGCGAATACGGAAAAAAGTCACGCCAAAAATTGAGCAGGGATGCCGATCCGTTATCTGCATCCCTGATCAGCGCTCGGCGGGACGCACGGTCGGACGCGATACAAAAAGCGTCGCGAATACGGAAAAAAGTCACGCCAAAAATTGAGCAGGGATGCCGATCCGTTATCTGCATCCCTGATCAGCGCTCGGCGGGACGCACGGACGGACGCGATACAAAAAGCGTCGCGAATACGGAAAAAAGTCATGCCAAAAACTGACCACGGATGCAGATCCGTTATCTGCATCCCTGATCAGCGCTTGGCGGGACGCACGGACAGATGAAGTGTAAAAATGGACAGGATACAAGAAAAAAAAAAAAAAAAAGTTATACTCACAGTACCAAGAGGATCACTGACCAGAAGAGTTGCAGAGGAACAAGAAGGCAGTGAGATAGACAGCTTTACACCAGCAGCAGGCCAGGCAGGACGTTGGACAGATCAGCAGAAGGACCCAGCGATGGAGGCAGATGTGATCGGGCCAGTGAAGACCTCGGACGACCCGTGAAGGCAGGTAAGAGGACGTCGGGGGGGGGGGCAGGGGGGGATGGGGAGAGGGGGGGGCAGAGGGGGGGCAGATGGGGGGGGGGTTAGAGGGAGAGCAGAGGGGGCGGAGAAGCAAAAGCAGAAGGAAGGAACCTTGGAAGCAGATGACAGAGGAGGCAGGCAGAGCGCGTGGGGAGCAGATCGGGATGCGGGGGGGCAGATCGGGGCGTAGGGGGGCAGATCGGGGCGTAGGGGGGCAGATCTGGGGGGGCACGGGCAGGGGCCTTCACGGGAGCGCGCAGGGGCCTTCACGGGAGCGCGCAGGGGCCATCGCCGGAGCGCAATACTTACCTTTGGAGCTGGCGCGGTGACAGCAGAGGGGGCGTCTGCGGCGGCAGCTGCGGTGGCGTGGTACCAAAAGTACCAGCCACTCCACGCTGCAGCCATGTTGGGGGAGGGTCCCCAGAGCAGTACAGGCCTGGGGAGGGCGGCCACCGGCAGATCAGACCGCCCCACTGCACACTGATTGGAGCGATTGCGCGTCATAGCACGATCGCTCCAATCAGTGCTGCAGGGGCTGGGGGCGGCATGTTTGAGGTCCACCTATGATATGCTGCAGCAGCTGCGGCATCTCATAGCTGGATCTCACAGGATCGCACTAATTCGGGCATTATTTTTGCCGAAATTAGTGCGATCGATGTGGTTGGCGGTTCCGATTTGAACAGCCAATCACATCGATCGTCGATAGGGGGTGGCGATGCCACCCCCCCTGGGGTCAAGCAAAGGTCCCCTGCTGTAAGAAACAGCAGGGGACATCATTTGAAAGCCGTTGCTATGGCCACGGCAATCAAATGAAGTTTAGGCAGTAAAATTACGTCCCTGGTCGTTAAGTCACGTTAAAATAGGACGTAATTTTACTGCCCGCGGTCGTGAAGGGGTTAATAGCGCTATATAAATGAATAAATTATTATTATTATTATTATTATTATTATTTGTTCCTTTTGGTTCATGGTCTTCAGTTCTCCGAACATCCTTCGGATTGAATTTACCCTAGACCAATTTATAAGTTTTCTCCTTCCTGCTTTTGCACCAAACTGAGGAGCCCGTGGTCCACGGGAGGGTGTATAGGCAGAGGGGAGGGGTTACACTTTTTTAAAAGTGTAATACTTTGTGTGGCCTCCAGAGGCAGAAGCTATACACCCAATTGTCTGGGTCTCCCAATAGGAGCTAGAAGAAAAGGAATTTACGGTAAGTAAACAAAATTCCCTTTTTTCTGAGAGACGTAACTTTTTTATTTTTCAGTCAATATGGTCATGTGAGGGCTCATTTTTTGCGGAACGAGCTATACTTTTTAAATGAAACCATCAGTTTTACCATATAGTGTACTAGAAAACGGCAAAAAAAATCCAAATGCTGAAAAATTGCAAAAAAAGTGCGATAGCACTATGGTTTTTGAGATATTTTATTCACTGTGTTCACTATATGGTAAAACTGATGTGTGGGTGTGATGCCTCAGGTCAGTGCGAGTTCGTAGACACCAAACATGTATAGGTTTACGTTTATATAAGGGGTTAAAAAAAAATCGGAAGTTTGTCTGAAAAAAGTGGCGCACGTTTTACGCCATATTCCGTGACCCGTAGCGTTCTCATTTTTCGGGATCTATGGCTCAATGACGGCTTATTTTTTGCGTCTCGAGCTGACTTTTTTAACGGTACCATTTTTGCGCAGATGCTACGTTTTGATCGCCTCTTATTGCATTTTGTGCAAAAGTTGTGGCGACAAAAAAATATCGTTTTGGCGTTTGGAATTTTTTTGCCGCTACGCCGTATACTGATCAGATTAATTGATTTTATATTTTGATAGATCGGGCGTTTCTGAACGTGGCGATACCAAATGTGTGTATATTTTTTATTTTTTTAACCCTTTAATTTTCAATGGGGCGAATGGGGGGTGATTTGAACTTTTAGGTTTTTTGTTTTTTTTTTTAATTTTTTAAAACTTTTTTTTTAGCTTTTTTTTTTTTTTTTTATTTTACTAGTCCCCCTAGGGGGCTATTGCGATCAGCATTCCGATCGCTCTGCAGGATCACAGCTACAAGGCTGTAAGAAGCAGATACGCTCTCTTTCTCTTTTGCAGCGAAAGTGAAACCAAGTCAGGTGTAGTACAGGAGTCATCACATGACCCTGTGCTACCATGACAACTATCGGGAGTCACGTGATCGCGTCACGTGACTTCCGGTATCGGGCGGTAAGTAAAACATTACCGCAATCGCACTTATGATGGTGCTGTCACGTATTGACAGCGCCATATAAGGGGTTAATCGGCACGAGCAGATAACGATTCTGCTCGTGCCTAGCAGGCACACATCTCAGCTGTTAAAATTAGCTGAGACGTGCGCCGATCGCGGCATGCTGCCGCCGGAGGACCGCGGGCAGTAACATTATGACATTTAGGACGTAATTTTACTGCCCGCGGTCGTTAAGGGGTTAAACAAATGAGGCTGAGCTACATTACCATACACAACCTGTTGACATTTTGTGGCACTGTTTTGGGAAGTAATCATCCATGTTTTTTTCTAATTCTGGGCAACCCCTTTAATATATTTCATCTTACCTCTCACTTTTGTACTGCACTTTATGGGCGGGAGTATTGTTTTGAGTATGGACAGAGCAGTATGTGGGGTGGATATTTAATGTCATCCTGATATTCGCTGTTTTTTTTCTATTTCAGTACATATCTTTAGTTTTAGTTGTATTTTACTTGTTTTCTGTGTGTTGATTTGTCACCTATTATCTATTAATGTTTGCTTCATGTTTCAGAACCATATGGATTTATCGAAGGGCCACATTAAAGCCCTCCAGGAGGCTGATCTGTCTTCCTCCCGTGGGATTGAGGCTTGCACCAATGCAGCAGAGGCGCTTCTACAGTGTATGAATGTCACGCTCCAACCAGGTAAACCCTGCGGCCCGCTTGTATGAAAAGTGTCATTCTTTTAGCCAGTGCCTGGATAGAAGCGGGTCCATTTTAATGCTATTGTGACAGATTTAGGACTGCATTTGACAGATTTGTCACGTCACTGCCGTACACTTTCAGGATCAGAACAAACAAGCATTTAAAAAATCATCCGTTTCATCCAGAAAACCAAATTTTTTTATTTTTTTTGTGATTTGTGTGCAGTTTTGTTTTCATTACAGCAGCAGTTATTAAAAAGTAACATGACCAAATAACATTTCCTATGTTATAGAATTGCAAAGTAGCCATAAAAATTGAATGCGAACAGTGGTTCTATATGGAATCTGATTTTTTTTTTTTCCCCCTTTTTGTGCACCCATAGACTTAAATGGATGAATCTCAGCTGATACATAGAAGAGGTTAGCGCCTAAACGTAAAGGAAAAAAAATAATGTTTTCTTACGTTTCCCGAGTCTCTGGGCTTTCTCTTCTGCCAATACAGCATTTGAGTGATGCTGCCAATCACTGGTCGCAGCGCTAAATAATGCGTCGCTGTAGTCAAAAGCGATTGGCTGCAGCAGTTACGTGTCCTTATAGCCAGAATTTAATGTACTGAATGTACAGAGCGGGGTCTCAATACTTGTTATTCTGGCTGTATAGATATTTACCTGCTGCATCCAGTGTACAATAAAATGATTGTTTGGTGGCGATGGGATTGTGTTACTTATTTACCTGTTGCTTTCCCCTAGGACACGCCATGCTCCAGGCTGTCGTACAGCAGCAGCAGATGTTCAGAGACCTCCGGGAGCAGTTTGCTCGCAGGCTCGCCAGCCACTTGAACAATGTCTTCGTCCAACAGGTACGTGAACAATGCGTTCATCCAGCGCTTATTTCAGGCTTTACAACCTCTTTTTTTTTAATTTCTCATTTATAGTATCATTTTATCTGTCTCTAAAAATAATTGTTCTCTTATTCTCTATTAAACCAATACACCTGGTTGGGCAGCCTGTTCGTAAAAAGCAAGCCATCCATTGTAGAAATGTTTTCAAACATTACAAATTTTAAATTTAAGAGTATAAACTGGGATCAGTTCATACATTACAGGCTCAAAAGCCTTTAAAGTGGTTGACCAGTTTCTGCCCAAAGCCCAGAAATGCCATGCTTTGAAGTGGAATGGTAGAAAAAAAGCCAAAACTCTTTAGGGCTTCATGTCACTTACTTCATGTGCAGGCCATTGAAGTAGCTTGGAGAAGTGAGGACTGAGTGCTTTTAGCCCCTGGAACAGTAGAGGACTGAGCGATTTTAGTATCTGAAGCAGTAGAGGACTGAGCGCGTTTTGCACCTGGAGCAGTAGAGGACTGAGTACGTTTAGTATCTGGAGCAGTAGAGGACTGAACGCTTTTAGCCCCTGGAGCAGTAGAGGACTGGGCGATTTTAGCCCCTGGAGCAGTAGAGGACTGAGCGCTTTTAGCCCCTGGAGCAGTAGAGGACTGAGCGCTTTTAGCCCCTGGAGCAGTAGAGGACTGAGCGCTTTTAGCCCCTGGAGCAGTAGAGGACTGAGCGCTTTTAGTATCTGGAGCAGTAGAGGACTGAGCGCTTTTAGTATCTGGAGCAGTAGAGGACTGAGCATTTTTGGCCCCTGGAGCAGTGGAGGACTGAGCGCTTTTAGTATCTGGAGCAGTAGAGGACTTGGCGCTTTTAGCACCTGGAGCAATAGAGGACTGAGCGCTTTTAGCCCCTGGAGCAGTAGAGGACTGAGCGCTTTTAGCCCCTGGAGCAGTGGAGGACTGAGCGCTTTTAGTATCTGGAGCAGTAGAGGACTGAGTGCTTTTAGTATCTGGAGCAGTAGAGGACTGAGCGCTTTTAGCCCCTGGAGCAGTAGAGGACTGAGTGCTTTTAGCCCCTGGAGCAGTAGAGGACTGAGCACTTTTAGCCCCTGGAGCAGTAGAGGACTGAGTGCTTTTTGCACTTGGAGCAGTAGAGGACTGAGCACTTTTAGCCCCTGGAGCAGTAGAGGACTGAGCACTTTTAGCCCCTGGAGCAGTAGAGGACTGAGTGCTTTTTGCACTTGGAGCAGTAGAGGACTGAGCGCTTTTAGCCCCTGGAGCAGTAGAGGGCTGAGCGCTTTTAGTAACTGGAGCAGTAGAGGACTGAGCGCTTTTGGCCCCTGGAGCAGTAGAGGACTGAGCGCTTTTAGCACCTGGAGCAGTAGAGGACTGAGCGCTTTTAGCACCTGGAGCAGTAGAGGACTGAGCGCTTTTAGTATCTGGAGCAGTAGAGGACTGAGCGCTTTTGGTATCTGGAGCAGTAGAGGACTGAGAGCTTTTAGCACCTGGAGCAGTAGAGGACTGAGCACTTTTGGCCCCTGGAGCAGTGGAGGACTGAGCGCTTTCAGTATCTGGAGCAGTAGAGGACTGAGAGCTTTTAGCCCCTGGAGCAGTAGAGGACTGAGCGCTTTTAGCCCCTGGAGCAGTAGAGGACTGAGTGCTTTTAGTATCTGGACCAGTAGAGGACTGAGCGCTTTTGGCCCCTGGAGCAGTAGAGGACTGAGCGCTTTTGGCCCCTGGAGCAGTGGAGGACTGAGCGCTTTCAGTATCTGGAGCAGTAGAGGACTGAGCGCTTTCAGTATCTGGAGCAGTAGAGGACTGAGCGCTTTTAGTATCTGGAGCAGTAGAGGACTGAGCGCTTTTAGCCCGTGGAGCAGTAGAGGACTGAGCGCTTTTAGCACCTGGAACAGTAGAGGACTGAGTGCTTTTAGTATCTGGAGCAGTAGAGGACTGAGCGCTTTTAGCACCTGGAGCAGTAGAGGACTGAGTGCTTTTAGTATCTGGAGCAGTAGAGGACTGAGCGCTTTTGGCCCCTGGAGCAGTAGAGGACTGAGCGCTTTTGGCCCCTGGAGCAGTAGAGGACTGAGCGCTTTTGGCCCCTGGAGCAGTAGAGGACTGAGCGCTTTTGGCCCCTGGAGCAGTAGAGGACTGAGCGCTTTTGGCCCCTGGAGCAGTAGAGGACTGAGCGCTTTTGGCCCCTGGAGCAGTAGAGGACTGAGCGCTTTTAGCACCTGGAGCAGTAGAGGACTGAGCGCTTTTAGTATCTGGAGCAGTAGAGGACTGAGCGCTTTTGGTATCTGGAGCAGTAGAGGACTGAGAGCTTTTAGCACCTGGAGCAGTAGAGGACTGAGCGCTTTTAGCCCCTGAAGCAGTAGAGGACTGAGCGCTTTTAGCCCCTGGAGCAGTAGAGGACTGAGTGCTTTTAGTATCTGGACCAGTAGAGGACTGAGCGCTTTTGGCCCCTGGAGCAGTGGAGGACTGAGCGCTTTCAGTATCTGGAGCAGTAGAGGACTGAGAGCTTTTAGCCCCTGGAGCAGTAGAGGACTGAGCGCTTTTAGCCCCTGGAGCAGTAGAGGACTGAGTGCTTTTAGTATCTGGACCAGTAGAGGACTGAGCGCTTTTGGCCCCTGGAGCAGTAGAGGACTGAGCGCTTTTGGCCCCTGGAGCAGTGGAGGACTGAGCGCTTTCAGTATCTGGAGCAGTAGAGGACTGAGCGCTTTCAGTATCTGGAGCAGTAGAGGACTGAGCGCTTTTAGTATCTGGAGCAGTAGAGGACTGAGCGCTTTTAGTATCTGGAGCAGTAGAGGACTGAGCGCTTTTAGTATCTGGAGCAGTAGAGGACTGAGCGCTTTTAGCCCGTGGAGCAGTAGAGGACTGAGCGCTTTTAGCCCGTGGAGCAGTAGAGGACTGAGCGCTTTTAGCACCTGGAGCAGTAGAGGACTGAGTGCTTTTAGTATCTGGAGCAGTAGAGGACTGAGCGCTTTTGGCCCCTGGAGCAGTAGAGGACTGAGCGCTTTTGGCCCCTGGAGCAGTAGAGGACTGAGCGCTTTTGGCCCCTGGAGCAGTAGAGGACTGAGCGCTTTTGGCCCCTGGAGCAGTAGAGGACTGAGCGCTTTTGGCCCCTGGAGCAGTAGAGGACTGAGCGCTTTTGGCCCCTGGAGCAGTAGAGGACTGAGCGCTTTTAGGCCCTGGAGCAGTAGAGGACTGAGCGCTTTCAGTATCTGGAGCAGTAGAGGACTGAGCTCTTTTGGCCCCTGGAGCAGTAGAGGACTGAGCGCTTTTGGCCCGTGGAGCAGTAGAGGACTGAGCGCTTTCAGTATCTGGAGCAGTAGAGGACTGAGCTCTTTTGGCCCCTGGAGCAGTAGAGGACTGAGCGCTTTTGGCCCGTGGAGCAGTAGAGGACTGAGCGCTTTTAGTATCTGGAGCAGTAGAGGACTGAGCGCTTTTGGCCCCTGGAGCAGTAGAGGACTGAGCGCTTTTGGCCCCTGGAGCAGTAGAGGACTGAGCGCTTTTAGGCCCTGGAGCAGTAGAGGACTGAGCGCTTTCAGTATCTGGAGCAGTAGAGGACTGAGCTCTTTTGGCCCCTGGAGCAGTAGAGGACTGAGCGCTTTTGGCCCGTGGAGCAGTAGAGGACTGAGCGCTTTCAGTATCTGGAGCAGTAGAGGACTGAGCTCTTTTGGCCCCTGGAGCAGTAGAGGACTGAGCGCTTTTGGCCCGTGGAGCAGTAGAGGACTGAGCGCTTTTAGTATCTGGAGCAGTAGAGGACTGAGCTCTTTTGGCCCCTGGAGCAGTAGAGGACTGAGCTCTTTTGGCCCCTGGAGCAGTAGAGGACTGAGCGCTTTTGGCCCCTGGAGCAGTAGAGGACTGAGCGCTTTTAGTATTTGGAGCAGTAGAGGACTGAGCTCTTTTGGCCCCTGGAGCAGTAGAGGACTGAGCGCTTTTAGTATCTGGAGCAGTAGAGGACTAGATGCACCACTTTTCCATACCTTCCGATCAGGCTCCATTTATTAGGCTGGAGTAAGCTGTGAAAGTATTCCTTATGTTATTACAGTACATCGGTGTATAATTTTTCTGAGATTTAGGCATAAAGTGGTCAGTACCTTTTAGGGAACGTCTCATCCTGCCTCAACATTACATCTTTCAGTGCTTCTGCTCAGACTGCCAATTTACTGATGGGCATCACTGGGTATTGCTAATCTGCCCATTAGTAAGAAAGCATTATTAGGCTATGTGCCCACGGGACTCTATATCTGCGGATTTCTCTGCATCCAAATCTGCAGCTTTCCCCCGGGATCCGCACCTAGGTGCGGATTTGACGCGGATTTTGTTGCGGATTTTGCGATCTTCTTCTTTTTTTTTTTTTTTTTTTTTTTATTCAATAGAAATGGCTGGGGAGTAGCTGTGCTGCAGAAAATCCGCAGCAAAATCCGCGCATTTTCCGCAGCGTGGGCACATAGCCTTAAAATGCCCTTGTCAGCAAGGCAGGTCATGGCCTGATCCAGACACATTATTCTAATAGTAGTTGATTGCAGATTTACCTCTTCGTCGTTTTTCCCCTTTTCTGTATCTTAGCTATTTTTCTCTATATTTTGTTTTCCACTAGTTTACTCAGATGTTCCCTCACTTGTATAGCCGGTCCTACTATCTGGCCCTGGCAGTGAGTACGCAGCGTGCGCTTGTGATCGCTATGCTCTTGTGTATCGGCTACTGATTGAGGGCCAGAGATTGATGACTGCCTGTTTGGCTTCTTGCTACTAACAATAAAAATCTTTTCTTTGTCGCTCCATTGGGAGACCCAGACAATTGGGTGTATAGCTATTGCCTCTGGAGGCCACACAAAGTATTACACTTAACCCCTTAACGACCGCGGGCCGTAAAATTACGTCCTAAATGACATAATCTTACTGCCCGCGGTCCTCCGGCGGCAGCATGCCGCGATCGGCACACATCTCAGCTGATTTTCACAGCTGAGATGTGTGCCTGCTAGGCACGAGCAGAATCGTTATCTGCTCGTGCCGATTAACCCCTTATAATGGCGCTGTCAATACATGACAGCGCCATTATAAGCGCAATCGCGGTAAAGTTTTACTTACCGCCGAAACCGGAAGTCACGTGACGCGATCACGTGACTCCCGATAGTTGTCATGGTAGTACAGGGTCATGTGATGACTCCTGTACTACACATGAATTGGTTTCACTTTCGCTGTGCCCGGGGCACAGCAAAAGAGAAAGACAGCGTATCTGCTGTTTACAGCCTTCCAGCTGTGATCAGCAGATACTGCAGAGCGATCGGAATGCTGATCGCAATAGCCCCCTAGGGGGACTAGTAAAATAAAAAAAAAAAGTAAAAAAATAAGTTTTAAAAAATTAAAAAAAAACAAAAAAACCTAAAAGTTCAAATCACCCCCCATTCGCCCCATTGAAAATTAAAGGGTTAAAAAAATAAAAAATATACACACATTTGGTATCGCCGCGTTCAGAAACGCCCGATCTATCAAAATATAAAATCAATTAATCTGATCAGTAAACGGCGTAGCGGCAAAAAAATTCCAAACGCCAAAACGACGTTTTTTTGTCGCCACAACTTTTGCGCAAAATGCAATAAGAGGCGATCAAAACGTAGCATCTGCGCAAAAATGGTACCGTTAAAAACGTCAGCTCGAGACGCAAAAAATAAGCCGTCATTGAGCCTAAGATCCCGAAAAATGAGAACGCTACGGGTCACGGAATATGGCGTAAAACGTGCGCCACTTTTTTCGGACAAACTTCCGATTTTTTTTTAACCCCTTATATAAAAGTAAACCTATACATGTTTGGTGTCTACGAACTCGCACTGACCTGAGGCATCACACCCACACATCAGTTTTACCATATAGTGAACACAGTGAATAAAATATCTCAAAAACCATAGTGCTATCGCACTTTTTTTGCAATTTTTCAGCATTTGGAATTTTTTTGCCATTTTCTAGTACACAATATGGTAAAACTGATGGTTTCATTTAAAAGTACAGCTCGTTCCGCAAAAAATGAGCCCTCACATGACCATATTGACTGAAAAATAAAAAAGTTACGTCTTTCAGAAAAAGAATGGCGAAAAAAAAAAACGGAAAGCGAAAAATCGGCCGGTCGTGAAAGGGTTAAAAGTGTAAGGCCCCTCCCCTTCTGGCTATACACCCCCAGTGGGATCACTGGCTCACCAGTTTTGTGCTTTGTGCGAAGGAGGCAACACATCCACGCATAGCTCCACTTTTTAGTCAGCAGCAGCTGCTGACTATGTCGGATGGAAGAAAAGAGGACACATATAGTGTCCCCAGCATGCTCCCTTCTCACCCCACTGTATGTCGGAGGTGTTTGTAAGGTTGAGGTACCCATTGCGGGTACGGCGGCAGGAGCCCACATGCTGATTCCTTCCCCATCCCTTTTTACAGGGCTCTGGGTGAAGTGGGATTTACCGGTCTCCAGGCACTGAGACCGTGCTCCATCTACAGCCCCTGGAGAAGATGCTGGATGGAGCGGAGTACATCAGGGACATGGCCCTGCTTCCTCAAGGTACTCTGTGTCCCCGTGCATTTGGCGCTCACACCGCAGCATGCTGGGTGTTGTAGTGCGCCGGGGGACATCAGCGCTGCGGCGCCTGTGCCATAGCCTCATTCAGCTTAGCTGAAGCAGGCACACTTATGGGACTCGGCCGCGCCGGCCGCTGGGACTGCGGCACGGCTGGCACTTGTAGTGCGCCGGGGACTTCAGCGCGGCCTGCGCTTTTACGGCGGCCGCGCTGATAACTACAGTCCCCGGCTTTTGCGGCCTGCTTCCGTTCGTTCCCGCCCCCAGACCTGCCAGTCAGGAGAGGGGCGGGACGCTGCCCACGTCTAGGACTCGGGCGCGCCGGCCGCTGGAACAGCGGCGCGGCTGGCACTTGTAGTGCGCCGGGGACTTCAGCGCGGCCCGCGCTTTTACGGCGGCCGCGCTGATAACTCGAGTCCCCGGCTTTTGCGGCCTGCTTTAGTTCGTTCCCGCCCCCAGACCTGCCAGTCAGGAGAGGGGCGGGACGCTGGCCACTTCTAGGGCGGTCGCGCCGGCCGCTGGGACTGCGGCGCGGCTGGCACTTGTGGTGCGCCGGGGACTTCAGCGCGGCCCGCGCTTTTACGGCGGCCGCGCTGTTAACTCGAGTCCCCGGCTTCTGGGCCTAGTCTCCCTTCGTTACCGCCCACAGCCCTGACAGTCAGGGTAGGGGCGTGACGCTGCAAGAGCAGAGCTGAGAGCTGGAGTATGTTTTGCATACTCCACCCCTCTCACTGTGTGCAATTCCCGCACTTTCTCAGGCACGCCCACGGCTTCCTTCTCTACAAGGACACCGGCAGCCATTAGTGTCAGTTTCTGTACGATACAGAGACAAGTGTGGAAGACCCTGGCATTCTGATAGTCACACAATCGCTGTAACAGGCGTTAAGCAGCACCTGTGGTGCTAACCCCACTAGTGCAGAAGTGCACTTATAGATATGCTTGTACTATATACATTGCACTGTTTGGTCGCACGTTGTATATACCCTCCTGGATTATGCGGAGGAGTTATCAGCATATTCTCTGTGTAAAACAAAGGTGCAGAACCACATGTTTTTCTATACAGCTGGTACAGCATGTACGGCTATACGGCCGGCAGGTACATAGACTCCCATTGTATGCACTAATGGCCAGGGGATGAGGACGGTGTCTGCAGTATTTACTGACAGTTTTTCTGAGACTATGGCTATGATACTAGAAGCCTAGCAGTCCGGACATGTCTCTCACAAGATGGGCACTGTTGAATCATTGATCCATGGCCCCCCTCAGTGTGAATAACTAACAGCTCCGGGAATGTCACACGCATCCCAGAGTCACGGCTCTGCACGGACGTCAGTCCCAGACAGCCTAAGTGGGCTCGCTATGAGCGGCCTCGGTTTCATCAGGGTCCTAACAGAAGGACTCGCTGTGTAATGAGGCGGAAGTAGCGGCTCAGGATTCTGATCCTGAGACCGCTCTCAATCTGGATACACCTGATTGTGACGCCATAGTAAATAATCTTATAGCGTCCATCTATAGAATGTGGGTTATTTCTCACAACTCCTCCAGTGGAGGAGTCAGCTTCACGTATTTTTCTGGACCACTCTGCCTTCAGAGAGGCAGTCCAGGAACACCACGCTTCTCCAGATATGCGCTTCTCCAAACGGCTTAGGATACACGCTATCCCTGTCCCCTGACTTGGTCAAGGACTGGACCCAATGTCCCGAGCGGCATCCTCCAATCTCCAGGCTTGTAGCTAGATCCATAGTTGCAGTGGGAGATGGAACTGCAAACTCAAAGATGCCACTGACAGACAGATGGATCTCTGGTCGAAAGCCATCTATGAGGCTGTCGGCGCACCGTTGGCTCCGGCATTCTCTCCCTTGGGGCACTCCAAGCTATTTCAGCTTGTCTTACACAGATTGACACGGTTACACGTACATCTGTGCCGCAGGTGGCATCCTTAACCTCTCAAATGTCTGCATTTGTTTCTTACGCGATTCAGGTTGTCCTGGACTCTGCGAACCGTGCGGCGGTAGCCTCCGCTACTCCGTGTTTTTAAGCAGAGCCTGGTCTGCTCGTTAAGTGAATGGAAGGCAGATTCTGCTTCCAAAAAAGGTTGCCTAACCAGTTGCCTTTTTCTGCTGACCGACTGTTTGGTGAGCGTTGGATGTAACCATCAAACAGTCCAGGGGTAAGGATTCATCCTTTCCTCAGCCCGGACACAACAAACCCCAACAGAGCAAGAGGCAGTCGGGGTTTTCGGCCTTTTCGAGGCTCGGGCAGGTCCCATTTTTCCTCGTCCAAGGTGGACTCAAAAGGATCAGAGGAGCTAAGATTCTTAGCGGGCTCAGTCTCGCCCAAAAAAGCGACAGTCGGAAAACCCGCTTCCAAGGCGGCTTCCTCATGACTTGCGGCCTCGGTCCGTAGCAGGCTCTCCCGCCTTGGCGATATTTAGCTGCCATAGGTCAATGACCATTGAGTGTGAGACATTCTGTCTCACGGGTACAGGATAGAGCTCACTTCTCGTCCTCCAACTCGATTCTTCAGAATTTCTCCACCTCCCGGCCGGGCCGCTGCTCTTCTGCAAACAGGGTGCACTCTATAGGCAGAAAGAGTGATGACCCCCGTTCCTCTTCAGGAACAAGGTCACGGTTTTTACTCCAAATTCTTTGCGGTACCTATAACAACGGGCCGTTCCGTCCCGTTCTGGATCTAAGAATGCTCAGCAAGCTCGTGGACACCAGGCGGTTCCGGATGGAATCCCTCCGCCATGTCATCGCCTCAAGGTCCCAAGGATATTTCCTAGCATCATTAGGCATCAAGGATGCTTATCCACACGTGCCGATTGATCCAGAGCACTAGCGTTTCTACGCTTCGTTATAGGAGACGAACACCCTCTGTTCGTAGCTCTACCTTCCGGCTAGCGACAGTCCAACTGGTCTTCGCCAAGGTCAGGGCAGCAGTAGTCACAGTCCTGCACTCTCAGGGTCACTCTGTGGTCCCGTATTTAGACGGTCTACTTGTCAAGGCACTCTCTTAGGAAACATGCCAACACTGCCCGAACGTTGCGCTGGAGACTCTCTAGAGTTTTGGGTGGATCATCAACTTTTTAAAGTCAGATCCGACCCCGACCCTATCGATAACATATCTAGGCATAGAGTTTCTTACTCTCTCAGCGATAGTGAAGCTGCCGCTAGACAAACAGCATTCACTACGGGCTGCAAGCTCTTCTTTAAGAACCAGTCGCACACATTGACACGCCTCATGCACTTCCTACGTAAGATGGTAGCAATGGAGGCAGTTCCTTTCGCGCAGTTTTACTGCGTCCACTACAATGGGACATTCTCCGCCAATGGGACGAGGAGTCGACGTCCCTCAACAGAGTCGTCGTTCTTCTCAGGCGGCCAAGGAATCTCTACGGTGGTGGCTTCTTCTCACCTCTTGGTCAAAAAGAAGGTCCTTCCTATCCCCGTCCTGGGCGATAGTTACGACAGACGCGAGTCTATCAGGGTGGGGAGCAGTTTTTCTCCACTACAGCGCTCAGGGTACGTGGACTCAGCAAGAGTCCACTCTTCAGATCAATGTTCTTGAACACAGAGCAGTGTATCTTGCCCTACAATCCTTCCAACAGCGGCTGAAAAGCAAGCATATCCGACTTCAGTCGGACAGCTCCACGGCGGTGGCATACATCAACCACCAAGGAAGAACGCGCAACCGGCAAGCCTTCCAGGAAGTCCGGCAGGTTCTGGTGTGGGTGGAAGACACGGCATCCACCATATCCACAAGTGTGGAAACTAGGAAGCTGACTTCCTAAGTCGCTGAGGTGTGGCCGAAAGAGTATGGTCTCCTCACCCGGACGGGTTTCAGGAGATCTGGCGCCGCTGACAGAGGCCGGACGTCGATCTAATGGCGTCACGGCACAACAACAATGTGCCAGCTTCATGGCACGGTTTCACAATCATCGAGCTCTGGCGGCAAACGCCTTAGTTCAGCATTGGTCGCAGTTCCAGCTACCTTAGGTGCCACCTCTGGCATTGTTGCCCAGAGTACTGCGCTAGATCAAGACCGACTGCGGCCGCACCATCCTCGTCGCTACAAATTGGCCGAGGATGTGTGGTACTCGGTTTTGTGGTGCCTCACGGTAGGCTAACCGGGGGCACTACCAGACCAATCAGACTGGCTGTCTCAAGGGCCATTCTTCCATTTGGATTCTACGGCCCTCAACCGGATGGTGTGGCATTGAGTCCTGGAACCTAGTGTCGTCAGGATTACCTCAGGACGTGGTTGCCACCATGAGACAGGCTAGCATACCAACGTCCGCCAAGATTGACCACAGGACGTGGAAGATGTTCTTATCTCGGTGCTCGGCGCAGGGTGTTTCTCCCTGGCCGGTTGCATCGTCTATGTTTCCTTCCTTCCTGCAATCTAGGTAGGAAAATGGGTTGTCGCTCAGTTCCCTTTAGGGACAAGTCTCAGCGCTATCTGTATTTTTTCAGAAACGACGACTTCCTCAGGTACGCACGTTCCTACGGGGAGTTTGTCTTCTCAGCACTCCGTACAAGCGGCCGTTAGAGCCCTGAGATCTGAACAAGGTTCTAATTGCTCTCCAGATGCCGCCTTTCGAGCCTTTGAAGGATGTCTCCCTTCCCGTTTTTCACGGGAAGTGGCCTTCTAGTAACGGTCTCGTCTCTTAGGAGAGTTTCCGAGCTAGCAACGCTCTCATACAAACTCCCTTCCTGGTCCTTCACCAGGACAGGGTAGTTCTGCGTCCGGTTCCGGAATTTCTCCCTAAGGTGGTATCCCACTTTCATATCAATCAGGATATCACCTCACCTTCTTTGTGTCCTCGTCCAGTCCATCAATTTCAGAAAGATTTGCATCTGTTGGTTCTGGTGAGAGCACTCAGGTTCTACTTCCCGCATGGCGCTCCTGCGCCACCCGGATGCACTCTTTGTCCTTGTCGCTGGTCGGCGTAAACAGTCGCAAGCTTCCAGATCCACCCTTGCTCGGGGGCTCGAGGCACCAATTCTTGAAACCTACAGTTCTACTGGGCTTCTGGTTCTCTCAAGGCCGAAGGCCCATTCTACCAGAGCCGTGGGTGCATCCTGGGCATTACGGCACCAGGCTACGGCTCAGCAGGTGTGTCAGGCACCCACCTGGTCGAGTCTACTTACTTTTACCAAGCATTATCAGATGCATACCTACGCTTCGGCAGACGCCAGCCTAGGTAGATAAGTCATTCAGGCGGCGGTTGGCCACCTGTAGGAGAGGGCCGTTTGACGGCCCTATCATGAGGTATTCTTTTACCCACCCAGGGATTGCTTTTGGACATCCCAATTGTCTGGGTCTCCCAATGGAGCGACAAAGAAGAAGGGAATTTTGTTTACTTACCGTAAATTCCTTTTCTTCTAGCTCCAATTGGGAGACCCAGCACCCGCCCTGTTTTCTCGGGGTTTTTCTGTTTTTTCGGGTACACATGTTGTTCATGTGGTATGGTTCAGTTCTCCGATGTTTCCTCGGATTGAATTGGTCTTTAAACCAGTTATTGGCTTTCCTCCTTCTTGCTTTGGCACTAAAACTGGTGAGCCAGTGATCCCACTGGGGGTGTATAGCCAGAAGGGGAGGGGCCTTACACTTTTAAGTGTAATACTTTGTGTGGCCTCCAGAGGCAATAGCTATACACCCAATTGTCTGGGTCTCCCAATTGGAGCTAGAAGAAAAGGAATTTACGGTAAGTAAACAAAATTCCCTTCTTTGTTTGCAGTTTTCTGAAGCTTATTTTCCTGTTTAGAGTTAAATTATTATAAGTGACTTTGGGTTTATTAGATCCCGCATGATGTGAAACGACAAAAAGAAGGCGAGTCCTAGAGCTTTCTAGGTTCTGTTGCTGTCTACATTGCGGCTAGGCATGTTTTGTAATATTTAGCTGCAGCGTCTTTCATTAGTTACCTGTATACTAGTACAGGATAACACCCATATAGCCTCGTCACAGGGAGAGCAGGGACTCTAGCGCCACCTATTGGAAGCAGCAATCTGTGAAGTCACTGGAAAGAGCCTTGTCACGTGACTTGGGGTGTAATAATACTGCAGCGTTATTCTATGTGTGTCCAAATTTAAAATTAATTTCTCATTTAACTCTATAGTGTTTTAAGACCTAAAGAACTGCCCTGATGAGTTTTAAAATAAATCTCTATAGGAGTCTTTTATAGGAGATACAAAACTCCATATACCTTGTGTAGTCAGAGTTAAATGGAACTGTGGAGGTCGCCTGAGCTATAGCTTGTTTGTTCAAACGTAATAAAAATATCTGTGTATATAAATAATCAAAATGTAGATGTAGTTGCATAATTATCTGTCTATGTAGCCATCGCATAGACCCATAATATAATTCTAAGCTGTATAAGTCATGAAGGAGTTAACCAAAGATAATGAAGCCAGAATGTGAAGCTGCAAAAATGTGATCAGTAATGTTCACACAGAAAGAATGTACAGAAACAAACTGCGCTGTGAGAAATTAAGGAGTAAAAGTACTGCCTGTTTAGCTTCAAGGTTAGAGATGCAAACTGTATAATTGGATCTATCTAATACATGGGTCAGTTGGTGATGCTGGCTCAAGGAGAACATGTCTTATGTATTCATTGTCTGATACATTGATATATCGGCACTGGTATACAGCTAACACGGCACCGTCTCTGCATATCCCAAAGGAAGACTCCATTAACAGTCTTCACCCAAATTCCTCCCTTGACAGAACCTGTCAGGTGTAATATGCAACCAGTACCACAAGCAGTTCTGGGTGCATATTGCTGATCCCTGCCTAACTGTCCCTGTATACACTAGCATAGATGAAGGGATTTTTATAAAGCGTATTTCTAAAGATCTTTTACCGTATACTAATGAGTGCGGGGGGACTAGTCATAAGGTCGTTAGTTCTGCACTCATTTCGCTCTCTTAGCATGGTAGTATGAAATTGAATGTCACATACTGTCCATATGGGTCTGTTCTTGGGTGCTTCACCTTACCCACTTCTAAATTAGGGCACACGGTGTTCTCTTAGTGTTAGTGGAGGGCCTGTATAGGGCTCAAGCCGACGAGGAACGGGGGCGTCAGTAAACTTTAGGACGCCGACCCCTGTATGACAGGAAGGGTGAGGAGTAGAGTGTATTGATTCTCACCTTTCTTCTCATCACTTATTTTAATATGTGTACCTTGTTTGTGGCATATATGTAATAAAAATTGTTTTTAGGTAATTTTGAGTATTTTGGTTTCTGGTTTAATATAATTACCTTGATATCGTTTTCGGTGTTTGGTCAGAACCTGTCAGGTGTAATATGCAACCAGTACCACAAGCAGTTCTGGGTGCATATTGCTGATCCCTGCCTAACTGTCCCTGTATACACTAGCATAGATGAAGGGATTTTTAGAAAGCGTATTTCTAAAGCTCTTTTACCGTATACTAATGAGCGCGGGGGACTAGTCATAAGGTCGTTAGTTCTGCACTCATTCCGCTCTCTTAGCATGGTAGTATGCCCACAGGGGTGTGCCATTCAATGCTCATTGCCCAGCGTCGTCAGCAATGACGCGCATACCTGTGTCCATTGTCACCGCTTCAGATGCCCGGTTTAGGGTCAGGGCACATGGTCAGAATTCCTGGCACTTCTGGTCATACGCAGTAGACCTCTCGGAAGCCGGAATGCATACACACAGCTTCTTAGTGCGCATGACTGCAAGTGCCAGGGGCGTCTGATCATGGCCACTGACCGATGTCTGAAGCGGTGACAATGGACACAGGTACGCATGTCACCGCTGAGGACACTGGGCAATGGGCATTCAATATCATGGTATACCCCTGTGGACATGCTAACATGCTAAGAGGACGGACTTGTCGGGGGAAATGACGCCCTTGCGACTAGTCTCTGCACACATTACCATATCATAAAGGATCTTTAGAAATACTTCTTCTAAATATCTCTTTATCTATGCTACTATTTACAGGGACAGTTAGGCAGGGATTAGAAATATGCACCCAGAACTGCTCGTGGTTCTGGGTACATGTTAGACCTGACAGGTTCTCTTTAAGCTGTTTACCAAAGGGAGCTAATTGGGTATTGTTATATGGTCTCTCCTTAGCAGTCATCTCATTATCATCACAGGCAGGATTAGAATGATAGGGAATAGCAATACATGGATAGCACAGGATCCGCACAGCTCACCTCCTCCACCTCCCTTCACATTGACCACTGTGCAGATCACAGAGCATGCTTAAAAAAACTGTCTCATAGGTCCTTGACCATTTCCAGACTATTGCTGTCCAAGGTTCGCAAGGCTGATATAGCATGTCTCTGAATGTTAACAGTAGCTCAATCAGGATCGCCGCCTGCATAATCATATTCAGAACATAGAATAAAAAGAATTTGCAATCAGTAGTTGGATTTAAATAATCAAAATGAAATCGATATTGGCTGTACATTTCCATTTAGGATATGTCAATCTAGATTTGGACCATCTTTAGACTAATACTGAGCTTCTTTTATAGACTTGTAACACTCCAGAGCTGCAGTTTTGCTTTAAAGAAGTTATAACCGTTGGGAACTTTTTTACTTAAATGCATGACGTTGGGGTGAGGAATAGTTTTTGCAATTGGGTTTCATTAAAAGTGTTGCTTTCTGTAACCCCCATGTTGCATTATTTCTGACTTCAGATTGCGATCACTGACGATATATCAGAGGCTTCAGATTGCGATCACTGACGATATATCAGAGGCTTCAGATTGCGATCACTGACGATATATCAGAGGCTTCAGATTGCGATCACTGACGATATATCAGAGGCTTCAGATTGCGATCACTGACGATATATCAGAGGCTTCAGATTGCGATCACTGACGATATATCAGAGGCTTCAGATTGCGATCACTGACGATATATCAGAGGCTTCAGATTGAGATCACTGACGATATATCAGAGGCTTCAGATTGAGATCACTGACGATATATCAGAGGCTTCAGATTGCGATCACTGACGATATATCAGTGGCTTCAGATTGCGATCACTGACGATATATCAGAGGCTTCAGATTGCGATCACTGACGATATCAGAGGCTTCAGATTGCGATCACTGACGATATATCAGAGGCTTCAGATTGCGATCACTGACGATATATCAGAGGCTTCAGATTGCGATCACTGACGATATAGCAGTGGCTTCAGATTGCGATCACTGACGATATATCAGAGGCTTCAGATTGAGATCACTGACGATACATCAGAGGCTTCAGATTGCGATCACTGACGATATATCAGAGGCTTCAGATTGCGATCACTGACGATATATCAGTGGCTTCAGATTGAGATCACTGACGATATATCAGAGGCTTCAGATTGAGATCACTGACGATATATCAGTGGCTACAGATTGAGATCACTGACGATATATCAGTGGCTTCAGATTGCGATCACTGACGATATATCAGAGGCTTCAGATTGCGATCACTGACGATATATCAGAGGCTTCAGATTGCGATCACTGACGATATATCAGTGGCTTCAGATTGCGATCACTGACGATATATCAGTGGCTTCAGATTGAGATCACTGACGATATATCAGAGGCTTCAGATTGAGATCACTGACGATATATCAGAGGCTTCAGATTGCGATCACTGACGATATATCAGTGGCTTCAGATTGCGATCACTGACGATATATCAGAGGCTTCAGATTGCGATCACTGACGATATATCAGAGGCTTCAGATTGCGATCACTGACGATATATCAGAGGCTTCAGATTGCGATCACTGACGATATATCAGTGGCTTCAGATTGAGATCACTGACGATATATCAGAGGCTTCAGATTGAGATCACTGACGATATATCAGAGGCTTCAGATTGCGATCACTGACGATATATCAGTGGCTTCAGATTGCGATCACTGACGATATATCAGAGGCTTCAGATTGCGATCACTGACGATATATCAGAGGCTTCAGATTGCGATCACTGACGATATATCAGAGGCTTCAGATTGCGATCACTGACGATATATCAGAGGCTTCAGATTGCGATCACTGACGATATAGCAGTGGCTTCAGATTGCGATCACTGACGATATATCAGAGGCTTCAGATTGAGATCACTGACGATACATCAGAGGCTTCAGATTGCGATCACTGACGATATATCAGAGGCTTCAGATTGCGATCACTGACGATATATCAGTGGCTTCAGATTGAGATCACTGACGATATATCAGAGGCTTCAGATTGAGATCACTGACGATATATCAGTGAGCTTACGATGATGGTCTGATGGGAGCTTGTAACACTTTCTACCCTTTTCTCATCTTCTATCCGCTGAGTTGACGACAGATCACATCAAAGTTGAATGTGAGCGTTTTCATCAAACTCAACTGAAAAAATATTTTTTAGTACTGAATACAAGTATTTAGGTGGAAAAAAAACTGTCGAACGCGGCAGGGGTGCCCGTTGTCCCCCCTGCTCTATGTTCTCACAATGGAACACTTGGCTGTGGCAATAAGGTCCAACCAATCAATTAAAGGGGTCCCGGCTCCGCGCAGGGAGGATAAACTAGCTCTCTTTGCCGACGACTTGATGCTGTTCATAACAAATCCAGTGACGAGCCTACCGAACATTATGTTGGAACTTTACAGATTTGACTCTCTGAGCAAGTTTAAAATGAACATGCACAAGTCGGAGGCGCTTAATATTTCCCTTACGCACCAGGTGACCGATCAGCTTCGAGCGTCGTTCCCCTTTAGGTGGCAAGGGAAATCATTGTCATATCTTGGCATTGACTTGACTGCTGATGTCTCGTCCTTGTACGGAGCTAATATCCTTAAAGTTTTGGGGAAGATAGAGGCGGATCTCCTGAAATGGAATAAGCTGCCAATATCCTGGTTAGGCAGGATAAATGCCATAAAGATGGATATTCTGCCTCGCCTGTTATATTTTTTCCAGGCAATTTCCATACCCTTGCCAGCTTCCCTTTTTTCACGATTTAAAAACTGCCATAACCAGATTCGTCTGGGCACACAGACGCCCTCGGCTGGCCTATAGAGTCCTGAACAAGCCCAGACTTCCGGGGGGGGCAGGCCTTCCAGACCTCAAAAAATATCACCTTGCTTCATTGGGAACATGCCTTCTGGATCTCTACCATAACAAAACCTCTAAGCGCTGGGTAGAGGTGAAGATATCTCAGACAGACTGCGCCCCTCTCGTAGCGTTGTGGTCGCCAGCCCCTTCGCACCCGTGCACTCAGGCCAGGCCGTTCCTCGTAAAGAGTTTGTCCTCATTTCTCAGGAGTTCGAATGCACTCCTGGGCATTTCCACTATACCTGGACCACTGACACCTTTAGATAATAATTCTCTACTCCCGACAGATTTAACAGGCAACATATTTCTTCACATGTCCAGAGGCATGGTGTCCTTAATGAGGGATCTAGTGTCCAATGTGGGTATGAGGCCCCTTCATTCTTTCTTTCCTGACAACCGCACTCCCGCAGGAGCTTGGTTTGGTTATGAGCAATTGAAGAGCTTTATTAACTCCCTTTCACCACAAACTAACTTTTATAGGTCCTTGACGCCCTTTGAGTCTCTGTGTCTGGGGGGAGAGCCTCTAGAACACACCATTGCCCTGCTATACACAATGTTCCAGATTGAGTTGTCTTGACGGGAGGATGATGCCCCTTTCTTCTTGAAATGGAAGGTGGATTTGGGGAGACCACTCACGCGTGAGGAACGCTCAAAAATATTACTCTTTACCCACAAGTCGTCGCTGGATGTAGCGTCACAGGAACGGGGCTACAAAATAGTTTCTAGGTGGTATCACTGCCCCTCCAGAATTCATTCCATGTTCCCATCTGTCTCTGAAGAATGCTGGAGATGCTCAAACGATAGAGGCTCATACATCCACATGTGGTGTTCTTGTCCTCTCATACAATAATTTTGGCTAGACGTGTTTGCCCTTCTGAATAAAGTGTCATCCACTAGGTTTGAGACGACGCCGGAACTGGCTCTTCTATCCTCAAGCAATATCTTGATCGCCAACTTCAAGAGAAGCCTGTTAAGGCTTAATCCCAAGGTACTGGAGGCAGACCAAAGTGCCCTTGCGGGCTGAACTGGTGGCCGAGATGAACCAGATCTATAGGATGGAGGAGCTGGTCGGCCAGGCGTCTGACTCGGGGGAGCGAGTGTTCAGGCTGTGGGCACCGTGGATTATGTATAGAGAGACACCAGACCTGGTACTATGGCGTCAAGCTTCAGTTGGGGGCATGAGACCTCTGATTGTCCATTCCACAAAACAAAAGTGCCGGGGGCTGCACACGACCCAGACGAGACATCCTATTCGTCCTTCATTTCTTTTCCCTCTCCCCCTACATTTCCTCTTTTCTCATCTTTCTTTCCTCTTTGTACATTTTATGTTATGTTTACATTGTTAGAAAAGATTGTCATCTCAGGGACTTTGTGCATCTACGTTGCCTCCCGTTTCTAAACGAGGCTGCATAAACTTTTGTATGGGGGTCGGATTGTTGGTCACCCAGTGGGCATCATCTCCAAAGCAAAGCTATTACATGGGTGATGATGGTCTGACCTGAAGTGTGTAATCAAAGGAATTATTATGCAAGTAGAAAAGTGTTGTATTACTTATTACCCCCAATATTTGAGTTATTCTACTCTATATCATATGTTGCCTATCCTATAACTTGTAAACATGTTCTTTATTCGAAAAAAATCTGATTTACACAAAAAAAAAACTGTCAGCCTATAGCTACACATGAGCGCTCCATGTCAGGCGGTCCCCATACATATTAGAGGTCTGCCATTTCTGCTGAAATTGTCGGATTTTAGCTAATTTGATGTTTTTGGGTCTTTGGTCAGTTCAGTACACATTAAGGCAGAATCTGGGGGTGAGGGGCCTGAATATGAATACTGGCTCTATAAGCTGTGTAGCCCTTTAAACTCGTTTTTGACATTAGTTGGAATAATCTCCCTGTTATTAGATTCCTGTCTGTGTTTCCTTACAAGAAGCATTAGATGAGAGTAAATAAGAAATTAACCTTTTTCTCTGTTGGTTGTGCAGTAATCGTTTTTATGTTTGCGGTGAATAATAGAAAACAAACCGGTGACCTTATGACTTGTCTTCTTGGAATCACTTTGTGTTTAATGAACAAATAGCAAAATATATTGCCTGTAATGGTTGTGTGTACTTTCAGTAACTGCCGATAGCTCCTGTAAAGAAAGTAACAAATACATTACCAGCGTGATATTATCAGTGACCAGTGTGCCATGGGTTCTACTGTTAGCCTATCTGACCTACGTGTAAGAGCCCATTTAAGTGAGCCCGCTGCGACCGTATAGTAGCCTTTTCAGAGAGCGACCAGAATTCTATGTGATCAGAATAATCATTAAAGGTAACCTCTCAAGTCAGATAGCGTGATTACCCTGCAGATACAGGGTTAATATGCCAGTTAATAGCCTTATGTAGGTGTCCAGCCGCAGTACTGAAAGTTCAGCTTTTGGGAGAAAATTAACTTTGTCCCAGGAGCCTCCGACTTTCAGTCATGCCGGCGTGCCCGAAGCAATTATAGTCACCGGTAACAGCACTGAGAGCAGTGGCTGTAACCACATCCTGGCACTGACTGACAACCAGCTGTGTACTGGGGCTGTGTGTCTGTACTGGGGCTGTGTGTCTGTACTGTGGGGCTCTGCGTCTGTGCTGTGGGGCTCTGCGTCTGTACTGGGGCTCTGCGTCTGTACTGTGGGGCTCTGCGTCTGTGCTGTGGGGCTCTGCGTCTGCACTGTGGGGCTCAGCGTCTGTACTGTGGGGCTCTGCGTCTGTACTGTGGGGCTCTGCGTCTGTACTGTGGGGCTCTGCGTCTGCGCTGTGGGGCTCTGCGTCTGCGCTGTGGGGCTCTGCGTCTGTACTGTGGGGCTCTGCGTCTGTGCTGTGGGGCTCTGCGTCTGTGCTGTGGGGCTCTGCGTCTGTGCTGTGGGGCTCTGCGTCTGTGCTGTGGGGCTCTGCGTCTGTGCTGTGGGGCTCTGCGTCTGTGCTGTGGGGCTCTGCGTCTGTGCTGTGGGGCTCTGCGTCTGTGCTGTGGAGCTCTGCGTCTGTGCTGTGGAGCTCTGCGTCTGTGCTGTGGAGCTCTGCGTCTGTGCTGTGGGGCTCTGCGTCTGTGCTGTGGGGCTCTGCGTCTGTGCTGTGGGGCTCTGCGTCTGTGCTGTGGGGCTCTGCGTCTGTGCTGTGGGGCTCTGCGTCTGTGCTGTGGGGCTCTGCGTCTGTGCTGTGGGGCTCTGCGTCTGTGCTGTGGGGCTCTGCGTCTGTGCTGTGGGGCTCTGCGTCTGTGCTGTGGGGCTCTGCGTCTGTGCTGTGGGGCTCTGCGTCTGTGCTGTGGGGCTCTGCGTCTGTGCTGTGGGGCTCTGCGTCTGTGCTGTGGGGCTCTGCGTCTGTGCTGTGGGGCTCTGCGTCTGTGCTGTGGGGCTCTGCGTCTGTACTGTGGCGCTCTGCGTCTGTACTGTGGCCCAGTAGAGCCGGCCCTGTACTGGTGATTTGTAGTGATGCCCTGTAGAGCCGGCTGTCAGTCAATGCGCGGTGTGTTTACAGCCGCTGCTCTCACTGCTGTTAGCGGTGACTGTAATTGCTCCGGCACGCCTCCATCACTGAAAGCTGGTGGCTCCTAGAAAGTTGGGAATACTTTGGTCTCTATCTGGCCTATTTTCTGGCAGTGTCCAATCATTTTAGGCATGGTGAAAAGTACAATCACTCACGTTTTTGTGCACCTCTAAAAAAGATGAACACTGTCGGAGCAGATGCCATACCGAGTTCAAAGTGTCTTCATTTGCCTTATTGCAGTGATTGATTCTGTCGGGGATCCATCTTAATCGCAGATTGAGACGGAAACCCTGAAGATATCTGCTCACTGTGGAGCACAAGATAAATGATAACTAAGACTAGTTTCACACATCCTGCATTTCACCGGATTGTCGGATCTGCCACACTCCAGCACAGTGTTAATACTGTACAATGGCATCGCGGCAAGCTCCGGTCACATGACAGCATGTGACCGGAGGTTGCCGCGATGCCATTGTACTGTATTACATTGTACTGGAGTGTGACGGATCCAGCAATCCGGTGAAATGCCTGATGTGTGAAACTAGCCTTAGGCGACTTTCACACTTCAGCTTTTTTGCATCAGTCACAATCCATTTTGTGACACATGTGAGAGAGAGATGGAGATATTTTTTTTCTAGAAAGGAATTTACACATCTGAGGACGCTCGGCTGCTAAAAGACAGATTCCGTCGCCCATAGGTTTCCATTATAACACACAACAGACGCCGACGCATCCGTCGCTGTCAGTTTTTTCTCGCCGCACAGAAAAAACGTTACATTCTGCGTTTTTTCTGCCCGACGATCAGTCAATCCACTATTGCTCTGTCGCAAAACGGATGCAACGCAATGCCCTCAGTCGCAGTCCGTCATAAATACAAGTCTATGAGAAAAAACGGAATCCTGCTAAATATTTTGCAGGATTCAGTTTTTTCTTAAAGCGACGGATTGTGACTGAAGGAACAAGACGGAAGTGTGAAAGCAGCCTTAGCCTGACTGGACACCTGAAATCTGATCCAAGTACCTATGTGCGGATGTAGCAGACCAGTCACATCAGAGCAGTGGGCAGGGAGATGCTGCTGGGGACTCTCCTGTCCAGCCCAGTCTACAGCGGCTATTAAAAGTATGTTTCTTTATCGTTCCTTTGGGAGACCCAGACCTTGGTGTTTAGCTTCTGCCTCCGGAGGACACACAAAGTACTACACCTAAAAGTGTAGCTCCTCCCTCTGAGCTTATACACCCCCTGGTGAGCCAGTCACAGCCAGTTTATCGCTTTGTGTTCAGGAGGCATACATCCACACATGCATTCTCATATGATTTTTTTTTTTGGAAAAAGATTGAAGAAGTACGGGTCCACGTCTGGACTCCCGGCATATCCCTTCTCACCCCACTGTGTCGGTGGTGTTGTAAGGTTGATTTCCAAGGCTGGAGCTTTACATGCCGTGCTCCTTCACCATCCCTCCTGGGCTCTGGATTGAAGTGGGAGCCAGCGCGGTCTCCATGCCTGGCAGGAGACCGGTCTCTGTCCACAGCCCCTTGAGGACTCTGCTGGACCGGAGCACTCATCCCCAGGGACCTGGCCCTGCGTCTCAGCAGCTAAGTACCTGAGACGTTCATATGTTGGGGGTCCCTGTCCATTATTGTATGGGGAGAGTGTGTTTGCTGTATTTGTTTTGGCATTTCCGGCGGGACCTCTGGCTTTCGGCCGAGAACCGCGCCGATGGTGCCTGCGCGTCGGCCTCGCTGCTCAAATTTAGGCCCCGGCTTTGCCGGAGGCCTAGTTTCTGTTACCTGCCCTCGCATGTCACTCATGCAGAGGGACAGGCACGGCTCCTCCCGGCGGCCGTCCTGCACAGGGGAGGGACACTCCCCACTGCTTGTGCGTGACTCCGCCTCCCCTGCAGGTCTCTATGGCCCTCCAGATCCCGCTTTCCTACAGGGATGCCTCCGTCCCTCCCCCTCTCTTCGCTCCGGCGGCCATTTTCTTGGAGGGTTCACTCTGCGCTGGGCCATCCAGCACTCTGCATCCCTGCTGAGGTGCTGTGCATTGGGGGTGCGGGCTTCGGGATCTGGAGGGCACACAACACCGCTTCCAGTGGTCTGGTAAGCCACAGCCGGTCTCTGGTTTGGACCTCTGAATATACTCCCTGGGGTTCATTCTCTTTGTAGAAGCTGTTTTCCCCACTCCAGCAGCATGTCTCACACGAGGAGCAAGGCTCCAAAGCTTTATACTGCATGCACTGCATGTAAGCTCCTGCTGCCTGAACCGAGCACCTATCCACATTGTGATGTCTGCTCTAACTTGGAGGTGCCACAGCCTGAAGTCTCACCCCCAGTGGTCTCTCAGGCTGCTTCTGCACCTGTGGCTGAACCCCCGGCCTGGGTAGAGTCCTTCTCTAGGTCTATCTCCCAGTCATTTGCTGAGTCCATGGGACTTCTGTCCAGGACTTTGATGAATATGCATCAGCCCCCTTCACAGGGTGCCTCTAATGCTCTTGCTAAGGGTCCTTTAGGATCCCTATCCTCTGACCTCCGTCCACTGGAGCTCACAGAGGATTCATCATCAGGGCACAGACCCCGTCCTCCTAAGAGGCGCCGCAGGGTTTCCTCTCCCTCCTCATCCCGCGGCTCTGATTCAAGAGCTGACTCGCAGGATGAGGAGGATGCCTTTACAGGGGGTTCGGAGGCTAACTCCATGTACCCCATTGATCTTTCCGAGGGTGACTCAGAACTTAGTGACTTGATTGCTTCCATTAATTCTGTACTGGATCTCAATCCGCCAGTATCAGAGGAGCAACCCTCTCTGGCAGAAAAGCACCAGTTTACCTCGCCTAAGAGAGTAAAGAGTGTGTTCTTTAACCACTCCAGTTTTCAGACCGCTGTGACCAAACCCAGGGCCTGTCCTGACAAACGCTTCCCAAAGCGTGGTTCTGATGACCGTTTTCCCTTTCCACCTGAGGTGGTCAAGGAGTGGGCTCACTCCCCAAAGGTAGACCCTCCGGTGTCTAGGCTCTCAGCCCGGACCGTTGTGTCGGTGGCTGATGGCACTTCCCTTAGGGATGCCACTGACCGTCAGATTGACCTTCTGGCCAAATCCGTGTATGAAGCAGCGGGGGCCGCGTTTTCCCCAACTTTTGCAGCAGTGTGGGCCCTCAAAGCCATCTCTGCTTCTCTAGAGGAGATGCATTCCCTCACCAGGGAATCTATGCCCGAGATGGTTGCCTTAACTTCTCAAGCTTCAGCTTTTTCTTCTTATGCCATGTCTGCCATGCTAGAGGCTTCTCACCGCACTGCGGTGGCTTCGGCTAATTCCCTCGTTATCCGCAGGATCTTGTGGCTTCGAGAGTGGAAGGCAGATGCTTCTTCAAAGAAGTACCTTGCTGGGCTCCCTTTTGCTGGTTCCCGGCTGTTCGGTGAACAGCTGGATGAAATTATTAAAGAAGCTACTGGCGGGAAGAGTACTTCCATGCCACAAACCAAGACCAGGAAACCTGCCCAGGGTAGGATTCAGTCGAGGTTTCACTCCTTTCGTTCCTCCAACTGGTCGTCCTCTAAGCCCTCCGCCTCGTCCACTAACTCAGCTAAGGACCAGAAATCCAACTGGCGCTCAAGAGCGCGTCCACAGAAGACCGCAGGAGGTCCTGCCACTAAGGCAGCCTCCTCGTGACTCTCTGCCCGCTCCAGCAACGTCCTTAGTCGGTGGCAGGCTCTCCCACTTTGGCGACGCTTGGTTTCAACAAGTCTCCGATCAGTGGGTGAGAGATATCATCTCTCACGGCTACAGGATAGAATTCTCTTCCAGCCCGCCAAACAGATTTTTTCTCTCAATTCCCCCCTGCTCCAAGGCCGCCGCCTTCTCACAGGCCGTGGCAGCCTTGCAGGCCAACGGAGTAATTGTCCCAGTTCCCGCTCAGGAACGGTTCAGAGGTTTTTACTCAAACCTCTTCCTAGTTCCCAAAAAGGACGATACCTTCCGGCCCATCCTGGATCTCAAGCTTCTCAACAAGCATGTTCGGGTGCGGCACTTTCGCATGGAGTCTCTGCGATCAGTCATTGCCTCAATGACCCAAGGGGATTTCCTGGCGTCCATCGACATCAGAGATGCCTATCTACATGTGCCAATTGCAGTTTCACACCAGCGTTGGCTACGCTTTGCAATAGGAGAAGATCATTTCCAATTCGTGGCTCTCCCCTTCGGGTTAGCCACGGCCCCTCGGGTATTCACCAAGGTCATGGCAGCAGTGATTGCGGTTCTGCACCTCCAGGGGTTGGCAGTGCTCCCTTACCTGGACGACCTTCTAGTCAAGGCTCCATCCAGCGCAGACTGTCAGCGGAGTGTCTCGCTCACTCTCGCCACTCTAGCCCAATTCGGGTGGCTTGTCAATCTTCCCAAATCCACTCTGACTCCGACCCAGAGTCTCACGTACCTAGGGATGCAGTTCGAGACTTTGCCGGCACTTGTGAAGTTGCCCTTGAACAAACAGCTGTCACTCCAGTTGGCGGTGCGCTCTCTCCTGAGGCCCCGCCATTATACCCTCAGGCGTTTGATGCAGGTGCTGGGTCAAATGGTGGCGTCCATGGAGGCTGTTCCCTTTGCCCAGTTCCATCTGCGCCCCCTGCAGCTGGACATTCTCCGCTGTTGGGACAAGCGGCCTTCCTCCTTACACAAGTTAGTGGCTCTGTCGCCACGGACCAAGAGCTCTCTTCAGTGGTGGCTTCGGCCCTTCTCCCTGTCCCAAGGGCGCTCCTTCCTGGCCCCGTCCTGGGTGATTCTCACCACGGATGCCAGTCTATCCGTCTGGGGAGCGGTATGTCTCCACCACAGAGCACAGGGCACTTGGACTCCGTCCGAGTCAGCCCTTTCAATCAATGTGCTGGAAACCAGAGCCGTGCTTCTAGCTCTCCTAGCATTTCACCACCTGCTGGCGGGCAGGCACATTCGAGTCCAGTCAGACAACGCGACAGCGGTTGCCTACATCAACCATCAAGGCGGGACACGCAGCCGCCTGGCAATGATGGAGGTACAACGCATTCTTCAATGGGCGGAGGACCATATCCGCAGTCCACATCCCAGGCGTGGACAACTGAGAGGCAGATTATCTCAGCCGTCAAAGCGTGGACGGTGGCGAGTGGTCCCTGCACCCGGCAGTATTTCAGTCGATCTGCCGCAAATGGGGCACTCCGGACGTGGACCTAATGGCATCCCGTCACAACAACAAAGTTCCTGTTTACGTGGCTCGCTCCCACGATCCTCAGGCCTTCGCCGCGGACGCTCTGGTTCAGGACTGGTCCCAGTTTCGTCTGTCCTACTTGTTTCCCCCTCTAGCTCTCTTGCCCAGAGTCCTGCGCAAGATCAGAATGGAGGGTCGTCGAGTCATCCTCATTGCACCGGACTGGCCCAGGCGAGCTTGGTATCCGGACCTGCTCCAACTGTCCGTAGAGATGCCGTGGCATCTCCCGGACCGTCCAGACCTACTCTCGCAAGGTCCGTTTTTCCGCCCGAATTCTGCGGCCCTCAAATTGACGGCGTGGCTCTTGAGTCATGGATTTTGACGGCTTCTGGTATTCCCCATGAAGTCATTTCCACTATGACTCGGGCCCGCAAGTCTTCCTCCCCTAAGATCTATCACAGGACTTGGAAAATTTTCCTGTCCTGGTGTCGCTCTACCAGCCATCTTCCTTGGCCATTCTCCTTGCCGACCCTTCTGTCTTTTCTACAGTCCGGTCTGCAGCTAGGACTGTCCCTCAACTCTCTCAAGGGACAAGTTTCGGCTCTGTCAGTTCTGTTCCAGCGGCGTCTCGCTCGGCTGGCTCAGGTCCGCACCTTCATGCAGGGCGCGTCTCACATCATTCCGCCTTACCGGCGGCCCTTGGACCCCTGGGACCTTAACTTGGTTTTCACGGTCTTGCAGAAACCCGCCTTTGAGCCTCTTAGGGAGGTTTCTTTGTATCGTCTTTCACAGAAAGTGGCCTTTCTGGTTGCCATAACTTCTCTCAGGAGAGTCTCTGATTTGGCTGCGCTCTCCTCGGAGTCACCTTTTTTAGTGTTTCATCAAGACAAGGTGGTTCTCCGTCCGACTCCGGACTTTCTTCCTAAGGTGGTCTCTCCCTTCCATCTTAACCAGGACATTACCTTACCTTCCTTCTGTCCGGCCCCTGTTCATCGCTTTGAAAAAGCTCTACATACCCTAGATCTGGTGCGTGCTCTCCGGATCTATGTGTCTCGCACCGCTGCGTTTAGGCGGTGCACCTCTCTTTTTGTGCTAAGCACAGGTCGGCGCAAGGGCCTCCCTGCTTCTAAGCCGACCTTAGCCCGTTTGATTAGGTCGACCATTTCGGACGCCTACCAGAGTACGCAGGCGCCTCCCCCGCCGGGGATCAAAACACACTCGACCAGAGCTGTCGGTGCCTCTTGGGCTTTTAGGCACCAGGCTACGGCTCAACAAGTCTGTCAGGCTGCCACTTGGGCTAGCCTGCATACCTTTTCGAAGCACTACCAAGTGCATGCTCATGCTTCGGCAGATGCGAGCTTGGGCAGACGCATCCTTCAGGCAGCTGTCGCTCATTTGTGAAGTTAGGTTCTGCCTACTTCTTAGTTTTTCTGTTTATTTCCCACCCAGGGACTGCATTGGAACGTCCCAAGGTCTGGGTCTCCCAAAGGAACGATAAAGAAAAAGAGAATTTTGTTTACTTACCGTAAATTCTTTTTCTTATAGTTCCGTCTTGGGAGACCCAGCACTGTCCCTGTTGCCTGTTGGCAATTTCCTTGTTTCGCGTGTTTTCACTGGCTGTTGTCGTGGACAGAGTCTCCGGTTGTTCCGGCTCTTGCTCTGTTCTACTTGTGGGTGGCTATTCCCCTTCAGCTTTTGCACTAAACTGGCTGTGACTGGCTCACCAGGGGGGTGTATAAGCTCAGAGGGAGGAGCTACACTTTTAGGTGTAATACTTTGTGTGTCCTCCGGAGGCAGAAGCTAAACACCCATGGTCTGGGTCTCCCAAGACGGAACTATAAGAAAAAGAATTTACGGTAAGTAAACAAAATTCTCTTTTTTTCTGAAACGCCACAAAGTCTAACATAACTGGATGAGTGAATTGTGCAGCATGTATCAGATGTTGAGTTTTCTTTAAAGGTGATCCAAAATGTTCTGTACCCCCAAAATGATCCCAATTAAAAATCGTCTTAACCCATAAACAACAAAAAAGTGAAAAAATGGGGGGTTTCAACGTTAAACATTTTAGTGGTAAAAATTAACTTTTTTTTTTTTTCTTCATGGCCCAATGTTATAAAATTCTGGGAATGACCTATGGGTTCCAATGTCTGAGCCCTGTCTTGTGGCCAGTTAACAATCATACATGGGGTAGCAATGTACTCACGAGAAATTTCACAACAAATTGTGGCATCCATTGTCTCACATGATCCTTGTGAAAATGAACAAAATTGGGCTAAAGCAGCATTTTAGTAAAAATAAATAAAAAAAAAGTTTCATTCAACTTTGCATTAATTCCTGGGAAGCACCTAAATGGTTAAAGTTCCGGAATGCGATTTTGGATACTTTGAACATTCCTGTTGTAAAAATAGGCTCTTTGCTGTGTGGTTTTCTGACATATACTCTATTGAAATTGAATTTAGTAGTCAGGGGTCCCTAAAAAATGTTTTGTAAATTTTGTTGAAAAAATTAAAAAAAACATGTAACTCTTCTAACATCCTAACAAAAAAAAAAAGATATTTGAAGAATGATGCCGACATAGAGTAAACATGCGGTAATGATATTTATTAACTAGCTTTGTAGGGTACAACTATTTGTTTTAAGTGCAGAAAAGTTAAAAAATGTAAATTTTTGGCAAATTTATGTATTTTCACAAATAACCTCAAATCGTATCAACATAAATTCACCACAAACATGAAGTAAAATGTGTCCAGATAAAACTGTCTTTTACAGTCACTGGGCTATGGAGAAGCATTCCAGAGTTATTACCACTTAAATTGACATGTCAGATTTGAGAAATTTGGCCTGGTCAATAAAGTGATAATCAGCAATTCAGCCAGAAGGGTTGTACCAAGTTACTAAAATATTCCCTATCAAATGGACATGGGACAACTTCATCATTACAGCAGCGACCCCCAGCAATCAAGAAATCAGGTCTTTGGAGATCCCCTGCTTTAATATAGTAGAGGTCAAGCATATACACCTCTGCTCCATTCATTCTCTAAGGGACTAGATCAACGAAAAAAATGTCCCAGAAAACACAAAAACACCAATAACAGTAAATATTACATCTTTATTGATCGCAACAGATTCCATTTTAAAAAAAAAATCACATCAGACACCATTAAAACCATAAAAATATATGACAAGGGAACAGGTCACACTTATAACCCTAATTAAATATATGTATACACATTAAGGCAATAGGGAAGTAAGGAGTTAATTCAATGATATATATTTTAATCTTCTCAGCTCAGTGCCAAAAATACCGCAACCCATCAAAAAAATATATACTCCTTGCATTACCCAATGATTGTGGCTGCATTAACAAAAAAGCATTGGCTGTGCAGGGAGATCCCTAACAATTACCTGCTGTCATGTTTAGATCCAGAGTGTGATGCTGTTCCCCCGTCGCGCAATCCAACTTGCATTTCACTAACGCTTCCTTCCCTTGACTCCCTGAGGAAGCGTTAGTGAAACGCGCGTTGGAGTGCATGACTGGGGAAGAGCATCACACTCTAGCGCTAAACATGACAGCATGTTAGCTCCAGACAGACAAGGCTCCTCAGACCTCATTTTTTGGATTGGCGAGGGTTCCAGCAATCATTAAGCTATTCTTTTATCAACAGGATGTGGGGTAACTTGTGATAACTCCATTTTAAAGGGAATATAGCAGTAAAATTTTCACTAAGAAATTAGAGTTAGTGCTGAGTAGAGTGGGATGAAACCTCTCCAGTGATCCCTATATAATTGCCCTGCAGTGCTGCATTACACCGAAATTAGTCTGATACATATGCAAATTAGGTTCTGAAGTGCAGTGGTTGGCATAGCAGGGCACGTCTGTCCTAGACCCCTCTTACATTTCTGCAAGACATCACCTTCATCTCAATCAAGAAGCAAAGGTGGGGAGAATTGTGGTGGAGCTTTAACCGCGAGGGCCGACCTGCACCGCTAATCTGCCGATGAATAAAAGATGAATTTCAATTCAATGCAGCACTGGAGGGCGATAAAAGAGGTAATATTGAAGATGTTTCACCTCCTTATCCTGCGCTTTCTATAGTTCCTTAGTGTAAATCTTACTGACCTATTCCCTAAGTCACCCTGCCCCCCCCACCACCACCCCCCAAAAAACACGACAAAAACAACTTGCATAGAGTGGTGCTGAAAAAAAAAATATTGCTGTGTGTTTTGCAATGCATAAAAACAAAGAATGTTGTGTATTGCAAAAATAAAGGTTTATTGTTTAAAAGTCACAATTGCACATATATATTATCATGGAAATCGAGGTGACCCGCTGAATAAAGATGTCTTGTCATCTGCAGAGTAAGAGAACTTGGAATTGAGGGTGCTCCTTGCATAAGGCCTCAGAGAAATCACCATCCATTCCTTCCTCTGGTGTGGGCTGATGGGGGGGCAATCCCAGTAGAGAATCCATAGGATAGGTGTTATATGCAGATGTCCATATATGGCTGGGGCCATTATGGATAGGCAGGAGCACCCCTTAAAAGCCCACATTACGTTGTGTCCTAAGGGGTAAAAGTACTTGTTCACAGCATGATGGGAACATGTACGTCTGAGGAATATAGGCCGTATCTAGCTGCTCTACGGCGATGCATAATTAATGGTGAAAGCATCGTTCTTATGATGGGTATTTCATATTTAATCCTACCTTATGGATGTAAATGTAAGTCCACTTATTGTAGGGGGCAATGACTAATTGATGAGTCCGGAGGCCACGTTTGCTGAGCAGCTTTATGGAGGTTAAGTGTGCCGTGTATTAGTGTTAATGCTTTATGGGTTTTTATCGCTTCCTATATAACTTTGACTTTGGGAATATTCCATAATTGTCGTCTAATCAGAAATGTTTGTGTTGCAGTGAAGTTTTCTGGTGCGCTAGTTATTTATTTTTTTTATTTTCCTTATGTCTGGTCTACAGTTGAGATAATAAGTTAACAATAGTCTTTTTGGTGTGTTTTTTTGTTTTGTTTTTTACAAAAGGGCCATGATCAGACTTCCACCCTGTCTGTAGAGATGACACTACCCAACCACCATCCTTTTCATCGTGACCTTCTGCGATATGCCAAGTTGATGGAGTGGCTGAAAACCACCGAGTACCCCAGATACGAGGGACTTACCAAGGTCTGTACGGTTTGCTTTCTTTGTCTCCAAAATGTTGTGCGTATGAAGCCTATAATGATGTAGAAAGGCCAAACCCTTAGTGACCGGACCTGGAAGTGCATTAAAGAGGACTTTTCACCAGTATGGTCACATCATGGATTATTTTCTCGCCTCTATAGTGGAGATATTAGATTGTAGTTTTTAGATTTTGGTTTATGCTAAGACCAAGGCGGCGTTACCCGAGATTTGTCTCTAAACTTGTATTTTGCTTTTTTAGAACTACATAGATTATATTGTCCGCTTATATGACCGAGAGATCAGAGACTTTTTCGAGGTGGCTAAAAACAAGATGACTGGTGTCGCCAAAGAAGGAAAGAAATTTGGTAAGCTGCTGGACAAATTACTCTAACTCTGACCAGTTTATAAGGTTGGACCACATTCTCTTAGAAAGGCCCAAAATCAGACTTCTTAATTATTACCAGTATAAACTATAGGAGCACTAGAAACCTCAGAATGGTTTTGGTGGTTCCTTATAGACAATGTTTTGGCGCCCACTGCTACTTCAAGGTCTGGAATGGGGACTTGAAGCTGCTTGTTCCTGGTAACCATAAACTCCAAGAGATTTTACTTCTACCTGTATGCCTTTTATGGCCTTATTAACAGGTAAAACAAGTTCTCATAAAAGAGATTACAATGGGACAATCTGATTTAGGCTATGTTCACACAGTGCGTTTTTCGCGGCGTTTTTGCGCGTTTTTCGGGTGTGTTTTTGGCCTCAAAACTGCATGACTTAGCTTCTTCAGCAAAGTCTATGAGTTTTCGTTTTTGCTGTTCGCACACAACTTTTTTTTTTAAGCTGCGTTTTTGAGCTTAAAAAAAAAATGGACATGTCAATTCTTTCCTGCGTTTTTCTGCATTTTCCCCCCATACAATGCATTGGAAAAACGCAGAAAAACGCAGAGATCCAAAACGCAGCCAAAACCGCACCAAATCGCGGTAAAAAGGCGTGCGTTTCTTGCCACGATTTTTCTTTAGCGGGTGCGTTTTTGTGCGTTTTTAGCGGCCAAAAACGCAGTGTCAACAAAACGCAGCGTGTGCACATAGCCTTAAAGGGAACCTATCAACAGATTTGGGCATTAAACTAAAACTAGCACCTTTAAGCAGTGCCTGTGCTGTATTCCATGAAGGTGCACATTATGCCTTGACCCCCCTGTAGCCCCCAAAAATACCTTTATAAAATCTCCTGCCTAGTATGTAAATTGTCTGGTCCTTCTCGATGGGTGTCCTAATCTGTACCTCCTTTCGCCGCGTCCTGAGCTGATTGATGTAGATGACGCCTCGGACACCATCCATGTCGGCGGGCAAAATCTCCATATTCCTGACTCGTGCAGCTGAAAACATAGGTGTGCCTGCGTGAACCGGCAAGTTCTCTGTGCAGGCGCGAGATTCTGCCTGACGATGTGCATGAAGCAGGTGATGTAATCCACATCGTCAGCTGGGTGAGATGGGAACATGTTTGCTCGGGCGAGAGATTTTGCCCGCCTACGTGGATAGCGTCCGATGGCGTCAGCCATGTCAATTAGATAAAGAGGACGACGAAAAGAGGGACGGGAGGAACAGAATAGGACGCCTATCGGACCAGACAGGAGATTTTTTTAAAGGATTTTTGGGGGCTACATGGGGGTAACATGCACCTTTATAGAATATAGCACAGGCGCTGCTTAAGGTGCTAGTTATAGATTAGAAGGCCAAAATCTGGTGACTGGTTCCCTTTAAGACAGGTGGGGTATCTGATCACAGGACTGACCCGGTGTGGACTTTCCATAGAGAAGTCTACAGTGGCAAAACAAATCTGCAATATAAATGGAGAGATCAGATTTTCCCGGCAGAGCGTGGTACTGTGATACGCAGTGGATTGTCTGTTCACAAATCCAAAACTCTCTGCCATCCATCCCATGTTGACGCCCCACGACAATGAAGGTTCTCTGTGCTGTACTTGCTTTGCCCTGGTGGATGCCATCCGGCTTGTGTGCAGCTCTTCCTTATAATTTCAAACTATCATTTTAGGATATGATAGCTTTCTGTATGCCTGCTATACGATGCCTTGCTTGCTGATCTGTGGAGCTCGGAGGGTCACATGTAGAGGTTGATAAATTGGCTGTGCGTTACATGACCCGAGTTTTCTTCACACCACACATTTTTCTCCTTTTAATACAGATTGTGTTGGTCCCACAAGAATAATCACTAAACACGGTAAAAGAGAAAGTCCATAAATGAATGTGCACTAAGCATAATGGATACCCCTATGTTCACCTGCAGGCAGAGTCCCGTGTCTTAGTCATAATGTTGTCCTGTTTCTTACCCAACTAGCTCCTCACCACATTTTATCTAGAACGGTTTGAAATGAAAGTAATGGGGTATTAGAAGCTGCTGCCTCTCATATAAGTCTAGAGTGAAGAAATATAAGGCAACGACTGCTACAAAAGAGAGGGGGGGGGCGACAGGATCAACCTCTGCTGCCAAATAAATTTGCATTGGTTCTTTAAACAGGCATTTAAAGATATCTCCAACCACATCGTTGTCTTCTGATGTTCTTCCCATGCCTGAGATCTAGTCACCGTCATCACATCCCACATGGCTGACCGGGTGCCTCTAATATACAGTGTGCCATCGTGTGTCTAACACCAGTTATCCGTTGAATTGTCCATGTAACTGTTTACAGCCTAAGTTAACCGTATCTGCTTAATCTAGTCTTCTGCACGTCTCTTTCCAGCTAGTGCCTAACTTGCCTCTTGTGCATGGTCTCCGCTAAATGCCTGTTTTTCTAATGCATCTTTGTCTTTGGTGCTTGCAACTTAATCCAAACCAGCTACGCTGCCTCGAAAAGAGACCGCCGTGAAACAGGAGACAGAAAGTGAGTATAACATGGCTGCCTTTTTATTGGCAAATGCGTATTGAAATCATTTTAGTCAATGGCTTGATAAATGGCAACACCTTTTAGATGTATCGTCATCCTAATTCTAAGGTTTTGGCTAATTGCATGGGATTCATTAAATGCCTCTCGCCTTAGTACACGTACAGTTATAATGTCCACGAGTAGTTATCCTTCTTTACCGTTATTCAGACACTTCTTGTGCCATATGGTAGTTAGTACAACAGGGAAACACGTTCCCTATTTCTAATTCACTTCGCCGTCTTTTAACACTAGAAGTCCCAGAGAGGGGTCATTTAACATTTCTACCTTTGGAACCCAGAGACGGGTCGAATGACCTGAAGGATTTTAGCTAACATCCTATAATCACCGTCTTTCTTTTTCGCTCCTAATTGGGAGACCCAGACAGTGGGTGTATAGCTACTGCCCTCTGGAGGCCGCACAAAGAACTACACTTAAAAGTGTAAGGCCCCTCCCCTTCTGGCTATACACCCTCCCGCAGGAGTACAGATTCCTCAGTTTTAGCTTTGTGCGCAAGGAGGTCAGACACGCACGTCCCCCGGCGCACTACAACACCCAGCATGCTGCGGTGTGAGCGCCAAATGCACGGGGACACAGAGTACCTTGAGGAAGCAGGGCCATGTCCCTGATGTACTCCGCTCCATCCAGCATCTTCTCCAGGGGCTGTAGATGGAGCACGGTCTCAGTGCCTGGAGACCAGTAAATCCCACTTCACCCAGAGCCCTGTAAAAAGGGATGGGGAAGGAATCAGCATGTGGGCTCCTGCCGCCGTACCCGCAATGGGTACCTCAACCTTACAAACACCTCCGACATACAGTGGGGTGAGAAGGGAGCATGCTGGGAGCCCTGTATGGGCCCTCTTTTCTTCCATCCGACATAGTCAGCAGCTGCTGCTGACTAAAAACAATGGAGCTATGCGTGCGTGTCTGACCTCCTTGCGCACAAAGCTAAAACTGAGGAATCTGGAGGTTCCAAAATGGCCGCTGTCAGGGGCAGACGTGGATGAGGGAGCTCCTGATCTATCCATGAGCATCCTGCTCCCTGGCGGGCATTAAACACATCTGGCTATCTCATCCAAGCCCCCAGAGTGCCACAAGAAAGAAGGGACCCTCATTTGCCGGCGGCACCCATAGGAGCGTATCCTAGAGCCCAGATACAGTTGCGGCCTGGCAGAGCATTGGCGGTGACAGGGCCGAAGAAACGCGGTCCCAGGAAAACGGAGGCTCCAGCCGGAGGAAAGACAGAGCTCCCCAGGGGGCTCAGAAGGTACAGGTGGTAGTCAGACGACCCCCCCCATTCCTTATCTTCCTGGCCCGGATTGATCCGCTGCTCCGGGGAGCCGCCGCCGCCATTTTGATTCCCCAGCCGCCCAGCTCTGAGGAAGGTGGACGGAGCCGAGACCGCGCGGGCAGCCAGGGCAAGCCGGAGGACCTGTGGAGGTGAAGAGACCCGGTACTCACCAGTGGGTCGGTCGGAGGGCCTGAGGCGCGGTTTTCTGAAGGGGCCGCGCGGAGCGCCTGGGACGCGGCGCGAGGTATCGCGACGGTGGGGAGTGGCACTCCGAGTGAAACCTGCGGCGAGGGCCTGGCGGTGAATGAGGCACCCTCCAGCACCCAGCTGCACGCCTGCCCCTCTCCTGCTCCGAGGCTCCAAATCCAGCCGGCGGTGACAGTCGGGCCCAGCTGCGGGCACCCAGCATCCAGGCGCCCTCCTCCATTGCTCCCCCCCTCCCCCCCCGTGTAGCTCAGCGGCACTCCGAGAGAAACCTGCAGCACCGGAGCGAAGGCCTGGCGGTGAGTGAGTTATCCTCCAGCACCCGGCTACACGCCTGCCCCTCTCCTGCTCCGAGGCTCCAAATCCAGCCAGTGGTGACAGTCGGGCCCAGCTGCGGGCACCCAGCATCCAGGCGCCCCCCTCCATTGCCCCCCCCCCCCCGTGTAACTCAGCGGTCGCCATCACTGCTGAGTGAGGAATCGCAGGGGGAATAGAGGCCAGTGCTGAGGGCAGATAGGGCCCCCATACACCGGGGCTATACCAAGTGAAAGGTAAACGGACTCGGTCCAGGGAGACCCCCCTTTTCAAGATACCCAGAGACATAGGGAGCCGTGAGGAGCTGCTCTGTGCCCCCTTTGCATCATAGGGTGCTCAGTCGACTCGGGTTTGGGGCCTAAACCACATAGGCCTACAATATATAAAAAAGCACAAACCATCTGACATCCTCCCCCCCCCCCTCCCCCCACAGGGGCATGTAAAGCGGTGCACCCCACACAACGCAGAGGGAGCGAAGTGACCGGACCCCCACTATACTGGATATAAGATAATACCATAAGAGCTGACTTCGACATGGTCAAATTTGGTAATAAAATGGCTAGTGCTCTGCCTAAAACAGCGGTGACCACAACCCAAGCAGATGTTGACAAGTTCCTCAAAAAACACCTCTTGCCAGCGGAGGCGGGGGCTGAGTGCCCTCAAAACTCATCTGCTAATACCACGCAAGAAATGGAGGAAGACGCCAGTGACGCGGAAGACATGGATTCTGGTAAGAGTCTCCCAATCTCCAGGTCCTTTATCAAACGGATTCTCAACAAAGCCTTGGAACCGGTAGTGAAGGAGCTCTCTCATATCAAACAGGATATTGGCCAGATAGGCCACAGAGTGGAACAACTGGAAGCTTCCCAGGCCACGATTACCACAACATCCAATGCCATCATCTCTTGTCTTCACCAACAAGAAGATAATATCAACCAAATACATACTATTCTGGAGGATCATGAAAATAGAGAGCGACGGAACAATCTCAGAATAAAAGGACTACCAGAAACGGTAGTAAATGAAGCCCTGACCCCAGCTCTATTAAGCATCTTCACCAACTTGATAGACACTGACCCTGCACCATTGATAGAGCTGGTCAGAGCCCATAGATCCTTGAGACCCCGTCCCAGGCAGGGGGAACCATCAAGAGATGTCATCTGCCGTTTCATGGACTACCGTATTAAGGAGCTCATCCTCAAAAAAGCAAGAGAAGCTGGCACCATAAAATATGAAGATTCCGAAATCAAGATTTTCCAAGACCTAGCTGCCACCACTCTGACCAAGAGGCGAATACTGAAACCCTTCACAGAGGAGCTACGCCAACGCCAATTCCCATACCGCTGGCTTTATCCATTCGGCATTGCAGTAACAGCGAAAGGGAAACATTATCAAGGCAAAACATCAGGCGAAATTAAGCACATCTGCGAAGATCTGGGGATTACTCTGGAAAAATATCCGGAATTAGAGATCCATAGTACAGCAACTGCGTTACGGCAACTTCCAGAGCCGCCACCCTGGCACAGCGTCAACCCGAAGGCCCAAAGGCCTAGACGCAATGCGGCACAGAAGCAACAGGCGAACTCAGAAAACAAGCCCCATGAGAAGGCCTAGGCTCAAGCTTATTATTGCCAATCATTGTTTATGCATGTTTAAAGCATGAAGTCTCTTTAGGGATTCCACACTTTCTGCTCCCTCTAGATATGTATTTACTCTTATCTAGGTGTTGAAAATGTTGTTATTGTTGACTTTAACATTTTGTTCTTTGTCTGATCTTTTCTTTATCCCCCATCTCTTCCGCTCCCCCCTCTCCCAGCAAGGTCGTTGGTCTGGTCCATTCATTCCACCGGAAATAGAGTCGTCCACCCGCTATCGTCACTATGCAGACACAACATAAGGTATTTAATGTGGCAAGTTTTAACGCTCATGGGTTGAATTCTCCTATACCAAGGGCACAAACCTTATCTAATTTTCACAAAAAGTGTACTGACATAATTTTTCTACAAGAAACACACTTTTGTAAAGGCAAAATTCCAAGCTTTGAAAAAGCACACTACAATACGTGGTTTCATGCTCCTTCTCCAAATAAACGAACTAAAGGGGTGTCGATAGCACTTGCCAAAGACATACCCTTTTTACCCCAAAGGGAAGTAATTGATCCGGAGGGCCGGTACATTTTTGTTAAAGGCCTATTAGCAGGGTCAATGGTAACTATGGGAAATATTTATGCTCCAAATATCAGACAGGTGAGATGGCTGCTTTCCACACTCAAAAAATTCAAGACATTTTCGGAGGGCATTCCAATACTTTGTGGAGACTTTAATGTAGCTCTAGAACCAACATTAGACTCAACAGCAAAGAAGAGCCACATATCACTTAGGGACCTCTCTCGAGTCAAAACTGCTCTCCTCTCTTTATCCCTGACCGATATCTGGCGACTACAACATCCAACAACCAAAGATTACACTTTCTTTTCTCACCCCCATAAATCATATCACAGGATAGATTACATTTTTTTACCCAGGTCTCTGTTACCTAATGTTATTGACACGACAATACAAGCCACGCCACACTCTGATCATAGCTATGTCACAGCAAATTTCACACTACAGAGGGCATATCTGATTCACCGCACATGGAGGTTAAATGAGTCAGTTCTCTCCTCAGAAGACAACAGAAAACGTATCTCCGATCGTCTCCGCAATTATTTTGCGGAGAATAAGACGCAAGACATTAAACCACCACTTCTGTGGGAGGCACACAAAGCGGTCATAAGGGGAGAACTGATTTCCATTTCCTCACACCTTAATAAACAAAGGAAACTATTTTTACAAAATCTATATGAAGAGATAAACACATTGGAAACCCAACACAAAAAATCTCTGTCCCAACAGACTCTAGTATTATTGACTGCCAAACGGGTGGCTTTGAGAGACATACTCAACAAACAATCGGCCAAGTTACACTTGAGCTGGAAAAACCGCATATTTGTACATGGGGACAAAGCCTCCAAACTCATGATGTCATTAATTAAAACAAGACAGGCCCGCACGTTCATACATACACTTAAAACACCACAGGGACACCGCACCCAAGATTACTCACAAATCTCAAATGAATTTTTTACAATTCTATAAGAGTCTGTATCAATCCCGGCCAGCAGAATCAACAGCAGAAACGGACAAGAGGAAAAGCGGCATACATAACTATCTAGCCAATTTAAACCTCCCAACACTCTCCAAAGCACAACAAGAATCCCTGACAAAACCTTTTTCTCGTGCTGAGGTTCTGTCCACCTTATCCAGATGCCCCATGGGAAGAGCACCAGGCCCGGATGGCCTACCAACCATATATTATAAAAAGTTCTTTGATATCTTGGGGGACCACCTCCGGGCAGCATGCAATGCTCTACTTCTGGGAGATCCTATTCCCAAACAAACTCTAGAAGCCCACATATCATTGATACATAAGGAAGGAAAAGACCCGGAAAGCTGTGGAAGTTATAGGCCCATCTCGCTTTTGAATGTGGATCTGAAAATCTACGCTAGCTTAATCGCCAATCGGGTTGCGGAAATTCTCCCTGACCTTATATCTCCGGAGCAATCTGGATTTATACGGGGAAGAGAAGGGAAGGACAATGCACTACGCTTACTCCATTTAATGCAATATGCTAGGACCCGGAGCTTGCCCCTTGTGCTATTGGGAACAGATGCTGAAAAGGCGTTTGATAGGGTGGACTGGACCTTCTTGCGGGGCACGTTGGAGGCATTTCAGTTTCCTCAGACTGTCATACATGCAATACTACAGATGTATACATCCCCCACAGCCAGAATTAAAATAAATAACACGCTGACTGACCCCTTCGACATTAAGAATGGAACTAGGCAGGGATGTCCCTTGTCCCCCCTACTTTTTGTCATGGTAATGGAGCCCTTAATACGCTCCATCCAACAAAACCGGGAAATTGAGGGGATTAACCTTCAGGGGATTCACCACAAGTCCGCCGCCTTTGCTGATGACTTGTTGGTAGTAATGTCCAGACCCGAAAGGGGCTTCCCTGCCTTCATGAACACCCTAGAAGAATATAGCCAATGGTCTAACTTTAAAATTAATCTCTCCAAATCTGAAGCATTGAGTCTAAACATCCCGAGTAATGTCATTAACCAACTCCAGAAGTCGTTCCCATTCAAATGGCCAAAAAGCCACATTACCTACCTCGGCATCAAAATAGGGAAAGCCCCCAAATCACTCTTTGACCTAAACTATAAGCCTCTCCTCCCCAAACTCACTACGCAAATAGCCTCTTGGAAAGCGCCCTTCATCTCTTGGATAGGTCGGAAAAACCTAATCAAAAGCATCGTACTTCCAAAATTCATATACCTTTTTCAAATGTTACCAATACCAGTCCCTAATTTTTTCCTCTCTCAATGTAATTCCTTAATTTCTAATTATATCTGGAACAAACACAAACCAAGAATTAATTTTCACACTCTAAGCCTCCCAAAGGACAAAGGAGGAATGGGACTCCCCAACATATCCACATATTATAAAGCTGCGGTCCTCTCTAGAGCAGTAGACTGGGTCAGGCGCCCTCCGAACAAGCTTTGGACGACAGTAGAGGAATACCTGGCCCCCGCCCCCTTGCGTGCTCTTTTGTTTAATCCCCCTTGTCAGGAACATAAAAGATCTTGTACCAACGACCTGACTAGAACACTTCTGGACAATTGGAGTCGTAACATAGAGCTCTTGGCCCCCCCTCTATCACCACTTACCCTAATCTCCGATATACTAGACTCCAGCCTGAATCTTGCCAACACCGCGAAGCCTCCATATTCAAGTAATGCAAAGATCCCAGCTGTAGATCTTCTAAAAGATGGTTCTTTGATCTCGAGGCAGGAGGTGGGTGAGATCCCCTTACTTTCTAAACTCACATTTCTCCATTATATGACAATAAAACGCACAATTCAACCATTACTATTGCAGTCCAGCCTCACTAGACCCTTAACCACATTTGAATCTTTTTGCTCGCAAACAAGGTCTCCCAAAAAAATCTTAGCACGCTTGTATAACACTCTACTTACAAAAGAATTGGTAGTAAAAAGAGCTTACATATTGAAGTGGGAAAAAGATCTGAACATCACATTTACTGACGCTCAAACGAGTCAAATTTATGGTGCCTCACATGGACCATCATGTTGCGTGAGGGTTCAAGAGAGCTCCTTCAAAGTAGTGACGAGATGGTATATAGTCCCGGACACGGCCGCGGCCTGGCAGTCTGCCTCCTCGGGTCTCTGCTGGAGATGTGAGGGGGATAGAGGTACATACATGCACATTTGGTGGACGTGCCCCCGCCTCCAGATATTCTGGAGGATGGCAATCCAGCTGATTTTTGACCTTACAAACAAACAGGAGGGCCCAGATCCCATGCATCTATTATTAAATTTTCCATTGTGGCCTAATGATAAGGCTAACTCGAAACTGGTATCTTTTGTGAGCTCAGCCTGTAAACTGCTGATTGCTCAATTGTGGCGAACGACTATGATACCCACCTTCTCGCAGCTGTTACAGAAAATTGACCAATTATACCACGCGGAGGAGCTCTCCGCCCTCTCACGACAACAATTGTTCTTCTTTGGGCAAGTCTGGAAGGCCTGGAAAGACTACAAATCCAAACCTTCCTTTCCGTTGGCGATTGCGCAGGAAATGACATAAAGAAACCTAGGTCGTCTCCTCCTCCCCATTAGGGGAATGAGTGAGCAGATAACCTAGTCCTGATTACTATAGACATATGATGGGTGGACCTAAGACCAACACCTTCTCCCTTCTCCACCCCCCCCCCTCATCTTATCTCCCATTCTCTAATCTCTTAGACCCTCTACCTCCTTCCCCAAAGTTGAGCTATAAGAGCCGGAAGGTTTTTTAGATTCCTCAACGATTTCCTCCCCTCCCCTCCCCCCCCCCCTACCTCTATTTCCTTGTTGTAGTTGTGTGTTCTCTTTTTTCTTTGTTTTTTCTCCTTTAAATAAGAAAAAGGATAAAACTGTTTTTTCTTTTTATACTGTTATGAGAGTATGACAAGCTAGGGCTCGCCCTCCACTTCTTGATTGATATAACGACTTTTAATTGATCTGAAATCCTATCCCACGAATGATATTGTATCTGGAAGGCGACTTAATGCAATTGAATGCAAATTAGATTAATGGTGATGCTAGAAATGCCTATGTTTTTTGTTATGTGCATATACTCTGATAATTTTGATTCAATAAACAAAACATTAAAACAAACAAATAAAACTGAGGAATCTGTACTCCTGCGGGAGGGTGTATAGCCAGAAGGGGAGGGGCCTTACACTTTTAAGTGTAGTTCTTTGTGCGGCCTCCAGAGGGCAGTAGCTATACACCCACTGTCTGGGTCTCCCAATTGGAGCTAGAAGAAAAGGAATTTACGGTAAGTAAACAAAATTCCCTTCTTTGTTCTGTAATTAAGGCCATTATTGTCGCACCACAGGAGGTTGTTGTTTTCCATTGAGTTTAGCCATTTAGTTTCTAGTTAGTTTCATTCAGTTTGGACTAAGGATCATTTGACCCTCTTTCGGGACTTCAGGGGGGAGCTCGAAATTTATGGGACTTCTAGTGTTAATTTGAAACCCTAAATATAAAGGGGTTATCCCATAAACAGTATTTATGACCTTTTCCTATGACCAAATGATAAATGTAGGATCACTGGTGGTCAGGCTGCTGAAACACCCACCCTTCCCGAGAACAGGAGATACAAATCGTGCAGTAGTAGTGAGCATGTGCGACCTATAGACCACAGAAGGAGTAGTGGTCACACATGCGCCCTGCTACTCTTTCTATAGTTGGGATTTGGAACCCTGTTTCTTGTGATTTTTCCCTATCTGAGCAGCCAGACCTCCACTGATCATACATTTATCCTGTGTACCCTTACTATAGTTGACGTGAGAAATGTTTATGGGACAATCCCTTTAAGTGGATACCAGAAGAAGTCAATGGAAATATACAACATAACTGGTATAAAACACTGCCAATCTAGAGACTTTAAAAGGTTTGGAAACATTTGCTCCTACACTGATATTTTGTCATAATTGACAGATCTGGTAATCTGGTAATTGACAGATCTGAGTAATCGTCGTCTTAATTTTTGTCATGAATTAATACAACACATGAAATAAGATACGTTACATTTCTTACTAGAGAAAATAGCTATGATTTCTGCCAGTACTAATCATTCATTCTCAATTCTCAGGGTCAACCTATAGTCAGAAAATACAGATTTTCCTATTATGGATTAGGAGATGGCAGCTGGTGCTTGTGAGATTCTATGTAGATAGGAGGAGCTAAAGGCAGAGCTTCTCCATCGCCTCTTCCATTTACATGGGAGATGACACCTGGTGCTTTTAAAGGGAATCTGTGAACAGGATTGTGCTACCTCATCTGAGAGCAGCATGATGTAGGCAAAGAGATCCTGAATCCAACAATGTTTAACTTGGGTTACTGGGTGGAGCTGTTCTGACACAATCAAAGGTTTTAGATTTAGGCATGTAGCAGAGCTGAGAATGTCCCCGCCTGCACCAGGCTCTCAATAGAGATTGTACATTCACAGTGAGGTATCAATCACAGCAGGGGGTGGGCCGGACTGCCCTGAACATGACTTTGCAGTCCAGTAATGATGATCACTAGGTGATAAATCCTTAAGTAAACAGCAGCACACAGCCTAATAAGAGAGGCAGAGTTGATTTGTTTTTTAAACCCCTGCAGCATGCTGTTCTCAGCTTACATAGCAAAAACCCACTGACTGATTCCCTTTAAGATTCTATTTCAATCATTAAAAAAATCTGTATTCACTGAAAACACATCTTATCTGTGAATGGAGAATTTGGAGACTGAGTGATCAGTCCAGGAGGAGAAAGAAGCAAATTTCTCTGATAAGATATATCAGAAAGTTGCTTATTTTCATGTGTACTATTGATTTATGGAGTGATATTTAATACAAATGGTTACACTGACCTCTTTTGTGAAGTGATGTGATAATGCTCATCATTTGCAATATATTCTTCGAAGACTTGTTCCAGTTTGGAGCTGAATCATGAATGAAAGCATCAGATTCTGTGTCTTCATCACGTTGACTTTAAACATTTTGTGGCACAACGTGGTATGGCCACATCTCTGTAGACACTCTGTCTGGTCTCCCCCGCAGGGCAGGATCTCGCCATTCTCCTCCTATAATATCTCTTCCTTCTCTCTGGGTTTCAGGTCTTCATGGCAGCTCCGGGAAGCTGACGGGATCCACCTCCAGTCTGAATAAACTAACGGTCCAGAGTTCAGGAAGCCGCAGGTCTCAGTCCTCGTCATTGCTGGATATGGGCAACATGTCTGCCTCTGACTTGGATGTAGCTGACCGCACCAAATTTGATAAGGTATCGGCTGTGATCTTGGATATCAGTTGCCTTTTATAGAGTATATTCCTATGTGGCAGACTAAAAATAATTTATGTTTACCTGAATAGGACAGTCACAGAAAAGGTTGCAATTAATCTCTCACCTGAGAGTTCCTCCCTATATTTTTACAGAGAATATCTTAGAAGTGGGGTATTTTTGGCAGGATTTTACCTCCGTATTTGTAATCCAAAATCAAGAATGGATTAAAAAAAAAATGCAGAAGCGGTGCCCATGATTTTATTATATTGTTTTTTTTTTATTATAAGACGCACCAGACTATAAGACGCACCCAAATTTTAGAGGAAAATAGGAATAAAAAGAGTTTTTGTTAGAATGGAGGTCCGTCTTGTAGTGTTAGGCCCTGTGCCCACGCTGCGGAATTTGCCGCTTTTTTTCGCGTAATTGCCGCGAATTTCTCAAATATCCGCAGTACAGTGTGTCCCCAGCCTTTTGTATGGCATTTTGGAAGTGCTGTGCCCATGCTGCATTTTTTTCCACAGCGAAAATAGTGCGGATTTCCCTGCGGAAAAATCGGCAGCATGTCAATTATTCCTGCGGATTTTTCCGCGCGATCTCTATACTTATCTGCCTCGATTGATGACGCTGGAGTCACCTCCTCTGGTGCAGGATGCGTGGTGGAGCCAGGAGCAGGAAGCAGGAGGTGGGTGAGATATATCCACAGGAGACTTTCCCCGTGGGCACATAGCCTTACGGTCCGTCTTATAAGCCGAGTGTAGCTTGTTGGGGGGGTGGGGTGTGGGGGGGTGGAGCAGGAGCACAGGAAGCCGGCAGTGGCATGTGTGGTGCGATGCTGCAGGCACTGGGCAGTGTTGTGGTGGCACGAGGCATGCGCCATTATTCTCCTGGCGGTGGGCGCAAAGGACTTCAGGAAAATGCCACTGGATGCAGCAGATTGAGATTTCAATCTGCGCATGCGCCACCTCCAGCACCATTTTCCTTAAGTCCTTTGTGCCCACCCCTGGGAGATCAATGGCAGCTACCTCTCGCCCCCGTGTCTCCCCCTCCTCCCAGCTCAGGCCCTGCGATATCGCACCACTCATGCCGCCGCCACCGACTTCCTCTGACCCCGCTCCACCACGTCCCCCCCATGTAAGCTACATTCGGCTTATAAGACGAACCCACATTTCACCCCCAATTTTGTAGGGATAAAAAGTGCCTCTTTTAAGTTGAAAAATAGTATACTTTCTCCCTGATTGTTCCTCTGCTGATTTTGGCTTATAAATACTGAGGTAAAATACTGGCCCAATACTGAATGAGTGACCATCACTTAACTGTTAATCTATTGTCCATAGGTACCCACCTGATGTCACTGTACATAACTGCGCTATTCTGTGTGGCCGCAAGACAAAAACCTTAATTTATAGCACAGAACGTGTAGCCGAATTGGCCTAATTCTGGTGTATGAGGGTCTGTGGATGTTTCCCAGCGTATATGATTAATATACAGTGTGATAATACTCTACCTTCTCACACAAAATGCTCAATATTTCAGAATCTAATTCTGGTTGGCTTCTTGTTATGGACCTAGCCCCACATCGCGGCCTCTCCTCACTGTCCACACACAGGAGCTCCTGGAGCCTCACAGTGCTTGCTGCCATAAGGCAATAATTGGGTATATCACTGATGCCCAGCTGTGGCCTTGCCCTATGAAGGGCATCCTGTTACCCAGGCTTCCTTCTGATCTTAGCATTGTATTACCTTGTGTATAGCCAGAGTGTGGTTGTATTCATGAAACTGGCATCTGGGGAAAACTGCTGAATGAATACGTTCTATGAACTTGCTCTAGTGTTATAGGCATATTCTAACATTGAATAATTGCCGAGGGTCTGAACCCTGAGACTCCTGACCAGCAGAATGAAGAGGCTGTGACGTGTTCTGGTGACGCGGCCTCTTCAGTGTTGTTCTAACGTAACATGCTGTGTTGCCCCCATCAAAGTAGTTGGTCTGAACTTGGGCTGAAACACACCAACAGACACCATATTTAGGGACGCACTTCTATGCCTGAGACATTAGTGATACAGCTAGGGTAAGCCAGAGTCGTGACCTCTTTATGCTGCTAATTTATGAAGTGTCATTGTGTTACTTTCCGCTTTGATGACCAGTTGTAAGGATGGTTTTGCATCTCTGTCCTGTTCAAGAAATTGTGATTGAGCTCTGGAACGGCAGTGAAGAGGAAGTGCCATAGCTGTGCCGATGGTTGTGGCTCTAATGTGTCCGACCCCCACCAATCACAATGAAATTAAAGAGCAACCATAATTTCCAATACCTCCCTCCAGGAGGACGACGGCCGGTGGACCCGTAGAAGCCTGATTGGCAGGCGAAACGGCCGTCGTCCTCCTGGAGGGACTTGCATCCAGGTTGCCTCCCGCTTATTTTACCTGCACTTATGGAGAAAATTCCTAAATAAATCTTTCCGGCACAGCAGCTGTATGCAGTCAAGTTTCCTTCTTTCTTATATGGACATTTAAGACTGACTTTTTTTCTCTTGACGTGCACGCTGCCTCCGGAACCTACTAAGCGCTGCAACCCCATCTCCTGTGCAGGACTTTTCCTCTATTTGAAATATATATATTACAGGGCTTGTTGCATTGTAGACAATCAGTCTCAGAATGTGGCCCCCTAGTTCTCTCTTGGGTCTTGCATTGAGCACCCTTGGCAAATCGCAGATTTTTCCAGAGAGAACATCAGCAGGAAAGGTTTCACATGATGAACGTCCGTCTACGTACAACTGGCTCAGAACGGGAGCAGTGATGTAGAGTGGCTCTGCATCCTGGCTCATAGAGGGGGTCCGCAGCAAGGGATGCCCCTATATGACATCCATGTGCCTTACCGGTCTAGTCTTCACTAGACGACACTATTAATACTGCGCTGAAACCTTTTACTTTTTCTACATTACTGCAGTGCCCTCTGTGACTTGTATAATTGCTTTCCAGGGTTTTAAATGTTTTAATGTGGTTAATAAGAGATGGACGCTGATTTTGTTTTCTGTTTAGATTTTCGAACAGGTCTTAAGTGAACTGGAGCCGCTCTGTCTAGCTGAACAAGACTTCATCAGTAAATTCTTTAATCTCTCCCAACATCAGAGCATGCCTCGGACACCCATGGTATAGAGCTAATGATTTATTCATCTTACTGTATATTTTATTTACTGTGAAAGTCGGAGCAAATTTTCATTATTAGAAAATGGACCTAATATTCCTTCAAGAGGTTGTGCTATGTTTGGACGTTATCTTACATCCCACACTGTTTGCTTTTGACTTTTTTTTTTTAAGAAATAGGTTCTCTCTAAAGTTGGCGTGAATTGATTCACAGGACGCTGTCCATCTGCCACATCAGTGATCTGTGGCTGATAGACAGGAGCCCTGAGATCCGCCTCCTTCTTTTTGGCATCAGTGGTTCTTTTGATTAGACTACCTGGTGCCACGTCACATGGAGGCTCACACCATAGTATGAACATGGTGTCAGTCCGGCTAATCATAAGATGAGCTACGGATGTCGGGAGGAGGAAGTTTGTTCCCAAGCTACTGTCTCACCGCTACAGGTAACTGGCCTGGCAGTTGGACAGGGTCCTGCAAAATTATTAAAGGGAACCTGTCACCAGATTTGGCGACTATAATCTGCGGCCACCACCAGTGGGTTCTTATATACAGCATTCTAGAATACTGTATATAAAAGCCCAGGCTGTTCTGTAAAACGTAAAAATCACCTTTTTAATACTCAACTAGGGGGCAGTCTGGCCCGATGGGTGTCGCTGCTTTTTAGTCCGGCGCCTCCTCTCTCTGGTGATCACTGTCCTCCTTCTACCAAGCTCAGTATGGATGACGTGTCCTACGTCATCCACACAAGCCGGCATTGCGGTCCTGCGCAGGCGCATTTTGATCTGCCAGGCAGAGGCAGATCATAGTTTTGTAATGCACAGACGCGGGCAGTCTTTCACCTTTCCTCGCACCTGCGTATTACAGTACTCTGAGCTGTCCTGAGCAGGGCAGATCAAAGTGCTCCTGCGCAGGACCACAATCCTGGCCTGTGTGGTGATGTAGGACGTGTTATCCATACTGGGCTGGGAAGAAGGACGGTGATCGCCGCAGGGAGTAGGTGCCGGACCGGAGAGCAGCGAGTGACAGCCGTCGGACTGCACCACCCCCTAGGTGAGTATTATAGAAGTGATTTTCTCTGATGCCTCATTGGGGGACACAGGACCATGGGGGCACAGTAACCTGACACACTCTCCCCAACAATAAAGATGCAAAGGACCCCCTGCAATAACGTCTCAAATACTTAGCTTGTGAGACGCAGGGCCAGGTCCCTGAGGGATGAGTGCTCCGTCCGGCAGGGTCCTGAAAGGGCTGCGGATGGAGACCGGTCTCCTGCAAGGCAGTGAGAACCGTGCTGGCTCCCACTTCAAGCCAGAGCCCGAGGGATGGTGAAGGAGCACGGCATGTAAGGCTCCAGCCTTGAAATCAACCTTAACAACACCGCCGACACAGTGGGGTGAGAAGGGACATGCCGGGGGTCCAGGCTTGGACCCGCTTTTCTTCAAACTCTTTTAAAATAAAAAATCAGATGAGAATGCATGTGTGGATGTGTGCCTCCTGAACACAAAGCATTCAACTGGCTAGATTTGGTTATCCAGGGGGTGTATATGCTCGGAGGGAGGAGCTACACTTTTTAGTGGAGTACTTTGTGTGTCCTCCGGAGGCAGAAGCTATACACCCATGGTCTGGGTCTCCCATAAGGAACGATGAAGAAAAGATTATTTCAAGGGGCAGGTTTAAAAAAAAAAAACAAACGGATTTTTGTGTACTCACCGTAAAATCGTTTTCTCTTAGTCATCATTGGGGGACACAGGACCATGGGTGTTATGCTGCCTATCCATAGGAGGACACTAAGTAGATGCAAAAAGCATAGCTCCTCCTCTGCAGTATACACCCCCTGGCCGGGCCAGGCAACCTCAGTTTTAGCTTTAGTGTCTGTAGGAGGCACTTCCTTTCAAGGTTTGTTATTTCTTTGTCGCTCTATTGGGAGACCCAGACAATTGGGTGTATAGGCTATGCCTCCGGAGGCCGCACAAAGTATTACACTCAAAAGTGTTAAGCCCCTCCCCTTCTGCCTATACACCCCCGTGCTCCCACGGGCTCCTCAGTTTTTTGCTTTGTGCGAAGGAGGTCAGACACGCACAGCACAGCTCCACAGATTAGTCAGCAGCAGCTGCTGACTATGTCGGTTGGAAGAAAAGTGGGCCCATATAGGGCCCCCAGCATGCTCCCTTCTCACCCCACTCTTGTCGGCGGTGTTGTTAAGGTTGAGGTATCCATTGCGGGTACGGAGGCTGGAGCCCACATGCTGCTTTCCTTCCCCATCCCCCTCAGGGCTCTGGGTGAAGTGGGATCCTACCGGTCTCCAGGCACTGAGACCGTGCTTCATCCACAACTCCTGTTGAGCCTGCTGGATAGGAGCCGGGTACCGTTCAGGGACATGGCCCTGCTACGTGAAGGTACTCTGTATCCCTGTGGGGACCGCGCACGGCAACACCTCAGCTTTGCTGGGTGTGCTAGTGCACCGGGGGACCGGGTTAAACTGTGCCATTACACACTCAGCGTCGCTGAGTGTGTTTATATGTAGGGGCTACCGCGCTAACCGCCGCTGCCATGGGAAACTGCGGCGCGGCTGGGACTTGTAGTTCGCCGGGGACTTCGGCGTTGGCCGCGCTTTTACGGCGGCCACGCTTATACTCGAGTCCCCGGCTTGGCTTGCGGCCTAGTTTCCCTTTCTCCCGCCCTCAGCCCTGACAGGCAGGGGAAGGGCGGGACGCTGCACGGAAGAGCAGCACTGAGGGCTGGAGTATGATTTCCATACTCCACCCCCCTCACTGTGCACAGTGTGAGCACCTCGGCTACGCCCACGGCTCCCTCCTCTCGTCAGGACGCCGCAGCCATTTCCTGTCAGCTCCTACGACGCTGCAGAGAGGGACAAACCCTGAGAGACCCAGACACGGTCTCTGGTGGCCTCATAACCGCTTTAGGCGGATGGTAAGCAGCACCTGTGGTGCTAGCCTCATGGTGCTGTAGTGTACTGATACATTATTTGTTTTTAGTATATATTTTACACTGTATGAGCACAGTTCATTCTGGCTATATACCCTAGTGTGTTACTCAGGGAAAACAATAGCATGGCGCCCACAAAAGGCAGGGGTGCCAAAAACACAGGCTTATTATGCTGCCTGCGTCGCTTGTACGACCCAGCTGCCGGCAGGTTCCATTGACCCTCATTGTGTGCAATGTTCGGCCCCGGTGACACTTCTTCAGCCAGGGCCTCTGCTAAGAGGGGCCCAGGGGGAGACACCTGTTGACACTGTCCTAGTGACGGGGACGGAGTTTGCAAAACTCTCTGAGACTATGGCTAAGATACTAGAAGCCTTGCAGTCCAGGCCGGTATCTCAGCAAAGGGACTCTGTTGAATCATTGTTCCCTGCCCCCCCTCAGTTGGACCAACAATGTCCTCCCGGGGTATCTCATACATCCCAGGCTGAGGGTTCTGACTTAGACCCCAGCCCCAGACCGACTAAGCGGGCTCGCTTAGAATTTCCCTCGACATCATATTGTTCAGGGTCTCAGCGGGGGGAATTCTCTGGTTGATAATGCGGAGACAGCTGATCAGGATTCTGATCCTGAGGGCGCTCTCAATCTTAATACTCCAGACGGGGACGCCATACTGAACGTTCTTATTGCGTCCATCGATCAAATGCTGGATATTTCTCCCTCAGCTCCTCCGGCGGAGGAGTCAGCTTCTCTTACACCGAGTATGTTTCTAGACCACTCTGATTTCAGAGAGGCAGTCCAGAATCATCATGCTTGTCCAGATAAGCGTTTTTTCTAAGCGCCTTAAGGATACACGTTATCCTTTTCTCCCTGACGTGGTTAAAGGTTGGACTCAGTGTCCCAAAGTGGATCCTCCAATCTCCAGACTGGCGGCTAGATCCATTCTTGCAGTGGACGAGGGGGCCTCGCTCAAGGATGCCACTGACAGGCAGATGGAGCTCTGGTTGAAATCCATCTATGAAGCTATCGGAGCTTCTTTTGCCCCAGCATTCGCAGCTGTATGGGCGCGACAAGCCATCTCAGCAGATCAAGCACAAATTGAAGCAGCCACATGCACGGCCGCGCCACAAGTGGCATCCATTACCACCCAGACCTCGGCAATTGCGTCTTACGCTATTATTGCTGTCCTGGACTCTGCGAGCCGTACGGCGGTCGCGGCCGCCAATTCGGTGGTACTCCGCAGGGCCTTGTGGCTACGGGAATGGAAGGCAGATTCTGCTTCCAAAAAAGCGCTAAACCAGTTTACCAATTTCTGGCGACAGGCTGTTTGGCGAGCGTCTGGATGAAATCCTCAAACAATCCAAGGGAAAGGATACATCCTTACCCCAGTCCAAACAGGACATACCCCAACGGAGGAGAGGGCAGTCGAGGTTTCGGTCCTTTCGGGGCGCGGGCAGGTCCCAATTCTCCTCGTCCAAAAGGTCTCAGAAAGTACAAAGGAACTCTGATGCATGGCGGTCTAAGTCACGTCCTTAAAAGGCCACCGGGGGCGCCGCTAACAAAGCGGCTTCCTCATGACTTTCGACCTCCTCTAGTAGCATCCTCGGTCGGTGGCAGGCTTTCCCGCTTTTGCGACACCTGGCTGCCACAAATAAAAGACCGCTGGGTGAGAGACATTCTGTCTCACGGTTACAAGATAGAGTTCACCTCTCGTCCCCCGACTCGATTCTTCAGGTCATCCCCGCTTCACTAGAGAGCCGAGGCTCTTCTGCAGGCACTGCGCACTCTGAAGGCAGAAGGAGTGGTGATCCCGGTTCCTCTTCAGCAACTGAGCCACGGTTTTTACTCCAACTTGTTTGTGGTCCCAAAGGAGGACGGGTCTTTCCGCCCGGTCCTGGACCTGAAACTGCTCAACAAACATGTAAAAACCAGACGGTTCAGGATGGAATCCCTCCCGCTCCGTCATCGCCTCAATGTCCCAAGGAGATTTCCTTGCGTCGATCGATATCAAAGATGCTTATCTCCACGTACCGATTGCTACAGAGCACCAGCGCTTCTTGCGCTTCGCCATAGGAAATGAACACCTGCAATTCGTGGCGCGGCCGTTCGGCCTGGCAACAGCCCCACGGGTTTTTACCAAGGTTACGGCTACTGTAGTAGCGGTCCTCCACTCTCAGGGTCACTCGGTGATCCCGTACTTGGATACTGATCAAGGCACCCTCTCAAGAGGCATGCCAACGCAGCCTCGACGCTTACCTGGAGACTCTCCAGGGTGTCGGGTGGATCATCAATTTTACAAAGTCAAATCTGACACCGCTGACATATCTTGGCATGGAGTTTCATACCCTCTCAGCGATAGTGAAGCTTCCGCTGATCAAGCAGTAGTCACTACAGAAAGGGGTACAATCTCTCCTTCAAGGCCAGTCACACCCCTTGAGGCGCCTCATGCACTTCCTGGGGAAGATGGTGGCAGCAATGGAGGCAGTCCCTTTCGCGCAGTTTCACCTGCGTCCCCTTCAATGGGACATCCTACGCAAATGGGACAGGAAGCCGACGTCCCTCGACAGGACCGTCTCCCTCTCTCAGGCGACCAAAGCTTCCCTTCGGTGGTGGCTTCTTCCCACTTCATTATCGAAGGGGATATCCTTCCTACCCCCATCCTGGGAAGTAGTCACGACAGACGCGAGTCTGTCAGGGTGGGGAGCGGTTTTTCTCCACCACAGGGCTCAGGGTACGTGGACCCAGCAAGAGTCCTCGCTTCAGATCAACGTTCTGGACATACGGGCAGTGTATCTTGCCCAGAAAGCGTTCCAGCAGTGGCTGGAGGGCAAGCAGATCCGAATTCAGTCGGACAATTCCACAGCAGTGGCATACTTCAGCCACCAAGGCGACACACGCAGCCGGCAAGCCTTCCAGGAAGTCCGGCGGATTTTGATGTGGGTGGAAGCCACGGCGTCCACCATATCCACAGTTCACATCCCAGGCGCGGAAAACTGGGAAGCAGATTATTTCAGTTGCCAGGGCATGGACGCAGGGGAATGGTCCCTTCACCCGGACGTGTTTCAGGAGATCTGTTGCTGCTGGGGGGTGCCGGACGTCGACCTCATGGCGTCCCGGCACAACAACAAGGTACCAATGTTCATGGCACGGTCTCAAGATCCCAGAGCTCTGGCGGCAGACGCCTTAGTTCAGGATTGGTCGCAGTTTCAGCTCCCTTATGTGTTTCCTCCGCTGGCACTGTTGCCCAGAGTGTTACGCAAGATCAGGACCGACTGCCGCCGCGCCATCCTCGTCGCTCCAGACTGGCCAAGGTGGTCGTGGTACCCGGATCTGTGGCATCTCACGGTCGGCCGACCGTGGACACTACCAGACCAACCAGACTTGCTATCTCGAGGGCCGTTTTTTCCATCTGAATTCTGCGGCCCTCAACCTGACTGTGTGGCTATTGAGTCCTGGACCCTAGCGTCTTCAGGGTTATCTCAAGACGTCTTTGTCACTATGAGACAGGCTAGGAAACCAACGTCCGCCAAGATCTACCACAGGACGTGGAAAATTTTCCGGTCGTGGTGCTCTGCTCAGGGTTTTTTCTCCCTGGCCTTTTGCCTTGCCCACTTTTCTGTCCTTCTTTCAATCTGGACTGGAAAAGGGTTTGTCGCTCGGCTCCCTTAAGGGACAAGTCTCAGCGCTATCTGTGTTTTTCCAGAAGCGCCTAGCCAGGCTTCCACAGGTACGCACGTTCCTGCAGGGGGTTTGTCACATCGTTCCACCTTACAAGCGGCCGTTAGAACCCTGGGATCTAAACAGGGTTCTGATGGTTCTTCAGAAACCACCATTCGAGCCAATGAGAGATATTTCCCTCTCACAACTTTCGCAGAAAGTGGTTTTTTCTAGTAGCAGTCACTTCTCTTCGGAGAGTGTCTGAGCTAGCAGCATTGTCGTGCAAAGCCCCTTTCCTGGTGTTTCACCAGGACAAGGTGGTTCTACGTCCGGTTCCGGATTTTCTCCCTAAGGTGGTATCCTCCTTTCATCTCAATCAGGATATCTCCTTACCTTCTTTTTATCCTCATCCAGTTCACCAATGTGAAAAGGATTTGCACTTGTTAGATTTGGTGAGAGCACTCAGACTCTACATTTCTCGTACGGCACCCCTGCGCCGCTCGGATGCACTCTTTGTCCTTGTCGCTGGCCAGCGTAAAGGGTCACAGGTTTCCAAATCAACCCTGGCTCGGTGGATCAAGGAGCCAATTATCGAAGCTTACCGTTCGGCTGGGCTTCCGGTTCCATCAGGGCTCAGGGCCCATTCTACCAGAGCCGTGGGCGCGCCCTGGGCTTTGAGGCACCAGGCTGCGGCTCAGCAGGTGTGTCAGGCGGCTACCTGGTCGAGCCTGCACACTTTCACGAAACACTATCCGGTGCATACCTATGCTTCGGCGGATGCCAGCCTAGGTAGACGAGTCCTTCAGGCGGCGGTTGCCCACCTGTAGGAAAGGGCCGTTTTACGGCTCTCTTACGAGGTATTATTTTACCCACCCAGGGACTGCTTTTGGACGTCCCAATTGTCTGGGTCTCCCAATAGAGCGACAAAGAAGAAGGGAATTTTGTTTACTTACCGTAAATTCCTTTTCTTCTAGCTCTAATTGGGAGACCCAGCACCCGCCCCTGTTTTTTTGTGTACACATGTTGTTCATGTTGAATGGTTTCAGTTCTCCGATATTCCTTCGGATTGAAGTTACTTTAAACCAGTTTATAATTCTTTTTCCTCCTTCTTGCTTTTGCACCAAAACTGAGGAGCCCTTGGGAGCACGGGGGGTGTATAGGCAGAAGGGGAGGGGCTTAACACTTTTAAGTGTAATACTTTGTGCGGCCTCCGGAGGCATAGCCTATACACCCAATTGTCTGGGTCTCCCAATTAGAGCTAGAAGAAAAGGAATTTACGGTAAGTAAACAAAATTCCCTTCTTTTTGAGGGCGACTGTTTCCTTTTGGGACCGATCTCCCACTACCATCAACGGGCGGGAACGTGGAGTGTCGCCTCCACGTACCCCCTCCTGCGACGCTGGATTCTGGGCTGGACGACTGGTTCCACAGACACCGATTTTCCAAAGCCCAGGGTAGAGGCCCGTGCCCCTATAGCCCAATTCCTCAGCCCCTCTTTGCAGGCTCTGAGTTGAATATGGCAGCGGTGTGACCGGACACAGCAAGCTGACTCTGCTATTTTCACTGCCTGGACTGATGCAGTGTTTTAAGGTGAGATCCCCCCCCTGACTGGTTTCCCAGACAAAGGGAAAAAAGACGCTGCAGGGAAGGCTCCCAGGACATTTGCAGTATTTATTATGAGAAAGTCCCTAGCTGAGTGCAAGGAAGAGAGCCCCAAGGATCCTGCACACACAGTGTTAACTTTTCTCTAGCTTGCTGGCTGGAGGAGGGGGGGGAGTCACTCCTGTTTGCAGAAAGTCCTGCAGATGGTGGCAGGGGGAGGGCCCAGGGCTCAGGGACCCACGCTGTTTATTTGCTCTGTTTATTTGCTCTAGCAGAAATGGCGGCTGATAACCACCAGTGACAAGCTGTGTGCTGACTGGAGGGAGAGGGAGGAAGACTATCAGAAGCTCCTTTCCCGCCGTTTTTTACTACCCACAGCAGGGGGGGGGCACACTGACTTCATCTTCGAGCTCTTTTAGCGATAAGCCCCGCCCCCCGCTCGGAAAGTGTGCGAAGATCTCCATAGAGCTTAATCCTTCCTGAGGACAGGGCCATCGGCTGATTCTGGTGAGGTGCTTGCTTCATTTGTAGCTCTGCTGAGCATTGCTCCCCCTCCTGGCATACTCCTATTAGGAACATGCAGAATTCTAAGGGCACTAAGAGTGCTAAGGCCCACATAGTCTATTATTCAGCCTGCACTGCCTGCCACACTGAGCTACCATGTAAACTCACCTCTTCTCTCTGTGAGTCCTGTGTCCCTATAGCCCCCCAAGACCCCCCTGCCACCACCGTCAGCCCAGAGCCTAGGGCTCCCAGCCCACTGGATTGGGCACAGTTTCTGTCCCAATCCATGGAAAAACTGTCACAGAACCTGGTGCTGGCTATGCAATGTCGTCCTCCACACCCTTCTGGGTCCCTGGACGGAACGCAGCCTGAGGATACCCCTATGGAGGATCCTTCTGAGGTAGAGCACACGGTCGGGTGTCTCCAGCGGGCCCTCCCTCGGGAGCACACAGGGCAGGCTCTCCCATACCACACTACGGCTTCTGAAGAGCTGGAGGAGGGAGAATGCTGTTTGTACCAGGAGGATTCCTTGGTTTCAGCCTCCCCAGATGATCAAACTGCAATAGACTCCCTTATAGCAGCAATCAACCAAACTCTGCGTGTGGAGGATCCCCCATCCACTACCACTGACCATGCGGTCTCCTTTAAGAGGGCAAGGAAACCCCAAAAGGTTTTTCGCTGATCACCCAGAGTTTCAGAATATCCTCACAAAGCAATGGGAGACGCCTGGCAGGCGCTTCGGTAACCGAAAACTCATTGAGTCCCGGTACCCTTTTGCCTCACCTGCCGCTAAGGGCTGGGCCGATCCGCCCTCGGTCGACCCCCCCCGGTCTCCTGCCTTACCACAAAGACGCTCCTGTCTTTTTACCCGATGGTTCCTCCATCAAGGACCCGACAGACAGACAGGTGGAGCACCTCGCCCGCTCTGCTTTTGAGGCTGCGGGTTCCTCCCTCTCGCCCTCCTTTGCCGCTGTGTGGGTCGCAAAGGCGATCTCGGTCTGGGCAGAATCCCTTAACACTTCGCTTGAGGAATCTCAGTTCACTCATACCTTCACAGAGGTAACAGCTCAAATTGCCGCTGCGGCGGAGTACCTCATGCAGGCCTCCATGGACGCTGCTACCTGCGCAGCGTTTGCCGCCTCAAATACCATAGCCATCCGTAGAGCTCTCTGGCTCCGACAATGGCGAGCGGACTCTGCCTCCAAGAAGTCTCTCACGGGCCTTCCCTTTTTTTCCAGACCGATTGTTTGGCGAACGTCTGGACAAGCTCATTTCTGACGCCACGGGAGGAAAGAGTACCTCCCTCCCCCAGCTGAAGTCCAGGATGTCCTTCACCAGACGTCCACAGTCCTCGTTCCGCTCCTTTCGGAACTCATTTGGTTGGTCGACATCCCGTGCTGTCCCCGCCACCAGCCGCGGACTACGCAGGGACCGACCTTCTCAGCTCTCCCCAAAACCCACTTCGTCATGGCAGCCTAGACCGAAACAGTCCAGGACTAGGGAGACTCGGCCACGACGTTTTCCCCCCTCATGACTTTTTCGGTGCCCCGGAAGACACACTCATTGTAGGAGGTCGACTGCGGCTCTTTCATCACATCTGGGCTGCCGCCTCAGACGACAAATGGGTGCGAGACCTTGTGTCTTCTGGTTACCACATAGAATTTCGGACCCGACCCCCGAGTCGGTTCTTTCTCTCAAACCCCCCAAAGACTCGAAAACGACGCGAAGCTTTTTTCTCAGCAATCCACTCGCTCCAAACAGCAGGAGTGATAATACCTCCTGTCCCAGACGACGAGAAGTTCGGGGGTTTTTATTCCAACCTCTTTGTGGTTCCCAAAAAGGATGGGTCAGTTCAACCCATCCTGGACCTCAAACTCCTAAACAAACATGTGCACGTACGGAGATTCAGAATGGAGTCCCTAAGGTCCATTATTGCATCCATGGTCGAAGGGGAATTCCTCGCCTCCATAGACATCAAGGACGCGTACCTGCACATACCCATCGCCCCAGATCACCAAAAGTTCCTCCGCTTCGCAATTCAGGACTCCTACTTTCAATTCGTAGCTCTACCCTTCGGCCTTGCCACTGCACCAAGGGTCTTCACCAAAGTCATGGCGGCCGCCATGAGCGTCCTTCACGCCAGGGGAGTAGTCGTTCTCCCTTATTCTGCGACTGCTCAACCAGCGTACAGATCACTGTGGACACCCTATCCCGCTTAGGGTGGCTAGTGAATCTGGACAAATCATCCCCGATCCCATCACGATCCATCACCTTCCTGGGCATGTCCCTGGACACCCGTCGGGGCTTGATCCTTCTCCCTCAGGACAAGGCGTTCGCTCTTCAACGAGCGGTACGCTGCCTTCTATGTCCTCCGTCTCTCTCCATTCGATTCAGCATGAAAGTGCTCGGCAGGATGGTGGCGGCTATGGAAGCAGTACCCTTTGCTCAACTGCACCTCCGCCCACTGCAACTAGCCCTTCTAGCGGCCTGGGACAAGAGCCCCTTCTCCCTGGACAGACATCTTCACCTGACGCCTTCATTCAGGTACGCACTCCGCTGGTGGCTTCGGTCCTCATCCCTATCGAAGGGGAGATCTTTTCTCCCAGTGAACTGGCTGGTCCTGACCACGGACGCCAGCCTCCTAGGCTGAGGAGCAGTGTACCGGCACCACACTGCTCAAGGATGTTGGATGCCCCAGGAGTCTTTCCTTCCCATCAACATCCTGGAACTCCGCGCGATCTTCTTCGCGCTCAGAGCGTTCTGCCCTCTGCTAGCGGGTCGTCAGATTCGAGTCCAATCGGACAATGTGACAGCTGTAGCCTATATCAATCGGCAGGGGGGCACCCGCAGCAAAGCGGCTTATCTCGAGGCCCACAAGATCCTCAGCTGGGCCGAATCGACGGGATCAGTGATATCAGCGGTACACATACCAGGGGTAGAGAACTGGGCAGCAGACTTTCTAAGTCGCCAAGGCCTGGCCGCCGGAGAATGGTCTTCCCACCCAGATGTGTTTCTACACATCTGCACTCGCTGGGGCACACCAGACGTGGACCTAATGGCCTCAAAGTTGAATACAAAGGTACCCGCGTTCATAGCCAGGTCACGTGACCCGCAGTCCATTGGCGCGGATGCTCTAGTCTGCTCCTGGCACCACTTCCGCCTGCCTTACATATTTCCACCTCTACCCCTGCTGCCGCGGGTAATCGGGAAGATCAAGGCAGAGGGAGTCCCGGTGATACTGATAGCACCGGACTGGCCAAGACGCGCCTGGTACGCCGAATTAGTACAAATGCTCACAGACGCACCGTCTCGCCTTCCAGACATCCCAGACTTGCTGATCCAAGGGCCCATTTCCCATCAGAACTCCAGAGCCCCGAAGCTGACGGCATGGCCATTGAGACCTGGGTATTAACAAGAGCGGGATTCTCCGCCGCGGTTATTTCCACCATCATCAGCGCCCGAAAGCCTGCTTCATCCCGCATTTACCACCGTACATGGAAAATTTTCCTTTCATGGTGCAGAGAAACTAACGTCCAGCCTATGCCTCTGGCCATCCCCAGAATTCTCGACTTTCTACAGTCTGGCTTGCAAGAGGGGTTGGCTCTCAGCTCCCTTAAAGGGCAGGTTTCAGCGCTCTCAATCTTCTACCAATGCCGCCTGGCTCAAAAACCGCAAGTCAAGACCTTCCTCCAGGGCGTTTCCCATCTAGTTCCCCCGTACAAACGGCCGCTGGAACCATGGGACCTCAACCTCGTTCTGGACGGTCTCCAGAGGTCTCCCTTTGAACCCCTCAAGGAATCCTCCCTTGCTCTTCTGTCCTGGAAGGTAACATTCCTGGTGGCAATTACGTCCATCAGACGGGTTTCGAAGCTAGCAGCACTCTCTTGCCGCAAGCCTTTTCTGACCTTTCACCAGGACAAGGTGGTTCTGCGCCCCCTTCCGGATTTCCTTCCAAAGGTTCTTACCCAGTTTCATTTGAACGAGGACATTGATCTGCCTTCCTTTTGTCCACACCCAGTTCATAGGGTGGAAAGGTCTCTGCATTCGTTAGACCTCGTCAGAGCTCTCAGATATTACATATCCAGGACAGCCCCCTTTAGGAAAACGGACTCTTTGTTCGTCATTCCTGAGGGGCGTAAGAAGGGACAGGCAGCTTCAAGGCGACTCTGGCTCGCTGGATTCGCTCTGCGATCCAGGAAGTCTACCGCTTGCAACTCAAGCCCATTCCTAGTGGGCTGCGGGCTTATTCCACTCGAGCAGTTGGCGCTTCGTGGGCCATTCAGCATCAGGCTTCAGTGGAACAGGTGTGTAAGGCTGTGACCTGGTCTAGCCTACATACGTTTTCAAAGCATTACAGAGTCCATACCCAGGTTTCAACTGAGGCAAATCTGGGTAGGAAAATTCTGCAAACGGTAGTAGAGCACCTCTCTCAGTAGGTGCTCCAGGCTGTCTGGGACTGGTTCCTAGTCCTTGGGTTGTGTTGTCTTCTTTTATGTTTCCCACCCATGGACTGCTTTAGGACGTCCCATGGTCTTGTGTCCCCCAATGAGGCGTCAGAGAAAAACGGATTTTTGTGTACTCACCGTAAAATCGTTTTCCCTTAGCCATCATTGGGGGACACAGCACCCACCCTGTTGCCCTGTTGGGCCTTGGTTCTCTCAGTACCTTATTTGGTTATGACTCTTTTTTTTCTCATGTTCCTCCGTTGAGATATGTTTTTACTGTATTTTTCTCCTACTGCTTGTGTACTAAAACTGAGGTTGCCTGGCCCGGCCAGGGGGTGTATACTGCAGAGGAGGAGCTAATGCTTTTTGAATCTACTTAGTGTGCTCCAATGGATAGGCAGCATAACACCCCATGGTCCTGTGTCCCCATGGTCCTGTGTCTCCCAATGATGGCTAAGAGAAAACGATTTTACGGTGAGTACACAAAAATCCGTTTTTTATGTTCTACACGGCGGCCTGGGCTCTTATACACAGTATTCTAGAATGCTGTATATAAGAGTCCACTGGTGGTGGCCGCAGCTTATAGTCACCAAATCTGGTGACAGGTTCCCTTTAACGCCAGCTGTAGTTCTCCCATTATACACTATGGACCATTGACTCTACAAATCGGTGTAATAAGTCCACCATAAATCCCATCAGTTGTAGCATTCGGCTGCTGGTGTTATCAAAGCTTTTCTGATGAAGAGAAAAAAAAGTTTCTCCACCTTCTTCTATCTATCGGTCTGTGAAAAACAGACTTCACTAAAATGGGATCTGACTTCTGAACAATTTTTTTGCGGACGCATACACTTTCATTGCCAAGTTTGATCTGACTTTTGAAAAAATTGGTAATGTCGGCATGATTTTTCACAGATCACCAGGTCCATAGATTATTATAGGTACAAGTGGCATCCATGAAAATCTTAGTATTTCGCACACATGAGCTATCTGATCCATGAATAAGCCCCGATACTGAGGGAAATAATCTGATTTGCCAATGATATGTACATGTCTGATAAATTCATCTAATGTCTCTTTTTATGTTATCATCAGAAGTGTTATATACAAATATTACATGGTTAGATACAGAGGTACATCATATTGATCCAAAAAAAACATCAGTGTTGGGAAATATTATTTTAAGTCACTAATGTTCTATGGGAATTCTCACTAGTTTTGTTTTTATAGTCAGCTTTTTATGATGAATTTACATCCGAATATCAATCAGATACATTTATTGTCCATAGGGAATGGAAAAAACAAAAGACATATTTTGTATCTGTTAACTGGCATCTCGGAGCATAAACCAGGCTTTAATGTCCAGCCGAACAGATGGATTAACCACAAAATCACAGCTGACTGTTTTTTAGGGGAACATAGGACTCTATGGATATGATGGCACCATTAATAATTAAATTCACTCCTCTGTTGCGGTTGTGTAAAAGGCTAGCTGACAGGCTCACATAATGGACTAGAGAAGAGGAACGCCATCTTATTCTTTCAGTTGGGAAGGAAACCATTTATTATTAAACAAAACCTTATCAGGACAATAATGTGGTTTAGAAGTATCTGACACAATGGCTGCAAAGTGGGCGTAAGATTGGGCAGATGGATAACCAAAGCCACCGTGTCAAATCTCTTGCATCGGAAAAACTGCAAACGGTCCTCTGTGCTTTCAGGCTAACACACCGACTTATTTTGTTCCATTTTACCTTTTATTCAAATGTTGCTTTATGGGTTTTCCCATGTAAGTAAGTGATGGCGAGTCACTGCTTCTCCTTCAGACGTTCCAGCAAAGGTGATGGCTTTCTCCAGCAGTCCCATAGACAATGAATGAATTCTGCAAAGGAGCATTTCAGATATAAAAAGCTGTGGAAAAAAGCGCAAATAGAGTCTTACCCCAGAAGGGAAAGAGTAATGATTAAAATCAAACTCGCCTATAGAAGTTGTGCAAGTCACAACCCCTATAAACGCATGCACAGTCCACGTTAACAGCTGCAGCCCCGGGTTTAGCAGATAACAGAAAGCAGTAGAAGATGGGTTTTCAACACCACGCTATTAACCAATCCGGATTGATGAAAGAGTTAATGTTTCTTTATTTTCATGCACAGGTCAACGCGTTTCAGGAGTACTCAGCTCCCTTCATCAGGACAACAGGCAAAAAACATCAACTCTCGAGATTTGATGTTTTTTGCCTGTTGTCCTGATGAAGGGAGCTGAGTACTCCTGAAAGGCGTTGACCTGTGTATGAAAATAAAGAAACATTTAACTCTTTCATCGATCCAGATTGTTTAATAGCGCGGCGTTGAAAACCCGTCTTCTACTGCTTTCTGTTAAGGAGTATTTCAGAACAGTGTTCTCGTGATTGGTAGTGGGCCAGCAGTGGTACGCAAGCTTTCTGCTAGTTACCACTTACATACCGTATTTTTCGGATTATGATACGTACTTTTCCTCCCAAAAATTTGGAAAGAAAATGAGGGGTGCGTCTTAAAATCTAAATATAGCTTACTGGGGAGGGGCCGTCTGTGCGGCGACCCGATGCGTTCGGGTGGCCGCGTGCCTGTGGCTGCGTGTGGGCAGCCGGGTGCCTGTCGGTGCCAGCTGCCTCTCTGTCGTGGAGGCCGGCTGCCTCTATGTGCGGGTGGGCAGGCGGCCTGCTCGCTCCCACTCTGTGCATGCGGGCGGGTGGCTGTGCGGCAGGTGTTCCAGTGTGTCCACGGTCCCAGTTTGAAATGATGGCGCCGGGAGTCAGCACATGCGCAGATGGAGCTTTTGGATGAGTGCTCCATCTGCTCTTGCGCCGCTCCAGGCGCCATCATTTGAACCAGGACCGCGGACAGAGTGGGACACTAACCGCATCGGCCTGCTCCACCACTGACCCGCCGCCGCCACTACTGATGCCACTGACCCGTCGCTGCTGCCACCACGGACCCACCGCGGCTGCCAGTACAACCTCTGCCTCCTGTGACCCCGTGTAATACTACTGTATGTTCTGAGGATTTCGATAGCGTAGGGCAATGACAACAGAGACGAGTTCTTGGTACAAGATGTTATATAATATGTACACACGGTAGATACACAACGGGAATAAACACAGTAAAACAAACACACAAAACACTTTTACGCAACGGAGCGAAGGGGATTCCCGGGGCCACGCACCGGACTCCCCCAGGGAGACCACCAGAGCGAACCCCTGGACAGGGACTGTCCGGCAATCAACCCCGGAAGGCCTAAATGCGCAGCAGCCGGTACACAAGGGGCAAGTGGTATAGTCCAGGAGTGTCCGTACGGGAGGATTGTCCAGAGTGGTTACGAACCGGGCAGAGTGCTGATCAAGACGGCAGACGGAGTCCGGGCACAGCTTGACGCAAACCGGGTATGGTCCAGAGTCGGTCGGTAGATTTTCAGGAGAATCCAAGGCAATCAGGAAGTAGAAACAGCAAAGCAGGAGCACACAGCAAGCAGTATACTCAGGCACTGGACTGGGCTGAGAGGCGGCCTTTTAAGCAGCTGGACAGGAAGTAGGGCAACAGAACCTTAAACTCCATGTTAACTGAGGGCAAGCTCATTCAAAAGAGAACTGGAAAACCTGGAAACCTGACACCCCGCTTCACCACCACTGCTGCCCCCCCTTTGGTAAGACAACACCGGAGTATAAGATGGACCCCATTTTTATTTTTTTTTACCTTTTTTTTTATCTCTAAATTTGGGGTGCGTCTTATAATCCAGTACGTTCTATAAAACGAAAAATGAGGTAATTACTTTACTTGCTTATATAGCTCCATTGTTAATTAAGACAAAAGACGTATTGAGAAAGCTGCCACGTTACCAAAAACAGTCTGTAGAAAATCACTCCCCTGTAATCATGGAGGCCTATAAGATTGCAGGCTAGCAATAATAAAAAAAAAAGAAAAAGGAATTGAAGCAACAACCACTGAAAATACATTCATTCTTATGGAAGTACTGAAGCCAAGGTCTGCACTCAGCTATATACAGTGGGCTTATTAAAATGAATGGAGTGAAACGGCACATGATCCACCATAGCTCCATTGTTACACAGCTCTGGATTGGTGGGAATCTCAGCAGTCGGACTCCCAGTTTGGAAGTTATCTCATAGATAGGGGATAACTTCTCAACTTGAAAATACTCTGCTAAAGGGATCCTGTCAGGTCCGATATGCACCCAGTACCACGAGCAGTTCTGGTTGTATATTGCTAATCCCTGCTTAACAGTCCCTGTATATGGTAGCATAGATAAAGAGATCTTTAGAAAAGATATTTCTAAAGATCCCATATGATATGCAAATGAGACCAGGGACTAGTCACAAAGGCGTTATTTCCTGCACTCATTCTGCCCTCTTAGCATGTTAGTATGTCCACAGGGGTGTGCCAACATGCTATTTAATGCCTACTGCCAGTGTCATCAGTGGTGATTAGGGTGACCGCAAAAAAATCGATGTCGGAATTTTGTCCGTCTGGACCCCACAAAACGATTCCCCTTTCAAGATAGCCAAAATTTGAGCTCGATCAAACAACGTTAACCCGTGCCGCTCATCGCTCAAAGTTTGAAAAAATCCAACTTTTTGGCCAAAAAGCTGACATATGGAGCCATAACTCCAGAACGGTAAATAATAAAAACACGCTTAATATCTCAAAAGAAAGCTAATGTTGTTCTTCAAAATTTATATTTTATGCATAATTGTTGTTATTTTAAGTCAAACAGTTACAACAGCTTTTAGCCCCAAGAACGTAACCTGGTACCACTAGGAGCATACTTCGTATATTTTGTTAAGTGATAAATTTTGGGGGGGGGGTTTTGTATATTTTTCAGTTTAAAGTACAAATATAACAAAAAAACAAGTAATACTGATAAGTCTAATGACATTTTTTATTTTAAAATATAAAAATGAGGTATATAATACATACAAAACAGACACAGAAAAGATACAGGCGTAGTACCTACATGAGTTGATAATTTTACATAGTTATCTAATCTATTCTAGAGCTTTTGTTAAAGTAGTTTTTGAAACGTCAGAATATAATGCTCGGCATTTGCTTACAACTTGCAGGACATATTGCTTTTGTTCTTCATCTTTTGTCAGAAGGTCGTTAAAGTCGGTTATTAATTTAACACCAAGCTCAGCCATATCATTAACTACTTTTAATGTTTTGACAATTTTCAATCCTTCTTGGAAGTCATTACTTTGAGGCCAGGTGTTTGGATTTTGTCTTAGGAAATCTGTTTTTATATTAAATCGGTCAAAGAATGTAAATGTTTCTTTGGTAAGTAAATTTACCAATCCTCCATCAACTACCTCTTTTAATTTTTCTTTCCTAACTTTTGGATTTACAACCCTAGCGTGCTCTGATGGTTCATCTGTGCTACTGAGCAATTTATTAGCCATTAACAACTTTCTTTATCGTTCCTTTGGGAGACCCAGACCATGGGTGTTTAGCTTCTGCCTCCGGAGGACACACAAAGTACTACACTTAAAAGTGTAGCTCCTCCCTCTGAGCTTATACACCCCCTGGTAGCCAGTCCTAGCCAGTTTATTGCTTTGTGTCAGGAGGCATACATCCACACATGCATTCTCATCTGATTTGTTTGACTTTTGGAAAGAGTTTGAAGAAAAGCGGGTCCATGTCTGGACTCCCGGCATGTCCCTTCTCACCCCACTGTGTCGGCGGTGTTAAGGTTGATTTACAAGGCTGCAGCCTTACATGCCGCGCTTCTTCACCATCCCTTCTGGGCTCTGGCTTGAAGTGGGAGCCAGCACGGTCTCCATGCCTGGCAGGAGTCCGGTCTCCATCCACAGCCCCTTGAGGATTCTGTTGGACCGGAGCACTCATCCCCAGGGACATGGCCCTGCGTCTCAGCAGCTAAGTACCTGAGACGTTTATGTTGGGGGTCCCGGTTCTTTATTGTAAGGGGAGAGTATGCTGTATGTGATTGTTTTAACTTTTCCGGCGGGTTCTCTAGCTTTTGCCTGAGAACCGCGCCGATGGTGCCTGCTTGTCGGCCTCGCCGCTTAAATTTAGGCCCCGGCTTGGCCGGAGGCCTAGTTTCATTTTCCTGCCCTCGCATGTCACTCATGCAGAGGGACAGGTTCAGCTCCTCTCGGCGGCCGTTCTACACAGGGGAGGGACACTCCCCACTGCTGGGGCGTCCCTCCTTCCCTGCAGGTCTCTATAGCCCTCCAGTTCCCGCTCTTTTATAGGAACGCCCTCTTCTCAGGCAGAGTTCACTCTGCTCTGGGACATCCTGCATTCTGCATCTCTGCTGAGGTGCTGCGACTGGGGGACCGGGCTTCGGGATCTGGAGGGCACACAACACCGCGCTCAGCGGTCTGGTAAGCCACAGCCGGTATCCGGTTGTGGACCTCTGTATATTCTCCCTGGGGTTCATTCTCTGCAAAGCCCCCACTCCAGAAGCATGTCTCACACAAGGAGCAAGGCTCCAAAGCTTGATTCTGCATGCACTGCATGTAAGCTCCTGCTGCCTGACCCGAGCATTTATCCACACTGTGATGGTTGCTCTAACTTGGCGGTGCCACAGCCTGGAGTCTCACCCCCAGTGATCTCTCAGGCTGCTGCTGCACCTGTGATTGAACCCCCGGCCTGGGTAGAGTCCTTTTCTAGGTCCATATCCCAGTCATTTGCTGAGTCCATGGGGCTTTTGTCCAGGACTTTGATGAATATGCATCAGCCCCCCTCACAGGGTGCCTCTAATACTCTTGACAGAGGACTCCTATCCTCTGACCTCCGTCCATCGGAGCTCACGGAGGATTCATCATCTGATCCCAGACCCCGTCCTTCTAAGAGAAGGCGCAGGGTTTCCTCCCCATCCCACGGCTCTGTCTCAAGAGCTGACTCTCAAGATGAGGAGGATGCCCTCACTGGGGGCTCGGAGGCTATGTATCCCATCGATTTCTCTGAGGGTGACTCAGATCTTAGTGATTTGATTGCTTCTATTAATTCTGTGCTGCATCTCAATCCGCCAGTGTCAGAGGAGCAACTCTCTTTGGCAGAAAAACATCAGTTTACCTCGCCTAAGAGAGTGAAGAGTGTGTTCTTTAACCACTCCAATTTTCAGACCGCTGTGACCAAACCCAGGGCCTGCCCTGACAAACGCTTTCCAAAGTGTGGTTCTGATGACCGTTTTCCATTTCCACCTGAGGTGGTCAAGGAGTGGTCTCACTCCCCAAAGGTAGACCCTCCGGTGTCTAGGCTATCAGCCCGGACCGTTGTGTCGGTGGCTGACGGCACCTCACTTAAGGATTCCACTGACCGTCAGATTGACCTTCTGGCCAGATCTGTGTATGAAGCTGCGGGGGCCGCGTTTTTCCCGACTTTTGCAGCAGTGTGGGCTCTCAAAGCCATCTCTGCTTCTCTAGAGGAGATGCATTCCCTCACCAAGGAATCTATGCCTGAGATGGTTACCTTAACTGCTCAGGCTTCAGCTTTTTCATCGAATGCCATGTCTGCCATGCTAGAGGCTGCTCACCGCACTGCGGTGGCTTCAGCTAATTCTCTTGTTATCCGCAGGATTTTGTGGCTTCGAGAGTGGAAGGCAGATGCTTCTTCCAAGAAGTTTCTTGCTGGGCTCCCTTTTGCTGGTTCACGGCTGTTTGGTGAACAGCTGGATGAAATCATTAAAGAAGCTACTGGCGGGAAGAGTAGTTCCATGCCACAAACCAAGACCAGGAAACCCGCCCAGGGTAGGAATCAATCGAGGTTTCGTTCCTTTCGTTCCTCCAACTGGTCATCCTCTAAGCCTTCCGCCTCGTCCGTTAACTCAGCCAAGGATCAGAAATCCATCTGGCGCCCAAAAGCGCGTCCGCAGAAGACAGCAGGAGGTTCTGCCACTAAGGCAGCTTCCTCATGACTCTCGGCCCGCTCCAGCCACGTCCTTAGTCGGTGGCAGGCTCTCCCACTTTGGCGACGCTTGGTTAAAGCAAGTCTCCGACCAGTGGGTGAGAGACATCATGTCTCACGGCTACAAGATAGAATTCTCTTCCAGCCCTCCAAACACATTTTTTTCTCTCAACTCCCCCCTGCTCCAAGGCCGCCGACTTCTCGCAGGCCGTGGCGTCCTTGCAGGCAAACGGAGTGATTGTCCCAGTTCCCGCTCAGGAACGGTTCAGAGGTTTTTACTCAAATCTCTTCCTAGTTCCAAAAAAGGACGGTACCTTCCGGCCCATCCTGGATCTCAAGCTTCTCAACAAGCATGTCCGGGTGCGGCATTTTCGCATGGAGTCTCTGCGATCAGTCATTGCCTCTATGACCCAAGGGGAGTTCCTGGCGTCCATCGACATCAGAGATTCCTATCTACATGTGCCAATCGCAGTGTCACATCAGCGTTGGTTACGTTTTGCGATAGGAGAGGATCATTTCCAATTCATGGCTCTCCCCTTCGGGTTAGCCACGGCCCCTCGGGTTTTCACCAAGGTCATGGCGCAGTGATTGCGGTCCTTCACCTCCAGGGGTTAGCAGTGCTTCCTTATCTGAACGACGTTCTGGTCAAGGGTTCATCCAGCGCAGACTGTCAGCGGAGTGTTTCGCTCACTCTCGCCACCCTAGCCCAATTCGGGTGGATTGTCAATCTTCCCAAATCCACTCTGACTCCGACCCAGAGTCTCACTTACCTAGGGATGCAGTTCGAGACTTTGCCGGCACTTGTGAAGTTGCCCTTAGACAAACAGCTGTCACTCCGGTTGGCGGTACGCTCTCTCCTGAGGCCCCGCCGTTATACCCTCCGGCGTCTGATGCAGGTGCTGGGTCAAAATGGTGGCCTCCATGGAGGCGGTTCCCTTTGCCCAGTTCCATCTGCGTCCTCTGCAGCTGGACATTCTCCGCTGTTGGGACAAGCGGCCTTCCTCCTTACAGAGGTTAGTGGCCCTGTCGCCACGGGCCAGGAGCTCTCTTCAGTGGTGGCTTCGACCCCTCTCCCTGTCCCAAGGGCGCTCCTTCCTGACTCCGTCCTGGGTGATTCTCACCACGGATGCCAGCCTATCCGGCTGGGGAGCGGTACATCTCCACCACAGAGCACAGGGCACTTGGACTCCGTCCGAGTCAGCCCTTTCAATCAATGTGCTGAAAACCAGAGCTGTGCTTCTAGCTCTCCTAGCCTTTCACCACCTGTTGGCGGGCAGGCACATTCGAGTCCAGTCAGACAACGCGACAGCGGTTGCCTACATCAATCACCAAGGCGGGACACGCAGCCGCCTGGCAATGTTGGAGGTCCAACGCATTCTTCAATGGGCGGAGGACTCCAAGTCCACCATATCCGCAGTCCACATCCCTGGCGTAGAAAACTGGGAGGCAGATTATGTCAGCCGTCAATCCGTGGACGGTGGCGAGTGGTCCCTGCACCCGGCAGTGTTTCAGTCAATCTGCCGCAAGTGGGGCACTCCGGACGTGGACCTAATGGCATCCCGTCACAACAACAAGGTTCCGGTTTACGTGGCTCGCTCCCACGATCCTCAGGCCTTCGCCGCGGACGCTCTGGTTCAAGACTGGTCCCAGTTTCGTCTGTCCTACGTGTTTCCCCCTCTAGCTCTCTTGCCCAGAGTCCTGCGCAAGATCAGAATGGAGGGCCGTCGAGTCATCCTCATTGCACCGGACTGGCACAGGCGAGCTTGGTATCCGGACCTGCTCCAACTGTCCGTGGAGATGCCGTGGCATCTTCCAGACCGTCCAGACCTGCTCTCGCAAGGTCCGTTTTTCCGCCCGAATTCTGCGGCACTCAAATTGACGGCATGGCTCTTGAGTCCTGGATTTTGATGGCTTCTGGTATTCCTCCTGAAGTCATTTCCACTATGACTCGGGCCCGTAAGTCTTCCTCCATCAAGATCTATCACAGGACTTGGAAGATTTTCCTGTCCTGGTGTCGCTCTTCCGGCCATTCTCCTTGGCCATTCTCGTTGCCGACCCTTCTGTCTTTTTTACAGTCCGGTCTGCAGCTAGGACTGTCCCTCAACTCTCTCAAGGGACAAGTCTCAGCTCTATCAGTGCTGTTCCAGCGGCGTCTCGCCCGGCTGGCTCAGGTCCGCACCTTCATGCAAGGGGCGTCTCACATCATTCCGCCTTATCGGCGGCCCTTGGATCCCTGGGACCTTAACTTGGTCCTCACGGTATTGCAGAAACCCCCTTTCGAGCCCCTTAGGGAGGTTTCTTTGTATCGTCTTTCTCAAAAGGTGGCCTTTCTAGTTGACATAACTTCTCTCAGGAGAGTCTCTGATTTGGCTGCGCTCTCCTCGGAGTCACCTTTTTTGTTTTTTCACCAAGACAAGGTAGTTCTCCGTCCGACCCCGGACTTTCTTCCTAAGGTGGTCTCTCCCTTCCACCTTAACCAGGATATTTCCTTGCCTTCCTTCTGTCCGGCCCCTGTTCATCGCTTTGAGAAAGCGCTGCATACTCTAGATCTGGTGCATGCTCTCCGGATCTATGTGTCTCGCACCGCTGCGCTTAGGCGGTGCACCTCTCTTTTTGTGCTAACCACAGGGCGGCGCAAGGTTCTCTCTGCTTCTAAGCCGACCTTGGCCCGTTGGATTAGATCGACCATTTCGGACGCCTACCAGAGTACTCAGGTGCCTCCCCCGCTGGGGATCAAAGCACACTCGACCAGAGCTGTCGGTGCCTCTTGGGCTTTTAGGCACCAGGCTACGGCTCAACAAGTCTGTCAGGCTGCCACTTGGACTAGCCTGCATACCTTTTCGAAGCACTACTAAGTGCATGCTCATGCTTCGGCAGATGCGAGCTTGGGCAGACGCATCCTTCAGGCGGCTGTCGCCCACTTGTGAAGTTAGGCTCCGCCTACTTCTTAGTTTTTTCTGTTTATTCCCACCCAGGGACAGCTTTGGAACGTCCCATGGTCTGGGTCTCCCAAAGGAACGATAAAGAAAAAGAGAATTTTGTTACTTACCGTAAATTCTTTTTCTTATAGTTCCGTATTGGGAGACCCAGCTCCCTCCCTGTTGCCTGTTGGCAATTTTCTTGTTCCGTGTGTTGTCACCGGCTGTTGTCGTGGACAGAGTCTCCGGTTGTTTCGGTTCTTACTCGGTTCTACTTGTGGGTGGCTATTCTCCTTCAGCTTTTGCACTAAACTGGCTAGGACTGGCTACCAGGGGGTGTATAAGCTCAGAGGGAGGAGCTACACTTTTAAGTGTAGTACTTTGTGTGTCCTCCGGAGGCAGAAGCTAAACACCCATGGTCTGGGTCTCCCAATACGGAACTATAAGAAAAAGAATTTACGGTAAGTAACAAAATTCTCTTTTTTCATCGTCTGTAATGGTGGGATCAAAAAACGATAATCCCACCAACTCTTAGGAACCTCAAGACCCACCTCTTCCAACAAGCCTACAACCTACAATAGCCCTCAGTCCAGTAGACCACTGTGCAACCAGCTCTGTCCTCACCTATTGTACCATCACCCATTCCCTGTAGACGGTGAGCCCTCGCGGGCAGGGTCCTCTCTCCTCCTATACCAGTCTGTTTTGTACTGTTAATGATTGTTGTACGTATACCCTCTTTCACTTGTAAAGCGCCATGGAATAAATGGCGCTATAATAATAAATAATAATAATGATAATAAATAATAATAATAACTCTGCATTCAAATACCACAAATGGTTCGAAAATTTGGTCAGGGCTATTTCTGCAATGTCGTTGTCACATTCTTTATAGTCTAACAGACTATGCAAAATACCTAAATCTTGCTTTGGCGCAAGATGAGCTTTTGGAGCATTGAACCAAGCTTTACAATAAATTTTAGCTAGGAAAACAGAAATGGCACTCACAGAACTTTCTTCTTCTTTAGACATCTTAAATTGACGACGAAAAATGAACATTTTTAAGCTGTAAATAGCCTTTGCCATCCACCTAGCGTGATGAATGGCTCCTGGAGTTCTAAAACCCACAACATTGCCGTCTAGTGATCCAACAAATACGAGAACCAACTGCAACAGCTCCTTGTAGTCATCTCTGGGGTGGCTCTCAGTTAATTTGGTCTCGAATTCTGCAGTAACATTTGCAATTACTTCTGGAGTTAGCTGCTTTTGTATTAGATTGTCACTGATACCTGTGTCGTATTTTCCTTTGTCTAAGGACAAAACTAAAGAAACTAAACTGAATAAATAAAAGGTCGGTTCTACGCTGAAGTAAAATCACCATCCCTAAAATAGAAATTACATGCACCCTGTGTGTAACATATAAATTTTGAAGAACAACATTAGCTTTCTTTTGAGATATTAAGCGTGTTTTTATTATTTACCGTTCTGGAGTTATGGCTCCATATGTCAGCTTTTTGGCCAAAAAATTTGGATTTTTTTCAAACTTTGACCAACGGGTTAACGTCGTTTGATCGAGCTCAAATTTTGGCTATCTTAATATCTGGAAAGGGGAATCGTTTTGTGGGGTCCAGACAAACAAGATTCCGACATTTCCCCCCCCCCATGAGATCCGGTCACCCTAGTGGTGATACACGTACCTGTCTACTATCACCGCTGATCAGAATGCACGGCACTTCCAATCATGCGCACTAGACCTCTCTGAAGCCTGGACACATACACCTGGCTTCATAGTTCGCATAGCCGGATGTTCCAGGGCATTCTGATCAGCAGTGACAACGGACACGAGTACGTGTGTCACTGCTGATGACGTGAGGCAATGTGCATTGAATAGCAACTTGGCACACCCCTGAGGGCTTGCTAACATGCTAAGAGGGCAGAATGAGTGCAGGAACTAACACCCGTGTGACTAGTCCCTGCGCTCATTAGCACATCATACAGGCTCTTTAGAATTTTTTTTTCTAAAGATATCTTTAACTATGCTAATAGATGCAGGAATTAGCAATATGCACTCAGGACTGCTCGTGGCTCTGGGTGCATATTGCACCTGACAGGTTCACTTTAAAGCTTCCATCAACACAGTTTTGTCATTTTTCAGGGGTTTTTTTAAGATTAGTACCCGTGTGTTTAGTTACGTTTTTCAAGTTACAAGTGATGTGATTCATAGATTGTTTGGCTCCATTTCTCATAGTCACATGTTTTGTAATCTCAAAAATGCAACAATAAACAGCACTAAAATATGCAGTGCACATTTATCTCACTGAGAAAATATCAATAGGAGTTCATTTTAGAAAATTCTATACACCACGTGAAAAAAATGACAAACTTGCTGTATAGGTCACAAGCATATAAAATGACTAACAGAGACAGTATACACAGCAAATTGTATTTCTCTCTTGGCTCCCAGCTAACATCTGGCAGCCTTATTTATAACCCCAGTCATGGGTGTGCTGAGTGTGAAGGTGCCGAAGGCTGGAGTGACGCTTATGTGTGACTCGCGCGAGGATCGCATCTCATCGCCCGCCGGCTCTCTTGACAGGAGCTGATCATAGAAATACATGTTGCTGCCATGTTCCTGTCAGGAGAGCCGCCGGCCGGTCTGGACAGTGCGACCCTCACGCAAGTGACTCCAGTCTAAAGAGGGGTTATGACATCAAGACATTGGGGGAGATTTATGAGAATCCATGGAGAATAAGAAAAAGTGGAGTTGGGCGCCCACAGTAACCAGGCTCCTGTTTATTTTAGGGTGAAGTGGATGATGCAGACGGCAGTGGATATTCTCGACCACAGAACACGAGCGCAACAACCTCCTCCGAGTACGTCTGCTTTTCTCCTCTTGCTTGTAAACCTTTTATGTGACTTGCTGTTACACATACGCTTGCGTCATGTTATGTAGATATGTAGATTGGGAAATTCACCACCAGGCAATTGAACTAGCACTGTGATTTCTCAGCACTGGAGGTGATCTCTGTTCCCTGAATAGCGAAATCTCCAAGATTATAGCAAGATCTCGCTGCTTGGATCAGAAAGCACGTTCACTGGGGACTGAATACTACGGATTGGGACGCTACGAGGGAAGGTTTTATACTTTATTGTTGCAGTTGCTACTCCTGCTCTGCTGCACATACTTTATTATTAACTGAGCATACAGAAATACAGTGCCTTGCAAAAGTATTCAGCCCCTTTGAATTTTTCAACCTTTTTCCACATTTCAGGCTTCAAACATAAAGATAAAAATGTTAATGTTATGGTGAAGAATCAACAACAAATGGACACAATTGTGCAGTTGAATGAAATTTATTGCTTATTTTAAACTTTTGTAAAAAATAAATAACTGAAAATTGGGGCGTGCAATATTATTCATCCCCTTTACTTTCAGTGCAGCAAACTCACTTCAGAAGTTCATTGAAGATCTCTGAATGATCCAATGTTGTCCTAAATGACTGATGATGATAAATATAAGCCACCTGTATGTAATCAAATCTCCGTATCAATGCACCTGCTCTGTGATAGTCTCAGTGTTTTGTTGAAAGCGCAGATAGCATCATGAAGACCAAGGAACACAATAGGCAGGTCCGTGATACTGTTGTGGAGAAGTTTAAAGCTGGATTTGGTTACAAAAAAGATTTCCAAAATTTTAAACATCTCAAGGAGCACTGTGCAAGCAATCATATTGAAATGGAAGGCGTATCATACCACTCCAAATCTACCAAGACCCAGCCGTCCATACAAACTTTCATCTCAAACAAGGAGAAGATTGATCAGAGATGCAGCCAAGAGGCCCATCTTCACTCTGTATGAACTGCAGAGATCTACAGCTGAGGTGGGAGAGTCTGTCCATAGGATAACAATCATTCGTACACTGCACAAATCTGGCCTTTATGGGAGAGTGGCAAGAAGAAAGCCATTTCTCGAAGATATCCATAAAAAGTGTAGTTTACAGTTTGCTACAAGCCACCTGGGAGACACACCAAACGTGGAAGAAGGTGCTCTGGTCAGATAAAACCAAAATCGAACTATTTGAGCTCAATGCCAAACGATATGTTTGGTGCAAAAGCAACACAGCTCATCACCCTGAACACAGCATCCCCACTGTCAAACATGGTGGTGGCAGCATCATGGTTTGGGCCTGCTTTTCTTCAGCAGGGACAGGGAAGATGGCTAAAATTGATGAGAAGATGGATGGAGCCAAATACAGGACCATTCTTGAAGAAAACCTTTTGGAGTCTTCAAAAGACCTGAGACTGGGACGGAGATTTATCTTCCAACAAGACGATGATCCCAAACATAAAGCAAAATTTACAGTGGACTGGTTCACAAATAAAAGTATCCAGGTGTTAGAATGGCCAAATCAAAGTCCAGACCTGAATCCAATCGAGAATCTGTGGAAAGAGCTGAAAACTGCTGTTCACAAACGCTCTCCATCCAACGTCACTCAGCTCCAGCTGTTTGCAAAGGAAGAATGGGCAAGAGTTTCAGGCTGTCGATGTGCAAAACTGATAGAGACATACCCCAAGTGACTTGCAGCTGTAATCACAGCAAAAGGTGGCGCTACAAAGTATTAACTTAAAGGGGACAAATAATATTGCACTCCCCACTTTTCAGTTTATTATTTTTTAAAAACGTTTAAAACAAGCAATAAATTTCGTTCAACTTCACAATTGTGTCCCACTTGTTGTTGATTCTTCACCATATCATTAACATTTTTATCTTTGTTTGAAGCTTGAAATGTGGGCAAAGGTTGAAAAATTCAAAGGAGCTGAATACTTTCGCAAGGCACTGTATATTCCAATGGAATTGAATTCTACCTGAATGTTACAAAAAAAAGTGTATTCTGGGGAATATGTATTTTATGTAATTCACTCCATGCAAATTCAGCACAATGGTTTCTGTCTGCAGCTGCCATATTGTTGTACAATAGAGGTTAAAAAGGAAAAGAAAAATACTTCACTCTAAATCAAATTATCCTGCAAAATCTGTGAGATATTGTTCAAATTCTGTTAGATCCGTTTGTCTCTACTACTAACACTAAGGCCCTGAGCACACGCTGCAGTTTTTGACAGTTTTTTTTTTTTTTTTAAATCTGCATGCTTCTGAAGCCAGCAAAGTCTGTGGGATTTTGGATTTGCTGTGCACACAGTGGGGGATTTTTCTGTGCAATTTTGGTGCAGATATTGATCTAGAAAAAATCTGCAGCATGCCAATTATTGGTCTGCTTTAGCAGTGTTTTTCCACTCATCACCTTCAATGACCTCAAAAACTGCACCAACACTGCATCCAGGTTTGGATGTGTTTTTGTTTTTGCCACAACATGCAGATTTGGTGCAGAAAATTTCTGCAGCATGTGCACAAAGCATGAAGCTGCAGAAAACATTTCTCTGCCATCACACTGTTTTTGGTAAGGAAAATGGGGAAATGAATACAGTTGAATTACAAAGTGTAATGACAAGGATGTCATGTTATGATGTGATTTATTGAAGCTGCCATTCCACTGCTCATAGTTTGCAATTTTAGGGAATCTGTCACCAGGGCTTTCCACACCCCATCTGAGAGCAGCATAAGACAGGGGCAGAGACCCTGATTCCATCGATGTGTCACTTGCAGGGCTGCTTGCTTTGATTTTGAAAAAAATTACTGAAGACTGAGCTCTGTATAACCCTGACCACACCACTGAGTGGCAGCTTCCTGTGTACACTGTTTGTAGGCAGAAAGCTGCCAGTCAGTGGTGGGGATGAGGCTGGACTATATGACAGCAGTGATAATGCCCTATTCTTTACTAGCCCTCTAGTAATAAAAGTGATTTTAGCAAAACTACACTGTGCACAAATAGTAGTCAATTTGTAGTTTCTCTGACGCCTCATTGGGGCACACAGGACCATGGGTGTTATGCTGCCTATCCATAGGAGGACACTAAGTAGATGCAAAAGTATAGCTCCTCCTCTGCAGTATACACCCCCCTGGCCGGGCCAGGCAGTCTCAGTTTTAGCTTAGTGTCTATAGGAGGCACTTCCTTTCAAGGTTTGTTATTTTTTGAGGGCGACGGTTTCCTTTTGGGACCGATCTCCCACTACCATCAACGGGCGGGAACGTGAAGTGTTTCCTACACGTACCCCCTCCCGCGACGCTCGATCCTGGGCTGGACGACGGGTTCCATAGACACCAATTCTCCAAAGCCCAGGGCAGAGGCACAATTCCTCAGCCCCTCTTTGCAGGCTCTGAGTTGAATATGGCATCAATTCCTCAGCCCCTCTTTGCAGGCTCTGAGTTGAATATGGCACCGTTGTGACCGGATACAGCAAGCTGACTCTGCTATTGTCAATGCCTGGATTGAAGCAGTGTTTAAGGTGAGATCCCCCCTGACTGGTTTCCCAGACAAAGGGAGAAAAGGCTGTGCAGGAAAGGCTCCCAGGGCTGAATATACAGTATTTATTATGAGAAAGTCCCTGGCTAATGCAAGGAAGAGAGCCGCAATAATCCTGAACACACAGTGTTAACTTTTCCCTAGCTTGCTGGCTGGAGGAGGGGGGAAGTCCCTCCTGTTTGCAAACTCCTGCACAGATAATTTCCCGGTGGCAGGGGGGAGGGGGTGGCTAGAGAATCACAGAGCTCAGGGACTCACGCTGTTTATTATCTACTCTGTTTATTTGATCTAGCAGAAAAGTCGGCTGATAACCACCAGTGACACGCTGTGTGCTGACTAGAGGGAGAGGGAGCAAAACTATCAGAAGCTCCTTTCCCGCCGTTTTTTACTACCCACAGCGGGGGGGGGCACACTGACTACTTCTTCGCGCTCTTTAAGCGCTAAGCCCCGCCCCCCCCGCCGTCGCGATAAGCCCCGCCCCCCCACCAGGAAAGCGTCGGAAGATCTCCAGCCATCAGCTGATTCTGGTAAGGTGCTGCTCACTGTAGCTCTGCTGATCATTGCTCCCCCTCCTAGCATACTCCTATCAGGAGCATGCAGAATTCAAAAGGCACTAAGAGGGCTAAGGCTCACATAGTCTATTATTCAGCCAGCACTGCCTGCCACGTTAAGCTACCACGTAAACACACCTCTTCTCTCTGTGAGTCCTGTGCCCCTATAGCCCTCCAAGACCCCCCTGCCACCACCGCCGCAACCGTCAGCCCAGAGCCTAGGGCTCCCAGCCCACTGGATTGGGCACAGTTTCTGTCCCAATCCATGGAAAAACTGTCACAGAACCTGGTGCTGGCTATGCAATGTCGTCCTCCACACCCTTCTGGGTCCCTGGACGGAACGCAGCCTGAGGATGGAGGATCCTTCTGAGGTAATCCGAGCACATGCTTCACCGGTTGCAGGGATCAGGAAAAGAGCACACGGCCGGGTGTCTCCAGCGGGCTCTCCCTCAGGAGCACACAGGGCAGGCTCTCCCATACCATACTACGGCTTCTGAAGAGCTGGAGGAGGAAGAATGCTGTTTGTACCAGGAGGATTCCTTGGTTTCAGCCTCCCCAGATGATCAAACTGCAATAGACTCCCTTATAGCAGCAATCAACCAAACTCTGCATGTGGAGGATCCCCCATCCACTACCACTGACCATGCGGTCTCCTTTAATAGGGCAAGGAAACCCCAAAAGGTTTTTGCTGATCACCCAGAGTTTCAGGATATACTCACAAAGCAAAGGGAGAAGCCTGACAGGCGCTTCGGTAACCAAAAACTCATGGAGTCCCGATACCCTTTTCCCTCACCTGCCCCTAAGGGCTGGGCCGATCCGCCCTCGGTCTAACCCCCGGTCTCCCGCCTGACCACAAAGACGCTCCTGTCTTTACCCGATGCTTCCTCCATCAAGGTCTCGACAGACAGACAGGTGGAGCACCTCGCCCGCTCTGCTTTTGAGGCTTCGGGTTCCTCCCTCTCGCCCTCCTTTGCCTCTGCGTGGGTCGCAAAGGCGATCTCGGTCTGGGCAGAATCCCTTAACACTTCGCTTGAGGAATCCCAGTTCACTCATACCTTCACAGAGGTAACAGCTCAAATTGCCGCTGCGGCGAAGTACCTCATGCAGGCCTCCATGGATGCTGCTACTTGCGCAGCGTTTGCCGCCTCAAATACCATAGCCATCCGTAGAGCTCTCTGGCTCCGACAATGGCGAGCGGACTCTGCCTCCAAGAAGTCTCTCACGGGCCCCCCCTTTTTTCCAGACCGATTGTTTGGCGAACGTCTGGACAAGCTCATTTCTGACGCCACGGGAGGAAAGAGTACCTCCCCCCCCCAGCTGAAGTCCAGGACATCCTTCCCCAGACGTCCACAGTCCTCGTTCCGCTCCTTTCGGAACTCATTTGGTTGGTCGACACCCCGTGCTGTCCACGCCACCAGCCGCGGACTACGCAGGGACTGACCTTCTCAGCTCTCCGCAAAACCTACTTCGACATGGCAGCCTAGACTGAAGCAGTCCAGGACTAGGGAGACTCAGCCACGACGTTTTCCCCCCTCATGACTCCTTCGGCGCCCCGGAAGACACACTCATTGTAGGAGGTCGACTGCGGCTCTTTCAACACATCTGGGCTGCCGCCTCAGACGACAAATGGGTGCGAGACATTGTGTCTTCCGGTTACCACATAGAATTTTGGACCCGACCCCTGAGTCGGTTCTAACAGCAGGAGTGATAATACCTGTCCCAGACAACGAGAAGTTCGGGGGTTTTTATTCCAACCTCTTTGTGGTCCACAAAAAGGATGGGTCAGTTCGACCCATCCTGGACCTCAAACACCTAAACAAGCATGTGCAGGTACGGAGATTCAGAATGGAGTCCCTAAGGTCCATTATTGCATCCATGGTCGAAGGGGAATTCCTCGCATCCATAGACATCAAGGACACGTACCTGCGCACATACCCATCGCCCCAGATCACCAAAAGTTCCTCCGCTTTGCAATTCAGGACTCCCACTTTCAATTCGTAGCTCTACCCTTCGGCCTTGCCACCGCACCAAGGGTCTTCACCAAAGTCATGGTGGCCGCCATGAGCGTCTTTCACGCCAGGGGAGTGGTCGTTCTCCCTTACTTGGACGACCTCATCAAGGCCCCCTCCTTCCGCGACTGCTCGACCAGCGTACAGATCACTGTAGACACCCTATCCCGCTTAGGGTGGCTAGTGAATCTGGACAAATCATCCCCGGTCCCATCACGATCCATCACCTTCCTGGGCATGACCCTGGACACCCGTCGGGGCTTGATCCTTCTCCCTCAGGACAAGGCGATTGCTCTTCAACGAGCGGTACGTTGCCTTCTACGTCCTCCATCTCGCTCCATTCGATTCAGCATGAAAGTGCTCGGCAGGATGGTGTCGGCTATGGAAGCAGTACCCTTTGCTCAACTGCACCTCCGCTCACTGCAGCTAGCCCTTCTAGCGGCCTGGGACAAGAGCCCCTTCTCCCTGGACAGACATCTTCACCTGACGCCTTCAGTCAGGTACGCACTCCGCTGGTGGCTTCGGTCCTCATCCCTATCGAAGGGGAGATCCTTTCTCCCAGTGAACTGGCTGGTCCTGACCACGGACGCCAGCCTCCTAGGCTGGGGAGCAGTGTACCGGCACCACACTGCTCAAGGACGTTGGACGCCACAGGAGTCTTCCCTACCCATAAACACCCTGGAACTCCGCGCGATCTTCCTCGCTCAGAGCGTTCTGCCCTCTGCTAGCGGGTCGTCAGATTCAAGTCCAATCGGACAATGCGACAGCTGTAGCCTATATTAATCGGCAGGGGGGGTACCCGCAGCAAAGCGGCTTATCTCGAGGCCCACAAGATCCTCAGCTGGACCGAATCGACGGGATCAGTGATATCAGCGGTACACATACCGGGGGTAGAGAACTGGGCAGCAGACTTTCTAAGTCGCCAAGGCCTGGCCGCCGGAGAATGGTCTCCCCACCCAGATGTGTTTCTACACATCTGCACTCGCTGGGGCACACCAGACGTGGACCTAATGGCCTCAAAGTTGAATGCAAAGGTACCCGCGTTCATAGCCAGGTCACGAGACCCGCAGTCCATCGGCGCGGATGCTCTAGTCTGCTCCTGGCACAACTTCCGCCTGCCTTACATATTTCCACCTCTACCCCTGCTGCCGCGGGTGATCAGGAAGATCAAGGCAGAGGGAGTCCCGGTGATACTGATGGCACCGGACTGGCCCAGACGCGCCTGGTACGCCGAATTAGTACAAATGCTCACAGACGCACCGTGGCGCCTTCCAGACATCCCAGACTTGCTGACCCAAGGGCCCATTTCCCATCAGAACTCCAGAGCCCTGAAGCTGACGGCATGGCCATTGAGACCTGAGTATTAACAAGAGCGGGATTCTCCCCCGCGGTTATTTCCACCATGATCAGCGCCGAAAGCCTGCTTCATCCCGCATTTACCACCGTACGTGGAATATCTTCCTTTCATGGTGCAGAGAAACTAACGTCCAGCCTATGCCTCTGGCCATCCCCAGAATTCTCGACTTTCTACAGTCTGGCTTGCAAGAGGGGTTGGCTCTCAGTTCCCTTAAAGGGCAGGTCTCAGCGCTCTCAATCTTCTACCAATGCCGCCTGGCTCAAAAACCGCCAGTCAAGACCTTCCTCAAGGGCGTTTCCCATCTAGTTCCCCCGTACAAACGGCCGCTGGACCCATGGGACCTCAACCTCGTTCCGGACGGTCTCCAGAGGTCTCCCTTTGAACCCCTTAATCCTCCCTTGCTCTTCTGTCCTGGAAGGTAACATTCCTGGTGGCAATTACGTCCATCAGACGGGTTTCAGAGCTAGCAGCACTCTCTTGCCGCAAGCCTTTCCTGATCTTTCACCAGGACAAGGTGGTTCTGCGCCCCCTTCCGGATTTCCTTCCAAAGGTTCTTACCCCGTTTCATTTGAACGAGGACATTGTTCTGCCTTTATTTTGTCTACACCCAGTTCATAGGGTGGAAAGGTCTCTGCATTCGTTAGACCTCGTCAGAGCTCTCAGATATTACATATCCAGGACAGCCCCCTTTATGAAAACGGACTCTTTGTTCCTCATTCCTGAGGGGCCTAAGAAGGGACAGGCAGCGTCAAAGGCGACTCTGGCTCGCTGGATTCGCTCTGCGATGCAGGAAGTCTACCGCCTGCAACTCAAGCCCATTCCTAGTGGGCTGCGGGCTTATTCAATGCGAGCAGTTGGCGCTTCGTGGGCCATTCGGCATCAGGCTTCAGTGGAACAGGTGTGTAAGGCTGCGACCTGGTCTAGCCTACATACTTTTTCAAAGCATCACAGAGTTCATACCCAGGTTTCAACTGAGGCACATCTGGGTAGGAAAATTCTGCAAACGGCAGTAGAGCACCTCTCTCAGTAGGCGCTCCAAGCTGTCTGGGACTGGTTCCTAGTCCTTGGGTTGTGTTGTCTTCTTTTATGTTTCCCACCCATGGACTGCTTTAGGACGTCCCATGGTCCTGTGTCCCCCAATGAGGCGTCAGAGAAAAACGGATTTTTGTGTACTCACCGTAAAATCGTTTTCTCTTAGCCATCTTTGGGGGACACAGCACCCACCCTGTTGCCCTGCGGGGCCTTGGTTCTCTCAGTACCTTATTTGGTTTTGACTCTTCTTTTCTCATGTTCCTCTGTTGAGAAGTTTTTTACTGCTTTTTTCTCCTACTGCTTGTGTACTAAAACTGAGACTGCCTGGCCCGGCCAGGGGGTGTATACTGCAGAGGAGGAGCTATGCTTTTGCACCTACTTAGTGTCCTCCTATGGATAGGCAGCATAACACCCATGGTCCTGTGTCCGCCAATGATGGCTAAGAGAAAACGATTTTACGGTGAGTACACAAAAATCCATTTTTTGAAGATTGTTATTATTGAACAACTAAGTGCTGTTGGTCATCCAACATGTTAATAACCTCACTGTTATTTTCTTAACAATTCAGTTTTCAGGTTTTTGTCTTTTTTAGGAGAATATCAAGGTGTGCAGAATTATTATGCAATTAATGAAAAACTTAAATTTTCCCATCTCAATTGTTTTATTATCTGTTAAGGAAAAAACCTGGTGACAGGTTCCCTTTATAAGCTGCGGCCACAACCAGTGAGCCCTTATATACGGCAGTCTAGAGTACTATGTATGAGCCCAGGACGCTCTGTATAAAGTAAAAATCACCTTTATTATACTCTCCTAGAGGCGGTCTGGTTCGGTGGGTGTTTCTGCTTTCAGTCCGGCGCCTCCTCCATCTTGTGAGACTGCCATCCTCCTGCCCAACTCCATGTGAATGACGTGTCCTGTGTCATTCACACAGAAGCCTCCATTACACTCCTGCGCAACGGAGGCCTCTGTGTAAATGACATAGGATGTGCCATGCACACGGTGCTGAGCAGGAGGACGGCAATCTTATAACATGGAGAAGGTGCCTGACTGAAAGCAGTGACACCTATCAGACCAGACCGTCCAGTAGGTGAGTATAATGAAGGTGATTTATACGTGCTACCAAGTGGTCTGGGCTCTTGTATCCAGTATTCAAGAATGGGGTATATAAGGGCTCACTGGTGGTGGCTGCAGGTTATAGGGGAAAAACCTGGTGATGGGTTCCCTTTTAAAGTGAGAATAATAACCAAACCTATCTAAATGTACTAAAAATACATCTAACATTTTTTAAAAAAAAATATATATATATATATTGATGACCAATATGGCCACCCTTCTTTTCAGTAACAGTTTTATCAGTCATCCATCCAGGGAGTCTGCCAGCTTCTTAATCTGTTGAAGTTTTTGGACAACATCAACCGCAGCTTTCCGTAAATCTCCCATTTTAATAAGGGCCCACAAGTTCTTAATAGGATTTAGGTCCGGTGAGGAAGGTGCCATGTCCTTATTGTTTCATCTATACTGGCAGCCGAGCAGTGGAGACTGATATATGCGATGGAGCATTGTACTGCAGAAAAATCATGGTTTTCTTGAAAGATGAAGACTTTTTCCAGGACCAGTGTTTGAAGAAAGTGTTTTCCAAAAATTGGCAGTAGGTTTTCGAGTTGATTTGAAGTCCATGTTCAACCTGAAAAGGACCAACTAGCTGATCTTTAATAATACCGGTCCATAGCAGTACCCCACCTCTGCCTTGCTGGTGTCTGAGTTGAAGTGGTGGTCTGTGCACATTATTAAAGGGAACCAATCATCAGGATTTTCGTGTATAAGCTGCAGCCAGTGCAGTACTGGCACTATCATGCACAGTGTGTACATACCATTGGGGTGCAGCTCGGGGGTTTAGGCAGCGAAATCCAACTTTATAAAGTTTGAAATTTCGTGCACTTTTTGATTGACGTGTGCACCTCTGTGTTAATGTCCGGGCGTGTTATGCAGGAGTTCCCCGCCCTCCCACCAGCCTGTTCCTCCCTCTCTCCTGATGTCCGGGCGGGTTATGCAGGAGTTCCCCGCCCCCCCGCGCTGCCTGTTCCTCCCTCCCTCCGGCTGAATGTAAAATGCTAATCTTCAGAAACATGGCGCCGGAGTGGGCCTCTGCGCATAGCGCTGATCTCCGGCGCCATGTTTCTGAAGCCCGCATTACACAGCTTGGTGTCTGCAGACTGCAGAACAGCTGATCGGAGGACGCGATCAGCTGTAGCTATGATGACGTGCCGCCTCAGGACACCGGGCCAGGACAGGAGCCTGCCAGCGACATCGGGGGTCAGGTGAGGTAAGTTCACCATGGACTCACATGACCCTGTGACGGCAGTGCTGCGAGACCCGGTCACGGTAGTGATATCGGGTGGCACTGTCTTCACGGGGTCAGGTGAATGAAATTACTAGCACCTGTGATGTCATTGCCCCAGCAGGCACGCACACATTATACACACACATACACACACTATATATATATATATATATATATATATATATATATATATATATATATATATATATATATATACACACACACACTGCTGTGTGTGCGCCCCTGCGTTGACCTGGGCTCACCTTCTCAGTTCCAGGTCACTGCAGGAAAGCACTCACAGCTGTGTGTGTGTGTATAATGTGTGTATGCGCGTGTGTATAATGTGTGTGCGCGCACGCGTGTATAATGTGTGTGCGCGCACGCGTGTATAATGTGTGTGCGCGCACGCGTGTATAATGTGTGTGCGCGCACGCGTGTATAATGTGTGTGCGCGCACGCGTGTATAATGTGTGTGCGCGCACGCGTGTGTGTGTGCGCGCACGCGTGTGTGTGTGCGCGCACGCGTGTGTGTGTGCGCGCACGCGTGTATGTGTGCGCGCACGCGTGTGTGTGTGCGCGCACGCGTGTGTGTGTGCGCGCACGCGTGTGTGTGTGTGCGCGCACGCGTGTGTGTGTGTGTGTATAGTGTGTGTGGTGTATAGTGTGTGTGTGTGGTGTATAGTGTATATGTGTGGTGTATAGTGTATAGTGTGTGTGTGTGGTGTATAGTGTGTATAGTGTGTGTGTGTATAGTGTATAGTGTATGTATAGTGTAGTGTGTGTGTGTGTGTATATAGTGTGTGTGTGTGTGTATGGTGTGTGTGTATAATGTGTGTGCGCGCGTGTGTATAATGTGTGTGCGCGCGTATAATATGTGTGTGTGCGCGCGCTGCGCGCGCCACTCTGCTGGGGCAATGACGTCACAGGTGGAAGTGAGGGGCTGCTCTCACAATCAATGGGGGACTTTTAGTTCTGCATTAAAGGGGTGGTTCACCCATTTTTTTTTTTTTTCCCCAATGATCAGATGATATTGGATCCGGATTGGACGGCGCGGGACCCTAACCCAGGATTACTGCGGAGGGGGGTTTATTTCAATAAAGATGGAGTCACTAATTGTGTTGTGTTTTATTTCTAATAAAAATATTTTTCTGTGTGTTGTGTATTATTTTTTTTTTTATCATTACTAGAAAATCATGGTGGCCATGTCTAATATTGGCGTGACACCATGAATTTCGGGCTTAGGGCTAGCTGATAATATACAGCTAGCCCTAACTCCATTATTACCTGGCTAGCCACCCGGCATCAGGGCAGCTGGAAGAGTTGGATACAGCGCCAGAAGATGGCGCTTCTATGAAAGCGCCATTTTCTGGGGTGGCTTTACACACTATACACACACACACACACACACTATACACACACTATACACACACTAACACACTATACACACACACTATACACACACACTATACACACACACTATACACATACACGCGTGCGGACACACTACACATACACGCGTGCGCGCACACACATACACGCGTGCGCGCACACACATACACGCGTGCGCGCACACACATTATACACGCGTGCGCGCACACACATTATACACGCGTGCGCGCACACACATTATACACGCGTGCGCGCACACACATTATACACGCGTGCGCGCACACACATTATACACGCGTGCGCGCACACACATTATACACGCGTGCGCGCACACACATTATACACGCGTGCGCGCACACACATTATACACGCGTGCGCGCACACACATTATACACGCGTGCGCGCACACACATTATACACGCGTGCGCGCACACACATTATACACGCGTGCGCGCACACACATTATACACGCGTGCGCGCACACACATTATACACGCGTGCGCGCACACACATACACGCGTGCGCGCACACACATTATACACGCGTGCGCGCACACGCATTATACACGCGTGCGCGCACACGCATTATACACGCGTGCGCGCACACGCATTATACACGCGTGCGCGCACACACATTATACACGCGTGCGCGCACACACATTATACACGCGTGCGCGCACACACATTATACACGCGTGCGCGCACACACATTATACACGCGTGCGCGCACACACATTATACACGCGTGCGCGCACACACATTATACACGCGTGCGCGCGCACACACATTATACACGCGTGCGCGCGCACACACATTATACACGCGTGCGCGCGCGCGCACACACATTATACACGCGTGCGCGCGCACACACATTATACACGCGTGCGCGCGCACACACATTATACACGCGTGCGCGCGCACACACATTATACACGCGTGCGCGCGCGCACACACATTATACACACGCGCACACACACATTATACACACGCGCACACACACATTATACACACGCGCACACACACATTATACACACGCGCATACACACATTATACACACGCGCATACACACATTATACACACACAGCTGTGAGTGCTTTCCTGCAGTGACCTGGAACTCAGAAGGTGAGCCCAGGTCAACGCAGGGGCGCACACACAGCAGTGTGGGTGTGTGTATATATATATATATATATATATATATATATATATATATATATATATATATATATATATATATATATATATATAGTGTGTGTATGTGTGTGTGTATAATGTGTGCGTGCCTGCTGGGGCAATGACATCACAGGTGCTAGTAATTTCATTCACCTGACCCCGTGAAGACAGTGCCACCCGATATCACTACCGTGACCGGGTCTCGCAGCACTGCCGTCACAGGGTCATGTGAGTCCATTGTGAACTTACCTCACCTGACCCCCGATGTCGCTGGCAGGCTCCTGTCCTGGCCCGGTGTCCTGAGGCGGCACGTCATCATAGCTACAGCTGATCGCGTCCTCCGATCAGCTGTTCTGCAGTCTGCAGACACCAAGCTGTGTAATGCGGGCTTCAGAAACATGGCGCCGGAGATAAGCGCTATGCGCAGAGGCCCACTCCGGCGCCATGTTTCTGAAGATTAGCATTTTACATTCAGCCGGAGGGAGGGAGGAACAGGCAGCGCGGGGGGGCGGGGAACTCCTGCATAACCCGCCCGGACATCAGGAGAGAGGGAGGAACAGGCTGGTGGGGGGGCGGGGAACTCCTGCATAACACGCCCGGACATTAACACAGAGGTGCACACGTCAATCAAAAAGTGCACGAAATTTCAAACTTTATAAAGATGAATTTCGCTGCCTAAACCCCCGAGCTGCACCCCAATGGTATGTACACACTGTGCATGATAGTGCCAGTACTGCACTGGCTGCAGCTTATACACGAAAATCCTGATGATTGGTTCCCTTTAATTCAGCCATGGGCCCCTCCATCTGATCCGTCAAGAGTCACTCTCATCTCATCTGTTCATAAAACTCTTTAAAAACTTGTCTTCAAGAAGATATTTCTGATCACAGCAGAGAGGATTTTCTGCAGCAGCTTTAGGCTATGTGCCCACGGGAGATTAAATCTGCGGATTTATCTGCGGAAAATCCACGGATTTTCCAGATAAATCTGCAGGTTTCAGCATGTACAGACACTCCCCATGTTATCCTATGGGACATGGGGAGTGCTGTGTCCATGCTGAGGATACGTGCAGCTGCGGAATATGCTGCAGATGTCCCGCAGCCGCACGTAATTGCATGTCAATTCTTTCTGCGGAAATCCCGGCGCTCCACTATGGAGATAGGGCCAGGACTTCCGCAGGTAACCGCATGAATGTCCGCAGGTTTACCGCAGCTATTTTGCTGTACTACCGCAGCTAAAAATAGCTGCGGATTCTGGCGAGCAGCTGCGGGAAACCTTCAGCCGCACCTGCGGATATATCAGGTACAAACTCCCGTGGGCACATAGCCTTATTGTTAATAGCAGAGTATGTGGAGCGTCAGTGACAACTGCTGACCTAAAGTGCACACGTCACCCAGTGTCCCAATCCTGAGTCTTCATCCCTCCCAGCTCCTGCTCATTAGAACAAGGCGCAGAGTAGAGAGCAGGTGGAGAAGCTGTGCCAACCAGGAGATGGTATATTTAGGGATAGGTCCTCTTTAATATAGAGAGCGTATGATCATGTTGATTATTTTTTAAAGGATGTCTGTTAATAAGAATATATATTACACACCCTACCCAACCCCCTCAAAACTGCATATACAATCAGGCAAGAGCTTTTCTTTTATATCTTCTATGTGTTGCTGCATTCCTGAGTAATTAGCATTTCTTTGTCGCTCCATTGGGAGACCCAGACAATTGGGTGTATAGCTATTGCCTCTGGAGGCCACACAAAGTATTACACTTAAAAGTGTAAGGCCCCTCCCCTTCTGGCTATACACCCCCAGTGGGATCACTGGCTCACCAGTTTTGTGCTTTGTGCGAAGGAGGCAACACATCCACGCATAGCTCCACTTTTTAGTCAGCAGCAGCTGCTGACTATGTCGGATGGAAGAAAAGAGGACACATATAGTGTCCCCAGCATGCTCCCTTCTCACCCCACTGTATGTCGGAGGTGTTTGTAAGGTTGAGGTACCCATTGCGGGTACGGCGGCAGGAGCCCACATGCTGATTCCTTCCCCATCCCTTTTTACAGGGCTCTGGGTGAAGTGGGATTTACCGGTCTCCAGGCACTGAGACCGTGCTCCATCTACAGCCCCTGGAGAAGATGCTGGATGGAGCGGAGTACATCAGGGACATGGCCCTGCTTCCTCAAGGTACTCTGTGTCCCCGTGCATTTGGCGCTCACACCGCAGCATGCTGGGTGTTGTAGTGCGCCGGGGGACATCAGCGCTGCGGCGCCTGTGCCATGGCCTCATTCAGCTTTGCTGAAGCAGGCTCACTTATGGGAATTGGTCGCGCCGGCCGCTGGGACTGCGGCGCGGCTGGCACTTGTAGTGCGCCGGGGACTTCAGCGCGGCCTGCGCTTTTACGGCGGCCGCGCTGATAACTAGAGTCCCCGGCTTTTGCGGCCTGCTTCCGTTCGTTCCCGCCCCCAGACCTGCCAGTCAGGAGAGGGGCGGGACGCTGGCCACTTCCAGGAATCGGTCGCGCCGGCCGCTGGCAGCGGCGCGGCTGGCACTTGTGGTGCGCCGGGGACTTCAGCGCGGCCCGCGCTTTTACGGCGGCCGCGCTGATAACTAGAGTCCCCGGCTTTTGCGGCCTGCTTCCGTTCGTTCCCGCCCCCAGACCTGCCAGTCAGGAGAGGGGCGGGACGCTGGCCACTTCTATGAATCGGTCGCGCCGGCCGCTGGAACTGCGGCGCGGCTGGCACTTGTGGTGCGCCGGGGACTTCAGCGCGGCCCGCGCTTTTACGGCGGCCGCGCTGTTAACTCGAGTCCCCGGCTTCTGGGCCTAGTCTCCCTTCGTTACCGCCCACAGCCCTGACAGTCAGGGTAGGGGCGTGACGCTGCATAGAGCAGAGCTGAGAGCTGGAGTATGTTTTGCATACTCCACCCCTCTCACTGTGTGCACTGTGAATCCGGATTCCCGCACTTTCTCAGGCACGCCCACGGCTTCCTTCTCTACAAGGACACCGGCAGCCATTAGTGTCAGTTTCTGTACGATACAGAGACAAGTGTGGAAGACCCTGGCATTCTGATAGTCACACAATCGCTGTAACAGGCGTTAAGCAGCACCTGTGGTGCTAACCCCACTAGTGCAGAAGTGCACTTATAGATATGCTTGTACTATATACATTGCACTGTTTGGTCGCACGTTGTATATACCCTCCTGGATTATGCGGAGGAGTTATCAGCATATTCTCTGTGTAAAACAAAGGTGCAGAACCACATGTTTTTCTATACAGCTGGTACAGCATGTACGGCTATACGGCCGGCAGGTACATAGACTCCCATTGTATGCACTAATGGCCAGGGGATGAGGACGGTGTCTGCAGTATTTACTGACAGTTTTTCTGAGACTATGGCTATGATACTAGAAGCCTAGCAGTCCGGACATGTCTCTCACAATATGGGCACTGTTGAATCATTGATCCATGGCCCCCCTCAGTGTGAATAACTAACAGCTCCGGGAATGTCACACGCATCCCAGAGTCACGGCTCTGCACGGACGTCAGTCCCAGACAGCCTAAGTGGGCTCGCTATGAGCGGCCTCGGTTTCATCAGGGTCCTAATAGAAGGACTCGCTGTGTAATGAGGCGGAAGTGGCGGCTCAGGATTCTGATCCTGAGACCGCTCTCAATCTGGATACACCTGATTGTGACGCCATAGTAAATAATCTTATAGCGTCCATCTATAGAATGTGGGTTATTTCTCACAGCTCCTCCAGTGGAGGAGTCAGCTTCACGTATTTTTCTGGACCACTCTGCCTTCAGAGAGGCAGTCCAGGAACACCACGCTTATCCAGATATGCGCTTCTCCAAACGGCTTAGGATACACGTTATCCCTGTCCCCTGACTTGGTCAAGGACTGGACCCAATGTCCCGAGCGGCATCCTCCAATCTCCAGGCTTGTAGCTAGATCCATAGTTGCAGTGGGAGATGGAACTGCAAACTCAAAGATGCCACTGACAGACAGATGGATCTCTGGTCGAAAGCCATCTATGAGGCTGTCGGCGCACCGTTGGCTCCGGCATTCTCTCCCTTGGGGCACTCCAAGCTATTTCAGCTTGTCTTACACAGATTGACACGGTTACACGTACATCTGTGCCGCAGGTGGCATCCTTAACCTCTCAAATGTCTGCATTTGTTTCTTACGCGATTCAGGTTGTCCTGGACTCTGCGAACCGTGCGGCGGTAGCCTCCGCTACTCCGTGTTTTTAAGCAGAGCCTGGTCTGCTCGTTAAGTGAATGGAAGGCAGATTCTGCTTCCAAAAAAGGTTGCCTAACCAGTTGCCTTTTTCTGCTGACCGACTGTTTGGTGAGCGTTGGATGTAACCATTAAACAGTCCAGGGGTAAGGATTCATCCTTTCCTCAGCCCGGACACAACAAACCCCAACAGAGCAAGAGGCAGTCGGGGTTTTCGGCCTTTCGAGGCTCGGGCAGGTCCCATTTTTCCTCGTCCAATGTGGACTCAAAAGGATCAGAGGAGCTAAGATTCTTAGCGGGCTCAGTCTCGCCCAAAAAAGCGACAGTCTGAAAACCCGCTTCCAAGGCGGCTTCCTCATGACTTGCGGCCTCGGTCGGTAGCAGGCTCTCCCGCCTTGGCGATATTTAGCTGCCATAGGTCAATGACCATTGAGTGTGAGACATTCTGTCTCACGGGTACAGGATAGAGCTCACTTCTCGTCCTCCAACTCGATTCTTCAGAATTTCTCCACCTCCCGGCCGGGCCGCTGCTCTTCTGCAAACAGGGTGCACTCTATAGGCAGAAAGAGTGATGACCCCCGTTCCTCTTCAGGAACAAGGTCACGGTTTTTACCCCAAATTCTTTGCGGTACCTATAACAACGGGCCGTTCCGTCCCGTTCTGGATCTAAAAATGCTCAGCAAGCTCGTGGACACCAGGCGGTTCCGGATGGAATCCCTCCGCCATGTCATCGCCTCAAGGTCCCAAGGATATTTCCTAGCATCATTAGGCATCAAGGATGCTTATCCACACGTGCCGATTGATCCAGAGCACTAGCGTTTCTACGCTTCGTTATAGGAGACGAACACCCTCTGTTCGTAGCTCTACCTTCCGGCTAGCGACAGTCCAACTGGTCTTCGCCAAGGTCAGGGCAGCAGTAGTCACAGTCCTGCACTCTCAGGGTCACTCTGTGGTCCCGTATTTAGACGATCTACTTGGCAAGGCACTCTCTTAGGAAACATGCCAACACTGCCCGAACGTTGCGCTGGAGACTCTCTAGAGTTTTGGGTGGATCATCAACTTTTTAAAGTCAGATCCGACCCCGACCCTATCGATAACATATCTAGGCATAGAGTTTCTTACTCTCTCAGCGATAGTGAAGCTGCCGCTAGACAAACAGCATTCACTACGGGCTGCAAGCTCTTCTTTAAGAACCAGTCGCACACATTGAGACGCCTCATGCACTTCCTACGTAAGATGGTACCAATGGAGGCAGTTCCTTTCGCGCAGTTTTACTGCGTCCACTACAATGGGACATTCTCCGCCAATGGGACGAGGAGTCGACGTCCCTCAACAGAGTCGTCGTTCTTTCTCAGGCGGCCAAGGAATCTCTACGGTGGTGGCTTCTTCTCACCTCTTGGTCAAAAAGAAGGTCCTTCCTATCCCCGTCCTGGGCGATAGTTACGACAGACGCGAGTCTATCAGGGTGGGGAGCAGTTTTTCTCCACTACAGCGCTCAGGGTACGTGGACTCAGCAAGAGTCCACTCTTCAGATCAATGTTCTTGAACACAGAGCAGTGTATCTTGCCCTACAATCCTTCCAACAGCGGCTGGAAAGCAAGCATATCCGACTTCAGTCGGACAGCTCCACAGCGGTGGCATACATCAACCACCAAGGAAGAACGCGCAACCGGCAAGCCTTCCAGGAAGTCCGGCAGGTTCTGATGTGGGTGGAAGACACGGCATCCACCATATCCACAATTCACATCCCAAGTGTGGAAACTAGGAAGCTGACTTCCTAAGTCGCTGAGGTGTGGCCGAAAGAGTATGGTCTCCTCACCCGGACGGGTTTCAGGAGATCTGGCGCCGCTGACAGAGGCCGGACGTCGATCTAATGGCGTCACGGCACAACAACAATGTGCCAGCTTCATGGCACGGTTTCACAATCATCGAGCTCTGGCGGCAAACGCCTTAGTTCAGCATTGGTCGCAGTTCCAGCTACCTTAGGTGCCACCTCTGGCATTGTTGCCCAGAGTACTGCGCTAGATCAAGACCGACTGCGGCCGCGCCATCCTCGTCGCTACAAATTGGCCGAGGATGTTGTGGTACTCGGTTCTGTGGTGCCTCACGGTAGGCTAACCGGGGGCACTACCAGACCAATCAGACTGGCTGTCTCAAGGGCCATTCTTCCATTTGAATTCTACGGCCCTCAACCGGATGGTGTGGCATTGAGTCCTGGAACCTAGTGTCGTCAGGATTACCTCAGGACGTGGTTGCCACCATGAGACAGGCTAGCATACAACGTCCGCCAAGATTGACCACAGGACGTGGAAGATGTTCTTATCTCGGTGCTCGGCGCAGGGTGTTTCTCCCTGGCCGGTTGCATCGTCTATGTTTCCTTCCTTCCTGCAATCTAGGTAGGAAAATGGGTTGTCGCTCAGTTCCCTTTAGGGACAAGTCTCAGCGCTATCTGTATTTTTTCAGAAACGACGACTTCCTCAGGTACGCACGTTCCTACGGGGAGTTTGTCTTCTCAGCACTCCGTACAAGCGGCCGTTAGAGCCCTGAGATCTGAACAAGGTTCTAATTGCTCTCCAGATGCCGCCTTTCGAGCCTTGGAGGGATGTCTCCCTTCCCGTTTTTCACGGGAAGTGGCCTTCTAGTAACGGTCTCGTCTCTTAGGAGAGTTTCCGAGCTAGCAACGCTCTCATACAAACTCCCTTCCTGGTCCTTCACCAGGACAGGGTAGTTCTGCGTCCGGTTCCGGAATTTCTCCCTAAGGTGGTATCCCATTTTCATATCAATCAGGATATCACCTCACCTTCTTTGTGTCCTCGTCCAGTCCATCAATTTCAGAAAGATTTGCATCTGTTGGTTCTGGTGAGAGCACTCAGGTTCTACTTCCCGCATGGCGCTCCTGCGCCACCCGGATGCACTCTTTGTCCTTGTCGCTGGTCGGCGTAAACAGTCGCAAGCTTCCAGATCCACCCTTGCTCGGGGGCTCGAGGAACCAATTCTTGAAACCTACAGTTCTACTGGGCTTCTGGTTCTCTCAAGGCCGAAGGCCCATTCTACCAGAGCCGTGGGTGCATCCTGGGCATTACGGCACCAGGCTACGGCTCAGCAGGTGTGTCAGGCACCCACCTGGTCGAGTCTACTTACTTTTACCAAGCATTATCAGATGCATACCTACGCTTCGGCAGACGCCAGCCTAGGTAGATAAGTCATTCAGGCGGCGGTTGGCCACCTGTAGGAGAGGGCCGTTTGACGGCCCTATCATGAGGTATTCTTTTACCCACCCAGGGATTGCTTTTGGACATCCCAATTGTCTGGGTCTCCCAATGGAGCGACAAAGAAGAAGGGAATTTTGTTTACTTACCGTAAATTCCTTTTCTTCTAGCTCCAATTGGGAGACCCAGCACCCGCCCTGTTTTCTCGGGGTTTTTCTGTTTTTTCGGGTACACATGTTGTTCATGTGGTATGGTTCAGTTCTCCGATGTTTCCTCGGATTGAATTGGTCTTTAAACCAGTTATTGGCTTTCCTCCTTCTTGCTTTGGCACTAAAACTGGTGAGCCAGTGATCCCACTGGGGGTGTATAGCCAGAAGGGGAGGGGCCTTACACTTTTAAGTGTAATACTTTGTGTGGCCTCCAGAGGCAATAGCTATACACCCAATTGTCTGGGTCTCCCAATTGGAGCTAGAAGAAAAGGAATTTACGGTAAGTAAACAAAATTCCCTTCTTTATGCTCTGGCCGTGATTTGCGCCAATGTCTCCCTTTGTATAATGCTTCCTTTTTGTTTCGTCCAACCATCATCACAGACTGTATTGTGTTTCAGTCCCAACATCTCTATTCATGGAGGGGCCAGAATGGTCCACCAGTGACCTCTATTGGATGACCTTGCACACAGCACTCAGCGTACATTAGTTTTACTTGTAGTGTTTAGTGTCATGCCTTGTAGACTGCTGATGGACAGGTCTGGTCATACGGCCCTCCATCACCGGCCATGCTAGAGAACACCGTACAGTCAGTGATGACGATTGGCCTGAATAAGGTTGACTGCTCTATATAAATCAAGAGATCATACAATCACGTTGTCTGATGTTTCCTGCCCATTGAGACCTGGTAGAGATGGCCATATTACAAGGTCTACGTATGGACCTCAAAGCCCGGACTGACTGCAGATCCCATAGGCCTATCCTATATGCCTTGGAGTCTATAAGTTTGGGTCAGTCCTAATTACAGCGGTCTGAACCCGGCCTGATGGAAATAAAGGTCACCCCCTTTTGGAAGATGAAGTTTGAGCCGCACCTTTTTACAGATTGGTATTGATTCCTGGTACATTTTTTCTCTTACGATGGTTTATTATCTACTTTGCAGGAAGGAGATGATCCGGCAGATGATGACTCACATCTTTCGCTGCATAGAACCAGAACTCAACAACCTCATCGCTTTGGGAGACAAGATTGACAGCTTTAACTCCCTGTATATGCTGGTGAAGATGAGCCACCACGTGTGGACGGCAGAAAACGTGGACTCTGCCTCCTTCCTTAGTACTACACTCGGCAACGTCCTGGTTACAGTGAAAAGGAATTTTGATAAGTGCATAGTAAGTGTGGAGAGCAGCGCCATATGTCAGATCACACGAACTCACTAACTTACAGACTGATTAATGAACATTCAGCTGAGGGACGTCCGAGAATTGCCAGATCTAGCACCAGGCTAGAGAATACAGTGAAATTATTTACTGGGGTCTAATATTTTGGTTAGTTTTTTTTATGGCTGAAAGTTTTTATTGCTTGGTTTAACCACTTCCCACCTTGTCCAATAATTATTATTTTACGCATAAAGGCAAGCAAATGGGTCACTAATGCAGCTTTGTGCACATTATTATTATTATTTATTATAGCGCCATCAATTCCATGGCGCTTTACATGTGAAAGGGGTATACATAATAGGGACAAGTACAATAATCATAAACAATACAAGGCACAGACTGGTACAGGAGGCTAGAGGTCCCTGCCCATGAGGGCTCACAGTCTACAAGGGATAGGTGAGGATACAGTAGGTTAGGGTAGAGCTGATTGTGCGGCGCTATATCAGACTGAGGGTTACGGCAGGTTGTAGGCTTGTCGGAAGAGGTGGGTCTTCAGGTTCCTTTTGAAGCTTGTCAAGGTAGGTGAGAGTCTGATGTGTTGAGGCAGAGCATTCCAGAGTATGGAGGAGGCACAGGAGAAATCTTGGATGCAATGTTGGGAAGAGGGGATAAGAGGGGAGTAGAGAAGGAAATCTTTTGAGGATCGAAGGTTACGTGCAGGTAGGTACCGGGAGACTAGGTCAGAGATGTAGGGAGGAGACAGGTTGTGGATGGCTTTGTAGGTCATGGTTATGTCGCGGGCGGGGAGGAGGGTGTCAGCACACCGCGCTCACCCCTTCTGCTCGGGTCCGGCAGCTGCTCCTGGCGGCTCGAGCTGTGGGCCAGATCCCGGGGTGTCCCGAGCGACACTCCTCGCCCGTGAGTGAAAGGGGGGTGTTTGTTGGGTGTGGGGATTGTTATAGTTCGTGACGCCACCCACGGTCGTGGTGATTGCACCACCGCTGCTCAGTATGGGGGTCCCGGGGATGGTGATGCGGAGCAGCCAGGTGTTGTGTTGCCCCTCCGTGGGTAGGGGCCGGTGATCCCGGGGCCCAGTGAAGAGATGTGAAGTGCAGGGCCCGGTGGGCGCAGGGACGCGGGGGCAGCGCTGCGCCCTGCGGCACCGTGGTACTCACTCAGCCTGAGACACGGACACAGTTTGTACGGTAAACCAACGGCTGGTAGGACGGTCCCACAGACGGCTGCACCTGCACTCCCGGTAGGTGACGGTGACGTCTCTCTTCCTTGCACCTGTGTTGTCTGATGGTAGCGGTGGATTCCCTCCGGTCACCCGCTCCCCGACTGCAATCTGGGCCGGAGGAGCTCTACACTTTGCCCGCAGGCGCTGGCCCTGGGGAAACTGGTGCCCTGGCGGTGGCGGTGTCTCCCCGGTCGGGCTGTTGCCGTCAATCGGGACTTGGCTGTTGGGGGATCCACGTCCCCTTCACTGACGGATCCGGCAAATCTGGCGACTCCTAGCCTTGCCGGGGTCCGAGAGGCCCCTGCCCTGGTGCTGACTGTCCTTCGGAACACTGCTCCAGACCACCGGGCACACAGCCAACGGGGTCCTTCCAGGAACTTCCAAACGGTCCCCCTCCGGACAGTCACCGCCGCCGCTGACCCCGCTGTTCTGGCCCTCCACAAAGCTGGGCTCTCAGGCTTTCTTTCCTTCTGTACTTTACTTGCTTTTCTCCTTTACACTTCTCTACTTTCACCACTTTCACTTAGCTGTTTACTTCTCACTTCAGCTCCTCACACTTGCCCTGCCTGGGCTACTCTGCCTTTACTCAAGCTCGTCCCTGAGCTGACTGCCTGGTTACTTCCTGCCTCCAGAGCTGTGAGCTCCTTGGTGGGCGGAGCCAACCGCTTGGCCCACCCCCTGGTGTGCATCAACAGACTCCTGGAGGAAGGCAACAAGGATTTCTGGTTAGCAGATGTGCCTACCTGGAGTGTGGGGTGTGGTGGTGTTGTGACCTGTGTCCCCTGGCTTGCCCAGGGCGACACAGTTAGGGTTTTGAACTGGAGTCGTTGGGCAATGGGAAGCCAGTGAAGGGATTGGCATAAAGGAGAGGTCGAGGAGTAGCGGAGGGACAGGTGGATTAGCCGGGCAGCATAGTTTAGAATAGATGGTAGGGGTGCGAGACTGTTAGAAGGGAGGCCACAGAGCAGGAGGTTGTAATAATCCAGGCGGGAGATAATAAGGGCATGTACTAGGGTCTAGAGGTGAAGAGGGCTTTGATGTGTGGCTTGAAAGAGAGATCAGAGTCTAGGATTACTCCCAGGCAGCGAGCATGTGGCACTGGGGGAAGTGAACAGCCATTGACGTTGATGGATATGTCAGGTAGGGGAGTTGAGTGATGAGGAGGAAAGACAATGAATTTGGTTTTGTCCATGTTCAATTTTAAGCAGAGAAAAAGGATGAAATAGCAGACAGACATTGTGGGCTTCTGGTGAGTAGGGAGGTGATGTCAGGTCCAGAGTGGTAGATCTGCGTATCATCAGCGTAGAGATGATACTGAAAGCCGTGGGACTCTATGAGCTGTCCCAAGCCGAAGGTGTAAATGGAAAATAGCAGGGGTCCAAGAACTGAACCTTGGGGGACACCGACAGATAGAGGGTTAGATGAGGAAGTGGTGGGAGACGCGGAAAGTTCGGTTGGTTAAGTATGAGGAGATCCAAGATAGTGCCAAGTCTGTGATGCCCAGAGACGAGAGAATTTGTAGTAGAAGGGAGTGATCTACTATGTCAAAGGCAGAGGACAGGTTCAGGAGGAGGAGGACAGAGTAGTGTCGTTTGGATTTTGCGATTAGTAGGTCGTTAGTGACTTTGGTTAGGGCAGTTTCAGTAGAATGATGGGATCGGAAGCCAGATTGTAACCGATCAAACAGGGAGCAGGAAGAGAGGTATGAGGATAGTTCAAGATGGACATGCTGTTCCAGTAGTTTTGAGGCATAAGGGTATATCATAATATATCATAAGTGATATGGGGCGATAGTTTGACACAGAGGAAGGGTCAAGGGAGGGCTTTTTGAGGATGGGTGTGATGGAGGCATATTTAAAGCATAAAGGGAATACACCAGTTGTTAGTGATAGGTTGAATAGATGGGTTAGGGTCGGGAGGAAGACTGTGGTGAGATTGGGGATAAGGTGAGATGGGAGTGGATCAAGCAGACAGGTGGTGAGATGTGGTCTTGAGCGTAGAGTGGAAAGATGATCTTCTGTCATGGTGGAGAAGCTGGATTTTAAGGAAGAAGGCTGAGTAGTTGTAAGGAGTGGCTGTGGTGATTGTGGGCCAAAGCTTGCTCTGATGTTGTCAATCTTCTGCTTGAAGAAAGAGGCAAAGTCTTCAGCTGAGATGAGAGGAGAGGGAGGTGGTGCCGGGGGAGAGAGTTGAAAGTGTTGAATAGCTGTTTAGGGTTGTGGGATAGAGAGGATATGAGGGATGAGTGAAATAGTGGAAGTGCTTGTGCTATTTTGGTTTTTACAACTTTCGCTTCTGCTCTTTAGTTTTATTTTCCTTCCCTAATTCCAAAATATAATTATTATTTTCCGCATCAATATAGCCATTTGAGGGCTTGTTTTTTTGCAGGATGTGTTGGAGTATTTAATGAAATCATTCATGTTACCATACAGTTTACTTAAAAACGGATAAGAATTGCAAAGGGTTGAAGTGGTAATAAAAAGGATTTCCGCCATTTGTTTTTTTTTTTTGTTTTTTTTTTTAACAGCGTTCATTGTTTGGCTTAAGTGACCTGGCAACAGTTTTCTGATTTCATTTTATTGGTTTAAAAAAAAAAAAAAAATATATACATAGACATTTCTTGTAAAAAAGATATGGAGCTGTGGGATGGCTTGATTTTTGCATGCAGAGCTGACTTTTTTTTTTTTTCTATACCATTTTGGGGTACGAAAGGTTATATGGCAATGGATTAAAGTGAATCTGTCAGATGCAATATGCACTCAGTACCGCGAGCAGTTCTGGGTGTATATTGCTAATTCCTACCTAACTGTCTCTGTATACACTCGCATAGATAAAGAGATCTTTAGAAAAAGTATTTCTAAAGATCCCTCATTATATGCTAATGAGGTCAGGGACTAGTCACAAGGGCGTTAATTCCCTGGCTAGTCGGCCACCTTAGCATGTTAGAAAGCCCCTGTGTGCAGTGTCAGAGGCAGGGTCAGGCTCACCTCTGCTGCCACCGCTTGTTTTTTGCTCAGTGCGCACGATCAGAACATCCACGAACTTCTGGTCATTTGCACTATACCAGTTTGAAGCCGGGATGCGTACACCCGGCTTCAATAGTACGCATTACTGAAAGTCCGGGACTTCTGATTATGCGCACTGAGCCGAAATCCAGCATCGGGGCAGTGGCAGCAGAAAGCGGTGAGATCGACCATACCTTTGATGCTGCTGCATATTCATTAGCATGTTAGCACACCCACAGGGGCGTGCTTACATGCTAAGGGGGCCGACTAGCCAAGGGAAGTGACGCCCTTGTAACTAGTTCCTGACCTCATTAACATATTATAAATAATCTTTAAAAATACTTTTTCTAAAGATCTCTTTATCTATGCTAGTGTATACAGGGAGGGTTAGGCAAGGATTAGCAATATACATCCAGAACTGCTCGTGGTACTGAGTGCATATTGCACCTGACAGGTTCCCTTTATTACCAGTTATGAAGTTTTTCATTTTCTTTTCTTCTTTATGGTAGTTACCATTAAAAGTTACAGCCTGTTGTCTGTGAGATATCGTTTCCATATTTACAAGTATGTATTAGTCTTGGTGTATGTATATAAGCAATCTAATTCCGTTGCAAACGAAGCATTGAATGCTGTGTATTCTGCTCATTATATTAGATGACTACTGGAGATGAACTCCAGGTTTTAGCTGCCTTGCACTTGGCAATAGTCATAGATGGTGGAGGAAACGCGACCCCATCCCATGTTGCATTTAGTTTTGTCATGCGATGATCTAATGACACTTCCCTCCTTGTTTAGACCAACCAGATCAAACAGATGGAAGATGTCAAAATATCAAAAAAGAGCAAAGTTGGCATCCTTCCATTTGTGTCGGGGTTTGAAGAGTTTGCAGAACTGGCAGAGTCCATCTTTCGATCAGCTGAAAGAAGAGGAGACTTGGATAAAGCTTACACAAAACTGATTAGAGCGGTTTTCATAAATGGTAAATTTGACAAAAAAAGAGTCCTAAAGTCCTAAATGTGAGATGTGTGGCCCATATCAAGCAGATACTAGATCGCTTTCTCCATGGTTTTGCTGGTCAAAAACATAGTCTTTCAGAATGTCAAAAGGCAAACAATAGACGCATAGTAAGACTAAAATGTAGTAGATTAATGGGTTATATTGCCATTAATTACCATAGTTTTTACTATAGGATGAACATTTTAGTAAGAAAAAAAAGCTTGCTACAAAAAATCTGGCAGTTTGCTTTGATGACGCAGTGTTGTTCCTGATCAGTGAGAGAAGTATGCAGCAGCCCAGTTCTGTGTCCTACTGCCAGACACTGATCAGTCTGATCCTTGAAGGTCCTGATTAGCTAAAGGACCTTTCAGGTTATGTGACCTATGATGCTAGAAGGAATTCCTATGATTCCTAGAAGGAATTTTTAAAATGTGGTAGTGTATACAGTGTGGAGCAGAGGTGTATGAGTATTTGTAGCAGAGGGGTGTTGGTAGTGTGAATGTTAGCAGAGGTGCGCAAGTAGGTCTGTCTGGGTGTAGCAGAGGAGTGTGAGTAGGTTTGGGTGTAGCAGAGGTGCGCAAGTAGGTCTGGGTGTATCAGAGGGGTGTGGGTGTTAGCTGAGGTGTGCAAGCAAGTGTGGGTGTAACAGAGGTGTGCAAATGGATGTTGGTTTAACAGGGGTGCGCAAGTAGGTGTGGGTGTAGCAGAGGTGCACGAGTAGGTTTAGCAGAGGTGCCACAGTAGGTGTGGTTGTAGCACAGGTGCTCCAGTAGGTGTTTTTGTAGCAGAGGTGCTCATGTAGGTGTGAGTGTAGCAGAGATGCTTATATAGGTATGGGTGTAGCAAAGGTCCACGATTAGGTGTGGGTGTAACAGATGCTCATATAGGTGTGGGTGTAGCAGAGGTGCACGTGTAGGTATGGGTGTAGCAGAGGTGCACGTGTAGGTGGGGGTGTAGCAGAGGTGCTCATATAGGAGTGTGTGTAGCAGAGGTGCACGTGTAGGTGTAGCAGAGGTGCACGTGTAGGTGTAGCAGTGATTCTCATATAGGTGTGGGTGTAGCAGAGGTGAGCGAGCAGATAATGGGTGTGCGCCACAGAGTGTACATAATGTGCGTTCTGTAAAGCTGTTTGTATATATTGCACTTGCTGCAGAGAAACACTGACATAGATCTATTACCTACAGATTTTAACCTTGTGCATTAAAATTAGAGATATTGACTTGTTCTCCAGTTCTTTATACTGCCAGGGTAGATTTAATTAGTAGGAAATGATTTTCCTATTTTCCGCTGTCTAAAGTTGGGGTTATGTGTTATGGTAACATGAGTCCTATAGTGTGAAATATATAGTAATTGTATCCTCAAAGACTGTTACATACCTCCATCAAATAGCTGAAAATAAAATATCTTCTCATTTCTCTTTTCTTCCAGTTGAAAAAGTGGCAAATGAAAGCCAGAAGACTCCTAGAGATGTTGTGTTGATGGAAAACTTTCACCACATCTTTGCTACTCTTTCTCGATTAAAGATCTCCTGTTTGGAAATGGAAAAAAGAGAGGCCAAGCAGAAATATAACGACCATCTGCAGTCCTATGTCATATACTCCCTGGGGCATCCTCTGGAGAAATTAAATGTAATGTTTTCTCTAAGGGTCATTTCCTAATGCATGGTTGGAGGGGGATATGATATTGCACTAGATCGGATGACGGTCTGCTGTGTGAGAAATGCTAGAAGTAGAGGGCTTTTAAGTGATCATCTTAATTCTGCAGGAGCGCACCGCTTCCCTGCCTCTGGCTTTGCTGCTTGCCGGGCGCAGTGTGCTCCTGATTGATTGACAGTTTGGACCAACATCATTATTCTTCTGATGGCCCAAAACTGAGTTTTTCGATGCTGCTCATAGACGTAGCTTTACATTTGCAGAATTGAAAGAGGACAGAGGCACTGAAGCACTTATAGAAAAAAGCTCTGCGCTCTTTTGGAGACGGCCATTGCTGATGGTGGCCGGGAACCTTGGCAATGAGCAAAATAAATATGATATTATCTCTCCCTGCATTTTTGAGAACAGAGAACATTTTTAATAAAAAGTAAGTTGCACAGTCATTTGCTAGTTTAAGGCCCATGTGCGGGAGGCTGCAGAGCGGCGGACCGAGTCACCCGAGCTGAAGAATCTTCCCATTGCAATAATGTGTTTGTACAGATTGTGACAAAGAACGCATTGCATGTCTTCATATGAAATCAGAAACCTACTGAGGTACAATAACTAAAGATCCACAAGGGAAGGAAAAGCTGCAGATGTAACTGTGTGTCTGCATGAAGACAATCTGCAGGGACAGGAAATTATGGTCATGGACATGTAATTGTGGTTTTACCAAATCTTATTCACATATTGTGGATTTCTCTGCACAGTAATTGACCTGCGGTGTGGATTTTAAAAAAACGACAGCATGTCAATTTCACATGCAGATTTCATCCCTTTAACTAAGGACTCATATAGTTGTCTGTAAACATTGGTCTGATCTCGGACCACATTGCTAAAACTGTCCGCGCCTCTCCCAACCCGCGCGTGACAGCTTAATTATTTGTATGAGACAGCGATGCTTGGGTCAGGAGAGGCACAGCCGGTCCATACAGTGCACGGATGTCTGCATGAGACCAAAGTGAGAGGGGAAATTGGTGCAAATCTTGTGGTTCATGTGTGAAGTTGCGGTATAAGGCCACGTGCACACTTTCAGTATTCGGCCAGTATTTTGCATCGGTATTTGTAGCCAAAACCAGGAGTTGGTAAATAATGCAGCAGCGGTGCCCATGTTACTATTATACTTTTCCTCTGATTGTTCCACTCCTGGTTTTGGCTACAAATACTGATGTCAAATGTTGACCGAATACTGAACGTGTGCGTGTCTCCTCAAATCGCTCTACTCATCGATCCTACCTAATTCCCTATACAATACATGCCCTATAGAGATTCCACTTGGTTTTTTTCTTTTTGCAGTGAAGATACAAAAAAATCTGCCTGTTTTTTTTCCATTATTCGGTACTATGCTTTATATACCCATGATGCATATTGTGGAGTTAAACTCATATTTACTTTATTTACTTTGCTACTGTAAAGATTTTCTTTGAAGGGGTGAAAGCTCGCGTGGCCCAGGGAATCGGCTATGATGAAGTCAGCTACCAACTGGCATTCAGCAAGCAAGAACTACGGAAAGTCATAAAGGACTATCCGGGGAAAGAAGTGAAGAAGGGACTAGATAACCTCTACAAAAAGATGGATAAGCACCTATGTGAGGAGGAGAACCTGTTGCAGGTGAGAGCATAAAACCTCAGGAACAGAAGCACTAAATCTAGAACTGAATTATTGATCCTGGGAGGGAGCAGAGGCTGCTCAGGCCTCCACAACAAAAAGGTGGTGCCATACAATAGATGGACTCGACTGTGCTCCCTCTGCATCCTGGAAACTCTGCTATTTAATAAAGCCGTGACTGGATAGGTGACAAATAACTAATCGCTGAGGGACCCTTAGTGATTATATGTTAGGTGATAAATTATTTTTGTGGGAACACACACACACACACACACACACACACACACACACACACTCACACTCACACTCACTCACTCACTCACACTCTCTGGGCCATAAGTAGACACTTATGGCAGCCATCTGCAAAGCTGTCATTTTGAATTCATCTTTACTCTTTTTTCTTCTTTTTTTTATGAGAGTGTATCCATACTTATGGCCCACCTTGTATGTGTGTATATATAGTATAAATATATTATTATTATTTATTTATAGAGCACCATTGATTCCATGGTGCTGTACACGAGAAGGGGTTACATACAGAATACATATACAAGTTACAGTAGACAGACTAGTACAGAGGGAAGAGGGCCCTGTCCTTGCGGGCTTACATTCTATAGGATTTTGGGGAGGAGACAGTAGGTGGGGTGTGGGTGGGGTGCCAGCTCCGCACGGTGGTGGGGCGGCAGATATATATAGATGTGTAAGTTTGTAAAATGTCATGGACTTATTATCTAGCAATGTTTCTAGGATGCTCTAGATCATATTTTTTTGGTGGGAAAATCCCTTAAAAGTACTCAAAGGTCAAAATTGATAAACCTTGTGATTCAGAGTGATCAAGAATGTGAGTATCCTTGTGTCATACACCCTCTACTTAGAGATACCATATTATATACATTTTGCCAACACTGCCCCTGTATTGTGCTGTGATGCCTTTAGGTGGTAAATATGTTGCCAGACACAAGCACAAACCTGGCAAAATCTGTTCCCCACTTCCGTAGAAATCGGTGATAAACTTCTGGTCTGCTTGACGTTCCTGATCACTGTTGTTGTGCACGCCAGTTCTCTTATCCACATATCGGTATATTGTAATCAGTGACTTCTATCTGAATTTTTTAGTGTAATAATTTTAGTGTTTCTACCTGTATGTGACATTGCTGTGACCTCACCGATGTAATGTGACGCCTGTTCTGTTCCCAGGTGGTCTGGCACACCATGCAGGATGAATTCATCCGCCAGTATAAGCACTTTGAAGGTTTGATCGAGAAATGTTACACCGGAGCCGGAATCACCATGGAGTTCACCATCCAAGACATCCTGGAGTATTTCTCTAGCATTGCACAATCTCATTAGCAAAGCTGGATGCATAGAAAGGAATATTCTAAGAAAAACTCATTCACCTACAGAACCTAAACCTAACCTACCGTTTTTGCTGGAGTTTACTTTTAAAGGATATAAAAGCACTTTACGTGTCACATGAAAGGAAAGAGAATGGATGAAATAAGCTGAGAAAAGACGTCTTCTTTGTAACCTGAGCACTTCATGTCCATAACAGGGCTACAATTGTGGGAATGTTTCCACCATGAACAAACCACATTTCACTTTATCTGCCCACAACTCAGATATGATCCAATATTAAACAGTACACAGCAAATAAACTCCTGTCATCATCTTCTGTCAATTGACAGCTTTTGTATATTCTCGAGAAAGTGTCTGTAACTATCGGTAAGATATTAGTGGCAGTACTGTTCTGTTTTCAGGTTCTGTAATTGTGCCTACCTTGGTATAGTTCCAATTGTCAAAGCAGCATTTCTTCATCGGGAGCTGTAATGTTGGCCATACTGATGTTCACAGAGCTTTTCTGCAGTTAAGGGAGATGTCTGCATTGGAAAATCCCATTTTGATTTTCGGTGGCATGTGCAGCGTGGTTCTCTGGTACGTGGCTGAGATCCCCGTGGCAAACTGCCTAGAATTTTTTATGATTTCACAGTAAGTCTGGGTAAAGCACATAAAAATAATGTGCTCACTTGTACTTGCCCAGTATAGCTGAAGCACACAATCTTCATGTTATTCTTAAATGCTTATCAGCTACACTACACACTAGTGTCTCTTTTAAACGCCACTTGTAAACAAAGCCTATGGGTCTCCCCATAATAAAATGATGAAATGGTTCCCCAAGCAAATGTATTACGCAGCAACATGGCTGCTGCAAATGTTCAATGACCTGACAGCGCCACCACAGGGAACATGAAGCATTACACTCTGTATAATGCAGACATGTCAGAACCTCTCTTTTTAGAGGGGAGGTTTTGCCCAGTCTGGGTTCACTGCACTCAGATCAGAAAACCCATCTCGACTTCTGGCTGTCCTGACCTTAGCTAAGGCCCCTTTCACACATCTTTTTTTTGCCATCAGTCACAATCCGTTATGTAAGTGATGCAATGGATCCGTCACAGGTTGTGGTAAAACTGATGAGAGAGCGAGTTAAAAAACGGATCCGTCGCTGGATTCCGTCATTTGACGGATCCTGCACCCATAGTGTTCCATTACACTAAACGACGGACGGCGACAGATCAGTTTTTTCAACGCACACAAAAAAATGTTACATCCTAGCCTTCGTCCAATGGACACACATTTTTTGACATGATGCCATCCATCGCAATCCGTCGGTAATACAAGTCAATGAGAAAAAATGTTGGTTTTTTTTGGAACATTCAACAGATTGTGACTGATGGCAAAAAAACGATGTGTGAAAGGGGCCTAATTGCCACATATCTGCCTATGAGGCAGTTGGCTCAGGTCAGGAGAGCAGGCAGTCTTCTTTCTGATTCGAGCACCAGCTTTATAGAGTATAGATCCAATCTTAAACTTTAATACAGCAAAAAAGAGTTACTTCCATCCAAGGGCGTAACTATATTAAGTGCACCCCGGCTCTGGAGACTAGGAGGGGATAAATAGGTCCCTGTGACCCATATAAAAAGTCTATTCCCATTAAAGGACTGAGATAGTTCAGAGCCCTGTAGAAGATTTTTCACTGAGACCCAGAAGCTCCACATTACGCCACTGTTTCCAGCTAATGAGAAAAATGATGATTGTGCGCGTGTACAGTATGATCACTTTTCTGTATTATTGGAGACACACTCCTTTCCTAATATGGGATTTAAAATGGGTATTTCTATATCAGACAATCCAGAATATACCCTGAAGTATAGAGCTTTTTCCAACCTGACAGCAGATGATGGCTTGGACTTATTTCTGCTCTCTCGCCTCTACTCTCAGTTACATTGGTAGACCTTTGCGCAACAGATTTTTTACGTTTTCCCCAGTTATTGTAAAGTCATTTACACTGCCAAGGACCCCTGCCTTGGTATGTAAGGAGGGAGATATGGATTTTTTTTATTATTATTATTAATATAAATGTTCTTAAACACTGGTTAATATTATCGCTGTTTTGTTTGATTTTGGGGGGGGGAGCAAAAATTAAAACATTTGGTTAAAAAGTGTTTTTTGCTTCTTTTTCTTTCCCGTCTGTTTGGTTTTTTTTGCTGTTTTTTTTTTTTTAATTAATCTGCTGCTTTTTGTTCCAGAAATTTTAGTGTGTGTGTGTGTGTGTGTGTGTGTGTGTATGTAATATATGCAGTCATATGAAAAAGTTTGGGCACCCCTATTAATGTTAACCTTTTTTCTTTATAACAATTTGGGGTTTTGCAACAACTATTTCAGTTTTTCATATATCTAATAACTGATGGACTCAGTAATATTTCTGGATTGAAATGAGGTTTATTGTACTAACAGAAAATGCGCAATCCGCATTTAAACAAAATTTGACCAGTGCAAAAGTATGGGCACCTCAACATAAAAGTGGCATTTATATTTTGTAGATCCTCCTTTTGCAAAAATAACAGCCTCTAGTCGCTTCCTGTAGCTTTTAATGAGTTCCTGGATACTGGATGAAGGTATAATTGACCATTCCTGTTTACAAAACAATTCCAGTTCAGTTAAGTTTGATGGTCACCGAGCATGGACAGCACGCTTCAAATCATCCCACAGATGTTCAATGATATTCAGGTCTGGGGACTGGGATGGCCATTCCAGAACATTGTAATTGTTCCTCTGCATGAATGCCTGAGTAGATTTGGAGCGGTGTTTTGGATCATTGTCTTGCTGAAATGTCCATCCCCTGCGTAACTTCAACTTCGTCACTGATTCTTGCACATTGTCATGAATCTGCTGATACTGAGTTGAATCCATGCGACCCTCAACTTTAACAAGATTCCCGGTGCCGGCATTGGCCACACAGCCCCAAAGCATGATGGAACCTCCACCAAATTTTACTGTGGGTAGCAAGTGCTTTTCTTGGAATGCCGTGTTTTTTTGCCTCCATGCATAACTCCTTTTTGTATGACCAAACAACTCAATCTTTGTTTCATCAGTCCACAGGACCTTCTTCCAAAATGTAACTGGCTTGTCCAAATGTGCTTTTGCATACCTCAGGCGACTCTGTTTGTGGCGTGCTTGCAGAAACGGCTTCTTTCGCATCACTCTCCCATACAGCTTCTCCTTGTGCAACGTGCGCTGTATTGTTGACCGATGCACATTGACACCATCTGCAGCAAGATGAAGCTGCAGGTCTTTGGAGGTGGTCTGTGGATTGTCCTTGACTGTTCTCACCATTCTTCTCTGCCTTTCTGATATTTTTCTTGGCCTGCCACTTCTGGGCTTAACAAGAACTGTACCTGTGTTCTTCCATTTCCTTACTATGTTCCTCACAGTGGAAACTGACAGTTTAAATCTCTGAGACAACTTTTTGTATCCTTCCCCTGAACAACTATGTTGAATAATCGTTGTTTTCAGATCATTTGAGAGTTGTTTTGAGGAGCCCATGATGCCACTCTTCATAGGAGATTCAAATAGGAGAACTACTTGCAAGTGGCCACCTTAAATACCTTTTCTTATGATTGGATACACCTGCCTATGAAGTTCAAAGCTCAGTGAGCTTACAAAAACAATTTAGTGCTTTAGTAAGTCAGTAAAAAGTAGTTAGGAGTGTTCAAATCAAGAAATCGATAAGGGTGCCCATACTTTTGCACAGGTCAAATTTTGTTTAAATGCGGATTGCACATTTTCTGTTAGCACCATAAACCTCATTTCAATCCAGAAATATTACTCAGTCCATCAGTTATTAGATATATGAAACTGAAATAGCTGTTGCAAAAACCCAAATTGTTATAAAGAAAAAAGGTTAACATTAATAGGGGTGCCCAAACTTCTTCATATATATATATATATATATATATATATATATAATGTATGTATGTGTATATATATATATAATATTAGTAACTTTTACTAAAAATGCTTCTTTTAAAGAGAACTTGTTCGCATAATATTCTAATGTAAAGAGAAAAAATGTCTGTAACACAGTTAAATTGCTACCTTTGGTGAAGAAATCCACTTCTTATCAGTAGTACGGCACCAATACAGCCATGTCTTTACATTACATTGCAAAATCGCACCTGCCGGTTCCCTTTAAAGCAAACCAATCCCCAGGATTTTCCTATATAAACTAAAACCAGTGCTATACTGGCACTGTCATGCGGATTCTATACATACCATTCGTTGTCAGCTTGGATGTATAGTTTCTGAAATACAGGCAAGTAAAGTTACAGTAATACACAGCTTTATGATTGGCGGCAGCTGCCGAATAGCTAATAGTTGGGTTGGGTTTTGCTATCTATTCCCGACCCTGTCTGCCGCCTGGCCTCTGTAGATGCTAAACTGTATGGGCTTCTTCCAGGTATGAGTCATTTCTGTCACATGATAGGGGTGTGTTAGACTGTATAGGCTGCATTTCTAACATCTACAGAGGCCAGGAAAACAGACAGGGGTGGGAATAAATAGCTAAACCAGACCCTCCTATTAAACAACTTGAAGACACAGGAGGACAAGAGGAATATATACCAAAAAGATAATAAACAAAAATCAATATATATCAAATTATATCTTTCTTCGTCGCTCCATTGGGAGACCCAGACGATTGGGTGTATAGCTACTGCCTCCGGAGGCCACACAAAGCATTACACTAAAAAGTGTAAGGCCCCTCCCCTTCTGGCTATACACCCCCAGTGGGATCACTGGCTCACCAGTTTTCTGCTTTGTGCGAAGGAGGTCAGACATCCACGCATAGCTCCACTGTTTAGTCAGCAGTAGCTGCTGACTATATCGGATGGAAGAAAAGAGGGCCCATATAGGGCCCCCAGCATGCTCCCTTCTCACCCCACTTGTGGTTTGTAAGGTTGAGGTACCTATTGCTGGTACGGCGGCTGGAGCCCACATGCTGTTTTCCTTCCACATCCCCCTGAGGGGCTCTGAGGAAGTGGGATCTTACCGGCCCCAAAGCCCTGAGGCCGGGCTCCATCCACAGACCCATTGAACCTGCTGGATACGGAGCTGGGTACCGTTCAGGGACATGGCCCTGCACCATTCAGGTACTCTGTGTCCCCGTACACACAGGCACAGCACACTCCAGACTTGCTGGGTGTGCTAGTGCGCCGGGGACAGTAAAGGGTTACAGTCACTGCAGCCTAGCTGAGTGACTTTATGTATGGGGAACTACCGCGCCGGACGCTCCGGGAGCGGCGGCGCGGCTGGGACTTGTAGTGCGCCGGGGACTTAGCGCCGACCGCGCTTTTACGGCGGCGGCGCTTATAAATCCAGTCCCCGGCTTTTGCGGCCTAGCTCCGCTTCGTTCCCGCCCCCACCCTGTCACTCAGGGTAGGGGAGAGACGCTGTACAATCAGCAGCGCCGAGGGCTGGAGCCTTATTTACATGCTCCAGCCCTCTCACTGGACACTGTGGGACGCCGGTTTCCCGCTCTGACTTGGGGGCACGCCTACGGCCCGCCCCTACTCACACGAGCTGGAGAAGGACGCCGGCAGCCATTCCTGCAGTCCGAGCTGAGAATCGGACTCTGGGCAACCAGGCACAGGACTAGGGCGACCACACACCCGCTTATAGGCGGGCGGTAAGCGGCACCTGAAGTGCTGACCCCACTAAATACCGCAGTTGTCCATTTGTATTTTTATGCTTACACTGCATAGGTCGCTATTTTTGGCTATATGCCCTCTTAGATAGCGACACATCAGCAGCAGGAAAGCAGGGGTGCTAAGGCACAGGCTTTCTATGCTGCTTGTATTGCATGTACTGAAGTGTTCATGTGTATTTATGCTTGTATGCTATACACTGCACTGTACGGTCGCTAGTCTGGGCTATTTTCGCCTAGAATGACTAGACTACAGCAGCAGAAAAGCAGGGGTGCTGAGGCACAGGTTTTTTCTATGCTGCTTGTATTGCAGGGGTTGCAGTGTTCATTTGTACTTATGCTTGTATGCTATACATTGCACTGTATGGTCGATACTCTGGGCTATATTCCCCTAGATGGCTAGTCTACAGCAGCAGAAAAGCAGGGGTGCCAAGGCACAGGCTTTCTATGCTGCTTGTATTGCATGTGCTGCAGTGTTCATTGTACTTTATGCTTGTATGCTATACATTGCATTGTACGGTCGCCATTCTTGGCTCTATGTCCTAGATGGCTAGTCGGCAGCAGCATATAAGCAACACAGGCTTTCGATGCTGTTTTTACTGCATGTGATACTGTTCCACGGCACTAAATAGACGTGGCCAAAGGAACCACCTGTCAACCCTGTCCAAGGACAGGGATGGAGTTGCAATGGGATAGAGACTTGCAGTCCGGACAGGCCATGGGCACTCTGGATCATTGCTCCCTGGCCACCCTCATTGGGAATAAAATCGGTGCTCCGGGGGGGGTCCCAGGAGGCTCTCTGTATGATGAGGCAGACGTAGCTCATCAGGACTTTGATCCTGACAACGCTCTCAATCCGGATACACCGGATGGTGACGCCATAAGGAATGATCCTATAGCGTCCATCAATGGAATGTTGGATCTTTCTCCCTCAGCTCCCCCAGCGGAGGAGTCAGCTTCACAGCAGGAGAAGTCCCATTTCAGTAGCTCAAACGTATATTGAGTATTTTTCTGGCCACGCTGACTTCAGAGAAGCAGTCCAGGAACACCACGCTTCCCAGATAAGCGTTTTCTCCAAACGTATTAAGGATACACGTTATCCTTTTCCCCCTGACGTGGTCAAGCGCGGGACCCAGGGTCCAAAAGGTGGATTCTCCAATCTCCAGGCTTGCGGCTAGAGCTATAGTTGCAGTGGAGATGGGACTTCACTTAAAGAGGCCAGACAGATGGACTCTGGTTGAAATCTGTCTATGAGGCTATCGGCGTGTCGGTTGCTCCGGCATTTACAGCCGTATGGGCACCCTAAGCTTTTCAGCTGTTCTTGCACAGCTGGTCTTGAGCATATGTACATTTGTGCCGCAGGGGCGTCCGTAACCTCGCAATGTCTGCATTGCGACTTACCCTATTAATGCTGTCCTGGAAGGACAGTCGAGGTTTCGGTCCTTCCCAAGCTCGGGCAGGTCCCAATTGTCCTCGTCCAAAAGAGCTGAAAAGCCTCAGAGGGGCTCAGTTTCCGGGGGCTCAATCACGCCCAAGGAAGGCAGCCGGAGGAACCGCTACCAAGGCGGTCTCCTCATGACTCTCAGCTCTCTCATCTCTCCGCTTCCGCGGTTGATGGCAGACTCGCTCGCCTTTGGCGACATTTAGCTGCCACAGGTCACAGACCGGTGGGTGAGGGACATTGTGCCCACGTGCACAGGACAGAGTTCTGTTCTCGTCCTCCGACTCAATTCTTCAGAACGTCCCCACCTCCCCACCGAGCCGATGCTCTTCTGCAGGCAGAAGGAGTGGTAATCCCTGTTCCTCTTCAGGAACAAGACACGGTTTTTCCTCCAATCTGGTTGTGGTGCCAAAAAAGGTTGGCTCTTTCCGTTCCGTTCTGGACCTAAAACTGCTCAACAAGCACGTGGAGGCCAGGCGGTTCCGGATGAAACCCTCCGCTCCGTCATTGCCTCAATGTCTCAAGGATATTTCCTAGCATCAATAGACATCAAAGATGCTTATCTCCACGTGCCGATTGCTACAGAGCACCAATGTTTTCTACGTTTCGTGATGGGAGACGACCATCTTCAGTTCGTAGCTCTGCCATTCGGTCTGGCGACAACCCCACGGGTGTTCACCAAGGTCATGGCGGCAGTGGTAGCAGTCTTGCACTCACAGGGACACTCTGTGATCCCTTACTTGGACGATCTACTTGTCAAGGCACCCTCTCAAGAGGCATGCCAACTCAGCCTGAATGTTGCGCTGGAGACTCTCCAGACGTTCGGGTGGATCATCGACTTCTCAAAGTCAAACCTGTCACCGACCCAATCACTAACGTATCTTGGCATGGAGTTTCATACCCTCTCAGCGCTAGTGAAGCTTCCGCTGGACAAGCAGCGGTCACTACAGACTGGGGTGCAGACTCTCCGTCAAGGTCAGTCGCACTCCTTAAGACGCCTCATGCACTTCCTCGGGAAGATGGTGGCGGCAATGGAGGCGGTTCCGTTTGCGCAGTTTCATCTGCGTCCTCTTATTGGGACATTCTCCGCCAATGGGACGGGAAGTCAACATCCCTGAACAGGAAAGTATCCTTTTCACAGAAGGACTCTCTGCAATGGTGGCTTCTTCCCACCTCATTATCACAGGGAAGATCCTTCCTACCACCGTCTTGGGCGGTAGTCACGACAGACGCGAGTCTGTCAGGGTGGGGAGCAGTTTTTCTCCACCACAGGGCTCAGGGTACGTGGACTCAGCAGGAGTCCACCCTTCAGATCCATGTTCTGGAAATCAGAGCAGTGTATCTTGCCCTACTAGCCTTCCAGCAGTGGCTGGAAGGAAAGCAGATCCGAATTCAGTCGGACAACTCCATAGCGGTGGCATACATCAATCACCAAGGAGGGACACGCAGTCGGCAAGCCTTCCAGGAAGTCCGGCGGATTCTGACGTGGGTGGAAGCCACGGCCTCCACCGTATCCGCAGTTCACATCCCCGGCGTAGAAAACTGGGAAGCAGACTTCCTCAGCCGCCAGGGCATGGACGCAGGGGAATGGTCCCTTCACCCGGACGTGTTTCAGGAAATCTGTAGCCGCTGGGGAAGGCCGGACGTCGACCTAATGGCGTCCAGGCACAACAACAAGGTCCCAACCTTCATAGCACGGTCTCGCGATCACAGAACTCTGGCGGCAGACGCCTTAGTGCAAGATTGGTCGCAGTTCCGGCTCCCTTATGTGTTTCCACCTCTGGCACTCTTGCCCAGAGTGCTACGCAAGATCAGATCCGACTGCAGCCGCGTCATACTCGTCGCCCCAGACTGGCCAAGGAGGGCGTGGTATCCGGATCTGTGGCATCTCACGGTCGGCCAACCGTCGGCACTACCAGACCGACCAGACTTACTGTCCCAAGGGCCGTTTTTCCATCGGAATTCTGCGGCCCTGAACCTGACTGTGTGGCCATTGAGTCCTGGATCCTAGTGTCTTCAGGATTATCCCAAGGGGTCGTTGCCACCATGAGACAGGCTAGGAAGCCCACGTCCGCTAAGATCTACCACAGAACGTGGAGGATATTCTTATCCTGGTGCTCTGCTCAGGGAGTGTCTCCCTGGCCTTTTGCATTGCCTACCTTTCTTTCTTTCCTGCAATCTGGGTTAGAAAAAGGTTTGTCGCTCGGCTCCCTTAAAGGGCAAGTCTCGGCGCTATCCGTCTTTTTTCAAAAGCGTCTAGCACGACTTCCTAAGGTGCGCACGTTCCTGCAGGGGGTTTGTCATATTGTACCCCCGTACAAGCGGCCGTTAGATCCATGGGATCTGAACAGGGTACTAGTTGCCCTCCAGAAGCCGCCCTTCGAGCCTCTGAGGGAGGTTTCACTTTCTAGACTATCACAGAAAGTGGCTTTTCTGGTAGCGATCACATCTCTTCGGAGAGTGTCTGAGCTAGCAGCGCTGTCATCCAAGGCTCCTTTCCTGGTCTTCCACCAGGACAAGGTAGTGCTGCGCCCCATTCAGGAGTTTCTCCCGAAGGTGGTATCCTCTTTTCATCTTAATCAGGATATCTCTTTGCCTTCTTTTTGTCCTCATGCAGTTCATCGGTATGAGAAGAATTTACATTTGTTAGATCTGGTGAGAGCACTCAGAATCTACATTTCCCGCACGGCGCCCCTGCGCCGCTCCGATGCACTTTGTCCTTGTCGCTGGTAAGCGCAAAGGGTCGCAGGCTTCCAAAGCCACCCTGGCTCGATGGATCAAAGAACCAATTCTTGAAGCCTACCGTTCTGCTGGGCTTCCGGTTCCATCAGGGCTGAAGGCCCATTCTACCAGAGCCGTGGGTGCGTCCTGGGCATTGCGACACCAGGCTACGGCTCAACAGGTGTGCCAGACAGCTACCTGGTCGAGTCTGCACACTTTCACCAAACATTATCAGGTGCATACCTATGCTTCGGCGGACGCCAGCCTAGGTAGAAGAGTCCTGCAGGCGGCAGTTGCCTCCCCGTAGGGGAGGGCTGTCTTCGCAGCTCTAACATAAGGTATTTCTTTACCCACCCAGGGACAGCTTTTGGACGTCCTAATCGTCTGGGTCTCCCAATGGAGCGACGAAGAAGAAGGGAATTTTGTTACTTACCGTAAATTCCTTTTCTTCTAGCTCCTATTGGGAGACCCAGCACCCGCCCTGTTGTCCTTCGGGATTTTTGGGTTTTTTCGGGTACACATGTTGTTCATGTTGAACGGTTTTTCAGTTCTCCGATGTTACTCGGAGTGAATTTGTTTAACCAAGTTATTGGCTTTCCTCCTTCTTGCTTTTGCACTAAAACTGGTGAGCCAGTGATCCCACTGGGGGTGTATAGCCAGAAGGGGAGGGGCCTTACACTTTTTAGTGTAATGCTTTGTGTGGCCTCCGGAGGCAGTAGCTATACACCCAATCGTCTGGGTCTCCCAATAGGAGCTAGAAGAAAAGGAATTTACGGTAAGTAACAAAATTCCCTTCTTTTTATTAACAAAATACAAAAATGACACATATAAATAAAATAGGAGAAGGTTGGAAAGCACTGAGTGCCAGCAAAGGAATTCAGACCACACAAATATCTGGTATAAATAAACACTTCTCAGTGAGAGCAGGTGCATAAGTGAGTGCTTTATTTTTTACAAGCGTTTTATAGAGCAGTAGTGGTTTAATCTTTTAGTAAAATTCCCAAGTATGCCATTAGCTATATTAAAGCATGTGCAGAAAACCTGTGACACTTATGCATTTTTTGGGACTTTCCCTCCAGCCCCTCCTGTGTCTCCAACTCCATATCTTGCAGAGTTTTTGATATGTAGCACCTCAGGCCATAAATTTGGACTTGCGCAGATAGCCAGTCTTTATTATCAACATCTGCATTCCGTTCCTCAGTCTTTAGCTGCTGACCTTGGTATACACATACTTGCTTTCCTGATACCAGCAGTAATCAGAAAACAGGCTCTTCCTTCTTACTCATAAAAAAGGAAGTTTGGGTATAGAAAAGCATATAGAAAAAAAAATATATCTATATTCTCACAGTAAGAAGCATATAGAAAAATATTTTGTATTCTCACACACCTAGTAAAGTGTACAGTGCTAAATATATTACCTCTGCAGTAATATGAGGTTAGATGGATGGCAGGGGGAAATCCCCAACAACCGTTTCGCTATGCAGCGCTTTTTCCCAGGGGTGATGAAGTATGTAGCAGAGACCGTTTTTATAGTACAGGCACAAATGTGCCTGATTGCTAATGATTATGGACACTATGCCGTAGACTCCGGTCGCCGAGGCTGAGCGGCGGAAGGAGAGGCAGCGCCGCTGTATACGGCGTATGCGCGGGAGCCGGGACGCATCACCATGGCTCCCAAGCATGCGCACACGACTCTGGTGCAGAATCTCCCTGCCGATCGGCTGTCAGCAAGCAGAAACATGGTGCAGAAAATGTGTAACATCAAATACTCACCAAATACAATGTGAACACAGTGTTAAAACGTGGGGTCCATGATGCCATGTGATGTCATCCTCCAGGCTTGTATCTCAACTGTGATAACACAGATTATTACAGAAGACAATTTAATCCACATTATGTCTGTGCACCAAACCTACAGCATACACAGCTTTTCAGGATGTTTACGGGAATGTTGTAATTCATCACACAGAGGCCAAAAGTATGTTTTTTCTGCCTCCGTCTTGCTGCTATGCATCAGCATGCCATTTGTTTAACTGTGTAGGAAAGTTCAGCCAACTGCTCCTATACAGACGGCGAATGCAAAACAACATACACCATGTATTATATGTTTCTTTACAATGGACCGCTGTGGTGGAGGGATGCCTTGGCATCCATCCTGACAGTGGCCACCATCAAGCACATAAGCACGTAAGGCCGGATTGCCGGATGCGGCGCACGCAAGTACAGTGTATACAGTACAATGGCAGCGCCGCAACTTCCGGCTCACATGCTCCGGTTACATGACAGCATGTGACCGGCGCTAGTCGTGCTTCCATTGTACTGTATACAGTGTACTAGCGTGTGCCGCATCCGGCAATCCGGCGAAAAGTCGGATGTGTGAAACCGGATTAAGTGTATGCATCCGACAATGGTCACAAATGTAGTGTGCATCCAGCCTAACAGTGTTAGATTACGGGTAATTGTGGAATCGCGTGTCTGCCCATAGCCTTAAGGGGGCATTACATGCAGCGATATCGCTAGCGAGCGTACCCGCCCCTGTCATTTGTGCACCACGGGCAAATCGCTGCCCGTGGTGCCCAATATCGTTAGGAGCCGTCACACGGATTTACCTGATTAGCGACGTCACTGTGGCCGGCGAACCGCCTCCTTTCTAAGGGGGCGGTCCGTGCAGCGTCACAGCAGTGTCACTAAGCGGCTGCCCAATAGAAGCGGAAAGGTGGAGATGAGCGGCCGTAACATCCCGCCTACCTCCTTACTTCCTCATTGCCGGCAGCCACAGGTAAGCTGCAGTTCGTAGTTCCCGAGGTGTCACACGTAGCGATGTGTGCTGCCTCGGGAACGACAAACAACCTGCGTCCTCAACAATCAACGATTTTTTTGAAAAGGAACGACGTGTCAACGATGGACGATTTGGTGAGTATTTTCTATCATTAACGGTCGCTCGTTGGTGTCACACGCAACGACATCGCTAACTATGTCGGATGTGCGTCACAGAATCCGTGACCCCGGTGATATATCATTAGATACGTCGTTGCGTGTAACGGGGCCTTTACACTGCAGGCAATATCGCAATGCGGCTTACTTGGTGTGCACGCATATAATTGCCTTTAAGTCTGTCCAGAAGAGTCTCTATTTAAGTGGCTTTTGATGTATTTTTGCTAGTAATTTAACCTCTTCACAACACATGATCATGGATTGTGTCACTGTAACCCCCGTTGGGCAGTCCGCGGCGATCCGCGCACATGTCAGCTGATTTGAACAGCTGATATGTGCGCCTGCTAGGCATGAGTGGATGTGCGTTGCACTCGCAGCTATTAACCCCTTACATCTCGCTGTCCGATTTTGACAGATGTAACAGCAGGCCGCGGTAAGCATTCACTTACCCGGCGCCATCGGAAGTCGTGTGACGTGATCACATGACTTTCGATGGTTGCCATAGTAGCACAGGGTCATGTGATGACTCCTGTAGCTATCATGAGTCATCTCTCACTGCTGGCAGAGCGCCATGTGTGAGAGAAGAGCAGCTTTTCTGCAGATCAGAGCAATGCTGCTCTGATAGAGATCAGACTGCTAATCCGTATAGTCCCCTAGGGGACCTAGTAAAATAAAAAAAAAAAAAAAAACATTTAAAAACAATAACAGTTCAAATCACACCCCCCATTCTTCCCTTTGAAAATGAAAAGGTTAAAAAAATAAAAAATATACACACATTTGGTATCGCCACGTTCAGAAATTCCAGATCTATAAAAATATAAAATCAATTAACTTGATCGGTAAACAGTGTAGTGGCAAAAAAATTCCAAAACGCCAAAATTACTATTTTGGTCGCTCTACATTTTGCACAAAATGCAATAACAGGCGATCAAAACGTGTCATCTGCGCAAAAATGGTACCATTAAAAATTTCGGCTCAAGACACAAACAATAAGCTGGTACTGAGCCATAGATCTCAAAAATGAAAACGCTACACACTGGTATAGATGCCCTGACTTATTACATAGGCCATAGGATCTTCCCAACAGTACCGGATACCTGTTGGAGGTGCGGAATCGAAATTGGTACTATGAAACACATATGGTGGGATTGCTCTCTAGTAAGGACATTCTGGGATTCAATTTTTGAAATATACTTCCGGGTATTCGGGTGGCCCCCACACCTCAAATAGCCTTGTTGTCCTTACTTCCTGGGTCCCTCTCTGTGGACAAAGGGGGTGTCCTGCGTTTCTTTCTCATCGCTGCTCGTATGATTATCCCAAGACATTGGAGGACAACTACAGTCCGCTCTGTGAGCGAGTTTTTAGAGGAGATGAATAGACTAGAACGTATGGAATCCCTAATGGCGGACGATAGTGACAAATGGGATAAATATGCTAGCACTTGGTTTTCTTGGACTCTTTTCCGAGAGGCCTCTGGTTGTGCATCTTGGCTCAGATAGGGGGTTTTGCCTGGGTCTTTCCCCCTACAGGTTCTGATATGTAGCTAATTTTCGCAACATGCGAATAGGTACGTCTATCTCTGCGAGGGAGCTCTTTGGGCACCCTATCTACCCATAGCTACCACTTCATTTTCTCATACCCCTCTCTCTTATTCTTTTCTATCTTTTTCTTCTTTATCTCTTTTTTTCTGATTCACAATTAGTCTTTACATTTAATATTGATATACATAATGTTTCTATAAGATTACATTCCATAGTAAGGTCTTAGGATATACCAACTTAAAGTAGACCTTGCCTATCTGCTTCATTTTCTTAACAGACTGTCGCATTCTTGTGAGTATTCTTTTGATATAGCATTTTCTGAATGAACCGAATATTTAGATAAGTTTCAACATCATTATTATTATTCTCTTGCATGTGTTATATGCAATATCTTGTTTACTATGCCTTTAAATTCAATAAAAATTATTTACGGGAAAAAAAAAAAAATAATGAAACCGCAACGGGAAATGGTGCACAAAGTGCGCCACTTTTTTGGACAAACTTGTGAATTTTTTTTTAACCCCTTGGAGAAAAGTAAAGCTATACACGTTTGGTGTCTACGAACTCGTCCCAACCTGAGACATTACACAGACACATCACTTTTAGTGAACACTGTAAATAAAATTTCCCAAAAACTTTTGTGCACTTTTTTTTTTTGCAGTTTTTCCACACTTGAAATATATTTTGCTGTTTTCCAGTACACTATATGGTAAAACGTATGGTTTCATTTAAAAGTAGAACTCGTCCCGCAAAAAAACAAGCCCTTATATTGCAAGATTGAAGGAGAAATAAAAAAAGTTACATCACTCGGAAGAAAAAGAGGAAAAAAAAAACAAAAAGCGGAAAAACAAAAAATCACCTGATGGTGAAGGGGTTAAGTAATTATGGATTATTGGGAACAGGAGGACGTTCATAAAATAGAAGCAGTGGGGACAATAGTAAGAAAAGACCTGAGAATACACAAACATGAAATCCATGACTGACGGATACTCCAGCTCTTTTGAGGTTACTGTAAAAATGGGGTAGCCACATTCGTAAGCTTCTCTGTGTGCAGCTCAGTGTACTCATCCACATCACCCATCGGTAAGGACCTGCTTGCTGGCTTGCATGTTATTATGGTCCATAAAACCAACCACATTAGTGTATGCTGGGATGTGGTAATCTCTCACGTGCACTTAGGTTAAAAAGGAGTGTGTTATTTTTATAGTACACTAGGGAATACAGTATTTTAGAATAAATTGTCTTGAGTTGTGAACAATCCCTTTAACAAAGTTTTAAAGCACAGCTGTGAGAGCTGTGCTGTGTGGTGATATATAGCCATTGTAGGGGGGTTCAGGTTGCTCAGCTGTGGGTCAAGGTAACCTCAGGAAAGTTTTTTCTTTTTCGCTCCTAATTGGGAGACCCAGACAGTGGGTGTATAGCTACTGCCTCTGGAGGCCGCACAAAGAACTACACTTAAAAGTGTAAGGCCCCTCCCCTTCTGGCTATACACCCTCCCGTAGGAGTACGGATTCCTCAGTTTTAGCTTTGTGCGAAGGAGGTCAGACACGCACGCATAGCTCCATTGTTTTTAGTCGGCAGCAGCTGCTGACTATGTCGGATGGAAGAAAAGAGGGCCCATACAGGGCTCCCAGCATGCTCCCTTCTCACCCCACTGTATGTCGGAGGTGTTTGTAAGGTTGAGGTACCCATTGCGGGTACGGCGGCTGGAGCCCACATGCTGATTCCTTCCCCATCCCTTTTTACAGGGCTCTGGGTGAAGTGGGATTTACTGGTCTCCAGGCACTGAGACCGTGCTCCATCTACAGCCCCTGGAGAAGATGCTGGATGGAGCGGAGTACATCAGGGACATGGCCCTGCTTCCTCAAGGTACTCTGTGTCCCCGTGCATTTGGCGCTCACACCGCAGCATGCTGGGTGTTGTAGTGCGCCGGGGGACATCAGCGCTGCGGCGCTTGTGCCATGGCCTCATTCAGCTTCGCTGAAGCAGGCACACTTTTGGGAAACGGTCGCGCCGGCCGCTGGGACTGCGGCGCGGCTGGCACTTGTGGTGCGCCGGGGACTTCAGCGCGGGCCGCGCTTTTACGGCGGCCGCGCTGATAACTCGAGTCCCCGGCTTTTGCGGCCTAGTTCCGTTCGTTCCCGCCCCCAGACCTGCCAGTCAGGAGAGGGGCGGGACGCTGGTCAGTGCATCAGCGCTGAGGGCTGGAGTCGTTTTTACATACTCCAGCCCTCACAATAGGCACAGAGGGGACACTGTTTCCCGCACTTTTGTTTGGGAACTCCCACGGACCGCCCCTCTCCACAGACGCCGGCAGCCATTCCTGCTGACACGCTGAGCTGCAGAGGGGAGCCGGGGAGACCCAGACAAGGAATTCTGCGCCTCTTACCCGCTATTCAGCGGGCGGTAAGCAGCCCTCAGGGCTCACCCCCTCTTGTGCCAGTAGTAATCTTAGTATTTTGTTCCTGCAAATACTTTGTACTGCATAGCGCTGGTCGCCCTTTGGCTATAGACTCTCTCACATTGCAGAGAGCCAACAGCATGTCGTCCACAAAACGCAAGGGTGCCAAGGCACAGACATTATATGCTTCCTGTACCGCATGTGGGACTTTTCTACCGGCAGGCTCCACTGACCCCCATTGTGTGCAGTGCTCGGCCCCTGCGGCACTTGCACAGTCGGGACCTCTGCTGGACGTGACCCAGGGTGTACCACCTGTGAATGCTGTCCAGGTGACAGGAACTGAGTTTACAGCTTTTGCTGACAGAATGTCTCTCACTATGTCACAAATTCTTGACACATTGCGAGCTAGGCCTGTACTTCAGGCCACGGACACTGTGCAATCATTGCCCCCTGGTCCCCCTCAGCTGAATTACCTCCAAGCTCCGGGACGGGCACATACACCTCAGGGTGAAGACTCTGACTCGGACGATGGCCCCAGGCAACCTAAGCGGGCTCGCTATGAGGGGCCTTCACATTCATCTCAATGGTCAGGATCCCAGCGAGATGAATCTATGGGTGATGAGGCGGACGTAACTGATCAGGATTCTGATCCTGGGACCGCTCTCAATCTAGATACACCAGATGGTGACGCCATAGTTAATGATCTTATAGCGTCCATCAATAAGATGTTAAATATTTCCCCACCAGCTCCTCTTGTAGAGGAGTCAGCTTCGCAGCACGAGAGAATCCATTTCAGATATCCTAAGCGTACATTAAGCACTTTTCTGGACCACGCTGACTTTAGAGACGCAATCCAGAAACCCCACGCTTATCCGGAAAGGCGTTTTTCTAAACGGCTTAAAGATACACGCTATCCTTTTCCCCCTGAGGTGGTCAAGGGTTGGACCCAGTGTCCAAAAGTGGATCCTCCAATTTCCAGGCTTGCAGCTAGATCCTTGGTTGCAGTTGAAGATGGAGCGGCACTTAAAGATGCCACTGACAGGCAGATGGAGCTCTGGCTGAAATCCATCTATGAAGCGATTGGAGCGTCGTTAGCGCCATCTTTTGCTGCCGTATGGGCACTCCAAGCTATCTCAGCCGGGCTTGTGCAAGTCGACTCAGTCACACGTGCATTTGCCCCGCAGGTAGCACCATTGACCTCGCAAATGGCGGCATTCGCGTCGTACGCAATTAATGCTGTTCTTGACGCTACAAGCCGCACGGCAGTGGCGTCAGCCAACTCCGTTGTTTTGCGTAGGGCCCTGTGGTTGAGACATTGGAAGGCAGATTCTCATTCCAAGAAGTGCTTAACCAATTTGCCTTTTTCTCGTGACCGATTGTTTGGAGAGCGTTTGAATGAAATCATCAAACACTCCAAGGGTAAGGACTCATCCTTACCGCAACACAGACAAAACAAACCCCAACAGAGGAAGGGTCAGTCTGGTTATCGGTCCTTTCGAGGACCGGGCAGGTCCCAATTCGCCTCGTCAAAAAAGACTCAAAAAGACCAGAGACGCTCAGATTCTTGGAGGTCTCAGTCACGCCCAAAAAGGACAGCCGGAGGAACCGTTGCCAAGACGGCGTCCTCCTGACTTGCAGTCTCCGATTCCCACACCCTCGGTCGGTGGGAGGCTTTCCCACTTTGGCGACATTTGGCTGTCACGCGTCAAAGACCGTTGGGTGAGGGATATTCTGTCTCACGGGTACAGGATAGAGTTCAGTTCTCGTCCGCCAACTCGTTTCTTCAGAACTTCTCCACCACCAGACCGAGCCGATGCTCTGTTGCAGGCGGTGGCCGCTCTAAAGGCGGAAGGAGTGGTGACCTCCGTCCCTCTTCAGGAACAAAGTCACGGTTTTTACTCCAATCTGTTTGTGGTCCCAAAAAAGGACGGATCGTATCGACCCGTCCTGGATCTAAAGTTGCTCAACAGACACGTAAAAGTCAGGAGGTTCCGGATGGAATCCCTACGCTCCGTCATAGCCTCAATGTCTCAAGGAGATTTTCTAGCATCAATAGATATCAAAGATGCGTATCTCCACGTGCCGATTGCGCCAGAGCATCAGCGTTTCCTACGCTTCGTCATACACGACGAACACCTGCAGTTCGTAGCGTTACCTTTCGGTCTGGCAACAGCCCCCCGGGTCTTCACCAAGGTCATGGCAGCAGTAGTAGCTGTTCTGCACTCGCAAGGTCACTCGGTCATCCCGTATCTAGACGACCTGCTTATAAAGGCACCCTCTCAAGAGGCATGCCAACACAGTCTGAAGGTGGCACTAGACACTCTCCAGAGTTTCGGGTGGATTATCAACTTTCCAAAGTCTCATCTAACCCCGACCCAATCTCTGACTTATCTTGGCATGGAGTTTCATACTCTCTCAGCGATAGTGAAGCTTCCACTGGACAAGCAGTGTTCGCTACGGACAGGAGTGCAATCTCTCCTTCAGAGCCAGTCGCACTCACTGAGGCGCCTCATGCATTTCCTAGGAAAGATGGTAGCAGCAATGGAGGCGGTCCCGTTCGCGCAGTTTCATCTGCGCCCTCTACAATGGGACATTCTACGCCAATGGGATGGGAAATCGACGTCCCTCGACAGGACTGTCTCCCTCTCTCAGACTGCCAAGGACTCTCTGCGTTGGTGGCTTCTCCCCACCTCATTGTCACAGGGAAAGTCGTTCCTTCCCCCGTCCTGGGCAGTGGTCACGACGGATGCGAGCCTATCAGGGTGGGGAGCGGTGTTTCTCCACCACAGGGCTCAGGGGACGTGGACTCAGGAAGAGTCCACCCTGCAGATCAATGTTCTGGAAATCAGAGCAATCTATCTTGCTCTGCGAGCCTTCCAACAATGGCTGGAAGGCAAGCAGATTCGGATTCAGTCGGACAATTCCACGGCGGTGGCGTACATCAACCACCAAGGGGGAACACGCAGTCGCCAAGCCTTTCAGGAAGTCCGGCGGATTTTGACGTGGGTGGAAAGCAAAGCGTCCACCATATCCGCAGTTCACATCCCAGGCGTGGAAAACTGGGAAGCAGACTTTCTCAGTCGCCAGGGCATGGACGCAGGAGAATGGTCCCTTCACCCGGACGTGTTTCAGCAGATCTGTTGCCGCTGGGGGACGCCGGACGTCGATCTGATGGCGTCACGGCACAACAACAAGGTCCCAGTTTTCATGGCACGGTCTCACGATCACCGAGCGCTGGCGGCAGACGCCTTGGTTCAGGATTGGTCGCAATTCCGACTCCCCTATGTGTTCCCACCTCTAGCATTGTTACCCAGAGTTCTCCGGAAAATCAGGTCCGACTGCCATCGAGCCATTCTCGTCGCTCCAGACTGGCCAAGAAGGTCGTGGTACCCGGATCTGTGGCATCTCACGGTAGGCCAACCGTGGGCACTACCAGACCGTCCAGATTTGCTGTCTCAAGGGCCGTTTTTCCATCTGAATTCTGCGGCCCTGAACCTGACTGTGTGGCCATTGAGTCCTGGATCCTAGCGGCCTCAGGTTTATCTCATGAAGTTGTTGCCACAATGAGACAGGCTAGAAAACCATCCTCAGCTAAGATCTATCACAGGACGTGGAAGATATTCTTAGCTTGGTGCTTGGCTCAAGGGTTTTCTCCCTGGCCATTTGCATTGCCAATTTTTCTTTCCTTCCTGCAGTCTGGGTTGGAAAAAGGTTTGTCGCTTAGCTCTCTTAAGGGTCAAGTCTCCGCGCTATCCGTATTCTTTCAGAAGCGCTTGGCACGGCTTTCTAAAGTACGCACGTTTCTCCAAGGAGTTTGTCATATCGTTCCTCCTTACAGACGGCCATTGGAACCCTGGGATCTAAACAAGGTTCTCATTGCTCTCCAGAAGCCGCCTTTCGAGCCTTTGAAAGAGGTTTCCCTTTCTCGGCTTTCACAAAAAGTAGTTTTTCTTGTGGCGGTCACGTCTCTTCGAAGAGTGTCCGAGCTAGCGGCGTTATCTTGCAAATCTCCCTTCCTGGTGTTTCACCAAGACAAGGTAGTACTGCGTCCAATTCCAGAGTTTTCTCCCAAGGTGGTTTCTTCCTTTCATCTCAATCAGGATATCACTTTGCCATCTTTGTGTCCGCATCCAGTTCACCAATTTGAAAAAGGTTTACATCTGTTGGACCTGGTGAGAGCACTCAGGATTTACATTTCTCGCACGGCGTCTCTACGCCGTTCTGATGCGCTCTTTGTCCTAGTCGCTGGTCAGCATAAGGGATCGCAAGCTTCCAAATCCACCCTGGCGCGGTGGATCAAGGAACCAATTCTTCACACATACCGTTCTGCTGGGCTTCCGATTCCATCTGGACTGAAGGCCCATTCTACCAGAGCCGTGGGTGCGTCCTGGGCATTGCGGCATCAGGCTACGGCTCAGCAGGTGTGCCAGGCGGCTACCTGGTCGAGTCTGCACACGTTTACCAAACACTATCAAGTGCATACCTACGCTTCGGCAGATGCCAGCCTAGGTAGACAGGTCCTTCAGGCGGCGGTGGCCCACCTGTAGGAAAGGGCTGTCTGACAGCCCGTTCATGTGGTATCTTTTTACCCACCCAGGGACTGCTTTTGGACGTCCCACTGTCTGGGTCTCCCAATTAGGAGCGAAAAAGAAGAAGGGAATTTTGTTTACTTACCGTAAATTCCTTTTCTTCTAGCTCCAATTGGGAGACCCAGCACCCGCCCTATTTGTTCTTAGGGTTTCGTTTTTCGGGTGCACATGTTGTTCATGTTGTTTCTTAAGTTCTCCGATCTTGTTATCGGATTGAATTTGTTTTTGAAACTGTTATTGGCTTTCCTCCTTCTTGCTTTGGTACTAAAACTGAGGAATCCGTACTCCTACGGGAGGGTGTATAGCCAGAAGGGGAGGGGCCTTACACTTTTAAGTGTAGTTCTTTGTGCGGCCTCCAGAGGCAGTAGCTATACACCCACTGTCTGGGTCTCCCAATTGGAGCTAGAAGAAAAGGAATTTACGGTAAGTAAACAAAATTCCCTTCTTTGTTTAAACTTCAGTTGTTTTATTTAGGCTTCATAAACCAGTCAAAAATAACAAACTCAAAACATCCTTTATCTGTCATAAAGTAACAAACACAAAATATGGCTATGTGCCCATGGGAGCTTGCTCCTGCGGATTTTGCCGCGGAAAACCTGCGGATTTATCTGGATTTTCCAGATAAATCCACAGGTTTTAGCAAGTACAGACACTTCCCATGTTATCCTATGGGACATGGGGAGTGTCTGTGTCCACGCTTCGGAATGTGCGACTGCGGAATATGCTGCGGATGTCCCGCAGCCGCACATAACTGCATGTCAATTATTCCAGCGGATTTCCCTGCGGAAATCCCACCTCTCCACTATGGAGATAGAGGCCGGGACTTCCGCAGGAATGTCCGCAGGTTTACCGCAGCTATTTCGCTGGAATCCCGCAGCTAAAAATAGCTGTGGATTCCGGCAAGCAGCTGCGGGAAACCTGCGTACATACCTGCGGATATATCCGCAGGTACAAGCTCCCGTGGGCACATAGCCTAACAGTCCATGTACTGCTGTGGGATCCACCCTCTCCAGTAAATATCCTACTATTGCAGCACAAGCACTCCATGGGAGGTCTGCACACCTCCATACACATAGACCCCTGAATGAATATACAGGTTTCCATTTTATCACATGGACCACACCCTTGGGTGGAGATATATGAACAGTCGTCCCACCCATCTTTTTGACTTAACAGAAACCCTCTCAGCATTTAACATGCTGGAGTCCGCTTCTGGATTTACATCACTGAGGATGTCAACCTCAGTGACAAATATCTCTCCTCCAGGATTTTACTAGTGACCATCTTAAGCCCACTTTACACGTTGCAATTAGTTGTACAATCGCATTTGCGATGTGACACGCCCAGGTTGCATATGGGATCTTATGAGATTTCACGTTGGTCGTTCATTTGCTGTCACACGAGCGTTAGTAGTCTATGTTAAATTGATCAATGTTATGTGCGATCCTTTAGATCATGTGTTCTGTGACGTATGCATTGGGCACCTTTTTTTTTTTTTATTTATTGACTTGCCAAGCGTGTGTAATGTGTAGGGATGTGTTTTTACTATGTCATCTGCCATTCAGCTCTGCTACATGGCCGCTGACAGCAGACACAGACAGCCATGTAGCAGAGCTGAATGGCAGATGACAGCAGACACAGACAGAGCCGCACTGTCAGAATGAACTCGGGTGAACTTCACCCGACTTCATTGTCATGCTGCGGCTCTGTCTGTGTCGCGTCCTGATTAGCGGTCACCAGTGAAGGAGTCACCGGTGACCGCTAATCTCCTAAGTTACTGAAGTTAGCAGCCCTCTCTCATACTCACCAATCCCCGATCCCCGGCACTGCACGGCGTTCACACTGCTCCGGCGGCTTTTACTGTTTTGAAAAAGCCGGCCGCCCATTAAACAATTTCGTATTCCCTGCTTTCCCCGCCCACCGGCGCCTATGATTGGTTGCAGTGAGACCCGCCCCCACGCTGAGTGACAGGTGTCACACTGCACCCAATCACAGCAGCCGGTGGGCGTGTCTATACTGTGTAGTGAAATAAATAATTAAATAATTAAAAAAAAGGCGTGCGGTTCCCCCCAATTTTAAAACCAGCCAGATAAAGCCATACGGCTGAAGGCTGGTATTCTCAGGATGGGGAGCTCCACGTTATGGGGAGCCCCCCAGCCTAACAATATCAGCCAACAGCCGCCCAGAATTGCCGCATACATTATATGCGACAGTTCTGGGACTGTACCCAGCTCTTCCCGATTTGCCCTGGTGCGTTGGCAAATCGGGGTAATAAGGAGTTATTGGCAGCCCATAGCTGCCAATAAGTCCTAGATTAATCATGTCAGGCGTCTATGAGACACCTTCCATGATTAATCTGTAAATTACAGTAAATAAACACACACACACACGAAAAAATCCTTTATTAGAAATAAAAACACAAACATATACCCTGGTTCACCACTTTAATCAGCCCCAAAAAGCCCTCCTTGTCCGGCGTACTCCAGGATGCTCCAGCGTCGCTTCCAGCGCTGCTGCATGGAGGTGACCGGAGCTGCAGAAGACACAGCCGCTCCGGTCACCTCCACGCAGGTAATGAAGACAGCCGCGCGATCAGCTGCTGTCACTGAGGTTACCCGCTGTCACTGGATCCAGCGGTGGCTGCGGGTAACCTCAGTGACAGCTCAGCTGATCGCGCTACTCACCTCAGTTGCTGCGTGGAGGTGATAGGAGCGGCGGTGAGTAGCGCGATCAGCTGAGCTGTCACTGAGGTTACCCGCGGCCACCGCTGGATCCAGTGACAGCGGGTAACCTCAGTGACAGCAGCTGATCGCGCGGCTGTCTTCATTACCTGCGTGGAGGTGACCGGAGCGGCTGTGTCTTCTGCAGCTCCGGTCACCTCCATGCAGCAGCGCTGGAAGCGACGCTGGAGCATCCTGGATTACGCCGGACATGGAGGGCTTTTTGGGGCTGATTAAAGTGGTGAACCAGGGTATATGTTTGTGTTTTTTATTTCTAATAAAGGATTTTTTCGGGTGTGTGTGTTTATTTACTGTAATTACAGATTAATCATGGAGGGTGTCTCATAGACGCCTGACATGATTAATCTAGGACTTATTGGCAGCTATGGGCTGCCAATAACTCCTTATTACCCCGATTTGCCAACGCACCAGGGCAAATCGGGAAGAGCCGGGTACAGTCCCAGAACTGTCGCATCTAATGTATGCGGCAATTCTGGGCGGCTGTTGGCTGATATTGTTAGGCTGGGGGCTCCCATAACGTGGAGATCCCCATCCTGAGAATACCAGCCTTCAGCCGTATGGCTTTATCTGGCTGGTTTTAAAATTGGGGGGAACCGCACGCCGTTTTTTTTAATTATTTAATTATTTCACTACACAGTATAGACACGCCCACCGGCTGCTGTGATTGGGTGCAGTGTGACACCTGTCACTCAGCGTGGGGGGCGTGTCTCACTGCAACCAATCATAGGCGCCGGTGGGCGGGTAAAGCAGGGAATACGAGATTGTTTAATGGGCGGCCGGCTTTTTCAAAACAGTAAAAGCCGCCGGAGCAGTGTGAACGCCGTGCAGCGCCGGGGATCGGTGAGTATATGAGAGAGGGGGATAGACTGACATGGACAGAGAGTGAGGGACAGAGATAGTGACCGACTGACAGAGATTAGTGACTGACAGACATTGTGAGGCGCTTCAGAACGCAGCTTTTCAGCTGCGCTCTGAAGCGGACCTTTTTTAAGCTGCGGTGCAGAGGGCACACCTGCGCACATAGCATCAGACACCAAAATCGTATGAGGGATGTCACACGTTACAATTGACTAGGTTCGTGCAACAAAACGCTCAATTCTAGAGAATGATACGATGTGTTTGCGATCAACGGTTTTGCGTTCAATCCTGATCGCAAGTAGATGTCACACGCAGATACCTCACAAACGATGCCGGATGTGCGTCACTTACAACTTGACCCCAACGACAGATTGTGAGATATATTGAAGCGTGTGTAGCGGGCTTTACACCCTGTACAGGATCTGTTGCTCAAAACAGTGAATCACTTCTTGGTGGGAATCTTATCCTGCAAAGTAAGCAGTATCATTACATGGGAAGTGTATCATATTGTACTTGCGCATCACTAGGATATTAAATCAGATTTTGATTACTGGAGGTCTGACCTGTAGGATTCTTTCTTATTCTGAGATCGCTGCATCCTAACCACTTAAGTGCAGCTCATCCTATTCCCTTTAGGGCTCATTCAGACGACTGTTCTGTTCAGTTCCTGTTTTTTTGCGGACCTACTGACATGACCATCTTTTCAATGTCTTTTGTGTAGGATCTGATGGCACACAGAAGCACATCCGTGTGCATACGATCCTACAAAAAAAACCCATCAGATGCTGTATGTCTGTTCCGTTATTATGGAACATGTCCTATTCTGTTCCGTAATAATGGACCGTGACTCAATACAAGCCAATGGGTCCCCAGTTGCCACATGGAAGCACTTCCGTATGACCTCTGTTGGATACCCCTGCAGCCTGTGTCCCGCTCCCGCGGCTGCTCGCATTGCAGTGTATAAGCAGCTCCCGCACAGCAGTGTGTCAGAATCTGCCCGCACTGCAGCGTGTCAGCATCTGCCCGCACTGCAGCGTGTCAGCATCTGCCCGCATTGCAGCGTGTCTGCAGCTGCGGGGATGATGAGCGTTGCTATCAGGAGGTTAGTAAAGTTCATTACCTGCGGTAATGAAGTCCTGCACTCCTGACGTCAGCGCTCATCACTGACTTCTATGCCTGCCGCGTTCTCAGATCACCTCTCGCGGGCGGCCCGAGACTGTGACTAGTGGTGACGTCACGGGCCGCTCGCGATATTTTCTTGTGAACTTGGGGGTCATTGAACTCGGTGACGAGCGCTGACGTCAGGAGTGCAGCAGACTTCATCACCCAGGTAATTTACCTAGCTAACCTCGTGAACTCAGCGCTTGTCATGCCCTGCAGTGACCTGGGCTGACCTCATGATCTTAGCTCAGGTCACTGCACTGTTCTCCCAGTCAATGGGGAACATTCTGTTCTTCACTTACTGGGACAGTGAGTATGGATCGTCATGGGACCTTCTTATTGGATTACGCTAGACCCGGATTTGTTTTTCTCTCCAATAAATTGGTGAAAGACGGAATGTGTTGCGGGGTGTTTTTTCAAATAAAAATTTGTCGTCTATTTTTTTTTTTGTTATTGCTGACTGAGTTAGTGATGTCGGGTATCTGATAGACGCCGTGATATCACAACCTCTTGGCTTGATGCCTGGTGACATTACACATCTGGTATCAACCCCATATACTACCCTGTTTGCCACCGCACCAGAGCAATGGGATGAGCCGGGTAAAGTCCCGAGACTGTCGCATCTAATGGAAGCGGCAATTCCAGCCAGCTGCTGGATGATATTTTTAGGGGAGGTTCCCAATGATTTGGTTCACCCCAGCCTGAGAATACCAGCCAGCAGCTGTGTGGCTTTATCTTGGCTAGTATCAAAATTGGGTGGGGGGGGGTCTTGCACACTTTTTTTTTATTTATTGTATTGTACAATATAGACCCACCCACCAGCGGCTGTGATTGGTTGCAGTCCGTTGTCACTCAACGTGGGGGTGCGTCTGATTGTAACCAATCAGAGGGGGAGGAGTGAATATGTATGAGCCTAATGAGCGGCTGGCTGGGGAAGATCAAAGAGCTGCTGCAGGTGCAGTGTGACAGCTGCCCCGGTGATCGTGAGTATGTAGCACTTGCTCCTACCCCTTTTTATTTATTATTATTATTATTTATTTATAGAGCACCATTAATTGCATGGTGCTGTACATGAGAAGGGGGTTACATACAAAATACATATAGAAGTTACAGTAGACAGACTAGTACAGAGGGAAGAGGGCCCTACCCTTGCGGGCTTACATTCTATAGGATTATGGGAAGGAGACAATAGGTGGGGTGTAGGTCAGGCGGCAGCTTCGCACGGTGGTCGGGCGGCAGCGAGTTCATTGTAGATTGTAGGCATTTCTGAACAGGTGGGTTTTCAGGTTCTGTTTGAAGTTTGCAAGTGTAGTAGATAATCTGACGTGTTGAGGCAGCGAGTTCCAGGAGACTGGGGATGCTCGGGAGAAGTCTTGGAGTCGGTTGCGTGAGGAGCGAATGAGAGAGGAGGAGAGAAGGAGATCTTGGGAGGACCGGAGGTGACGTGTTGGAGTGTAGTGGGAGAGTAGTTCGGAGATATACGGAGGAGAAAGATTATGCACAGCTTTGTAGGTCAGTGTTAGTAGTTTGAATTGGATACGGTGGAAGATTGGGAGCCAGTGGAGGGACATGCAGAGAAGAGAAGCGGGGTGGTATTGAGGAGAGAGGTGGATCAGTCGGGCAGCAGAGTTAAGGATGGACTGGAGAGGGGCGAGCGTGTTGGCAGGGAGGCCAAAGAGGAGGATGTTACAGTAGTCGAGGTGGGAGATTATGAGGGCATGCACTAGCATTTTAGTAGATTGCGAATTGAGGAAAGGGCGGATTCTGGAAATACCCCTTTGCCCCAGATTCTGTTCCCTATAGACTTTATATGGGGACCAGCATCTGGCCAGATACCCTGGACTGCATGTAACTCCCTCCGTTTTTTGTGGTCCGCAAAAAAAACGGAAGTAACATGGATGACACATGGACCGTATATGGAACGGCTACAAATACTGAGGTAAAATGCTGACCAAATACTGAATGTGGGACGGTGGCCTAATTGTCAGGATTAGTCGGGGCCTCAGAAGTGGGACACCAGCAATCATTAAAGATGTTTCCCATCAGTTTTGTATTGATGACCTATCCATTATATTATGAACAATCTCATTCAAAAGTTTAGCTCTTAACACGGCAGCCAGCAGTGTCCAATCCAACCTATGGTAAGTTTGACGTAGCATCAATAAACCAAAACTATAACTCATTAGGCCAAAAACAAGCCTCGTATGGCTATGGCTTTTAACGAAAGTTATCTGCCTTGGAAGAAAGGCGGGCAAAAAAAACAAAGGCAAAAATTAAAATTGTTCTTGGCAGGAAGGATGTGTATAAGACAATGACTGAATTGATGATCACATCTGGAGTTCGGAGCGGGGGGGGGGGGGGGAGGGGGGTGGACGGAACCGACCTCATGAGGAGCAATGGCAGTCAGTGATAAACCAAAGTTTAGATACCAGTTTTTTCACCTGAATGTCTGTATGAAAAAAATCCCAGCATGCACCAGTCTCTCTGATATGTCAGATGAGTTCAGAAAAGAAAAAAAACAGATCTTCTACAGATCAACTGTAAAACATCTAAAATGTACAGACACATTGCCATTAATAACAAAGGAAACTTATTGGTCTAGTAAATTTTATTCACTGTGTCTCGTAATGCAAAGTGAAAATGGAAGAAATGTGTCCTCTATCTGGAATGTATAGTCGTGATCGACAATGAACTGTCCAGGAAAGAGTTGTGGTTTAAAGTGAGCTGTTGGTCTCTGCGGAGACATGCTGGAACCATGGCTCCTAGGCTGAGATCCAGTAGAATATGAATCTGGTGGCAGGAGCAAGGCCCCTTTTATACCCCTCAATTTTCATTTTAGGGTATTTGGTGGGAGATGGCTGTTCTCTCATTGGTCACTAGTTAAATCCGTGTGCATAATTTTCTTCTGAATTATGTAGTCAGGAGGGCTGAGGCTATACACATTTACAGACAATAGGGCTCCAATCAATCTGACATGAGACAATGGCTATCTTCTCTTGTTTTACCAAAGGAACCATATGTCTGGCCTAATTAAGAACAGTTCACCACCCACACACAGACACTGAGTTGTCAGTCTCCTGACCAGCGGCAGTATTCAGATTGCAAAAGTTCACAGCTCGCAGGGCTGAAATCCACACACCCAGCCAGGACCATGTATTTCCCTAGCTGTCTCTAACCACCACTCTAGACTCCCTGATAGATGTTCTGTCGCTTATTCATGCTAAATAAAAGCTTATAACCTTAGTGTACGCATATGACAGTTTATTGGGCTGTTCACACATCTGGTTTTATTTTTTTGTCATATTAAAGTGATCCACCCAATATCTGAGACCAGTCCAATATTGATCTGAGTGCTCAAAATCAGCAGCGCAAGTCTATGTCTGAGAACAAATTGGACGGGGCAGCAGCTGTGTGTGACTGATTCTTACAGACTGATAGGCTATGTGCACACATTGCAGATTCTGCAACCAAATCTGCGTCTCCTGGCAGGAAACCGCTGCTGCAAATAAAGCGCATGTTTGCTGCGATTGGATGCATTTTTTGCCACTTTTTCATGCAGAAAAAAAGAAACCGTCCAGCACACCCTCAGCCCGGCCCCCGGAGCAAAGGAACCAATGGTGGATGCGGACAAAGTCTAAAAAGGACGAAAATCTGAAAGTCCATCCAAAGGTAATAGTCATCAATTTCACTAAAAAAAAAATAAAATATAACTACGCATTTCTAATCATAAACCTCATAATTAAGAATGTTTGATTTGAAATGTGCAGTTCTGTTTTTCAATAAATTTCGATTTTAGCTGCACACTGTGAAGCTGGATCTCCGGCCTTTTTTATGCACACGGTGCGCTTTTCCCATATTTGTTTTCTTATAGAATTTCAGAAAATCCTTCCGTGTAGTGCACATGTTCAGGAGATTTTCCCTTACAGATTTTGTAGCAGAATATAATCTGCAGCATGTCAATGCTTTGTTTTTTCCTGCGTTTTCACCATTGAAAGCAATGAAAAAAAAATGCAGTAAAAAACCCCAGAAAATATGCAAGTTGTTTTCCACAGCGTCTTCCTTCCAGAACAAGCAGATTGTGTACAATCAAATCTGCAATGTGTGAACATATCAGGTTTACTTTATGCGTTTTTTTATGACTTTCAATGGTGAAAACACAGGGGAAATCGCTGTGACAATTGACATGCTGCAGATGATTGATCCAACCAAATCTGCAAGGAATAAACCTGAACGTGCACAGCACTTCAGGATCCTCATAGACTTTGCTGGGATAAGGATATTCTTGCAGATTTGTAGAAATTTGCAATCACGTGGGAAAAATGCAACGTGTGCACACAGCCTAGAAGGTGCAGAAAATCTGATGAAATCTGAAACAAACTGATGACTGTGCTGAAACTTAGAGGAAAATCACTGATTACAGTAGGACCGGCTCCTCACAGTGACACTGTCTATATGACCTCCTGCAGCTCCGCTCCAGCTGCACATAATAACGCGTCAGCTGACATCTGCGCTATACGGGGGGCGGGGCTACCCTCTGCCGCTGTTCTCATGCACGGGGGCTGGATTTCGCTTTCGCCGTTACTATTAGGGCGGAAGTTCTCCAAAACAAGGGCTTCGTACTATCACGTGCTGCCCTCACATGGGTGGAGCTGCGCCGCCATCATCACAGGGGCGTAGTTTACTACAGCATGTGACAGACGTTAGGTGACGTCACAGGGCTTGGAGGGCGGACAGGGAAGAGTTGCTATGAGTTACGGGCGGTGCGCTCCTTCGCTCCGGGCCCGGCTTCCTGCGCGCCATTTTCAAACCGCGTCTGTGCCCGCCGTCCACATCTCCCATGGTCCCTCAGTGTGACCTCCGGCGTCTGTACGCCCCAGCTCAGGGACTGTCATGAGGCCGTGGACGCCCGCGGTGGCCGTACACTGCCCTGTCCTGAGCCGGTAGGTCCCTGCTTCCTTCTTACATCATAGTCCGGGTGTTACACCGAGCCGTATGGCGGATCAGCTGTCCGAGTGCTATGTCCTTACTACATACGGAAATGTGACTGGTGCTTATGTGCAAACGCCTCTCTCCTGTGATCCGCACTGCTCCCCTCTGCGGTGCTGGTGTGCTGCCTCCTCTGCTCCCCTCTGCGGTGCTGGTGTGCTGCCTCCTCTGCTCCCCTCTGCGGTGCTGGTGTGCTGCCTCCTCTGCTCCCCTCTGCGGTGCTGTTGTGCTGCCTCCTCTGCTCCCCTCTGCGGTGCTGGTGTGCGGCTCTCCCCTCTGCTCCCCTCTGCGGTGCTGGTGTGCGGCTCTCCCCTCTGCGGTGCTGGTGTGCTGCCTCCTCTGCTCCCCTCTGCGGTGCTGGTGTGCTGCCGCCTCTGCTCCCCTCTGCGGTGCTGGTGTGCGGCTCTCCCCTCTGCGGTGCTGTTGTGCTGCCTCCTCTGCTCCCCTCTGCGGTGCTGTTGTGCTGCCTCCTCTGCTCCCCTCTGCGGTGCTGTTGTGCTGCCTCCTCTGCTCCCCTCTGCGGTGCTGGTGTGCTGCCTCCTCTGCTCCCCTCTGCGGTGCTGGTGTGCTGCCTCCTCTGCGGTGCTGGTGTGCTGCCTCCTCTGCTCCCCTCTGCGGTGCTGGTGTGCTGCCTCCTCTGCTCCCCTCTGCGGTGCTGGTGTGCTGCCTCCTCTGCTCCCCTCTGCGGTGCTGTTGTGCTGCCTCCTCTGCTCCCCTCTGCGGTGCTGGTGTGCGGCTCTCCCCTCTGCTCCCCTCTGCGGTGCTGGTGTGCGGCTCTCCCCTCTGCGGTGCTGGTGTGCTGCCTCCTCTGCTCCCCTCTGCGGTGCTGGTGTGCTGCCGCCTCTGCTCCCCTCTGCGGTGCTGGTGTGCGGCTCTCCCCTCTGCGGTGCTGTTGTGCTGCCTCCTCTGCTCCCCTCTGCGGTGCTGTTGTGCTGCCTCCTCTGCTCCCCTCTGCGGTGCTGTTGTGCTGCCTCCTCTGCTCCCCTCTGCGGTGCTGGTGTGCTGCCTCCTCTGCTCCCCTCTGCGGTGCTGGTGTGCTGCCTCCTCTGCGGTGCTGGTGTGCTGCCTCCTCTGCTCCCCTCTGCGGTGCTGGTGTGCTGCCTCCTCTGCGGTGCTGATGTGCTGCCGCCTCTGCTCCCCTCTGCGGTGCTGGTGTGCTGCCGCCTCTGCTCCCCTCTGCGGTGCTGGTGTGCGGCTCTCCCCTCTGCGGTGCTGGTGTGCTGCCTCCTCTGCTCCCCTCTGCGGTGCTGGTGTGCTGCCTCCTCTGCGGTGCTGGTGTGCTGCCTCCTCTGCTCCCCTCTGCGGTGCTGGTGTGCTGCCTCCTCTGCGGTGCTGATGTGCTGCCTCCTCTGCTCCCCTCTGCGGTGCTGGTGTGCTGCCGCCTCTGCTCCCCTCTGCGGTGCTGGTGTGCGGCTCTCCCCTCTGCGGTGCTGGTGTGCTGCCTCCTCTGCGGTGCTGGTGTGCTGCCTCCTCTGCGGTGCTGGTGTGCTGCCTCCTCTGCGGTGCTGATGTGCTGCCTCCTCTGCTCCCCTCTGCGGTGCTGGTGTGCGGCTCTCCCCTCTGCGGTGCTGGTGTGCGGCTCTCCCCTCTGCGGTGCTGGTGTGCTGCCTCCTCTGCGGTGCTGGTGTGCTGCCTCCTCTGCGGTGCTGGTGTGCTGCCTCCTCTGCTCCCCTCTCCTCTGCGGTGCTGGTGTGCTGCCTCCTCTGCGGTGCTGATGTGCTGCCGCCTCTGCTCCCCTCTGCGGTGCTGGTGTGCTGCCGCCTCTGCTCCCCTCTGCGGTGCTGGTGTGCGGCTCTCCCCTCTGCGGTGCTGGTGTGCGGCTCTCCCCTCTGCGGTGCTGGTGTGCTGCCTCCTCTGCGGTGCTGGTGTGCTGCCTCCTCTGCTCCCCTCTGCGGTGCTGGTGTGCTGCCACCTCTGCTCCCCTCTGCGGTGCTGGTGTGCGGCTCTCCCCTCTGCGGTGCTGGTGTGCTGCCTCCTCTGCTCCCCTCTGCGGTGCTGGTGTGCTGCCTCCTCTGCGGTGCTGGTGTGCTGCCTCCTCTGCTCCCCTCTCCTCTGCGGTGCTGGTGTGCTGCCTCCTCTGCGGTGCTGGTGTGCTGCCTCCTCTGCGGTGCTGGTGTGCTGCCTCCTCTGCGGTGCTGGTGTGCTGCCTCCTCTGCGGTGCTGGTGTGCTGCCTCCTCTGCGGTGCTGGTGTGCTGCCTCCTCTGCGGTGCTGGTGTGCTGCCTCCTCTGCGGTGCTGGTGTGCTGCCTCCTCTGCGGTGCTGGTGTGCTGCCTCCTCTGCGGTGCTGGTGTGCTGCCTCCTCTGCGGTGCTGGTGTGCTGCCTCCTCTGCGGTGCTGGTGTGCTGCCTCCTCTGCGGTGCTGGTGTGCTGCCTCCTCTGCGGTGCTGGTGTGCTGCCTCCTCTGCGGTGCTGGTGTGCTGCCTCCTCTGCGGTGCTGGTGTGCTGCCTCCTCTGCGGTGCTGGTGTGCTGCCTCCTCTGCGGTGCTGGTGTGCTGCCTCCTCTGCGGTGCTGGTGTGCTGCCTCCTCTGCGGTGCTGGTGTGCTGCCTCCTCTGCGGTGCTGGTGTGCTGCCTCCTCTGCGGTGCTGGTGTGCTGCCTCCTCTGCGGTGCTGGTGTGCTGCCTCCTCTGCGGTGCTGGTGTGCTGCCTCCTCTGCGGTGCTGGTGTGCTGCCTCCTCTGCGGTGCTGGTGTGCTGCCTCCTCTGCGGTGCTGGTGTGCTGCCTCCTCTGCGGTGCTGGTGTGCTGCCTCCTCTGCGGTGCTGGTGTGCTGCCTCCTCTGCGGTGCTGGTGTGCTGCCTCCTCTGCGGTGCTGGTGTGCTGCCTCCTCTGCGGTGCTGGTGTGCTGCCTCCTCTGCGGTGCTGGTGTGCTGCCTCCTCTGCGGTGCTGGTGTGCTGCCTCCTCTGCGGTGCTGGTGTGCTGCCTCCTCTGCGGTGCTGGTGTGCTGCCTCCTCTGCGGTGCTGGTGTGCTGCCTCCTCTGCGGTGCTGGTGTGCTGCCTCCTCTGCGGTGCTGGTGTGCTGCCTCCTCTGCGGTGCTGGTGTGCTGCCTCCTCTGCGGTGCTGGTGTGCTGCCTCCTCTGCGGTGCTGGTGTGCTGCCTCCTCTGCGGTGCTGGTGTGCTGCCTCCTCTGCGGTGCTGGTGTGCTGCCTCCTCTGCGGTGCTGGTGTGCTGCCTCCTCTGCGGTGCTGGTGTGCTGCCTCCTCTGCGGTGCTGGTGTGCTGCCTCCTCTGCGGTGCTGGTGTGCTGCCTCCTCTGCGGTGCTGGTGTGCTGCCTCCTCTGCGGTGCTGGTGTGCTGCCTCCTCTGCGGTGCTGGTGTGCTGCCTCCTCTGCGGTGCTGGTGTGCTGCCTCCTCTGCGGTGCTGGTGTGCTGCCTCCTCTGCGGTGCTGGTGTGCTGCCTCCTCTGCGGTGCTGGTGTGCTGCCTCCTCTGCGGTGCTGGTGTGCTGCCTCCTCTGCGGTGCTGGTGTGCTGCCTCCTCTGCGGTGCTGGTGTGCTGCCTCCTCTGCGGTGCTGGTGTGCTGCCTCCTCTGTTCCCCTCTGCGGTGCTGGTGTGCGGCTCTCCCCTCTGCGGTGCTGGTGTGCGGCTCTCCCCTCTGCGGTGCTGGTGTGCGGCTCTCCCCTCTGCGGTGCTGGTGTGCGGCCTCCTCTGCTCCCCTCTGCGGTGCTGGTGTGCGGTTCTCCCCTGCTCCCCTCTGCGGTGCTGATGTGCGGTTCTCCCCTCTGCGGTGCTAATGTGCTGCCTCCTCTGCTCCCCTCTGCGGTGCTGGTGTGCGGCTCTCCCCTCTGCGATGCTGGTGTGCTGCCTCCTCTGCTCCCCTCTGCGGTGCTGGTGTGTGGCTCTCCCCTCTGCGGTGGCGGTGCGCTGCCTGCTCTGTTCCCCTTTATGGTGCTCTTGCACTGCCTCCTCCGCTCCCCTTTGCGGTGCCCGTGCGCTGCACAATTGGTTGCACAATCACTCACTCAAAAGACAGCTATCTAAGATATGTGAGGGCTTAGTGTACCATGTAGTGTAGACAGAGCAATGTAGGCAATGGAAAGGCTGCAGCGCCTAAATAAACATACAGCCATATAATGTGTCCTGTGAGCTTTTTTGTGAATTGTAAAACCCTTTTCTGGTCTGGTATTTCCTCTTAAAGGGGTTGTCCAGGCTAAGCTCTCAAGTTTGCAGTCACTTTATGACTGCAGAATTGTGAATCCTCAGTGCAGGATTTCCTGGGAGCAGGTGGTCATGTGACTGTGAGTATGCGATTTGCCACATTCCAACTAGTATCGAGCAAGGCAGCGCACGTCTAGTCGGCAAATGACTGCATGTATGCAAATAGCATGCTTATGGTTACATACTCGCATTTTCCTGGCTTCGGAAAATCCTTACAGTGTTCACATTACATGCTGTGAGGATGCACAAGTCGTTGAGAGCTTCAGTCACTGTGACCACAATAGTGCGAGGAGTTTTGTCTGCTACAATCTTGTGCATCTCATATGAACGTTTTATTACAAGTAACTAAACTTAACACAGATTTTTTTAATCCTCAGTTAAACAGTGAAGACGATTAATGCCAAACACCGGGTGCCATGTACATTCAATTCAGGGCTGTGGAGTCGGTAAACCAAAGCTTCGACTCAGACTCCTCAATTTCTCTTGCACAGACTCCGACTCCTACATATATTGCTTATAGTTAGGTGAAAAATTTATTGTAGTACATGAACATGTGAACATCAGACATTTAATAATTTTTATGATACAATAATCAAGATATTTGGATAGAACATAAAATATATTTATTGGAATACAACTGTAGAACACAAAAAACTGCAATAAATTGTAAATATGTAATACACTATAATAATAATAAATAATAATCTTTATTTCTATAGCGCCAACATATTCCGTAGCGCTTTACAATTCAGGAGGATCATATACAAACAAGTAACAGTTATAGAAATACAATATTTAGAGGGGAAAAAAAAAAATACAACCCTGCTCGTGAGAGCTTACAATCTACAATGAGATGGGGGGAGAGGCAAGGTTATATATATATATATATATATATATATATATATATATATATATATATATATATATATATATATATATATATATATATATATATATATATATACATACACATATATACACACACACACAGATATATATGTAATCTACTGTATATTACATAGTGTATTACATATTTACAATTTATTGCAGTTTTTTGTGTTCTACAGTTGTATTCCAATAAATATATTTTATGTTCTATCCAAATATCTTGATTATTGTATCATAAAAATTATTAAATGTCTGATGTTCACATTGTACTACAATACATCTTTTCACTTAAATATAAGCATTATACTAAATGTTATTATTTAGTAAAATATTCAGCACATTCTGCATTGCACTCCTGTCCCCAATTTATTATATATTTTAGGAGTCGGAGTATTTTATACCGACTCCACCAAAATGAGCTCCGACTCCACGACTCCGACTGCACAGCCCTGATTCAATTATCATATACAGTCATGGCTGAAAATGTGGGCACCCTTGAAATTGTTCCAAAAATGAAGCATTTCTCCCAGAAAATTCTTGCATTCACATTACATTCACACGACCGTTCCGTTTTTGCGATCCACAAAAAACTGTCCTGTTTTTCCATGGATGCATCTGTGTGGCACCAGTGTGACTTCCGTCTTTTTTTGCAAACCGCAAAAGAACGGAAGGAGAGTTACATACAGCCCAGGGTATCTGGCCAGATACTCATCCCCGTTTAAGGTCCTATGAGGAACAGAATCCAGCACAAAGGGGTAGGAGCAAGAGCTACATACTCACCGATCACCGGGCAGCTGTCACACTGCTCCCGCGGCAGCTCTTTGTTCTTCCCGAGCCGCTCGTTAGCCTCATTTCATATGCACTGCTCACCAGCGTCTGTGATTGGTTGCAGTCAGAAGCAAATAGAAAAAAATTTCCAGCGTCTTCCAGAAGATAAAATGACAATTCTTTATTCATATAAAAATCTTCTTACCATCAAATAAAATAGTACATGGAGACATGAGGACAGAGGAGCTCTTTCCTACGCGTTTCACCCTGTAGAGGGCTTAATCATGGAATGATATTGGTTGCAGTCAGACAGCTGTCACTCAGCGTGGGAGCGTGTGTGACTGCAACCAATCACAGCCGTCGGTAGGCGGGTCTGTATCGTACAGTACAATAAATAATTTTTAAAAAAGACTGTGTGCCATCCCCCTCAATTTTGATACCAACCAAGGTAAAGCCTCACAGCTGCTGGCTGGTATTCTCAGGCTGGGGAGATGCACTTTATTGGGAGCCGCCAGCTTAAAAATATCAGCCAGCAACCTGCCGGAATTGCTGCATCCATTAGATGTGACAGTTCCGGGATTTTACCCGGTTCATCCTGAGTGCCCTGGTTCGGTGGCAAACGGGGTAATATACTGTATGGGGTTGATACCAGCTGTGTAATGTCACCTGGTGTCATGCCATGGGATTTTGATGTCACGGCGTCTATCAGATACCCGATATCACTAATCGAGTCAGTAATATTAAAAAAAAAAAAAACAACAAATTTTTATTTGAAAAAAGACTTCTTAAGACATTCCCTCTTTCACCAATATATTGGAAAGAAAAAAAACTAATCTGGGTCCGGCGTAAACCAATAAGGGGTTCCCACGACGATCCATACTCACTGTCTCAGTCAATGAAGAACAGAATGTTCTGGCTGGGAGAGCAGTGCCGTGACCTGAGCTAACTTCATTAGGGTTAACCCAGGTCACTGTAGGGCATGACGTGCGCTGACGTCAGGAGGTTAGCTAGGTACATTACCTGGATGATGAACGCCGCTGCACTCCTGACGTCAGCGCTCATCACTGGCTTCCATTGTCCGCTGCGTTCACAAGCGAAGTATCACATGTGACGTCACCGTTAGTCATAGTCTCGGGCCGCCCATGAGACTTGATGTGAGAACACGGCGGGCATAAGTCAGTGACTAGCGTTGATGTCAGGAGTGCAGTGAACTTTATTATCGCAGGTAATGAACTTTGCTAACCTCCTGATGCCAGCGCTTGTCATCCCCACAGCTGCTGACACTGGCACGGGAGCAGAACACAGACTGCAGGGTCACTCGACGGAAGTCACACAGAAGTGCTTCCGTGCGGCTTCCGGGCATTTTGCGGACCCATTGACTTGTATTCCGTCACGGTCCGTTATTGCGGAACAGAATAGGACATGTTCCATACTAACAGGACATACGGCATCCGATGTGTTTTTTTGTAGGAACTGATGCACATGGAAGTGCTTCTGTGTGCCATCCGATCCTACACAAAAGGCATTGAAAAGTTGGTCCTGTCAATAGGTCTGCAAAAAAAAACGGAACAGGACAGACGAAACGCTTGTCTGAATCAGCTCTTAGGCCCCTTTCACACATCAGTTTTTATCCATCAGTCACAATCCGTTTCGTGATTGATGCGACAGATTCGTTGCAGATTGTGGTAAAACTAATGCTATGGATCCCTGTAAAAAAAAACAAAAAAAAAAAAAAACGGATCTGTTGTGCCACTTTTTTTCATGCCAAAGGTTATTTGCTATTGAAAACCTATATCACCCTGGAAAAGGAGAGAAAGAGTTTTTCTGACCAGCAGGGAATTTACACATCGGGGCATGCTCAGTTAAAAAAAAAAAAAAAAAAAAAAAGTGATCCGTCACCAGAAACCGTCATTTCATGGTTTACGACGGATCCTGCACACATAGGCTTCCTTTCTAACAAACGACAGACGGTGACTGATCCGTCGCTGTTCATTTTTTCGACGCAAACAAAAAACTTTACTTTGGAATTCGTCTCCATCCAACGGAAACTCATTTTTCAACGCATCCGTTTAACAACGGATGAAACGGGAGGCCATCCATCACAATCCTTCACTAACACAAGTCAATGCGAAAAAACCGGATCCAGCACTGGATTCGTTTTTTCAAAATGCGACGGATTGTGACTGATGGCAAAAAAACGCATGTGTGAATGAGCCCATACACTTTTTATCAAATACATGTTTATTTTCTTTGTGTGTCTTGGAACACCAAAAATCAGAGGGGAAAAGGCAAATTGGACATAATTTCACACAAAACTCCAAAAATGGGCTGGACAAAATTGTTGGCACCCTCAACTTAGTATTTGGTTGCACATCGATTGAAATAAATAACTGCAATCAATCGCTTCCTATAACCATCAGCAAGCTTCACACTCTTCCCAACTGGAATTTTGGACTCTTCTTTTGTAAGCTCCTCCAGGTCTCTCCTATTTGAAGGCGTCTTCTCCCAACAGCAATCTTAAGATCTCTTATAGGTGTTCAATAGGATTTAGATCCGGCCTCATTGCTGACACTTCAGAATGCTCCAGTGCTTTGTTTCCATCCATTTCTGGGGGCTTCTTGAATTATGTTTAAGGTCATTGTCCCGCTGGAAGACCCATGACCTAGGATGTCATCCCAGCTTTCTGACACTGCACTACTTTGCAACCCAGAATTATTTGTTAATCTTCAGATTTCATGATGCCTTGCACACAGTCAAGGCATCCAGTTCCAGAGGCAGCAAAACAATCCTAAAACATCTTTGAACCTCCACTGTTTGTGACTGTAGGTAGTGTATTCTTTTCTTACAAGGCATCATTCCGTCTTTCGATAAACAGAATGATGTGCTTTACCAAAAAACTCTATCTTGGTCTTATCTGTCCACAAGACAGTTTTCCAGAAGGATTTTGGTGTTCTCGCATCCATTTTGATGAACTGCAGTCTAGCTTTATTATGTCCATGTCAGCAGTAGGGTTTGCCTGGGTCTCCTGCCATTTCATTTCACTCAAATGTTGATGGAAAGTTGCGGTGACTCTGATGCATCCGGAGTCTGCAGGACAGGAAAAATTCCTTCAGAGCTTGATTGGGACTGCTCATTCACCATTTGGACTATCCTGTGTTACAATCTTTCATCGGTTTTTCTCTGCCGTCCACGTCCAGGGAGATTAGCTACCGTGCTATGGGCTGAAAATTTCTTGATTCTGTTGCGCACCGTAGACAATGAAACATCAAGATCTCTTTAGATGGCTTGTAATCTTGAAATTGATATTTTTCAACAATTTTGGTTTTCAAGCTCTCTTCTCTTTCTGTTCTCTGTGCTTAGTGAGGCACACACAGACACACAATGTAAAAATTGAATCAACTTCTCCCTTTTTCTCTGCTTTCAGGTGTGATTTTCATGTTGCCCACACCTGTTGTCGGCTACAGGTGAGTTTGAACAGGCGTCATTTGCTTGAAAGTTTGTTTACCTACAATTATGGAAAAGTGCCAACAATTGTGTCCTGGCAATTTTTGGAATTTTGTGTGAAATTTATGTTCAAATTGCCTTTTTTTTTCTATTTTTGAATACAAATGAAATTTAATATGGTGTATAACATATATAATTGCAATAATTTTCTGTGAGAAAAGCTTCATTTTCTGGAACAATTTCAAGGACGCCAACACTTTTGGCCATGACTGTATGTAAATGCTGAGTCAGTCATTGCTGCATGACGAGTTGTTACTGTAGAATACATTTTCTGACAGCTCCGTAATGGATTGTAAGCGAGTCTGTGCCGGCTTGGTAATGGTGCTTTCACACTGTGGTCCTCTCCCTGTTCAGTGGTCCCATTGGGGCTCCCGTCCGAATCCCCCTCAAAATGGGATTCGGATGTATGTGCCGATAAGGCCCCTGACTATAATGGAGCAGACTGGGTCTCTGTGTGCTCTGTCGTGCAACATTTTTGGGTGTATACGCCTCTTGGAGGTGAACACCGAGACATAATAAACTGCATCTGGGTGTTCGCCTCCAGTAAAGGTATACCCCCGAAAATGGTGCATGACAGAGACCCAGTCTGCTCCATTATATTCAGGGGCACATATACATCTGAATCCAGTTTTGCTGATGTTTGGATGTCACAAAAGCGATCACATGACATATATGGGGGTGTACACCCCCCTCCCCACACACACACACACACACTCCTTGCTGTCACAGCAATTAATCTGTTCCCTGCTATCATGTGGAACTGACGTCCAGGCCGATTCACGGCACTTAAATGAATAGACGGCCCAAGTGGGGTGTAGCTGACCACACCTGATGTTTGACCCCCAGGTAAAATGGGTGCGCACTGTCCTCCAGTAGGACGGCTAGTCACAGTCGCTGCCTTTATAGGGCCGGCTGTTCTGCGTGCTCATAGTTTCTCATTCAGATCTCAGTAGACTCCTGCAGAAACAGCACGAGCCATTGTGAGCTGATGACTCTTATGTAAGTGGCACAAAATCTGAAATTTACTTCAAGAACGAATTGCTGCAAATATTTGCTTCTAACATTTGGCCTTATATTCCTGTGCAGAACTCAGGATCGAACTGCAAAGGATCTGACTGAATCGTCTGTGAAGATCGCTACCATGAGCTCTGCTGCCGAAAGAAAATTTATCAACCTCCGCAAACGTCTGGACCAGCTCGGCTACAAGCAGCCGCTGGGTATTGAGTCGCTACCTCTTGTAGAAAAACTCTTCAGGTATCTTGGAGCTGCAATAGAGCTGTAATAAGATGAGGAACACCAGAATACGTGGCCATATGACAGTGAAGGACTCTCTATTTCATGGAACAAATCATTAGTTTCTGTGACAACTAGTTAAATTCTCCATAATCTTGCTCATGTCAAATTGCTGTACCAAAAATGTGTAACATCAGCCTTAGTTATTAAAGGGGATTTCTGTCCCTCTTCAAAAGTGGCCAAATAGAAGACATGGTGGGGGGGGGAAAACTGCTACTGACATCTTTGAACACTTGCTTCTATATTGGGCTTCACTGGGACCAGCAATGACGTGCCAGTGCATAGTCATATGGTGAACCTGACCACTGAGGGCAATTCTTGGCTGCCAGGCTGTGATGGGCGAACCCGAGCTGTAAAGTTCGGGGTCCGTATTGGACACTTAGGCCTAAGCCACACGGCATGAAAATCGGTGCGAGTGGAGTGCGATAAAAAATCGCATTCCCCTCGGACCAATATTAGCCTGTGTGTCAGCACCCATGAGCGATTATTTTCTCAGCCCTAACAACAATTGCAGCATGCTGCGACTGTAATGTGAGACTCTTTCTCTCACCCATTCAAGTGTATGGGGTGAGAGAAAAATCGCACTGAGAGAGGGAGATAAATCCCTCCTCCGTGCCGGCCCGCTCCTCTTCAGAGCCGGCTCGCCTCCCCGCAGCTGAGGTCCGCTAGTACGATAGGACCTCGGTTGCAGGGACACTTGCATGACACTCGGCTCTGCTGTACTGCCAGCGTGAGCCGAGTGTCATGCGAGGGGATCGCAGTAATTCCCATGTGGCCCCAGCCTCAGTGCACGACCTCCGAACACTGACTTCCCAGGGATGACTGTTACTTTTTTGCTTCGGCCACTCTGATTAAAAAAAAAAAAGAATTTAAGAAGGACAGTTATACTTGCTGAGTCTGTGTGGCTGTCACACTACTAACGGGACCACTCATTAAATCTTATGAATGTTCACTGCTTCCCCCACCCACCCTTTGATTGTCTATGATTGGATGCCAGCTTCTGTGATTGGTTGCCCTCACACTAGCTGTCTGGGTCCACGAAGAGAAAAATAATTGAAAAAAATGGCTTATGGTTTCTTGTATTTTGTTACCCAGCGGACGTAAAGTAGACATCTGGAGGCTGTAGCCCAGAGCTTTGTGCATTATCTTAGCTGTATATCAAAATATGAGGGACCCCATGGAGCTTTTTTTTTATTTTTTTTTTTTTTATTTAATTATGTTAATAAAAAAAAAAACAACAACTTTGTGCGTTCCCCCTCCTCCCAATTTTGATACCCAGCCAAGATAAAGCAGACAGACAGCTGGGGGCTAGTACTCTGAGGCTGGGGAGGCCCATGGTTACTGGGACCTCACCAGCCTAAAAATAGCAGCCTGCAGCTGCCACAGAATTAGCGCATCCATTAGATGTGCCAATCCTAGCTCTTTACCTGGCTCATCCTGATTGCCCTGGAACGGTGGAAATTGGGGGAAATATAAGAGGTTAATGACAGCTATGATTTGTCAAAAAATCACAACTGTCATCAAGCCCTGGATTAGTAATGGGTAGGGGTCTACTACTATTCGTGTAAGTAAAAAAAAAAATACAAAACAGAGAAAAACATCCTGTATTTTAAAAAAACAAACAAACCAGAAAAACACCCTCTTTTTCTCCAGTTTATTAACCATCAAAACTCCCCTGTAGGTTCGATGTAATCCACAGACTAGATGTCCCACGACAATCCCAGTTTTGCTACATTTTGAGTTCGCTGTGTGCGGTCACATTAGAACATAACTGATCACTGCAGTGTGGGTCATGAAACCACCGCCCCAGTCCGGAAAACATGGTCAATGATTGTTTAAACTCTCACGTTTCAATTCAGCCTAAGGATGAAATTTCCTGCCCCTCAATTAAAAGGTTTGTCTGGGACTTTAACATTGATGGCCTATCCTCCTTGATGGCGTGCCGGGTGTCATACCCTTACCCATCACACATTAACGACCCATCCGTCTATGTTAAAGTCCCAAACAACCCCTTTACCGATAGAGCTGTTTATGGACCAAATTGGTCTTCTAATGTGTGAAGTCCTATGCAGACTGATGCAGATACCCTTCTAAATACATGAAAGTTTTGTTATTCAGGTGACCTAAAGTGTTAGGTTTTCATTTTGTCCTCTTTTGTTGACTCTTCTGCGCTATACAGTGACCTTGTTCATACGACAGAAAGTCTTCGCAATGCAAAGCTCAATGCTGGCAAGAACGAGAAGGAGAACAAGAATTTTGATGAGGTGATAGAACCTTACAAGGCCGAAAATGCCAGACTCGTCAGAGAAAATAACGAACTCCACTTAGAGCTCCTGAAGATCAAAGAAGACTCGGATCGCCACATTAAAGGTCAGGCGCCACACCACCTTGTCTAATATCAGCTACTTTGTTAAACGGCTTAGTGTAACTCTTTACAAAGAGAATAATGAAATATTTGGAAACTCTACGTTTCTGTGTATTTTCACATAAACCTATTCTTACTTTTTTTTTGAAGACTTGAAAGCTTCTCTGAGAAAACTTGAACACCAAACGGCTGATCTGAAATTCTTAAATAACCAATATGTCCATAAAATCCGCTCTATGGAAAAAGAAAGCAAAGCGAAGGCTGAACGGATTCAGCAACTTCAAGAGAAGAACCTGCAGGCTGTGGTGCAGACACCAGGTGTGTTCTGCTCAGGAAATGTGATACGCTAGATAGTGAGTGATGCGGAGCATAGATTGTCTCCACTCGTATTTATCCCTGTCCTGCATAATGCCCAAATTAAAAAGGATAGGGATCGTGTATGAACCTGATCAGCGCTACAATGTTTGTATGTCGTGCCTCTCGGGTCACTGGGCACTGTAGTTAGGGGGGATTTTTTTTTTTTTTTTAGCAAACAGTACTGTGCAAGAGCTTGACAGGTGTTTGAAAAATGTTGCAAAGTCAGAATGCTTACAAAAATAAGTGTTTTAATATTTTTTTTTCTTTGTCGCTCCATTGGGAGACCCAGACAATTGGGTGTACAGCTTCTGCCTCTGGAGGCCACACAAAGTACCACACTGAAAAAGTGTAACCCCTCCCCTCTGCCTATACACCCTCCCGTGCATCACGGGCTCCTCAGTTTTATGCTTTGTGTGGAAGGAGGCACACATCCACGCATGCTTTCCCATTTTAGTCAGCAGCAGCTGCTGATTTTATTGGTTGGTTTTTTTAACCGTTAACGAAATGCAAAGTGACTGAACAGAAGAGAAATCTGAATCAAATAAATATATTGCCTTCAAAACGGTATCAACTCTTTTAATTACACTTACACAAAAGCCGAGATTTTTGTAGGAAATGCAAGTCAGGTATGCAAGTAACCAAATATACTAAACAGGTGATAATCATAGGACTCATTAACTGAAACGGCTTTATAGGAAGATATAATCCAGCTGGGTGCTACAACAGTGTTACTTTATTTGTGCAAGGACAGACAGTGCACAAACTAACATTTACGCGTTTCTGGCTCGATGCCCTTAATCATAATGATTATGACTAAGGGCGTTGAGCCAGAAACGCGTAAACGTTAGCTTGTGCACTGTCTGTCCTTGCACAAATAACGAAACACCATTGTAGCACGCAGCTGGATTATATCTTTCATTATTTGCTTTGCCGCCAGGGCAGGGCCGACATCAGGGTCTGGGGGACGGTGAGCTGGATTTTCATCTTTATAGGAAGCTTGAAGTTGAAGAATACTAAAATCTGCTACAAAGTTGAGGTTGTGGAAGACAGTTTCATGTCACAGATCATCCATGACAAGACTGAGCATAGCAACAAGACACCAGGTAGTTATACTGCATCATCAAGGTCTCGCCCAGGCAAACATTTTAACCCCTTCACGACCTTGGACGGATCTATCCGTCCAGGATCGTGTCCCGTTAAGCCCCGCCCCCTGCCGCGGGCAGGCGGCGGAGGTCGGCACACATATCAGCTGTTTTCAACAGCTGACATGTGTGCCTGCTAGCCGCGGGTGGAATCGCTTCCACCCGCGGCCATTAACCCCTTAAATCTTGCTGCCAAAGTCTGGCAGCAAGATTTAAATGCGCGCGGCCATGTTTTTTACTTACCGCCGCCCCCACCGGAAGTCACGTGTGTTATCACGTGACTATCGGTGGTTGCCATCGTAGCACAGGGTCATGTGATGACGCCTGCTGCTATGATGTTTCACTTTCGTTTTCCCTCGGCCGAGACCAGAGGGAAAACCAGTGTGACTGAATCTGCTGTTTACAGCTGTATTGCTGTGATCAGCAGATAGATAATAGCGATCGGAATGCTGATCGCTATAGCCCCCTAGGGGGACTAGTAAAATAAACAAAAGGTTTTAAAAAATAAAATAAAAAAAAAAAACCTAAAAGTTCAAATCACCCCCCTTTCCCCCCCATTGAAAATTAAAGGGTTAAAAAATAAATAAATATACACATATTTGGTATCGCCGCGTTCAGACACTAGGATAACAACAAATGAGCAAATACTCTGCACAAAGTAAATAAATAGTAATAGTACTTGTAAATAACATGGGGTACTTTTTTGACATCATTTTGATCAAGAGCATAAAAGCCATGCCACTGTGACAATGTGTATCCAGTTAAGGTGGTCCCCATCTGGGGTTGTTTATCTCACTACATGTGAGCAGGCCTCAAACTACACTAGGGCAGAGCAGGACCCAGGACTGACTGACGTTTTTCTTTGTCGCTCCATTGGGAGACCCAGACAATTGGGTGTATAGCTCATGCCTCCGGAGGCCACACAAAGTATTACACTAAAAGTGTAAAGCCCCTCCCCTTCTGCCTATACATCCCCCCGTGCATCACGGGTTCCTTAGTTTACATGCTTTGTGCGAAGGAGGTCAGACATCCACGCATTAGCTCCACAGCTTGGTCAGCAGCAGCTGCTGACTATGTCGGATGGAAGAAAAGAGGGCCCATAACAGGGCCCCCAGCATGCTCCCTTCTCACCCCACTCTTGTCGGCGGTGTTGTTAAGGTTGAGGTACCCATTGCGGGTACGGAGGCTGGAGCCCACATGCTGTTTTCCTTCCCCATCCCTTGATGGGCTCTGGGGAAGTGGGATCCTAATTCGGTCTCCAGACACTGAGACCGTGCTCCATCCACAGCACCTGGGGTATCTGCTGGACAAGGAGCCGAGTATCGTCAGGGACACTGCTGCTTTGAGGTACTCTGTGTCCCCGTGGGGACCGCGCACAGAATCACTCCAGCATTGCTGGGTGTGTTAGTGCACCGGGGACCGCGGCGCTGACCGCGTTTGTGTCATCGCACACTACAGCGTGCTGGTGTGCTTGGTTTACTAGAGACTACTGCCTGACCGCGCGCTGCCATTGCAACACGGCAGCGCGCCCTGGGATTGTTTGTACGCCGAGGACTTCCGCGCAGACCGAGCTTATACGCCGGCCGCGCTTATAACTTGAGTCCCCGGCTTTTCAGGCCTAGTCTCGGTCTTTTCCCGCCCCCAGGCCTGTCAGTCAGGGGAAGGGAGAGATGTTGTGCAGAACGTCAGCACTGAGGGCTGGAGCGTGCTTTGCATACTCCACCCCCCTCACTGTGCACAGTGGGGCACCAGACTCCCGCACTTTTTCGGGCACGCCCACGGCCTCCTCCTCTCCTCAGGACGCCGGCAGCCATTCCTGTCAGCTCTTCCGACGCTGGAGAGGGGAGACAAGCTCTGGGAGACCCAGGCAGCGTTTCTGGTGACCACACAACCGCTTGAGCGGTCGGTAAGCAGCACCTATGGTGCTGGCCCCACTAGTGCAGTAGTGTACATATAGATTATATCCTTATATGCTATACTTTACACTGTATGGTGCACGATTGATTTTTGGCTATATACCCTCCGGGATTGCTCAGAGGACACAACAGCATGTCGTCCACAAGAAGCAATGGTGCCAAAGCACAGATTTACTATGCTGCCTGCGCTGCATGTACGGCTATACTACCGGCAGGTTCCACTGACCCTCATTGTGTGCAATGCTCGGCCCCTGTGGCACTTGCTCAGCCGGAGCCTCTGCGAAGGGGGGCCCAGGGGGAACCACCAGCTAACACTGTCCATGTGACGGGGACAGAGTTTGCAGTTTTTACTGATAGACTTTCTGAGACTATGGCTAAGATATTAGAAGCTTTGCAGTCCAGACCGGTATCTCAGACCATGGGCACTGTGGAATCACTGCACCATGGTCCACCTCAGTTGGAGCAACAATGTCCTCCCGGGGTGTCTCATAGGTCCCAGGGTGAGGTCTCTGACACGGACCGCAGCCCCAGACCGCCTAAGCGAGCTCGCTGCGAAACTCCCTCGACATCATCACATTGTTCACGGTCTCAGCAGGACTCTGTATGATGAAGCGGAGGTAGCTGATCAGGATTCTGATCCTGAGGCCGCTCTCAACCTAGATACACCTGATGGGGACACCATAGTGAATGATCTTATCGCGTCCATCAATCAAATGTTGAATATTTCTCCCTCAGCTCCTCCAGTGGAGGAGTCAGTTTCTCAGCAGGAGAAATTCCGTTTTAGGTTTCCCAAGCGTACCACGAGTATGTTTCTGGACCACTCTGACTTCAGAGACGCAGTCCAGAAACACCGAGCTTGTCCTGATAAGCGTTTTTCCAAGCGCCTTAAGGATACACGTTATCCATTTCCCCCTGACGTTGTCAAGGGCTGGACTCAGTGTCCCAAGGTGGATCCCCCAATCTCCAGACTGGCGGCTAGATCCATAGTCGCAGTGGAAGATGGGGCTTCACTCAAGGATGCTACTGACAGGCAGATGGAGCTCTGGTTGAAATCCATCTTTGAAGCCATCGGCGCATCTTTTGCCCCAGCATTTGCAGCAGTATGGGCACTCCAAGCTATCTCAGCGGGTCAAGCGCAGATTGACGCAATCACACGTACGTCTGCGCCGCAAGTGGCGTCCATAACCACTCAGACGACGGCATTTGCGTCCTACGCTATTAATGCCATCCTGGACTCTGCGAGCCGTACGGCGGTTGCAGCCGACAATTCGGTGGCAGTCCGCAGGGCCTTGTGGCTACGGGAATGGAAGGCAGATTCTGCTTCCAAAAAGTGCTTAACCAGTTTGCCATTTTCTGGTGACCGTTTGTTTGGTGAGCGATTGGATGAAATAATCAAGCAATCCAAGGGAAAGGATACATCCTTACCCCAGGCCAAACCAAACATACCCCAACAGAGGAGGGGACAGTCGAGGTTTCGGTCCTTTCGGGGCGCGGGCAGGTCACAATTCTCCTCGTCCAAAAGGCCTCAGAAGGATCAGACAAAATCCGATTCATGGCGGTCTAAGTCACGTCCTAAAAAGACCGCTGGAGGTGCCGCTACCAAAGCGGCCTCCTCATGACTTTCAGTCTCCTCACGCCGCATCCTCGGTCGGTGGCAGGCTCTCCCGCTTTTGCGACACCTGGCTGCCACAGGTAAAAGACCGTTGGGTGAGAGACATTCTGTCTCACGGTTACAGGATAGAGTTCAGCTCTCGTCCTCCGACTCGATTCTTCAGAACATCTCCGCCTCCCGAGCGAGCCGATGCTCTTCTGCAGGCGGTGGACACTCTAAAGGCGGAAGGAGTGGTGATCCCGGTTCCTCTTCAGCAACAGGGTCACGGTTTTTACTCAAACCTGTTTGTGGTTCCAAAGAAAGACGGGTCCTTCCGTCCTGTCCTGGACCTAAAACTGCTCAACAAACACGTAAAGACCAGGCGGTTCCGGATGGAATCCCTTCGCTCCGTCATCGCCTCAATGTCCCAGGGAGACTTCCTTGCATCGGTCGATATCAAAGATGCGTATCTTCACGTACCGATTGCTCCAGAGCATCAGCGCTTCCTGCGTTTCGCCATAGCAGACGAACACCTTCAGTTCGTGGCACTGCCGTTCGGCCTGGCGACAGCCCCACGGGTTTTCACCAAGGTCATGGCTACAGTAGTGGCGGTCCTTCACTCTCAGGGACACTCGGTGATTCCTTACTTAGACGATCTCCTAGTCAAGGCACCCTCTCAAGAGGCATGCCAACACAGCCTCAATGCTACTCTAGAGACTCTCCAGAGTTTCGGTTGGATCATCAATTTTCCAAAGTCAAATCTGACTCCGGCCCAATCACTGACATATCTTGGCATGGAGTTTCATACTCTCTCAGCGATAGTGAAGCTTCCGCTGGACAAACAGCATTCACTGCAGACAGGGGTGCAATCTCTCCTTCTAGGTCAGTCACACCCCCTGAGACGCCTCATGCACTTCCTAGGGAAGATGGTAGCAGCAATGGAGGCAGTTACTTTTGCGCAGTTTCATCTGCGCCCACTTCAATGGGACATTCGCCGCAAATGGGACAGGAAGTCGACGTCCCTCGACAGGAACGTCTCCCTCTCCCAAGCAGCCAAAGCTTCCCTTCGGTGGTGGTTTCTTCCCACTTCATTGTCGAAGGGGAAATCCTTCCTACCCCCATCCTGGGCGGTGGTCACGACGGACGCGAGTCTGTCAGGGTGGGGAGCAGTCTTTCTCCACCACAGGGCTCAGGGTACGTGGACTCAGCAGGAGTCCTCCCTTCAGATCAATGTTCTGGAGATCAGGGCAGTGTATCTTGCCCTAAAAGCGTTCCAGCAGTGGCTGGAAGGCAAGCAGATCCGAATTCAGTCGGACAACTCCACAGCGGTGGCTTACATCAACCACCAAGGCGGCACACGCAGTCGTCAGGCTTTCCAGGAAGTTCAGCGGATTCTGATGTGGGTGGAAGCCACGGCCTCCACCATATCCGCAGTTCACATCCCGGGCGTAGAAAACTGGGAAGCAGACTTTCTCAGTCGCCAGGGCATGGACGCCTTAGTTCAAGATTGGTCGCAGTTTCAACTCCCTTATGTGTTCCCACCTCTGGCACTGTTGCCCAGAGTGATACGCAAGATCAGGTCAGACTGCCGCCACGCCATTCTCGTCGCTCCAGACTGGCCGAGGAGGTCGTGGTACCCGGATCTGTGGCATCTCACGGTGGGCCAACCGTGGGCACTGCCAGACCGTCCAGACTTGCTGTCTCAAGGGCCGTTTTTCCATCTGAATTCTGCGGCCCTCAACCTGACTGTGTGGCCATTGAGTCCTGGATCCTAGCGTCTTCAGGGTTATCTCAAGAGGTCATTGCCACTATGAGACAGGCCAGGAAACCAACGTCTGCCAAGATCTACCACAGGACGTGGAAGATATTCCTTTCTTGGTGCTCTGATCAGGGATTTTCTCCCTGGCCATTTGCATTGCCCACGTTTCTTTCCTTTCTTCAATCAGGATTGGAAAAAGGTTTGTCGCTCGGCTCCCTTAAGGGACAAGTCTCAGCGCTCTCTGTGTTCTTTCCGAAGCGTCTTGCCAGGCTTTCTCAGGTACGCACGTTCCTGCAGGGGGTTTGTCACATAGTTCCTCCTTACAGGCGGCCGTTAGAACCCTGGGATCTGAACAGGGTTCTGCTGGCCCTTCAGAAGGCACCCTTTGAACCTTTGAAAGATATTTCTCTTTCTCGCCTTTAGCAGAAAGTGGTCTTCCTAGTAGCAGTCACCTCACTTCGGAGAGTGTCTGAGCTAGCAGCGCTGTCATGCAAAGCCCCTTTCCTGGTGTTTCACCAGGACAAGGTGGTGCTGCGCCCGGTTCCGGAATTCCTTCCTAAGGTGGTATCCACCTTTCATCTCAATCAGGATATCTCCTTGCCTTCTTTTTGTCCTCATCCAGTTCATCAATGTGAAAGGGATTTGCATTTGTTAGATCTGGTGAGAGCACTCAGAATCTACATTTCCCGTACGGCGCCTCTGCGCCGCTCGGATGCACTCTTTGTCCTTGTCGCTGGTCAGCGTAAGGGGTTACAGGCTTCCAAATCCACCCTGGCTCGGTGGATCAAGGAACCAATTCTTGAAGCCTACCGTTCTTCTGGGCTTCCGGTTCCCTCAGGGCTAAAGGCCCATTCTACCAGAGCCGTCGGTGCGTCCTGGGCTTTACGGCACCAGGCGACGGCTCAGCAGGTGTGCCAGGCGGCTACCTGGTCGAGCCTGCACACTTTCACCAAACACTATCAGGTGCATGCCTATGCTTCGGCGGATGCCAGCCTAGGTAGACGAGTCCTTCAGGCGGCGGTTGCTCACCTGTAGGAACGGGCCGTTTTACGGCTCTATTATGAGGTAGTATTTTACCCACCCAGGGACTGCTTTTGGACGTCCCAATTGTCTGGGTCTCCCAATTAGGAGCGACAAAGAAGAAGGGAATTTTGTTTACTTACCGTAAATTCCTTTTCTTCTAGCTCCAATTGGGAGACCCAGCACCCGCCCTGTTGTTTTTTCGTGTACACATGTTGTTCATGTTGAATGGTTTCAGTTCTCCGAGATTCTTCGGATTGAAGTTACTTTAAACCAATTTATTTGCTTTCCTCCTTCTTGCTTTTGCACTAAAACTGAGGAACCCGTGATGCACGGGGGGATGTATAGGCAGAAGGGGAGGGGCTTTACACTTTTAGTGTAATACTTTGTGTGGCCTCCGGAGGCATGAGCTATACACCCAATTGTCTGGGTCTCCCAATTGGAGCTAGAAGAAAAGGAATTTACGGTAAGTAAACAAAATTCCCTTCTTTAACACCTCTCTGTGGAAAGCTACAGTATTTAGACACAATACACATTTAGTTTCTGAACTATTTCCACCATTTTCCATACAATGTGTACAAATCCATTGAGAAGCAAACTGAAAATAATTTTGAGGGGGGAAAATAAAACTATAATAATGTGGTTGCATAGATGTGAACACCATCTTATAATTTGGGCTGTGAATCATTACTGCAAGATTGCAGCAGAGTGGGGTAGAGAGAGCTAATTCTAGATCGGCCATGCTGATAGACTCCTACGGCACGGTGGCTCAGTGGTTAGCATTGCAGCGCTGGGGTCCTGGGTTCTAGTCCCTCTAAGGACAACATCTGCAAGGAGTTTGTATGTTCTCCCAGTGTTTGCATGGGTTTCCTCCCACACTCCAAAGACATACAGATAGGGAATTTAGATTGTGAGCCCCAATGGGGACAGTGTTGCCAATGTATGTAAAGCGCTGTGGAATTAATAATAATAATAATATAATATATTTATTCACTTATATAGCGCTATTAATTCCACAGCGCTTTACATACATTGGCAACACTGTCCCCATTGGGGCTCACAATCTAAACTCCCTATCAGCATGTTTTTCTGAAGTGTGGGAGGAAACCGGAAACATGGGGAGAACATATAAACTCCTTGCAGATGTTGTCCTGAGTGGGACTAGAACCCAGGACCCCAGCGCTGTAAGTCTGCAGTGCTAACCACTGAGCCACCGTGAATTAATAGCGCTATATAAATGAATAAATATTATATTATTATTACCCCAAAAGATTGGATCCTGTCACAAATTCAAAGGCTACTTCAGCAAAGTACTAGCTTAAAGGGAATCTGTGAGTATGTTTTTGCTACCTCATCTGTGAGCAGCATAATGAAGGCAAAGAGACTCTGAATCCAATGCTGTGTCACTTAGATTACTGACTGCAGTTGTTCTGACACAAAGGTTTTCAATTTAGCAGCAGAACTGAGAGCTGTCTCTGCCCACACCAGACTCTATAGAGATTGTACATTCAAAGTGAGGTGTCAATCACCGGAGAGGGTGTGTTGGACTCAGTAATGGTAATCACCAGGTGAGAGCCTTCGGATTAAGTAAGCAACAGCACACAGCCTGAAAAGAGAGGCATCATTGATTTTTATTTTTTTTTTAACCCCTACAGCATTGTCTTCAGCTTACATAGCAAAAACATGCTGACAGATTACCTTTAAAGGTGTGCATAAATGTTAAACCACATTATTTTAATTCATTATTTTCATACCCGAAAAGATTTCAGTTGGTTTCTCAATAGATTTGTACAGATTATAAGTAACCTTAAAGGGAATCTGTCAGCAGCTTTTTGCTATGTAATCTGAAGACCGCATGCTGTGGGGGTTAAAACACAATTTCAGCAGTGCCTCGCTTATCAGTGCCAGTGCTGTTTACCTGCAATGTTTTATTTTAACTTCCGGAGATTATCAATGCCCTGGTCGGGCATGCCCCCTGCTGTGATTAGCACTGTTCTGTCTATAGATGTATGTCTATGTAGAACACGGTGTTGGCGGGGGCAGCTTTTTCAGCTCTACTGCATGCTAAATCTAAAAACTGTGTCAGAACCCCTGCACCCAGTAATCTAAGTATACATCGCTGGATTCAGGGTCTCTTCGCCTACCTCATGCTGCTCTGAATAGGTAGCAAAAACCTGCTAACTTCCACCTTTAACCCCTTCACGACCATGGACAGATATATCCGTCATGGAGCGTGTCCCGTTAAGCCCCGCCCCCTGCAGGTGGCGGTCGGCACACATATCTGCTGTTTTCAACAGCTGACATGTATGCCTGCATGTTGCGAGTGGAATCGCTTCCATTCGCAACATTTAACCCCTTAAATCTCGCTGCCAAAGTCTGGCAGCGAGATCTATATGCGTGCGGCCATGATTTTTACTTACCGCCGTCCCCACCGGAAGTCACGTGCGTGATCACGTGACTTTTGGTGGTTGCCATCGTAGCACAGGGTCATGTGATGACGCCTGCAGCTATGAAGTTTCACTTTCGTTTTCCCTCGGCCGGGAGCAGAGAGAAACAGGAAGTGACTGTATCTGCTGTTTACAGCTGTATAGCTGTGATCAGCAGATAGATAAGATCGATCGGATTGCTGATCGCTATAGCCCCCTAGGGATACTAGTAAAATAAAAAAAATTAAAAAAAGTTTTAAAAAATATAAAAAAAAAACTAAAAGTTCAAATCACCCACCTTTCCCCCCATTGAAAATTAAAGGGTTAAAAAATAAATAAATATACACATATTTGGTATCGCCGCGTTCAGAAATGCCCGATCTATCAAAATATAAAATCAATCTGATTGGTAAACGGCGTAGTGGCAAAAAAATTCCAAACACCAAAATTACATTTTTTTGGTCGCAGCAAGTTTTACGCAAATTGCAATAACAGGCGATCAAAACGTAGCATCTGCGCAAAAATGGTACCATTAGAAATGACAGCTCGAGACGCAAAAAATAAGCAGTCACTGAGCCATAGATCCCAAAAAATGAGAACTCTACGGTTTTCGGAAAATGGCGCAAAACGTGCGCCACTTTTATTAGACAAACGTGTGAATTTTTTTTAACCCCCTTAGATACAAGTAAACCTATACATGTTTGGTGTCTACAAACTCGCACCGACCTCAGGCATCATACCCACACATCAGTTTTACCATATAGTGAACACCGTGAATAAAACATCCCAAAAACTATTGTGCCATCACACTTTTTTTTGCAGTTTTTCCACACTTGGAATTGTTTTGCTGTTTCTTCGGCGCTCTATTGGGAGACCCAGACGATTGGGTGTATAGCACTGCCTCCGGAGGCCACACAAAGCAATTACACTAAAAAGTGTAAGGCCCCTCCCCTTCTGGCTATACACCCCCAGTGGGATCACTGGCTCACCAGTTTTTCTGCTTTGTGCGAAGGAGGTCAGACATCCACGCATAGCTCCACTGTTTGTAGTCAGCAGTAGCTGCTGACTATATCGGATGGAAGAAAAGAGGGCCCATATGGGGCCCCCAGCATGCTCCCTTCTCACCCGCGGTGGTGCTTGTAAGGTTGAGGTACCTATTGCTGGTACAGAGGCTGGAGCCCACATGCTGTTTTCCTTCCACATCCCCTGGAGGGCTCTGTGGAAGTGGGATCTTGCCGGCCCCCAAGCCCTGGGGCCGGGCTCCATCCACAGACCCAGAGAACCTGCTGGATTTGGAGCGGGAGTGCCGTTCAGGGACAAGGCCCTGCAACTTTCAGGTACTCTGTGTCCCCGGCAGGCACGGACACTCTCAAGGCTTGCTGAGCGTTATAGTGCGCCGGGGACAGTAGCGCTGTGCGCTGGGGTTAGGTCACTGCAGCTTTGCTGAGTGACGTTACATGTTGGGAACTACTGCGCCGACCGCTCCTGGAGCGGCGGCGCAGCTGCGACTTGTGGTGCGCCGGGGACTTTGCGCCGACCGCGCTTTTACGGCGGCGGCGCTTCTAACTTTAGCCCCCGGCTTCTGCGGCCTAGCGCCGCTTCGTTCCCGCCCCCACCCTGTCAATCAGGGTAGGGGAGAGACGCTGCTCAATAGGCAGCGCCGAGGGCTGGAGCTTTATTTACATGCTCCAGCCCTCTCACTAGGCACAGTGGGAAGCAGGCTTCCCGCTCTTCGTCTGTATACGCCCAGGGCCCGCCCCCCCTCTCCACAAGGACGCCGGCAGCCATTACACATGCGGTCTGGCTGGGGAAAGGCAGCAGGCTCTGGGAGACCCAGACTAAAGGGATTTCGGCGCCCACACACCCGCTACTAAGCGGGCGGTAAGCAGCACTTTAGTGCTGGCCCCACTAGTGCCTCAGTGTTATATTAGTGTACTTTTTTCTTGGTACCATATATATTTATATAGTTGCACTGTAAGGTCGCTTCTTGGCTGGACACCCTGTACTGCTCTGAGGAGGCAGCAACATGTCATCCGCAAAACGCAAGGGTGCCAAGGCACAGGCTGTGTACACTGTTTGTACTGCATGTGGGGCTAATCTACCAGCAGGCTCCAACGACTCTCATTGTGTGCAATGTTCAGTCCCAGTGGCACTTCGTCAGCCAGAGCCTATTGTGGTGGTAGCCCAGGCAGAGACGCCTGTGAACCCTGCCCCGGTGACGGGGACAGACTTTGCAGTTTTTGCTGATAAAATGTCTGTGACTATGACAAAAATCCTGGAGACCTTGCAGTCCAGGCCAGTTACTCAGACCATGGACACTGCTGTGTCTATGCTCTCCGGTCCCCCTCAGTTGGAACTAATCCGTGCTCCAAGGGGGTCTCAAGCATCACAGGCTGAAGTCTCTGACTCAGATGACAGTCCCAGGCAGCCTAAGCGAGCTCGCTGGGAAAGACCCTCCACGTCATCACACTGCTCAGGGTCTCAACGAGAAGAGTCTCTCTGTGATGAGACTGAGGACGGTGATCAGGATTCTAATCCTGAGGCCCCTCTCAATCTGGATGCCCCTGATGGTGACGCCATGGTTAATGACCTTATATCGGCAATTAATAGACTGTTGGATATTTCTCCCCCAGCCCCTTCTGCAGAGGAGGCAGCTGCACAGCAGGAGAAGTTCCATTTCCTGTATCCCAAGCGTAAATTAAGTGCTTTTTTGGACCACTCTGACTTCAGAGAATCGATCCAGAAACACGACGCTCATCCAGACAAGCGTTTCTCTAAACGTTCTAAGGATACCCGTTATCCTTTTCCCTCTGAGGTGGCCAAACGCTGGACCCAGTGTCCAAAGGTGGATCCCCCAATTTCCAAGCTTGCGGCTAGATCCATAGTCGCAGTAGAGGATGGCGCTTCACTTAAAGATGCCAACGACAGACAGATGGACCTTTGGTTGAAATCTGTCTATGAAGCTATCGGCGCGTCGTTTGCTCCAGCATTCGCGGCCGTGTGGGCACTCCAAGCTATTTCAGCTGGTTTAGCACAGGTGGATGCTATCATACATCCAGCAGTGCCGCAAGTGGCGTCCCTAACTTCGCAAATGTCTGCGTTTGCGACCTATGCTATCAATGCTGTCCTAGAATCTACGAGCCGTACCGCTATGGCGTCCGCCAATTCTGTGGTTTTGCGCAGAGCCTTGTGGTTAAAGGACTGGAAAGCAGATGCTGGTTCCAAAAAATGCTTAACCAGCTTGCCATTATCTAGAGACAGACTGTTTGGTGAGCCATTGGCTGAAATCATAAAACAGTCCAAGGGTAAGGACTCTTCCTTACCACAGCCCAGAGCAAGTAAACCTCAACAGAAAAAGTGGCAGTCGAGGTTTCGGTCCTTTCGAGGCTCGGGCAAGGCCCAATTCTCCTCGTCCAAAAGGACTCAGAAAGAACAAGGGAGCTCAGATTCCTGGCGGGCTCACTCACGCCCCAGGAAAGCAAATGGAGGAACCGCTTCCAAAGCGGCTACCTCATGACTTTTGGCCTCCTCCCTCCGCATCCTCGGTCGGTGGCAGGCTCTCCCGCTTTTGCGACATTTGGCTGTCACAGGTCAAAGACCGGTGGGTAACAGACATTTTGTCTCGCGGGTACAGAATCGAGTTCAGTTCTCGGCCTCCACTTCGGTTCTTCAGAACCTCCCCACACCTGCTGCAGGCGGTGGACTCTCTAAGAGCAGAAGGAGTCGTGATCCCTGTCCCCCCTCAGGAACGGGGGCTAGGATTTTACTCCAATCTCTTTGTGGTTCCAAAAAAGGACGGCTCCTTCCGTCCTGTTCTGGACCTAAAACTGCTCAACAAGCATGTGAACGCCAGGCGGTTCCGGATGGAATCCCTCCGCTCAGTCATTGCCTCAATGTCTCAAGGAGATTTCCTAGCATCAATAGACATCAAAGATGCTTATCTCCACGTGCCGATTGCTACAGAGCACCAACGCTTTCTACGCTTCGTGATAGGAGACGACCATCTTCAGTTCGTAGCTCTGCCATTTGGTCTGGCGACAGCCCCTCGGGTGTTCACCAAGATCATGGCGGCAGTGGTAGCAGTCTTGCACTCTCACGGACACTCTGTGATCCCTTACTTGGACGATCGACTGGTCTAGGCACCCTCTCAAGAGGCATGCCAACTCAGCCTGAATGTTGCACTGGAGACTCTCCAGGCGTTCGGGTGGATCATCAACTTCCCAAAGTCAAATCTGTCACCGACCCAATCACTAACGTATCTTGGCATGGAGTTTCATACTCTCTCAGCGATAGTGAAGCTTCCGCTGGACAAGCAGCGGTCTCTACAAACTGGGGTGCAGGCTCTCCTTCAAAGTCAGTCGCACTCCTTAAGACGCCTCATGCACTTCCTCGGGAATATGGTGGCGGCAATAGAGGCGGTTCCATTTGCGCAGTTTCATCTGCGTCCACTTCAATGGGACATTCTCCGCCAATGGGACGGGAAGTCAACATCCCTGGACAGGAAAGTCTCCCTTTCCCAGACGGCCAAAGACTCTCTGCAGTGGTGGCTTCTTCCCACCTCATTATCACAGGGAAGATCCTTCCTACCACCGTCTTGGGCGGTGGTCACGACAGACGCGAGTCTGTCAGGGTGGGGAGCAGTCTTTCTCCACCACAGGGCTCAGGGTACGTGGACTCAGCAGGAGTCCACCCTTCAGATCAATGTTCTGGAAATCAGAGCAGTGTATCTTGCCCTACTAGCCTTCCAGCAGTGGCTGGAAGGAAGGCAGATCCGAATTCAGTCGGACAACTCCACAGCGGTGGCATACATCAACCACCAAGGGGGGACACGCAGTCGGCAAGCCTTCCAGGAAGTCCGGCGGATTCTGATGTGGGTGGAAGCCACAGCCTCCACCATATCCGCAGTTCACATCCCCGGCGTAGAAAACTGGGAAGCAGACTTCCTCAGTCGCCAGGGCATGGACGCAGGGGAATGGTCCCTTCACCCAGACGTGTTTCAGGAAATCTGTCGCCGCTGGGGGGTGCCGGACGTCGACCTAATGGCGTCACGGCACAACAACAAGGTCCCAACCTTCATGGCACGGTCTCGCGATCAAAGAGCGCTGGCGGCAGACGCCCTAGTGCAAGATTGGTCGCAGTTCCGGCTCCCTTATGTGTTTCCACCTCTGGCACTCTTGCCCAGAGTGCTACGCAAGATCAGATCCGATTGCAGCCGCGTCATACTCGTCGCCCCAGACTGGCCGAGGAGGGCGTGGTATCCGGATCTGTGGCAGCTCACGGTCGGCCAACCGTGGGCACTCCCAGACCGACCAGACTTACTGTCCCAAGGGCCGTTTTTCCATCGGAATTCTGCGGCCCTGAACCTGACTGTGTGGCCATTGAGTCCTGGATCCTAGCGTCTTCAGGATTGTCCCAAGGGGTCGTTGCCACCATGAGACAGGCTAGGAAGCCCACGTCCGCTAAGATCTACCACAGAACGTGGAGGATATTCTTATCCTGGTCCTCTGCTCAGGGAGTGTCTCCCTGGCCATTTGCATTGCCTATCTTTCTTTCTTTCCTGCAATCTGGGTTAGAAAAAGGTTTGTCGCTCGGCTCCCTTAAAGGTCAGGTCTCGGCGCTATCCGTCTTTTTTCAGAGGCGTTTGGCACGCCTTCCTAAGGTGCGCACGTTCCTACAGGGGGTTTGCCATATCGTACCCCCGTACAAGCGGCCGTTAGATCCATGGGATCTGAACAGGGTACTAGTTGCCCTCCAGAAGCCGCCCTTCGAGCCTCTGAGGGAGGTTTCACTTTCTAGACTATCACAGAAAGTGACTTTTCTGGTAGCGATCACATCTCTTCGGAGAGTGTCTGAGCTGGCAGCACTATCATCCAAGGCTCCCTTCCTGGTCTTCCACCAGGACAAGGTTGTGCTGCGCCCCATTCAGGAGTTTCTCCCGAAGGTGGTATCCTCTTTTCTTTGTCGCTCCATTGGGAGACCCAGACAATTGACAATTGGGTGTATAGCTATTGCCTCTGGAGGCCACACAAAGTATTACACTTAAAAGTGTAAGGCCCCTCCCCTTCTGGCTATACACCCCCAGTGGGATCACTGGCTCACCAGTTTTGTGCTTTGTGCGAAGGAGGCAACACATCCACGCATAGCTCCACTTTTTAGTCAGCAGCAGCTGCTGACTATGTCGGATGGAAGAAAAGAGGACACATATAGTGTCCCCAGCATGCTCCCTTCTCACCCCACTGTATGTCGGAGGTGTTTGTAAGGTTGAGGTACCCATTGCGGGTACGGCGGCAGGAGCCCACATGCTGATTCCTTCCCCATCCCTTTTTACAGGGCTCTGGGTGAAGTGGGATTTACCGGTCTCCAGGCACTGAGACCGTGCTCCATCTACAGCCCCTGGAGAAGATGCTGGATGGAGCGGAGTACATCAGGGACATGGCCCTGCTTCCTCAAGGTACTCTGTGTCCCCGTGCATTTGGCGCTCACACCGCAGCATGCTGGGTGTTGTAGTGCGCCGGGGGACATCAGCGCTGCGGCGCCTGTGCCATGGCCTCATTCAGCTTCGCTGAAGCAGGCTCACTTATGGGAACTGGTCGCGCCGGCCGCTGGGACTGCGGCGCGGCTGGCACTTGTAGTGCGCCGGGGACTTCAGCGCGGCCTGCGCTTTTACGGCGGCCGCGCTGATAACTAGAGTCCCCGGCTTTTGCGGCCTGCTTCCGTTCGTTCCCGCCCCCAGACCTGCCAGTCAGGAGAGGGGCGGGACGCTGGCCACTTCCAGGAATCGGTCGCACCGGCCGCTGGCAGCGGCGCGGCTGGCACTTGTAGTGCGCCGGGGACTTCAGCGCGGCCCGCGCTTTTACGGCGGCCGCGCTGTTAACTCGAGTCCCCGGCTTCTGGGCCTAGTCTCCCTTCGTTACCGCCCACAGCCCTGACAGTCAGGGTAGGGGCGTGACGCTGCATAGAGCAGCGCTGAGAGCTGGAGTATGTTTTGCATACTCCACCCCTCTCACTGTGTGCACTGTGAATCCGGATTCCCGCACTTTCTCAGGCACGCCCACGGCTTCCTTCTCTACAAGGACGCTGGCAGCCATTAGTGTCAGTTTACGATACAGAGACAAGTGTGGAACACCCTGGCATTCTGATAGTCACACAATCGCTGTAACAGGCGTTAAGCAGCACCTGTGGTGCTAACCCCACTAGTGCAGAAGTGCACTTATAGATATGCTTGTACTATATACATTGCACTGTTTGGTCGCACGTTGTATATACCCTCCTGGATTATGCGGAGGAGTTATCAGCATATTCTCTGTGTAAAACAAAGGTGCAGAACCACATGTTTTTCTATACAGCTGGTACAGCATGTACGGCTATACGGCCGGCAGGTTACATAGACTCCCATTATATGCACTAATGGCCAGGGGATGAGGACGGTGTCTGCAGTATTTACGGACAGTTTTTCTGAGACTATGGCTATGATACTAGAAGCCTAGCAGTCCGGACATGTCTCTCACAATATGGGCACTGTTGAATCATTGATCCATGGCCCCCCTCAGTGTGAATAACTAACAGCTCCGGGAATGTCACGCATCCCAGAGTCACGGCTCTGCACGGACGTCAGTCCCAGACAGCCTAAGTGGGCTCGCTATGAGCGGCCTCGGTTTCATCAGGGTCCTAACAGAAGGACTCGCTGTGTAATGAGGCGGAAGTAGCGGCTCAGGATTCTGATCCTAAGACCGCTCTCAATCTGGATACACCTGATTGTGACGCCATAGTAAATAATCTTATAGCGTCCATCTATAGAATGTGGGTTATTCTCACAGCTCCTCCAGTGGAGGAGTCAGCTTCACGTATTTTTCTGGACCACTCTGCCTTCAGAGAGTCAGTCCAGGAACACCACGCTTATCCAGATATGCGCTTCTCCAAACGGCTTAGGATACACGTTATCCCTGTCCCCTGACTTGGTCAAGGACTGGACCCAATGTCCCGAGCGGCATCCTCCAATCTCCAGGCTTGTAGCTAGATCCATAGTTGCAGTGGGAGATGGAACTGCAAACTCAAAGATGCCACTGACAGACGGATGGATCTCTGGTCGAAAGCCATCTATGAGGCTGTCGGCGTTGGCTCCTGCATTCTCTCCCTTGGGGCACTCCAAGCTATTTCAGCTTGTCTTACACAGATTGACACGGTTACACGTACATCTGTGCCGCAGGTGGCATCCTTAACCTCTCAAATGTCTGCATTTGTTTCTTACGCGATTCAGGTTGTCCTGGACTCTAGAATGGAAGGCAGATCTGCTTCCAAAAAAGGTTGCCTAACGAGACTCGGGCAGGTCCCATTTTTCCTCGTCCAATGTGGACTCAAAAGGATCAGAGGAGCTAAGATTCTTAGCGGGCTCAGTCTCGCCCAAAAGAGCGACAGTCTGAAAACCCGCTTCCAAGGCGGCTTCCTCATGACTTGCGGCCTCGGTCGGTAGCAGGCTCTCCCGCCTTGGCGATATTTAGCTGCCATAGGTCAATGACCATTGAGTGTGAGACATTCTGTCTCACGGGTACAGGATAGAGCTCACTTCTCGTCCCCCAACTCGATTCTTCAGAATTCCACCTCCCGGCCGGGCCGCTGCTCTTCTGCAAACAGGGTGCACTCTATAGGCAGAAAGAGTGATGACTCCCGTTCCTCTTCAGGAACAAGGTCACGGTTTACCCCAAATTCTTTGCGGTACCTATAACAACGGGCCGTTCCGTCCCGTTCTGGATCTAAAAATGCTCAGCAAGCTCGTGGACACCAGGCGGTTCTGGATGGAATCCTCCGCCATGTCATCGCCTCAAGGTCCCAAGGATATTTCCTAGCATCGTTAGGCATCAAGGATGCTTATCCACACGTGCCGATTGATCCAGAGCACTAGCGTTTCTACGCTTCGTTATAGGAGACGAACACCTTCTGTTCGTAGCTCTACCTTCCGGCTAGCGACAGTCCACCTGGTCTTCGCCAAGGTCAGGGCAGCAGTAGTCACAGTCCTGCACTCTCAGGGTCACTCTGTGGTCCCGTATTTAGACGATCTACTTGTCAAGGCACTCTCTTAGGAAACATGCCAACACTGCCCGAACGTTGCGCTGGAGACTCTCTAGAGTTTTGGGTGGATCATCAACTTTTTAAAGTCAGATCCGACCCCGACCCTATCGATAACATATCTAGGCATAGAGTTTCTTACTCTCTCAGCGATAGTGAAGCTGCCGCTAGACAAACAGCATTCACTGCGGGCTGCAAGCTCTTCTTTAAGAACCAGTCGCACACATTGAGACGCCTCATGCACTTCCTACGTAAGATGGTAGCAATAGAGGCAGTTCCTATCGCGCAGTTTTACTGCGTCCACTACAATGGGACATTCTCCGCCAATGTGACAAGGAGTCGACGTCCCTCAACAGAGTCGTCGTTCTTTCTCAGGCGGCCAAGGAATCTCTACGGTGGTGGCTTCTTCTCACCTCTTGGTCAAAAAGAAGGTCCTTCCTATCCCCGTCCTGGGCGATAGTTATGACAGACGCGAGTCTATCAGGGTGGGGAGCAGTTTTTCTCCACTACAGCGCTCAGGGTACGTGGACTCAGCAAGAGTCCACGCTTCAGATCAATGTTCTTGAACACAGAGCAGTGTATCTTGCCCTACAAACCTTCCAACAGCGGCTGGAAAGCAAGCATATCCGACTTCAGTCGGACAGCTCCACAGCGGTGGCATACATCAACCAGCAAGGAAGAACGCGCAACCGGCAAGCCTTCCAGGAAGTCCGGCAGGTTCTGATGTGGGTGGATGACACGGCATCCACCATATCCACAATTCACATCCCAAGTGTGGAAACTAGGAAGCTGACTTCCTAAGTCGCTGAGGTGTGGCCGAAAGAGTATGGTGGTCTCACCCGGACGGGTTTCAGGAGATCTGGCGCCGCTGACAGAGGCCGGACGTCGATCTAATGGCGTCACGGCACAACAACAATGTGCCAGCTTCATGGCACGGTTTCACAATCATCGAGCTCTGGCGGCAAACGCCTTAGTTCAGCATTGGTCGCAGTTCCAGCTCCCTTAGGTGCCACCTCTGGCATTGTTGCACAGAGTACTGCGCTAGATCAAGACTGACGGCGGCCGCGCCATCCTCGTCGCTACAAATTGGCCGAGGATGTTGTGGTACTCGGTTCTGTGGTGCCTCACGGTAGGCTAACCGGGGGCACTACCAGAACAATCAGACTGGCTGTCTCAAGGGCCATTCTTCCATTTGAATTCTACGGCCCCCAACCGGATGGTGTGGCATTGAGTCCTGGAACCTAGTGTCGTCAGGATTACCTCTGGACGTGGTTGCCACCATGAGACAGGCTAGCATACCAACGTCCGCCAAGATTGACCACAGGACGTGGAAGATGTTCTTATCTCGGTGCTCGGCGCAGGGTGTTGCTCCCTAGCCGGTTGCATCATCTATGTTTACTTCCTTCCTGCAATCTAGGTAGGAAAATGGGTTGTCGCTCAGTTCCCTTTAGGGACAAGTCTCAGCGCTATCTGTATTTTTTCAGAAACGACGACTTCCTCAGGTACGCACGTTCCTACGGGGAGTTTGTCTTCTCAGCACTCCGTACAAGCGGCTGTTAGAGCCCTGAGATCTGAACAAGGTTCTAATTGCTCTCCAGATGCCGCCTTTCGAGCCTTTGAAGGATGTCTCCCTTCCCGTTTTTCACGGGAAGTGGCCTTCTAGTAACGGTCTCGTCTCTTAG